>NC_133935.1:50349329-50997662 GCF_031877795.1 Strix aluco
GTGCCTTAGATGTAGGGTGGAGTCAAGCAGAGACTAAGGCCCAGGTTCTTCCCTCCTCTCCTGAGCTTTGCGGTCTTGAACCGCTGCCTAACTAGGCTTGGGACCTCAGGCCTGTTTTTTTGTCCCTGAAACCAATTCCGCCAGTGTAGACATCTTTAGATCGCATTGGAAGTTAGGTTTTCATTACTTGTCATGTAGCTGTTGTGTACATACAGATAAGCAGCGGACTTACACTTGTCACCTTTAACAGTGTCATGGATTCAGAATTGTAATAGCTCAAATTGCTCCTCTTTTAGTAAAAGCAGTGGCAGCTGTAACATTTTTAGCTTGAGGGGACCCCCAAATAAAATTCTGTTGCAGATTAGCTTGTGCATATGCACATGCACAAGTATGAAGCAATGTAGAGCAATGTCTAGTCACTCGCATCAGCAGGACCTGCTCTTCACAGGGGAAACTGAACAGCCACTTTTGAATTGCAGTCATTCCGTTTGCTAGAGATAGAAAGAGAGAAGGAGATGTGGGCTCTTGTAGGGCTCCATTAGAAACCTGAAAAAATTTTATGTTGGACATCTGTGAACTGGAGTCTCATACTTCTTTCTTTTATGATTTTTAAATCCAATTCAGTGAGCTTAATCTAGACATGAAATTAAATCAAATGAATCCATGAAGTTTCAGTACTGTGTCTAAGGAGTTAAGAGCTCTTGCTTTTCCTTATTTTCAAATGCTTTATATAGATCTGTGTCATAGTCCCCCCTTTGGATAGGTAACTAGCTGATGTGCAGGGAGAGGCTGTGTTGAACATGAAGACACTCTGCAAAGCAGTGGCAGCACCTGAGAGCGGGATCTGAGACCTCCTGAAGCCTGATCTGGAGCATGTGTGTATAGCTAATGAACCATCCAGTCCTCAGCTTCTGGCACCCAGTGCTGCACTGAAGCATTTTTGCCCCTCAGGTTTGACAGTACAGCCGTACAACAGCCCCAGGTTGTCTGTCTTTATTGAGACTATCTTTTATTTTTAACTCTTTTGCAGTCTTCTTGCATGACATATGGCAAATTGTTTAACCTTTTCCTGCTCCATTTTCCTAATCTACCAAGCGAGGATAACACTCACTTCCAAGGACTCTAGGAGACTAAATTCATTAGCAATGGCAGGGTGCTCTGAGATGTGTGTGTGGCAAGTCCTGTGTAAGTCCAAAGCATATTTAAAATTGAAGAAATGTTTGATTCCATCTCCAGCTGTTTGCCGTGGCTTCTCTGACTAATAAAAAATGTTGCCACGGAGGCTTTAAAAGCTGCTGCCTGTGGCCCTTCCTTTTTTTCACTGCTCTCCTTTCTTCATTGCATAGCTCACAGTTATGCCTCTTCCTTAAGCAGCTTTCCTCTAGCAAAACACAGCTTTCTCTTCCACTTCTCTACACAGCAAGAAAGAGTGCCTTTCATTTTCTGGTATGAGTTTTCTGCGTTTTGTTTTTAGCTTTAATGTAACACTTTTAAATTGAATAGATGCCTTTTGTTAAGCCATTATTCAATTTTTGTATCTTCCCACAAACCTGAAGTGGTTACAAAAGACATTTCGAGTATAACAAAAATCCATAAGGATTCAACAGTCTCATTCACCTTCCTAAAAAATTCTGATGTATGACATTCATGTTATTTTCCACAATGTTTGTTAATTAAAAAAAAAAAAAATTAAGAAGATAAAGTAAAAAAATCACATTTATAGGGCATGAGCTTTCCTTTTATTTTTGTAAACACACTTTCCAACAGAGCTCAATCTATTTGTAATTACTCAACACTACAGAATCTCTCCTTGGGCAGAAGATTAGATAATAAAATGTCTACGAGAAGCACCAATCTTTAAAAGGGCCAGAAAACAGCACCTGAGATATCAGTAAGAGAAAAATTCTGCTTGAAAGATACACTGGTGTTTCTATTTACTAACTTATCAGCTTTGCTTAAATTAACTATGACTGAAGTATGCTCTACCCTTTTCCTCAATTAACTTTTCATTCATTCACAAATTCGTTGGGCCTCACCCTGGAACCAGACCCTTCATTCTTCAAAGAGCCAGAGTGACCTGCTACAGTTTCCAACTAATCAGAGAAACAAAAAAAGGCTGAGATTAAACCCCAAGGAAGCCAGGCTATCTTGGAATTCACTGGCAAGAATAAACATTGTCACTTACAACAAGAAGATCTGCAGATATTTAACAAACCCCAGGGTACTCTATACAGTGAAGATTTCCACATTTGATTGCCATCTTCTCCACCAGATTTTCCTTAGGTCTTTATCTAATCAAGAAGTTAGCTGGTGTGTTAGACAAAAGAAACTTTCAGAACACTTAAAGGGTTTAGACAACCCTCTACATCCCTATCCATTGCAGTCAGCTCTGATATTGTGATCCATAAAAATCACTGTAAAATCATAATTCAAACAAAATTGAGAATCATAATCTATATGTGCGATGGGTCAACTTTTGTGTGACCTTTATTTTTTGTAAGAAAAAAAGAAACGCACTTAAAATGTAGTGTGGTTAATGCTACCATTTCTGAACAAGTCTTGTAATAACTTAGCATTAATTATCTTTTTACAGAAAATGTTGTTTCAGATGTCTTTTCACTAGCCAGAGTGGGGTTTGTGCGCTGACTGAGTGCTTGGAGCTAAATTGATACCAGCGTTACTGATATTCTTAGAAAATAAAAATCTGACTCTGGAGTCAGAAAGTTAGTAAGAGTTAAGAAAAAAATTCTTTGATCTGCTGGGCTGCTGGGATGTCCCAGTGCTGTTGATTGTGGTTTTCATTTTATGCAGCAGAATGTTCAGTTCAGTTTAGATGCTGTAGAGCTGTCTGGAAGGTGCCTGTCAAAAACAGTCTGTCAAAGAAAGATCCCAAAAGAGTAAAACTATCAACAAACAATTTTGAGTAAAGTAAACTTTCTAATATAGTGTTTCATGTTGTATGCCTTTGAAAGCTGTTCCTGATGTATTCTCCTTGGAGGTGCAAGGTATGGATGATAAGTATCTTCTCATAACTACGGTATTCATACAAGGAAGGAGATAAAACAAGGGAGCAGGAAACTTGAAACAAGATGTGCTAACCATGCACAACATATGCCATGAAGAATAAAAACAGGACAAAAGGAGTGGTCAGATCAATGAGTTTCACTCCAGAATCATCACAACACACCTAAACTGTGTGCATTTCCAGTGATTACTTTCACCCTTTTTAATGGGAAGACATTTCTTCCTATTGCCTTTGTTGTATTCTGGAGAAGCAATGGAAGATGAATTCTTCAATAAATTGAACAACAGAGATGGAAAAAATGGACAAGCTTCCTTACACAGAAAGGTTTGTGTGCCCCAGTCTGTTCTGGGATGTTTGGATACAAATTAAGAGAAAAATCCACAGAGTGAGGAAATGTGACGGCTTGTGTAAGTGTGCAGTAGCTTTTGTTTTAAGACTGTGCCTTTACAGGACAAAACCCCCCTCTATCTATCTATCTATCTATCTATCTATCTATCTATCTACCTACCTACCTACCTACCTACCTACGTACCTATCTTTCTGCCTACCTGCCCACTTACCCACCTACCTGTGTATAATATTGTTGTAGCAGTGGATAAGAATGTAAGCAACGTTTTTCAAGTTCGGTAGGGTGAGGTGGTGCCTTTTTTTTTAAAGACCAACAAATATGGCTAAAAAAAAAAGAGATAAGCCGTGGTATACAAAGAGTTCCCTTCAAGTCAGATGGCTGCTGGAAGTGGATTGAGCCCTCCCAGCAGCCCTTGTCTGCAGTGGGTTGCCTAAACTCTCCTGCAAGTCCTTCCGCTGGCAGAACTGGGGAGTGCTAAACAGATGGTGGGAAGTGTGAAGCAGCCAGAGATGGTGGATTCTCTGGTCAGCACAATTGGATCTGAAAGCGGATGTCTGCCTACCACCTTCGCTGCGCTGAGAAAAAGAAAAATACAGCAACACTGGGACAGAGACAGATTACTTACTTTCCATTTTAGCACAGCTTGGGTAGATACAATATAATTTTAAATGGTGGTTTGACAGTGAGCTTTGCTCCTTAGACACAACACAAACAGCCTATGAAGGGAAAGTAAAAGAGCTTCTTGTACCCTCTTGCTCCCCAGAACAACAGCGTAGGGCCTGATCTTGTGTACAAGTCTAACACTGCTCCTGCTAATCTAATAGTACAGACTGTAGTAGCAGTAAAAAGCCCCAGGGGAATAAATAAGGACTACTGTGCTGAGTAAGAGTTTGCACAGGCTCCACACTTTTTACAGTATATGTCTACATTTGGGATGAAGATTAGCAGGCTGGTTGCCTCAGTGCAAGCAGAAAACATGTTTCAGACTGCACATTTTCACGGCTGACTTGCAAACTGGTTTCAAGAGTGCAGTAGCACAGACATATTAAAACCACTATTGTTTGAGCCCTTTATCCTTTCTCGCTTAAAATTTTATGAAAGACTTAAAATTGCTTTCTTCATTTCAGTTAACCTAGTTACTCTATTTCTCCATACAGGTTGCGGAAAACAGGATTTTATGAGCAATTCAAACTACGCATGAAGAGTCTGTTAACAAATACGTAGTGCCAAATTCTTAGATACACAGGACCACTGCAGTAAAAACAAGGGGATTGTATGGGCGGGAATAGGAATAGATTTTGCAAGGAATGTGGATTCCCAAAGGAAGTGGTAACTTTCATAAACTCTTGCAAACCCATTTTCCATACCCGCCACTCTCACCACCTTCTTCTTATAAACTGGGCCGCTCAGTAAAACTTGTAGTTTTCCGGCCCACTGTGCCGTGCTATTATGGCTGAACAAGTGGGGTGAAAAACAGGCCTGTGAAATTTTCACAGCGCAGCACACACCAACACAAAGCCTTGCCTTGGTTTCAAATTTCTTTACCAATCCAAAACCCAGACAAGCTTCATTGAAAGGTTTGTTAAGGTTCATGAACCGCAGGATGAGTTTGGGGGTGTGCCAAAAAAAAGAAAGGTCTGGAAGAGTAAGCAGGAACTGGGAGCAGATCTACTTTGGGCTCTGCCATGGACTGGCTGTGGGTCTTGAGCAGATCATCCTCCTTGTCCCCTGTTTCTCAAATGGCATTGCACGAGTAATGCTGCTGAACTCCGTGTGTCTCAGGAGTGTTGGGAGGATGAATGGCTGAGAAGCACTTTGAATAAGTGGAGTGTTATACTAGGACTAGAGTGGGCTATAGGGACTTCCCAGTAGAGCCATAGTAGCAAAGCCTCAGAAGAGACCCAGATGGAGAATCCTTTTCCTGGTTTGCAGAAGTCATCCTGAGGACAATACATGATTATTTTCCTGAAGATAACTGCTTTTACTTCTAATGTACACCTTCTCATGGATTTTGCCAGGATAGCTGTGGGTGCTATTCTACTTCCTCTAAGGCAAAGGAAATAATTGTAAAATTCAGTTTACTGGGTGGGGCACTGGAAGGACAGAGCTTTGGGCTCGCCAGGAAGAAGTAAGAGAGGCGGCAGCTCTGCTCCCATGTTCACGGGCAGACTGGTGTGTGTATATGTGCATGGAGTGAGGTTCTTACCAGTTGTGCTACAGCTCCTTACAAATTACCATGAAGTCACAAACTGGAATTAGTCTATTAGGAAATTTCTGAATCTGGGTTTAGTTTTATTAGGGTCATTTAATGTTTTAGCAATTGCTTTACCAAGGATGTAAGAAAAGATGCTGAGAAAGAAAGAAAAACAAAAGGGCAAACATGAAAACCACAGTTAATACTTTCTGAAAAAAATGGTCAAAATACTGATGTTTTCTTTCAGGTAACATTATGCTGCTCTGGATCACAGCTCTACAATTTCATGAAAAACAGGGTGGCTAGAAAGCACAGTCACCACTCCACTGATTTCAGAGAACAGCTTTGTTTTAAAGCTGAGTAAACACGCTAATCTGTTTGCTAATCTATGCTGTTGTTTGGAGAAATGCAACTGTTTAAAGTAATAAGATTCCGTGTTAAAAATATTCAGGTGTGCTACAAGTAATTATATATAATAAGGTATCCCCCTATCCATATTTAATCCAGCACCTTATTTTGCTATTTAAATTCCATGATTGCCTTTAAGAGGAGCCATGTGGTTTTTGACCATGTTATTAGAAGTGCTTAACATATCTTGTTGTTTTGTCTATAAGCTTCATTTAAATATTGCAGGTCTGCAAAGCCCTACCCACAAATTCCTCAATACCAGGGGGAAGAGAGCTTTTTCATGTCTGTAAAATAATTTTATTGGGTATTAAGATTACTTGCTGCAACCACATTCATTGTGGGGTGATGAAATCAGAGGCTTTGTGACAATCCCATAACACACAGTGGAGTGTCAAGATATTGATTACACTGAGCAATCTGGGGCAAATTTCATTTTGTAGCAGCCACACCAAGTGGTGTCCAATACATTCAAAAAGGGGTTTTCTGCTGTGTATGTCTAGACATATTGTCTAGAGAGGGTAGAGAAATACTGGATACAATATTTGCAGCCACGCAGTAGGAAACAGGGAGGTCTCTGTTTACTTTATACGGGATGAAGTGAGTCTGTTGCAAATTACGGTTGTTCAGTTACAGTAGATATTGTTCTGATATAGGGCTACATAACATAAAAAATTATATTTTAAAAAAAGGGTGCCAAAATCAAGACCATCAGCTGCATATAGGGCCACAAAAATTATTGTAGGGCTGGAACACCTCTCCTGTGAATAAACACTGAGAGAATTGGAGTTGTTCAGCCTGGAGAAGAGAAGGCTCCAAGGAGACCTTATAGCAGCCTTTCAAAACTTAAAGGGTGGTTATAAGAAAGATGGGGACAAACTTTTTAGTAGGGCCTGTTGCGGTACGACAAGGGGTAATGGTTTTAAACTAAAAGAGGGTAGATTTAGACTAGATAGAAGGAAGACATTTTTTACAATGAGGGTGGTGAGACACTGGAACAGGTTGCCCACAGAGGTGGTAGATGCCCCATCCCTGGAAACATTCAAGGTCAGGTTGGACATGGCTCTAAGCAATCTGATTGAGTGGAAGATGTCCCTGCTCATTGCAGGGGGAGGTTGGACGAGATGACCTTTAAAGGTCCCTTCCAACTCTAACTATTCTGTGATTCAATATTGTTCCAAATGAGGGGTACCTCCAGCTTTTTGTTACAGTTGTGTGATTCTCAGCATTTCGTAGGGGAAGAATTCATTCTAAAATGTGTGAGCAGAAGCCAGAAGGTGTACATGAAAGGACTAATTGTCAAGGGAACTAGACATGGCCTAGGCCAATGAATTCCTTCTGCCTAAGATAAGAAAGATCAGAGGCCATGTGACAATCATAGCAAAATGTAAAGCTCCTCTATTTAACTTGTCCTCCTCACTAGAAGCTTCAGACACCACCTCGATGTTACTGGCTCACATACATGTGCACATGTGCGCGCCTGCACACACACATTCAAATGTACCCCCATTTATCATAAGAACATAAGACACCGTTACTGTAATTTTCAGGTTTAAATACCTGGACACAAATAATCATTAAGGCTATAATGTATACACAGGATACTTTCCAAAAATGAAAGGTTTGCTATGAATAGCTCCATCAGACACTTTATAGCTTTACCCTGCAACTTTATAATTTTTGTTCTTATCACCACTAAATGCTTTGTAAAGCCAATGAAATCTAAATGTATTATTACTTCCAATATCTGTATGATACCAGTTAGGAATAAGTTGCTGTTTATGCCACTTTACATTTCAGAATAGTTGATATACGCTGATTAAATATGACAACCTATGCAAAACTTGTCAGCTCAAATTAGGTACATCAAGTATATTGTTTTACAGAAGATTTTTTGGAATACATTGCATCATACTTCTTTATCACTTTCTGAAAATACAAATGCATTTTCCAAATTCATACATTTTGTCTTGCAATACATCTGTTAGGAAGATGAGTATTGCAGATTTATTCCCTATGTATCAATAAGGGAAATGAGACACAGGCCTAGATCTTTGCTGTTGTAATTCCTCTTGCAGTCTAAGCAAGTCCTATGTGTAGAACAATAAATGCCATCCCTTTATTTGCTTCACTGTTTTAAACAATGTATTTAATTAATTAACTGATCTATCATTATGACAAATAGTCACCATATGTCACTGGAAGGATGGGGCATGAGATTCCTATCTTGTATCCAATGTCCTAAATGTTGTAGTGTCAACTAGGAATGTACTGGTTCTGGAGGGTGCTTGAAGTGTCTCCTAAGGTTCCCATGAAAAAGATATACATGAAAGAATGGTATTAATAGCTGATTAGTTATAAACTTAATACTTATGAACCGAGTGTGGCTTCTTGAGAGCTGTAGAAATCTGTGAACCCTTGAAGCCATAAAACCCCATCCTCTGTCTTGTGTCATGGGTTCTGGGGGTGTGATAATCACATGTTAAATACGCACTTAACCTCCTAACAGTGTACATGGCAAAGCCACCAGCGGTGTGCCTGCCTCCCTAGCATTGCTCCTAGGGAAGAGAGGAGCAGAGAGGCAGGATTGCCTGACTGCCACTGCTAGTGATTGCTCTCCAAATAAGCCTGTGGTCATTGACTGGGCAAGGCTGGAAAACTTCCAGCACAGTTGTTTAGACTACTTGACTGGGTGATATATAGGGACTTCTTTTTACAGTGCTGTTAGTGTCCTCATACTAACGTGGAAGAGGATTCAATAAAAATACTTTTCCTGGGGGAGGGGGGTAGAGGGGGAGCTAGTATTTTATTTTAGCTGGGAGAAACATTAAAGCGTTTCAATCTGACTTGGCGGTGACTGAAACTCGCCATCGGCGGGGGGCTGAGCTCGGCTCGACCCCCGGGGGCGGAGGGAGGCTCCGGCGGGCGGTGCCCCCCCTCGCCGGCCGCAGCGGGGGGGGGGGCGGGGGGGGCTGCTGCGGTCAGCGCTCACCTTCCCAGGCTCCTGTTTATGTCTCCAGGAGCCTCCCCACCATTAGCCGGGACCTCCCACCGCAGCCCCCCGCGGCCTGGAGGCGGAGTTCACGCAGCGGCAGCGGGGGGTCACTGCGGGCACAAGGTGCGAGCGCGGCGCTGGTGGGGCCGGCGCAGCGCCCCGGGGCCAGCCCCGCCGGGAGGGCGGGCAGCTCCCCAGCGGCAGCAAAGCCGGGAGCCGACGGGGCCGGGGCGCCGGGGAGGGCTCTGCCTGGCACGGCAGGGTTTGGCGGGCGTGCCCCCCGCGGCCTGCCTCCCCCCTCGGCCCCCTCCGCCCTGCCTCCCCCCGGCCCCCCCGCGCCCCCCGCCCCACCTCCGCGCCGAAGCCGGGGCCCGGTCCCCCCCTAGCGGCCCGCCGCGGGGCAGCGGCGCTGCCGGGGCCGGGGCTGCCCGGGGCTGCCAGGGGGGCCTCCCAGCGGGCAGGGGCTGGGGCATGTGCAAGGACAGAGGGTGAGCTGGGCGTCTGGAGCCGCCGGCCTCGCTTGGTAGGACCCCACCGGACCGAAACAGCTGAAAGCGCGCTTGCCCGCTCCGCCATCTCTGTGAACTGAGCGGGGCTCAGCCCGGCTCTCGGTGGAGACAGACCGACCCCGTGGAAATAGCAGGACGTGTTAGTGGAAACCGAAGAACCTAATTTAAAAACCGCGTTTCAGATTCACCCTCCATCACAGCTTTGAACCTGCAGGTCCTACCCACTTAGGTTCAGGTTTTGTTTAAGGAAGGCTGCAATGAGGCAGAAACGGCTTGAGAGAAAACGTCTGCTTTGGAGTGTGGGAGTACATACGTACCGGGAGAAGGAGACGTTACATTTGATCCTACATATGTTTATATGTGCACAAATAAGGCGTGCTCCTGACATAGGGGTTTCCTATATTTTCCCCATATAAACATAAATGCACACAAATACACAAAAAAGGATGTATGAAGAGAACCCGCTATGCTGGGCAGCTGAGGTTCTTGTCTTTTAACTACGCCACAAATATTAAAAAGCAACCATAACCTTCTCTTTGCTTTACTAAACACAACAGAGTTAAACAAATACATGAACTGAGCAGCCTGTCAACTACAAGATAAAATTCTGGGGAAAAAACATTTGTGAAAGCTGTCAAATTCCCTGCACATACTGAAAGGTTTGCAAGACCTTGAACGTAGTAAAGTTGCCCCATTTCCTAATTTGCTTGGTTTTATTTTCGTCACAAAAATGCCGTCTTAAAGCTGTTCTCCAAAGACTGTCATAACTTGTGTCGACAATTTTTTTTTTTTTACTTGTAGACACCAAACATGATTTCTGGAGAAGCCCACCATGCTTTGCAAACAAGCAAATATAGTAACAGCAAACTTTTTTATATATATATATATATATATATATGTTCCACTAGAAAGAATGCTTCCTCTCCATCAAATCTTTGCTGGAGGAGTTGAGTTCACTGTATCAAGAGACTTGTAGAATTTGTAAAATTCTGGATTAATCTTATCTGGAGAGTACACCCGGTCTCCCCCTTCTTTCTTTGTGCTCACAACTGTCTTCTCAACTCCTTTGTCTCACAGCTGCAGTGCTAATAATTTATTGACCCAGTCACCTCCCTTATACTAGTTGAGCTGAGTCTTCTTCAAAGCCAAAGGAGTGAGCTGTTGGACAGCATGCAGTACAGGCGGCATGCTAAAAAGGGGGGGGTTGCAAGTGAGCTTCAACTTCTCTTTGGTCATGACTTCCCGAGCCTTATAAAGCTGCTGGGCAGGGTAGCCAGATAAAGCGGAGATTAAAAAAAATAATCTTTGAGATGAGGCCAGATCGTCTTTGATCTCAGGCAAATTCGCACTGCTCTGTTACTCTAAGCTTGCACTAAAACAGACCTAGCTGGCAGCAGGAGAATGGAGGAGTTGCCTGGGCGGTGTTGGGAGGCAGAGCGATGTTGCTTGCTGCCATCTCAGTGCAAGTGTCGTGATAAAAGGGATGACGCTGAAGGTATTTTGGCTTCTCCGTGATCCAGGTGCGGTAGCAGCCCCTTGGAAATACCAAGCCTTGGCACAAATGACAGCAGCCTCTAAGCTGCTCCAACGTGTACCAGAAGACTGTTCAGCAGTGCGTGGGTCAGCAGTTGGGGCAACAGAAAGGTGGTTGGTTTGTAGTCTGGGCTGGTAAGTGAGAGCAAAGATTGGGGCCAAACTGTGTTATCAGACAAATATACAAACTGGATTCACTCACATCTGGAAGTAGCAGTCAGCCAAATATATTCAGTATCAAACATTTGGAATGGGATAGTTTCCTCTGAGTCTCCATGACCCAGGCTACTAGTGATAAAAGGAAATTCACTCTATGTGAGCTAAAAGTTATTTCAGTGCCAAATTCCACCATCACCCCCCACCCCCCTCCATTATCCCTCCCCTCCTGTGTTCTTGCCTGGCTTCACCAAAGGGCATTCAGTGCTTAGCCAAGCTACCTTGTTTCCATTTGTTTTGCTGTTCACCTTACCATTTTCCTTTCTCTTTGGGTGACTCTCAAAGGCTGAACAATGTCATGTATGCAAATGCACTCAATCTCCCAGCCACTGGTGAGAAGACCTCCACACATTTCCACCTTGCTCTTTAGCCAGGCAAGACTCCAAGATAGCAAACTCACCATAGGGGAGCAAGTGGCTGTTGGCATACACATGATGTCTGGTGCCCTCTTAGACCCACATGGTATCCACACATCAGCACTGGCCTGGCAGCTATGGCAGAGGATTTAAAACAGACCTGAGTCTTTCCAGAATCACAGCTAGAGAGCAGACACCTTACATATCTAAAGCAGCACCAGATGCTGTAGGTAGGCGAGCTCTCAGCTCCTCTGTTTACCCCTGTGCTGGTGTAAATTGGAGTAACTGCACTGCCTTCACAGAAGATTTGGGCCTCTCTTAGTTTTGCTCTTTTTAAAAAATGATTTTCCCAAGTTAAACAAGACCCAAGCTCAGTTCCACATCAGCTGAGCCCATCATACATCTTCAGCTGAAGCTGACCAGTTATGTAAAGGTTGCATTACAATCACAGCTGCCAATTAGACGATAGCCATTCTTGAGAGCATTTTCACATTTTTCAATAGAAATTTAGAAATATCAGCAATATAAAAAAACATGGCCATCTCAAACCCAGGGCTTCTCTTTGAATAGAAATCTTAAAACATGGGGTTTCAATTTGATCTGAAGACTTGCCTTTTCTCTTTTGCTATTTCCAAACCAAAACATTGGTTGAAATTCACCCTGTGTGTAAAAATCTCCCATATTATGAGGTTTTGTTTGCTTTTTAAGAAAAAAAAAAGTTCTGTAGCAGTGTGCCCACTCAAATGCAGTGGCTTACCAGGGACGTCCTTGCATCATGGTTCCCTGGTGATGTGCAAGCCGCTTTGGACCAAGGTCTGCAGACAGCTTCCAGCCGTGTAGGTGGAGTTAATTTTATAAGTTCTGGCATGAGTGTATTCACACTCTGATTGTCATGAATCCAGCAGCAGATCAGCCATACCTTATTGCCTTAGTGGCTGCTGTAAAAACCCCACCAGTGCCAGCACCTGCACCTTCTGGTGGTAGGACATAAAAGCAGGGCAGGGCAATAAGAGATGAAGTGCAAGGTGGAAGGCAATGGAAAGATGCAGAATGAGATGTCTGTCTGGGTGAACAGCAAGGGTACAAGATTGTTGTTCCCATAAGTTGGAGGGAGAACAGAGGATATGAGGACCTAGGTACATTTCCAGTCATGGTTTGATGAGGCAGCGAAGAACAGTGTTGGATCCTAGACTGAGTCTAGTGATGGAGTAGAGAAGAAGCCCTGCCTCCTTGACCCCGTATGAATGAGCTGCCACAGGACCAAGAGCTGCTACTGCCATGAATGCCCTGTAGCTGCTTGTTTGTTGACAAACTACATTTGAAAACATGGATTTGACAATCCCTAAGTCTTTTTAACTCATCCTCTTAATAGAAGAGAAACAAACTACACTTCATTTCTCAGGGAGCAAAGGAGATTATTTATTTGTTTATCTGCTTGTATCTACCAAATAGCATGTGTTGGTAAAGACTACATATTTATGCCATGATTATAATTTCCTTAATAAGCAATTTCTGCCAGAGGACCTCAAGATCTTTATAAACCTTGTCCCTGTATTAATGTGGGCAAACTGAGATGCAGAACGGTTGGGACATGAGGTTTTCTAAGAGATGTAAAGGAGTCAGGCACCCATCTCTGCCTGGCTTTCTCTGGGAGCTGTGCATCTCAGCCCCCTTGGAAATTCCAGCCTAAGCGATTTGCCCCAGGGTCACACAGTGAGTCAGTGTGTGAAGTGGGAACAGAGCCAGGCTATCCTGACTCTCTGTTTCCTCTCCTAACCACTGGACTACTCACAGGATATTTGGTCATGCAAATCTCATTGCACAATATCTTGTCAGCAATGTTTTGCCATGAAAAAATTGTCATCCCTAACAGCACATGGGATCCCTTGAAGACAGAAATAGTAAACCCAAGCCATTCTATATATTCAGTACTACAGATGACACATCCCACAGTCAGATCTTATTACAATCAAATATTTGTGATGAAAGGAACAAGATGAAGAGATCCAGTCCTGATAAAATGGCCATTAAAGACCAGATGTATGCACCTGGAAAATGAGACATACTGCTTTAAGTATCAGGCCACAATTATTCCATTTCCTATTTGGGGTCAGATCTAAAGTCAAATGAGACCACTTCTCGTGCTGAGAAGACACTTCTCAGTCTTAAAAAGTCATGTAAAAAAATGAAATATTGCAAGTCAGTTATTCATATAGGTTCACCTAACCCAAAGAAAAATATGTTCCTTTTGTATATATAAACTCAGTTAGCCAGTGTAATAAATACAAATATATTAGTGCAGCCAGAAGGAGAATTTGGCACTATAGACGAAACTGTTCCTAGTACACTGAAATGAGTGAGTTAGAGTCAGCTATCTGTTCAGCTATATATATATATATGTAAAGTTCAACAAGGCCAAGTGCAAGATCCTGCACATGGGTTGGGGCAATCCCAAGCACAAATACAGGCTGGACGATGAGTGGATTGAGAGCAGCCCTGCTGTGAGAAGGACCTGGGGGTATTAGTGAATGGAAGACTGACTATGAGCCAGCAATGTGCGCTCACAGCCCAGAAAGCCAACTGTGTCCTGGGCTGCATCAAAGAAGTGTGGCCAGCAGGTCGAAGGAGGTGATTCTCCCTCTTCAGTCCACTCTCATGAGACCCCACCTGGAGTACTGTGTCCAGCTCTGGGCCCCCAACGCAAGAAGGACATGGACCTGCTTGAGCGGGTCCAGAGGAGGCCATGAAGATGATCAGGGGGCTGGAGCACCTCCCTTATGAGGACAGGCTGAGAGAGTTGGGGTTGTTCAGCCCAGAGAAGAGAAGGCTCCAGGGAGACCTTATAGCAGCCTTCCAGTACTTAAAGAGGGCTGCCAGGAAAGATGGGGAGGGACTCCATATCAGGGAGTGTAGTGATAGGACAAGGGGTAACAGTTTTAAACTGAAAGAGGGTAGATTTAGATTAGATATAAGGAAGAAATTCTTTACTGTGGGAGTGGTGAGACACTGGCACAGGTTGCCCAGAGAAGCTGTGGATGCCCCCTCCCTGGAAGTGTTCAAGGCCAGGTTGGATGGGCCTTTGAGCAACCTGATCTAGTGGAAGGTGTCCTGGCCCATGGCAGGGAGGTTGGGACTAGATGATCTTTAAGGTCCCTTCCAACTCAAACCATTCTATGATTCTCTGATATAAAAAGTATTCTTTTAGAGCTTGCCCACTCAAATATTGCACTGAAACGAGGAACTGTTATGGGTACCCTAAAAGGGCAGGTTCAGCTTCATAAATTATTTTAAATTTAAAATAAGCATAAAATAAATATAAATTAAACATGTCATTTTCATTCCGTGGGAAAATAAGAATCCAGAGAACTAGTTAACAGTACAATACAGTTCTCTTCTTGATCCAGCAGTAAATAAATACAACTGGAGTTTAGAAAACATTTCCCTTGGTATTCTACACAAAGACTGAACTTGAGGGAAGCTTTGCAGAGGGATGTCCATTAACTGAGTATATAATCTATCACCTTTCCATTACAGTGTCTTTAGCTGGAACACAAGACCAAGAAAAACACCATTTTGTCCTAAAAATAGCCACAGTCTCCCTTGGAAGCAGATTACACTGAGCTACAACAGGCTGTCTGGATGAGGAAAACGTTTCTCATTTCCACGTGTGCATAGCCTGTTAGCATTATTTACACTATGGGACTTCCTAGATACATGGATGAGTGGACCTCATTCTGCTAAGTGCTATGGAAACACGTAATGAAAAAGTAGTACCTGCCTGCAGACACAAGCTTTACGCTTACACTGCACTCCTCTGTACTGCTTTGACAGTGCAAATCTGTTGCAGCTGCCATTTTCCAATACATATGCAATGCCATAGTTTGCTCCAGGATACATGAAAAGCTATAACATGCCTTTTAATCATCATGTACCACCAAAGATGGGAAAGTGGAGCAGCCAGCCAGCCTTGTCTTTGCATCCAAGTGGGTAGAGGACACTGCTAGATCATAGCCTTGCATGCATTTGTGTCTACTGGAGTGTTTAACAGCTTCATTACCGGGTGAGTTGAACTGCAAGAGCCATCTTTCCATTCAGCAAATTCTGTTCACAATGAAAGATAAACCCCTGCTAGTGTAGCTGAAGCCCCATCATAGAGAAGGACAAGGAGCCACTGAACATGCTGGGAAAATAAGCAGCCAGCTCTCAGGAAACAGGTTTAAGGTAAGCACTGATGTCTCAGTGTTGATTTCTTTGTTACTAAAATTAAAACTCAGGAAATGAGCATATTTGGACACTAATGTGGATGAAAAATGCTTCTAGGCAATTCACCATTTCTCGTTGAGCTTGCCCCTTTACCAGGCTGTCAGGTCCATTTTGAACACATACTGCTTCTTGTCTCCTGCCTTCTCACCTCCCTGGGAGTAAAGTTCCAGCCAGCAGTGGCACAAACCTAAGCAAAAGCAGGCTGTTAGAAGAAAACAGTCAGGCATTCAGGTGCAAATACCCTTGAGCAGTACCACAGAGCATGTCCATACCCTCTTTCTGTGGCAACAGTGAGCTTTATATTCAGCCACTCCCCAGAACTTCCTTCTCATTCCCATTGCATTTGGATTTGAATTGTCAAAACCATTTGAAAACCTCTCTACCGAGGCAATAACCTAGCTCCTACTGAGGAGGCAGGCTAAGCTGGCAATGAGATCGCATGTTAGACATCTGTGGTCACTGGACAGGACAGACCAGAGAGTCTGCTGAGGGTT
The DNA here is from genome assembly GCF_031877795.1 of Strix aluco. NCBI lineage: Eukaryota > Metazoa > Chordata > Aves > Strigiformes > Strigidae > Strix > Strix aluco. The sequence continues at coordinate 50,365,669 of NC_133935.1, forward strand.
ATGCAGTGAAAAGAACTGACCATCAACCATCTCCAGAGTTGAGGATGTGAAGGCTGTAACTGCTTTTCCTTCCACAAGCACCCTGAACAGGGGACCTGCACTGCAATTGCACCTCCCTGTCTTCTGGCTTTGACAGAAGACCTGAAGGTCAGAGATGCTCACAGGATCTGCCAACTGCTATCCAGAGTAAATGCTGGTCCAGACCTATGGCAGGGGAACCTCACTTGGGAGACCTCAGTTCCTCTTAAATGGGAGCTGACAAAAACTCATAAGCAAGACCAAAACCTTAAGCTGGGTGAGACTGTGGGTACTTGGATGTTTATGTCCATCCTGTCCAGGCTGGGTTATTGTAGTTACTATCTGTGTTTGGATCCAGATGCAAATAAATCTGTTCTCAGTGGAACAGGTTAGCATGAACCCTCATTTTTCTGCTTTCTACTCCTGCATTGGTTTTTTGTGCCTTTCATTCTCTGCTTCCAGCTTTTACTTCTGATTTTCAAAAGACTCTAAGGTTGACTTAGGACCCACTTGAGTCATATCACACCATGATATCACTACCCTGACTCACTCAGTTCAGCTGTATTCTATGAAGATAACACAGCTTACAAAGCCTCAGATGAATCAAGTAAACAGAAAGCATTTTATGAAAGGGGATTCAAATGAGATTTTAAAGATAGATTTAACGCTGTATGACTAGTGCTTGGGCATGTGACAACATCTTCCTCTTTACAAAGCATTTTTTTCTCAGAAATAGCATGATGATGATACAGGTGATTAAAATGTTTCCCACTGCCTTGACCAGAGATGGAAAATATCTCCTGGTAGTTCTCATGAAATATATAGATCTCATTTACCTCAGTAGAATTTCAACACCCTAGAAAGAAATTCTATAAAACCCCTAAGAAAGCCTTTGTCTACAGTAGGAAATAGAATAATTTCATTTAAACTCAGCCAGTGCTGGCTCTGGGTTTGCTGAAGGTGTGGACAAAAATAAATACACCAAACACTTCCAATACACATGGCTAAAACCCAGTTGAAGGCAAGTAGGTAAAAAAAAAGTTGGCCTGCTTTCATCTGACAGGTTGGGGCAAATCTCACCTCTGTATGCACATTTGGTCTGTAATCCAGTCCTTAGTTTGGCTCCTTCATTGAGAATGACCTGTTTTGTCTTACTTTTATCCCTCCCTGAAACCAGGGGTTTGTGTAACATCTACACAGAACAGCTGCTTGGACTATGCATAGGCCAGTTTACATTAGCCTGGTTTTTCTTGAGAAAGTCATAGTTTAAACAAATGGTTATGTCTATTTTAATCATTTTTGTCTTCTTTTGAAGTGTTTTTTCAAACATTAGCTTTTTTTTCCTTTAAAATCAAGTTTAGCTTTACAAATTAGTCTGCTCTGTCATGTCCCCTTTAAACACAGCTGTTACTACAATGTAAACATACATTTAAAAATGTAGATAAACAGTTACAAGAAAGAGGGCTTCAAGTGTTTTTAACACATGGCCAGTTCTTACTTACTTGATTTCCTTGATTTAAAATTAGATTTCAAAATACATGCTGTATTTCACAGATGTCAGCCCTTCACTAATAACACTTACATAGTGCTTTACATTTGCAAAGTGATGAACAGAGATACACCAACTAATAATCCTCCAAATGCCTCCGTGAAAGAAGAGAGCATTATTTTATAGGTGGCGAAATGGAGTTATGTTGGTTAGAGTAGGAAACATTTGCAACATTTTCCTACCCTTGCAAACAGCTCCAGTCCTGTCAGCGATAAGAGCTGTTGGAATCCCGCTAGTGGTGCAATTACTATATAGTATGTCTTTATGTAGCAGCAGCCTATTGGAACACAAAGTAGGGACCAGGGCTTACTCAGTAGAACTAAACAGTTGGTGCCCGTTCCAAAAAACACGGAAATTCAAAATTAGTGGTGAAAATACTCAATGTCATTATATTGGCAGACCCTGTGCTACCACAAGAGACCGGTCAAAAATAACCAACAACATTTCAGAAATGAAATTACAGGGCCAAGGTCATCACCAAGGGACACAGTGGCTGGAGTTCAGACTGAGATTTATAACCTTCTCCACTGAGACCATAGGCACTCGTCCTTTCTCGGCAACATCACCTCTCTTTAACAGAGCTATTCTCCTGCCTTTTCTGAAATTTTTGCCATTATGTTCAGCAGCTGGCCTCGCTAGGACATTACCACCCTGTTAAAAGAATGTCAGTCATGTAACGACAGAGTGCGCATGATTTTACTGTGAATACTTCTGTGAATGAGAGAAAGGCCATGGGGATCATAAATCTGAAGCGAATGTTTTCTTTTTAATGAATTGAGAATGACTTCAAACTTAGGAAGTACTAAAATAAAGTGAAATTATGAATGAGCTCTGCCTTCATGGTTATCTCTAACAACCAAAGGTAAAGTGTATGGTATTTGTGCTGCATTTATATCAGACAAGTGGGAATGCCTACAGAGCCATTAAAAGTCTGGCATAAAATATTATACCGTTTGTTTTTTCTACAAGACTGCATACTGGTTCCCCCAGATGAAGTTGCACATGTGCTTTCATCCCAAAAGCTCATTTTCAGATACTTAGAACTATGTTAAAACATCACCTTTTTGGAATGCATGTTTCCAGTGTTGGACTGAAGTGCTTCAAGCAAAATTGGATAGGCCTTTTGAGAAAATGGAGAGTAAAATAGTATGGTTGGGGCACTATAAGAACTACTTGTTTTGATTTTTTAAAAATTGAGAACAGTTGCTTCTTAGGAAACAGAACTTCTAATTTGGCCTGAATGGTGGGACTCAGTGTCAGATGTCCTCCTCTGTTGGAATTAGGTACCCAAATTCCTTTTGAGGCTGTGGTCCTCAAGTTGCAGCATAGGCCTTCTGAGAAGATCAGTTTTGGGCTGGCAGAGTTCAGTCCAATATGTTTGTGGGTGCACAGTGTATGTTGTCACATAGTGGACTATTGATGTAGGAAGAAGGATTTTTTTATGGTTTAGGCACTGAAACTGGGAAAGAAACAGAGGATTAAGACTCATTTCAGTTTAGCCATCAAAAAAAATTAGGTACCCAAGTTCAGATCATCTGCAGTCAATGGCAAGAGACAAGGCACCACTAAAGAAAGGTCTATCACAAAACAGTGTCTCTAAGGTAGAGGAGATGAATCTTAGAGGTACCCAGATGAAATACAGAGCTGAAATAGTTAAAAAATAAACCTGATTTCTTTACATACCCTGCAGTCCCTGCTGCACATCTTTTGTTATGAGTATCTACAGTAGGTAATATGAAAGGAGGGAAAAGGAGGTCACTCTTTTACATAATACAAAGCATAAATAATACCAGTTTTCTGGTATTCCATGCCAGCATGTGAACTGAAGGGAAATTTCAATCCAGTAGTTGCTCTGCTGTTAGTTTGTTTATAGTCAAATGCCAGAGTAAGCAGAAGAAAATGGACTTTCAGTTTTAATTAGTGAATGTTTTTAAAATAACCCTGCACCTCCCCTCCTTCTGTATGATATGCAAAGAACATGGCTTCGTGAAAGACTGTATCAAAGGAGAGAGTGCAAAAAGCAGACTTTCTTCTGCCTGGTACATTGTTTCCAGTAATTTTTTAGAGGAGTCTTGTCTTACTGAGCATGAAAATTGTGCAGACTGGATCATTGAACTGTTATCTAGCAAAGGAATCGCTTGCTTGAATTATTTTCTTATATACATCTATACCATCTGCGAGAGAAAGAGAAAGAGAGAAAGAGAGAAAGGTAGGAAGGGGGGAGAGGGGGGAGAGGGGAGAGGGAGAGAGGAGAGAAGGGGAAGGGGAAGGGGAAGGGGAAGGGGAAGGGGGAGGGGAAGGGGAAGGGGAAGGGGAAGGGGGAGGGGAAGGGGAAGGGGGAGGGGAAGGGGAAGGGGAAGGGGAAGGGGAAGGGGAAGGGGAGGGGAGGGGAGGGAAGGGAAGGGAAGGGAAGGGAAGGGAAGGGAAGGGAAGGGAAGGGAAGGGAAGGGAAGGGAAGGGAAGGGAAGGGAAGGGAAGGGAAGGGAAGGGAAGGGAAGGGAAGGGAAGGGAAGGGAAGGGAAGGGAAGGGAAGGGAAGGGAAAAAGAAAAGGAGAAAAGAAAAGGAGAAAAGAAAAGAGAAAAGAAAATAATAAAAGAGAATGAACAACTGGATATTGAGCCACCTGCCTATCAGGAAATATCAAAAGCAAGCTGTCCATCCATCCATCCATCCATCCATCCATCCATCCATCCATCCATCCATCCATATCTTTCCCCTAGCACAACAAAGGCTTTTATTGCAAGGCCATGTGTTTTCCAACCCTCAACCACAACATACTTGCCTTTTCTTTCCATGTGATATATGGTTCATGGTTGGGGATGAACAAGATTGAGATTTTTATGGTGTTTTCCCTTTTTCCTAGGAAACTGAATATGAGATGGAGAGAGGGAAGAACTTTGTGAAGAAAAGATGATGAGTTGCCAGTTAATTTCTCAATACCCTGGTTTTAAGGCTAAATTTTGTTAGCTCTTTCAGAGAAGGGTCCTGTTTAAAGGAGACTAGGGAAACTTGGCACCTTTGTTAGTGGGGCCACAGAGCCAACCAACCCTGAAGACACTCTTGCCGCTTTGGACTAATGGACACACGTCATACAGATGTTTTGCTGGTTCACAGCGCTACTATGGCCGTGATCTGACCCAGGGTCACTCTTTCCATTTGTAATAGAAACACATGTCACACATCTTCTGCACTGTCATGAAAACATCTACTCCATGCATCAGACTACACAGAATAAGGCAAGAAATTTCATGTGTTAAGTTATACACCAGAGGGAGTTCCATGAATGTAGTACAAACATCCTGATATTACCAAAGAAAAGTCAATTTAAAAATGACAGAACCTAAATACTGTGGTCCATAGTTCACACTGTAGCTCCTCCTGCCTGCAAAACTTTACAGCCATCCAGCTTCATTTACACTTCACTTTCCATAAGCAGCCAAATTCAGGGGGCTGTTGAAAGTGAAATTGCTCCTTACATTTTTTTCCACGATGGATCCTCATCTATTGCTCACTGAGAAAACCATGTTAAACTGATTTCATGTAGGTAATATTAGATAGTAGGATCCATCTAGGCTTAACATCAGTCTGTTTGCTGAAAGGATTTAATTTAATAATTAATATCCTGTTTTCATCCATTATAATTCCTTCCCGTCTGCCCCTGAAATGTTACAAATTTCATTACAGAAGATCAGCCAGTCCCTGCCTTTTCACCTGTACTTGAGTCAGCAGTGTTCAACTTCTCCCTACAGACATGACATCCAGAAACTGCCATATACTTGCTTAATGACTTCAAGAGTTTACTTCAAATCTAGGTGTTGAACCATGGAGGAGATGCAACAGGTCAAACGCAGTTCCTGATGTCTTGGCAGGTCTTCTTTCCTACTTTGGTATTGGGTTTTTTTGGTTTTAGTTTTGGTTTTTAAGCAACTAAATGAATTTTGTTTTGTCTTTTGCATTTCATCAGGCTATTTATAGATTAGGTCCCACCATGCAGCTGAGTGTTTTTTCTTCCAGTAACATAATGCAAAAAAAGGTAGTGCCCTCATTGAAGGCAACTCTGTTAATTAGAGGAAAGGCTTGTATTGTGTGAACATTTGATAACTCTGACTGTGGGCTGAGTTGCTGCTGCTCTTTGTCTGAGAAATTCAGAATCCATTAGGCTGATAGCCACTGTTCTTCTGAGGAAACTACAGCCCTTGTGGCCCTTCCTGTTTCCTTTCAACATTCTTAATGTGATAGTGGAAGAGGATATCCTAAGGTCAGACATTAAAATGTAAAGTTGTGAGGTGATGATTAAATGGGAACACAGTGAAAACTTCACTCTTCATTATTTTAATATAGTCCAGCCTGTGCTGATATAATCATTTCCAGCAGATATTTAAGGTAGTTATAGAAATGATGAAAAGAAAGGCTTTTCATTTATTATCTTAATTATATTTTGTGTCTTGCTTTTTCTTTTCTCTTTTCTTTTCTTTTCTTTTCTTTTCTTTTCTTTTCTTTTCTTTTCTTTTCTTTTCTTTTCTTTTCTTTTCTTTTCTTTTCTTTTCTTTTCTTTTCTTTTCTTTTCTTTTCTTTTCTTTTCTTTTCTTTTCTTTTCTTTTCTTTTCTTTTCTTTTCTTTTCCCAGAGACCAACACTAAATGTTCAGGTTTAAATCTTACAAGCCTATTTTAAAAGACAGTAATATAATTTCAGCTTTGTATTGCTCTTTGATCTTTTGAAGTATAATGCCTCACAAACTGTTATAGCAGTGGCCACTTCATTTGAGATTCCTAAACATTTTCCATCATAACTCCATTGTTCCACAGTTTTGTAACCTTCTGAAAAATCCCTTTTGGGCTGAAATTGTCCTTATTCTCAGACACCACAATTAGATTTATAATTGCGGAATGATCTGTTCAGCTTTTTTTACTTATGGGAACAGTAGAGAAAAAGAAGCACCACTTTTCCCATGGTAAGTGGCTTTTTGAACACTGCTACAGCAAAACCTGCTGAAATATTAATCTTGAACTTCTTTCCATTGGGCTGACTGCAGTTAGTTTCATTACAGAGCATTATTCTTCTATATCAACCATACAGGTGGAAAAAGTGACAGCCTCCAGGTGCATGGTGCTTGCAGGAAAGTTAGGATTCAGCAACAGGAAAGCAGGACTGCTTATGGGCTTGAAGGGAGACACACACTTATGTACCTTCTGAAAATGGGTTGTAGTTAAAGTGAAAACCCAAAGTAACCAAGGCAAGCTCCCACATAAAAACAACAGAGAAAAATAAAGTGTTATCCCTACATGGTGAACAGGGCACTAGAACTGTGGCAGTCTGTGCTTCTCAGCTGTGAGGGAGGGGAAGGCAGGAGAGACGTGCAGATGGCATTGGCAAAGGTCATACACACCCTGCACTGGCTTTACACTTGCAAGGAGAATATTAACTCAGCCCCACAGGGACATCTTTCAGTTCCTGTTTTCATTATTTAAATGCCTGAAGTATTAATTATTTACATTTTTTTTAAACAGAGACTCCAAAATACAGAGGATGAGCAGCTAAATTACAGTTTGCTGTTAGAATCTTACTTTTGCATTTCCCAACATTTTGTGACTTTAACTGTTCATCTGTAGCAAAGCATCAGCCTAGGCTTTTTCCCTCCATTTAATTTTAGACTGAATACAGAGTGAATACAATAACCTTGGTAATTTAAAATGTCACATGATTTCCTTTCTGCAAGCTGAGCGGATGTGTCTGCAGAGCTCTAATGAACGAAGGTTAGTACAAGAAAGGAGACCTTGCACTCCAAACACATTAAAGGCCTTCAGTGTTTGTAGAGTTCATGTGCAAAACATGCAAATTCTGTGTGAAATTCCAATTTGAATGATGTATTTGGATGAGTTGTGGTCCTCTGCTATCTGCTATTAGGTCTTCATCTGGGAAGTACAATGAAGAGGATGGAAAAAGCTTGGACAGTAAAGATGTGCTAAGATTAGGCACATCAGTAAAAGCTTTGTGATTGGTCTCTAAGTTGTTACACCTGGCTGGGATTGCAGTCCTTTGGCAATTCATGTCCAGCACTTACTTGGAGCATGACCTAACTGTGGGCTTGTGCAAGAGGTCATGAATTCATTCAGTTTTAACTTCAGGTCTGGTATTTTTGCTTTTCCTTTTCCTTTAGAATCATTAGGGCTGTTGCTACAGCACCTCGAGGAAAGGGAACAGACTCATGGTGTTTTGAAGAGACGTAAGGGACAGTTGTTGGCCAGGGCTGACCTCTTTCAAGTCCCATTACATAGAGTCAAAAGCTCTCAGCACTTCCCAGGAAGCATTCAGCAATTTGCAGGAATGGGTTCTCAGGATCTAGGTCACCTAATGAATTTTAACAGAGCGGAATCACATTATGAATGGAAAGCACCAAATAACAGATACTTTTCTTTATTTAAATTGGCTGCCTGTAATTTCTGAAGTACAATTGACTTCTTTCAGTCCCAGCCCTGTTGCAGAATTGTGTGGGGATGACAGAAGGATTTGGATAGTTGAATGTGCAATTCTACTCTGAAAACTGGCTTCAAAATGGCATTATGTATTAATGATTCCCAGAACAAATTTGCTCAGCTCACAAGTGAAAAGCTGAGGGGTTTTACATCTGCCAGCTCTGCAAATACCCCCTGGGACGTGAAGGTCAAGTTTGCGCTATTTCCTTCTCACACATCATCATCACCGTCATCATCAGTAATAAAGATTACGAGGACCAAATTGTGCCTCAGTTACGCCTATGTATGCTCCGATGTGTTTCACAGGGTTACACAGATGTAAGGAATTGTCCTCCCATGGTTGCAGAGCCCTGCTGCATGGCCAGCATCACCCAGGGATCTGCATGTGAGATGAGCTCCAGCCCCCTCTCCCGTGCCTTGCAGCACAGCGGGGCCCTGCCTGCATGTGACAGGTCTGACCCTGCAGCATTATCTCCTGGTCACCTGAGCTGCTGCCCCAGATAAGCCCTGCAGGGATTTGTGGATGGAGTTAGGCACCATGCAGGCAACCTTGCTTACGCAAAAGGTGAAGGTCTGCTTGAAAATGCCATGGCCAGAGCCAGCACAGCAGCCAGGCCCTGGTGTGGGTGCTCAGGACCCAGGCATCAGCTATGGAGAGGCTTTAGACCTCATGTTTGCTGTTCCGATGCCTGAGGATGCCTTCTGGACCACAGGGCTCAGACCACGGTCTGTCTTTGAGCCTGGACTCATGCCGGTGTTGCAGAGCAGCTCTTATAGCTTCAGTCAGCTGAACATGTAAAGGAGCTAAATGACTTCCCCCAAGTTTCTGAAAAGAAAGGCAATATTGCAATGAGATTTAACCCAATTCATAAAATAGTGCCTATTAGGGAGCAGAGTTCCTGGAGAAAGAAGTGTTATTTTTCCTGAGAAGTGTTATTTTTGCTACTCCTCAGAAGAGGGCTGCGTTTCAAACTCATCTCAGTGTGACAGGAGTGACTGAAACTAAAAGCTGGCTTGAGACACATTGTCCCTTTTCCGTCGCAAGAACCAGAGCATGCTCCAACATTTTGAAAGAGGCTCCCAGATGACACTTCTCTGTGGAGATGCAGCATTGGACAGGGCTGAGCAGCTAAGCTTCCTGTATAGGATTTCAGGATCAGACTCTACATGAGCTCAAAGTCTTTCCATAACATGAGTGCAATGATGCAAGTGAGAAAGCAGGTGGCTTTGTGCACTCACAGAGTAAGTTCAGGGGCATTTTCAGCTATGTAATGGCTTTGTCTTTTATGTTGCTTTGTATTTTCTGTCTACCTGATGCAGACTGTGCTTGGGAGTAAATCCAAGACCCTCACTGCAGCCACACAGGAAGCAGTAAAAGAGGAGAACTAAACTGTATATTTGTTAAAACCTAAGCTTCTGGGGGATATTGATTATTGCAGGTGCTTGGATAGTAAGACCCATCTTCTAAACAGCACAACATACAGCTGACAAAAGCTTTTTTGACACACTGGTTCTGTACTCTTTCACTGCTGGGCTGCTCTGGGGACAGCAGAGTTAAGCTGGCATAATTTACATGGCACCAGGTGTGTTCCTAAAGAGCAGCAGCTTTCCCAATGATGTAAGGGGTTGAGAGGCTGCTGAAATCCTCACAGCTGTAACCCCTTTCTCTTTACACTCCTCCTCTGTCTCTAAAGTGCCTTTGGCACTGATGCTCCCATGGGGTTGCCTCTGTGTTTCCTGACCCAGAATGACTCTTTCCCAAACCAGTCAGATCCCCTTTGCTCTAAGTGCAACCCTTTTGTATGAAGGGATTGGAGCAGAGGTGAGAATTTCATTTTTGTACTAAGAAATAATCTCATCCTGAACTTTTCTTTCATACATCAAGCCTCTACCTATGTGAACTACACAGTTTGTGAACAGACACCCTGCTGAGCTACTCTGGGTCAAATTACTCTGTTTGTATCACGAATGCCAACAAGATCACCATGAATTGTACAATACGGTGGGAGCACAGAGCCTCTGCTGGGAAAAGCTTGTGTTTTACAGACAAGTCAAAGGCTGTGGGAGAAAACAGGCACAAAAAGGTGAGGGGACTTACTGTGCAGCTTACCCAAGGCTGCACAGTAAACTACTGTGAAAGCTGAGAGTAGAGTCCAGTTTTGCTTCTGTACTGCTATCCCACTTCCTGAAGAATCAGGAACCTCTTAACAGATGACAGCATTTTTCTGTATAGATCTCCTTTTTGCTTTGGAATGAATTAAAAATGTAAACATATACTAAGGTTTAGGGTTGATCATGACCATCTCATACACTCCCTGGTCTCAAAGAAGTGTGCTAGATTTACATGTACCATCCATACATTGTTATCATTATTTGTGTGTATACGCACAGCACATGTGTGAGCTATAACTCATGGAAGCCCATATCTTCCTCATAATTTGCACACCGCAGACAACAAGCCCATGGAAGGGTAATAAAAGCTTTTGTGTAGCTTCTGGTTCCCTGCAGTCTGCAGCTGGGGACAGAGGGGATGTTGTCCAACTTCTTCGACCACATTTTTTCATTTCACACATCCTTGGTGGCTATGAAATAACCAGCCAGGCTTCCCAGGTAGCCAGGGCCAGGGGCAGAGTGACTTAGTTACACATGGATGACAGGAGTTACCACACTGAAGAGAAAGGAAAGTGTGCAGGAGCATAAGGTGGTCTCATTTACATGCCACAGGGACCAAAGAGCAAGTTTTCAGATGGGAAGTCAAGCAGCAGAGTAAAGAATGTAAAGATACCTGCCCCATACTCCTCACAACCTCTTGTTAGTAGCTTTCCGTGCAACAAACTTGCCCCTTGCTCTTCACCGATATTCCCCTTACAGCAGTTTACATCCAAGTGACTTCTAGCACCATGTTTCAATCTGATGTGTAATCTTGCACAAGGTGATATGATAAGCAGGCACTTCATAATATCATAGAAATCCCCTACAGAGTAAACTAAATGACTCTAGTCCAACCACTTGCTCCTGATGTGACAACAGCCTTTTCTTTAACAATATTTAAAAGAAAATAAGGAAAAAAAATCCTTTACTAAGTGTCTGTGTTAGTCTCATTTCCTTGTTTAAATCTCCATGGAAGCCTCTATTTTTAGTTGTAGCCTTTAGTGTTATGCCCAGGTAAGACATCTGTAATTATTTACTTCTACAGTAGATTTCACTCTTATGTTGTCTGATCAAAGCATCTAGTAATTGTTAACATCGAGCATCTAATAACTGTTAGGAAACAATTCTGGGTTAAGACTTGTTTTACTCTATGAAGTGCTTTAGCAGATAAGATTTTGTGATTGCTGCTGTTATTAGAAGTGAAAATGAAATCATGGAAGTCCTGAATTCCCTAGTGTGCTTTAAAACATCACCTACCCTTGCACTGTTTCTGAGACTCTGTTACCATGGGTACCTGTGGTGTAAGCATTAATGTACTGAGACAGATATTTCTACTCCCTTATTGTCTCCACTTCCTTTGAGAAATGCTAGATGATGGTAACAAGGTTTGTGTCATCTTCACACCCTTGCACCTGTCTACAGCAATCCCCCCCCAGCAACATTATGCTAGATCTAACTCGTGTTTGCAGAAAATTAAGAGAATTATAGGGCTTTCATGGACCTCAAGGGATCCTGTACCCCAGAGATGGCCAAAGTGGGACCCACAGGCCAGATCCAGCCCACCAGAACAGCCAGATCATATCATTACTCACTCCCACCCATAATCCATCCTCCTTTGGGAGGGCCTCCAAAGATAAGCAAGGGCTAGGGGGCTGGATGAGGTCTCACACCAACCCACACTCACTGCCTCTGGATTCCTCACTATGTGACCACACACACATCCCTCAGCTCACCTTTCAAAAAAAAGTCCACATATCATCTTATATCCTCCACAGATTTTCACCTAGAGTGACTGACTGGACTACCTCTTGAATGACCATGTTCTACTGTTTCTTTTCTGCATTTCATTCATTCCATTACTGGTGAAAAGGAACACAAATTTCTCTGGGGTTTCTGTCAGTTGTTTCATAGACCATGTGCTGCTGCCTTCTGCAACTCTTGTGATCTACAACCAAACTGGTCTCTAGGAATATTCAGTCTAGAAGTGCATGCAGATATAGCCTTACTCACTTACTGTATTAATCTAAGACTGTAATTGGAATCCTTTTCAGTGTAGAATAAAGTCTCTAACTCAAACAGAAGACCGAACCATCTTTTACTCAGTCTATTTTGTGGTTTTCACATTTCTATTGTTACAGTTGCTATGGAGGTAAGCATTTACTTCTTTTCTTTGCTGATTTTGAGGAAGAGACTGTAATTAACCAATGCACACACTTTATATTTATATTTATATTTATATTTATATTTAGATTTAGATTTAGATTTAGATTTAGATTTAGATTTCTATGTATAATGATGTGTATATTTTTTATACTGAGTATTACAGAGGGAACAGTTCCCTGAGAGTTCACTGTTTGTTCTCTTCAGCGTTAGATGAACATACCCTTCCAGTGATTCTGGCTGTCTGGTCACTACCTAGTTTTTCTTATGAAAGGTTGCATTCAGCATCTCTTCATAATACGAGTACTGACGCTTTTATTCCCTGGGAAAGAAATGCCTCTGCAAGCAGGAACTCCCTTAGTGTGAAAGCAAACTCTGTGTGCCAACTTGAGGCTAAGTTCCTGCTGCTCCTCCAGCAGCCCAGCTGGCTGCTTCTCACCATTTGTCCCAAAAGATATCAGTCACCTTTCTCGCCTGCTGCTCAAGGACTCCTCATCCCTTCTGTCTGTGTTTGTGGGTATAGTGCCTGTGGAGAGATTCTCTGAGCTCCCGTGGGGAGGGAGGGTGGGCAGAGATGGACAAAGGACTAATCTGGTCTTGTCAGCTCTGGGTCTGCAGACCTCTGCTCCCTCCTGGGCACATGGTGTGGCTGATGTCAGGCAGAGCAGAGGGCCCTGGCTTCTCCCTAGCATGGTCTCAGCATTGCTGGGCAAAGGGGGCTGCTGTTTGGAGGAGCTTGGGCTGCTCCATGTCTTGTGGACAAATTCCTGCATGTGGCAGAGGAGCAACGTGGTCTCACTGGACACCTGGGATGAGTGCAGATCCCAGCTGCCATGAATTGGGATGGTTTCCAGAGCTTTGTCCATGATTCCGCTCCTCTCCCTGTCCTGTGGGTTTTCCATGAGCTCCTTGCACAAAAGGAGGGGAGAGGCCAGACATCATGGAGTCTCTGACCCCAGCACAATTAGCCCTGAGGGTCAAGGGGCCGCCAGCTGGCATCTTATTTGTCTTGTTGTCCTTGTCAGGATCCCTGGCTGAGGCAGGAAAGCAGGGGTTATATAAGCAAAGCATAAAAGCAATTGTTTTCTGGGCAATGAACAGATCAGGTGAAGGCTGTTTCCTTTCTCCCACTGCCACACTGTAGACCCTTTTAGACAGAACAAGTGACTACACAAAAGCCAGGGGCCAGCTACATGTTTCAGTATTGTGTGGGTCTAATTCTTTAATCCTGTGACATTCTTACTAAGTGATCAGTGACTGACTAAAATGGAAAATCCCGAAGTATAGATTTTAAAAGTGCAAAAATGGAATCACTTGAACCATGGCTGATTAAAAAGGAGGAGACTAGACCTTCAACAACAAGTAGATCAAATTTAGCTGGTTGTAGGACTGACATGTCTCCAGTGTTGTCTGCAACAAGAACCAAATGCTGGTTGCTTGACGCTATTAAACACCTCATCAACTGTGACTTAGGGTTGTCCCTGTGCATGACTTCAGAAAAACAAGCCTGCCTTTATGCTTATCCCAGTTCCGTGATTTTCAGTGGACCTATTTTTCTGATGCTAATGGGGGTAATGCACTTTGTTGCTACCATTTTGCAAAATACTTTTGATGAAGCGCACAGAGGAAGCTTTCACACAGTCTGGATTCACTAATTGGAAAAAGACTTGAGACAAATCTGAATGACACCATGTTTCCCCATGTCATCACGGAGCCGTTGATACTCTTCAAAAGACCACAAGGAATGGTGGTGACATACTTCATTTTCAGAACTCTCAGAAGAAGGAAGAAAACAGGAAGATTCTAATAAAGATGCTAAGTACAATATATTATCTTGCTAACAAGAACTTGTCCTATGAAGCCATTATTCAGAACAAGATGAAAATATGAAGAATTTGACCGCAGCTTTTTTCAACTCTTTTTTCTGAAGTCAAAATATGATCCCAGGACTTGAGAAAGAGTCAAGTCAAATTCACAGATTCTGCTGTGCTGCTTGAGTAGTGAAGGGTATTTCTAGGAAGTTTCTAGGAAAGTGGCATGCTGTTGTGGTAAATAAAAATCTGACTTATGCAATAAAGAGCAATTATATTTATATCTGCAATATGTAGGTGACACAAATGCTTGTGAAGGGTTTGTTGGAAGATAGCCTGTACACTGGCAGAGATAATTATATCTGCAATTAGAGTCATCTCCAAATCTGAATATTGACAACTATTGTGGATCATGCTATGCTGGTTTTGTTTGGCAATCTGAAATCATAGAATCATAGAATATCAGATTGGAAGGATCCTCAAGGATCATCTGGTCCAACCTTTCTTGGCAAAAGCACAGTCTAGACAAGATGGCCCAGCACCCTGTCCGTCTGAATCTTACAAGTGTCCAATGTTGGGGAATCCATCACTTCCCTGGGAAATTATTCCGATGGCTGATTGCTCTCATTGTGAAAAATTTTCCTCTTGTGTCCAGCTGGAATCTCTCCAGGAGTAACTTGTACTCATTACCTCTTGTGTTTTCCGTATGACTCCTTGTAAAAAGGGAGTTTCCATCTTCTCTGTAGCCACTCTTTAAATACTGGAACATGGTGATAAGGTCTCCCCTAAGCCTTCTCTTCTCAAGACTGAACAAACCTCATGTGGCAGGCTTCCCAGTCCTTTGATCACCTTTGTGGTCCTTCTCTGGACCCTCTCCAGCCTGTCCACATCTTTTCTGTATAGCAGGGACCAAAACTGAACACAGCATTCCAGGTGTGGCCTGACAAGCGCTGAGTAGAGCGGGATAATGACTTCTTTATCTCTGCTGGTGATGCCCTTGTTGATGCCACCCAGCATCCTGTTGGCTTCCTTTGCCGCTGCAGCACACTCTTCACTCATATTGAGTTTGTTGTCCACCAGGACCCCCAGGTCCCTTTCCACAGAGCTGCTCCCCAGCCAGGTAGATCCCAGCCTGTGCTGCACTCCTGGATTATGTTTTCCCAGTGCAAGGCCTTCGCTTGTTCTTGTTGAACTTCATAAGGTTCTTGTTAGCCCACTCTTCCAGCGTATTCAGGTCTTCCTGCCTGGTGGCTTTTCCTTCCAAAGTGTCCACTTCCCTGCTCAGTTTGGTATCATCAGCAAACTTCACCAGGGTACACCTGATTTCATCATCCAGATCACTTATGAAGATACTGAGCAGTGTTGGACCCAATATCTATCCCTGATGGACCCCACTTGTGACAGGTTGGCAGTATAAAAAAGAGCTATTTACCACCACCCTCTGGGTGTGGCTTGTCAGCCAGTTCCCCACCCACCACACAGACTGCTTGTCTAGACCGTAATGTATCAGCTTCTCTAGGAGGAGTCTTGGGGAACTGTATCAAAAGCCTTGGAGAAATCCAGGCAGACAGTGTCCACCGCTCACCCCACATCACCTGAGAAGGTTACTTTGTCGTAGAAGGCGATCAGGTTTGTCAAGCACAATTTGCCCTTGGTGAATCCGTGCTGGCTTTTCCCAGTCATGTGCTTCATTTGACTTGTGATAGCCCCTGGGAGGATTTGTTCCATAACTTTCCCAAGGACTGAAGTAAGACAGGTGGGCCTGTAATTTCCTGGATCCTCCTTTAAGCCCTTCTTGTAGATGGGGGTGACATTCACCTTCTTCCAGTCTTCTGGGACATCCCCTGACCTCCATGACATCTCAAATATTATAGAGCGGCCTCACAACGACGTCAGCCAGCTCTCTTAACACCCTTGGGTGGATAACATGAGGGCCTATGGATTTATAGGGGTGAAGCTCCTGTAATAGTTCGCATACCAACTCTTCCTTTACTGATCGTGGGTCTGTGTTTGTGCTGACCTGGATTTTTGTTCCCAAGGCCTGGGGCCCAACAGTACAGAGGTGAAGAAAGTGATGAGAGTGTCTGCCTTTTCAGTGTTGTTGGTGACTAATTCACCTCTCTTGTTAAACAGCAGGCCAATGTTTTCTTTCTGTTTCTGCTTGTTGTTTACATACCTGAAGAACCCTACTTCTTGTAGTTTTTGACATCTCTGGCCAATTTCAATATGAGCTGTTTCTAACTGCATCTCTGCACACATTGGCAATGCCCCTGTAGTTCTCAATGGATATTTGCCTTTCCATCTCTGGTACACTTCTCTTGGTTTTGAACAGACTCAGAAGCTCGCAGTTAACTCAAGGAGGTCTCCTGCCCTGCCTACTTCCCTTACCTTTAAAGGTGATGAACTGATTTTGTGCTTCCAGGAGAGTGTTCCTGAAAAACTCCCAGTGAGAACCATAACTTACAAATACATGTTATCATGGGCAAGCTATGACCTTGTCAATCGTAAAGTATGCAGTGCAATGCTGCAAAGCTAGAGCTCAAGGAGGATTGATATGGCAACTCAGATGGGAAAATGCAAAGGAACTGATACTGATAGAATTTAGAAAGTCTTAAATATTGAGTAGAAAATGCATGGCTCATATACTACTGTCACAGAAGTTCTACAGCCTGGAGAATAACTTTTTATGTCTGTCCATGCACCAGACCAGCCAAAAATTATTCTAGGAGCAAATCCATGAGAAAGTTGGGGGTGAAATGACTGGTTGAATTTTAAAGGTGAATAAAGTTTCCAGGAAGATATCAAGAGTGAAAGAACCCAAGCACCCACATTGAGAAAAGAAACTTCACGGACTCATCAACTCAGAAATAATTAATTGTAATCAATATGCAACCAAGATGTGGCCATAAAGTTTATATCATTATTTAAAATGTTGAGATTCTTAAAATAACTCAAACTGTAAAAGAAATAAGTGTTCAATGAGCTATGTTTCTTATTTCAATAAAATGAATTCATTTGTTTGCTTTCCCTCTTGCAAAATGACTAGAAACTTTCCAGAAGACAAATGAAGATATTACAGATACGGTTCAGCATTTGTGCCCTTGAGACACTAAATTCTAGGGAGACTGAATGTGGATGAAATAAAGATAAAAAGTTAAAACTTAATTAATAGATTACATAAGATCCCTGCTTCAACATCATTATTTAGAAGAGACTCTACCTCTAATTAATGCAATTTTAATATTTTTCCATACCGATTTTAATTTTGGTTTATATAGATATGTTCTACATTTAGTCAAAATGCATACCATCTATTTTCTGAATTGTTAGTTGGTAAAAATTATTTTGCTGGGACCCATGCTGAAAAAGACAATTCTAGTGCTCAGCATGAAAGGAAAAGGTGATTTCAGTTTGGAGTAGGACAGTCATGGCTCAACTACTGCATGATTTTATAAGTCTACCAGGACAAAACTGGTGACCTACAGCTTACAGCTGCTCTAAGAGAACTGTTTTCAAGAAAAGACACAATCAATCATGTGCTACAACTTTTTGATTATATTTATAGTACATGGGTTTTGTTAATACTGAAAAGAGTAGTGTTTCAAATGGTAGTTTTTTAACATGAGTAAATGGTCCATTTTTGACAAAGTGAGATCTAGTTCTGTCCCATACTCCATTTCTCCTTTATAAATGGAATCCCTAAATATTGAGGAAGAGACTAAATATATTATCCTAGTCCCAGTATCCTGTGTCCAACAATTGTGTGTGGAAATGCAACATGAAACTAAAGAAAAGGAAAAGGTTTCCTCATCTGTATGGCTCTCATTCAGATCTTCTTAGTCAAGATTGTTGGGACATGCTGTTTAATGTGTATTTTATGATAAATGATGTTTTAAACTTTTAAAATCAACTATTTATTGGTTTTACAGGTGAATCGAAAATAAATATCTGGAAACAAATGGGTGTGATCTTGTGAGCCCCAAGCACTAAGACCTCTTGGAAGGCTGTTTGCAAAAAGTGAGACTGATTTGTTTTTCACAATCCAGAATAAAATAAATGTGGGGGGAGAAAAATAAATATCAAAAGCAAGCCACAATAGATAATGGCATGCACACTGGAATTCTAAAGTGCTTTCTTTTTCCAGGATGTTATTTGTGATGTGAGTAAAGAGTTGTGAGTACAAACTTTACTTTTATGTGCAATACATCAATTGATTTGTACCATTTCTTCAGCTTGCACAATTGTTCTACATCAGAGAAAATACATCCCTCTCCAGTTGGGCAGTAACTGCAGCCAGCACCTCTCTCATTCCAATCACATACCTTTTTTTAGGCAATATATTACATACAAAGAAACCATTGTACTTTTATTCCTGCCAAATGTGATACAGCTTACAGGAGACAAAAGAGCAGAATGGTTCCTTTTAATAGATCTTGAACCTCCAAGTAAATATATAGAAGTTGCTCAAGCGCTAACCTCTGAAAACTGAACCCTGCAGCTTTAATAGTAGTAGCTCAAACAAACCAAACTCTGCAGGGCTTGCCCAGCCGTAATTGCAATAAACAACATACAAGAGCTCCCAAATATTGCTCAACCCAGCGGAGTGTTGGCGACCTGCCAGATGTCTGATGGCCACTTCTGATCTGCATACAACAGCACGGCACGCAGCCACCCTGTGGCCAGTGGGGAGGGATGGTGGCAGCCCAAGGGACCAGGGTGGCTTTCCTCAGCCAGCTCCGTGGGTCGTCACCGGAGCAGAGGGGAGGCACTGGGGGAATCGTGGACATCTGTGGATCGCATTTGGCCTCTGCACCTCCCCTGGTGCTTACACGTAATGAGTCAAGGAATAATACATACACAAGTCGTGGAGAGCAGTAATACAATGGAGCGCAACTGTTGTAGCCAAAATAAACAAGACTAACAGCACTTTCCATTCAGAGTGGTGCTACTCATAGCAACAGGGAGTCTTTTATTATATTTAGAGCAAAATTGTATAGGGAGAATATGGCACTTGGAGAAGAAAACCATTTCTGTAGAGAAAGGCCAGCTCCCATTCTCATTGAAGTCACTGACAAAACTCCTGCTTCTCCTTCCCAGGAGGCTGGTTTGGCCCAATGTCAGCAGTGTCTTTTGCAGGTTGTAAGCCTGTGTGTTATCACAGCAGAGCCCTAGTGAAACACTGGGTGGTGAAGCGGGTAATTTTCAGCAGAGGAATCTATGTGCAACTTCCCAAGTACCTGGAAGCAATTCCCCTGCTGCCTCCACTCCATGCTGTGCTCTACTGCCTTCCCCATAAAATGTGTTTGAACACATAAAGCTGACCTCCACATGTGGAGAAGGGTTCCAAGGAAAAACAAAAGCCAAGTTTTCTTTCAGGATTGCCAATATGGGCAATATCACTTATTTGTAGTTATTACTCTGGTTGACAGGAGGCTAGGGGGAAATAATACTGGCAGAAAAACTGTACCTGATGAGAGAACCCTGGCTAGAAGGCAGTAACGAAGAGACCAGGCAGTGACGGTATATAAATTAATCATGAGTGCACGACAGGATGCTTTGTGCAAAAAAGCAAATTGCTATTTTTGGACACGTTCCGAGGGAACCTGGGTAAATCAGTGACATAAAGCATTCCCCTTTTCACAGCTCAGGACTCAGGCATGAGACCCTGGCTCATGTTGGTGAGCACTTAGTCACACCAGCAGTCCCACTGACTCCAAGAGCATAACTCATGTTTTGTTCTGGGTCCTGTGGTTCAGAAGAGCTAGTGATAAACCTGGACAGCCTAAAATCCAGCAACACAATTGATAAAAAGGTCAGGGGCCATGACCTACTGGGAAAAAGCAGGTAGACCTTGTTCAGGCTGGAGAAGAGGTGACAATGGGCATATGCCTTTTGTCAGGAGATGACGCAGGTGTTAGTGAATGATTTAAAAAAAAAACACTCTAGGAAAAAAGTTCCATGAAAAGGAGAAAAGAAGGTGCAATAATACCATTATAGTAAAACTCATGAGTGAAACTGTATGAAAAGGTCTTTAAAGATGTGTTCAGTCAGGCAAGAATAAGTATAGCCTGAGAAATCACCAAAGTATATAGAACCTCCCCTGAATAGGTGCAAGACAAAGCCAGACTTAATACCTAGGAGTGAATGTTAAACACATACAGCATTGAAGTAACAGTATTAAAAAAGTGCTGCAAACTTATCCTCTCCAAAACCCAGGAGGGCACTCAGTAACAGTTCCCACACCAATTTTGTCATAATTAAAGGACATTCCAATCTCAAAAAAATGCCAAAGCAGATGTATAAATAAAAACAATATAAATAAATGATTGAATAACAACAGTGTTCATAACAGATTCATCACTGGGAAAGAAAAAACCCCCGCATTTTAAGCCTTTCTTGATGTGAGGGTGTGAAAAAACAAGCTAGATTTCAGAAAGAGGAAATCACATGCTCCTGGATGATTACTGATATGTCAAAGGGCTCGTGACTGCAAAACCTACTAAATAGTGGACAAATTGATTCACAAGCCTGAATATAACCAGGCTACTTTTAGACCGGAGATTTACACAGCCTTAAGGCTCACATAAGCTTCACTGTGTCTTAAAAGGTACCCAATATAAAGAGACACTATTAGACTGAATATTCTCATAAGACAGGACCACAAGTACTATAAATAAGTTATAAGACAGCTTCTGCAGTCATGCTTCTCCAGGCTGTTGTGAGATAAATGGGGGAATTACTTATGCAAAGCACATAGCTGGAAATCACGTTTTAACTCTATAGCCAACTTAAGGCTTTCCAAGTGCAAGGAGATATTAAAAATGATGCCAGTATTGTTAACCTGATCCACAGTCTCCAGATAAGTCCCTTCTAGCCAAGAAGACAGTATATCCAGCAACAATATTTCTGTCTTTCCAAAGATGAGGACAAGACACCCCTAATGCGGCCAAAAATTAGTAACATTCAGACATTCCTCCATAGCTTAGACTGAACTTGCAGTGTCCACATGAAATACAAGACAGGTATTATCAATATACTCTACTTTATATTTTATAATGATCTCCCCAGCTGGTTATACTTTAAAGAACACAGACAGCAAAGCTGACCCATACTTCAGAGTCCTCAGTGATGAGTCCAAGCAGCCATCACCAGGAGTGTATTCCAGTACCCTGAAAGGGCAGGAACCACCGGAGAGCAGCTTCAATTAAAACAGTAATATCCCTGGCTGCTGATCAGATATATCACTAGCTGCCAAGAGGTCCAACACAAACAAAGTATCTTGGAGATTTTGATCATGCATTAGCAGGAAACAATTCACAGCTTCCCATGCATGATATTAACTCCAAAGAAAGAACAAATGACAGAACAGCATCTGAACCAACATCCCTTGAGGTGGAAGAATCACTACCTTTCTCCAAAAAAGGAGATTTAAGATGGGCTTCAGCTGACAAGTACTCCACAAAAAGAGGTGATTTCCTGAGGACTGGATGAATGTTCATGTGTTTTAAAATAGCCAGTGTTTTACCTTCAGTAAATTACATGTTAATAAGGACCGCACCTTTGCACTTGCCTTAAGTAACTGTGATGGAGAGGAGACAATTACAAATGGTTGTTCTCAGCATATAAGAATGTCAAAGGTGGCCCCACCAGAAGCTGACCTGAACTCAAACACATAGCAGCAGCCCATGGAAGGCCAAGCTCCTAGCAAAAGAACAGGGAAAACTTGCTAAAAGCCAATTGACCTTTTCCAAAACTACCATTAACAAAGTATTCATAGCACTTTATGGAAGGTAGTATAGAAGGTGATACACCACATAATGCTATGGCCACTTTTATGTCCCAGCTTCAGTCTTGTCCCCTGCTTCTCCTCACCAGATACCTGCAAAGTCTAACAAATTAACAAATTCCAAGAGGATCTTCAGCCATTTTCTCTCCAGGCTGTAATCCAAATACTCCACATCCCCCTTAAATGCCAATGGCTTTCCAGAAACTGAGACGAGACAGGGTATGGTATAGAGTTCACAAGTCAAAACTTTCCCTTATGAATGGATCACTGTTATTGATGAGCCACTTTCCTGGCTAGATGAATGAGTTGCATCCATTCGTCAGTAGAGTCAAGCACTGGAAGAGGTTGTCCAGAGAAGCTGCAAAATGTCTGTAGTTGGAGGTTTTCAAGACTGAATGGGACAAAGCCCTGAGTGACCAGGTCTAAATTCAGTGTTGACCCAGACTTGAGCAGGAGGTTGGACTAGGTGACCTGCTGAGGAGCCTTCCAGTCTGAATTTTTCAGTTCCGTGACTTGCACTAGTATAAAAGTTACTAAAATAAGATGGATCTGTTATGCTATAAGGCCATAGTGAAAGACCTTGGCCAGAGCATTAAGAGCAAGGAAGAATATCTGCCTTGTCTTGAGTGAAGTGGCATTTCAGGGAAGATCTCAGAATCAATGGGCTCCATACCATGGGTCAAAGCCTGATGGGCAGCCCCACAAATGCTCTCAAATAACATCGGTAAAAAGCTTGCATGGAATCCAAATGACTCCAGTTGCCACATAGAGAATCTAAGTTATGCTGAAATCCCCTAAGGACTGCTACTCCAACACCAACACCACCAGCTCCCTGGGATCATCTGAAGACTTGTCCAGTGAATCTTGCAGTTGTTTCAACAGTAAAACTGTCAGTTTTGGTCTATCCTCCATCATAAAAAAAAAAGGCCTTCAAAGCCAGCAACCTCTGATGCTGTGAGTCTACTTGTCTCTACCATCCTGCTATGATGTTGTGAAGTGAGAAGTGAGTCATGCACATCCAAAAATATGTGAGTAAGCTGCAATACTATTTGTACTATACCATTAAAACTTTTGTGACTTCAACAAGCTTACAGACTTGATAAGAGAATTTGATAAGTCAATTGAAACAACAAGAAAATAATTTAATATTTTTGCCAATTTCAAGATACCTTGCTAAAAGTTTGAGAAAGAATCCTGAACATTTCTCAGTTTGTAAAACAGATTTTTCTTTAATTTTTTTGGCTTATAGACAAAATTCTAATTTCAAAATATTTAACCATAAGCATGAAAAGCAGAAACATTTTTAA
This sequence comes from Strix aluco, assembly GCF_031877795.1. NCBI lineage: Eukaryota > Metazoa > Chordata > Aves > Strigiformes > Strigidae > Strix > Strix aluco. The sequence goes on from NC_133935.1 coordinate 50,388,927, forward strand.
ACAAATGCATTTTCCATTAAAAATAATATGAAACAGGTGAAAACTCTGAGCAAAACAAAGACTTAATTTTGACAAAAAATATTTTTTCATACCAACATCTCAACACTTCCTTGGTGAGAATTCTTTGTGTCTGGAAGTTACTTCTGATATACACAGTGTAGGAGAAGGAAGAATGAAGCTCTGGTGTGTATAGCACTGTCAGACGTATTGGAATAACCTCAAAGGTCTATGAATGAAAATCCCAGTCAGACTGTCTCTACAGGAAACAGTGCATTCAAGGTCTGGATTCCTTTCAGAGAGTTTGCTAGCAATATATATTAGCATTTATCAGTAAGCATTAAACAAATCTTACAGGTATGTTACTGGCCGTTTGTTAATGACCAGTAGGAGATTTTTTCCAGGGTCACTGGCTCCTTGTTTGACTTTCATGAGAGCAGAGCTAGTTGATCTCTGGGACGTGATAATGCTTCATCTCCTGCAAAAGATACAGATTTATAACTCAGCTCTCAAAGGGAGTTGCATCATGTTTGGATTGTGATGGTTACTTTCTGACATCTAGAATCTAATGTGTGATAAGTTACTCTTTGCATGTATGACTGGAGATTACTTTTTTGGTTTTTTTACCTGAGTTCATCTTTGATTTGTCACCTGAGGGCTGGTTTATTTTCCAGGACCATTTGGAAATATGTGGAGTCCAAAAATATTAAAGAATTCCTAAGTCTGGGTTCATTCCTCTAGGAATAAACACTTCTAAATGAAAGCAAGTAAGCAGGAGACTAGAAGGCCATCCTGTCCTGCATGCAGGACTAAGGACCAGGAATCCCTCAGCTCCGGCTCTCATATGTAGGTACTTTTGTGGTCTTGGACAAGCCACATCCGTACAAACAAGTTTTGCCCTCATATGCACACAGGAGAGTAAGTGGGTAATCTGACTCCTGATTACAGTGGGCAGCAATCTGTTTCCTTTTCTTGCTCTTCAGGGTGAACAGGTTCTATCTTTACACTGATCCATTCTCATCTTCCCTTCAGTCTCCCTAAATAAACACATTTCAGATTTTTTTTTTTGGTATAATGATAATGCCAGCAGGTTTCTTCAGTACACACTTCTCTCAGTGTCCTCAGCTGCAGCCAAGAGCTGTGATTAATCAGAGAAAATACTTTGGCAATGTCCAAAAGTTCACAGGATTTACTAGACCTTATTTTGGTATCTATGTGGAAGAATAGTTAGGGTTTTCCATGATTTGAAAGTAATTCTTTATTGAATTATGAAGATTTCAGGGTCTGACTGGTATTACACTGCTGCTATAATCTAAAGAAAAGTCACAATATTCAGCCATGACAATTCTTCCACCCCTGCCCTGAATTTGTTGCTTAAGAGTAGGAGAACTTCTGCAGTGAGTGCATCACACTGCTGAACATCTTACCTGGTAATGGCCAGCAGAGTATTTCATGGCATCATAAGAAACAAAACCTCTGCAGTTCCAGGCAGTGGCTGAGGGGCATCTTTATCTGCAGGTTTCATAGAATCATAGAATAGTTTGTGTTGGAAGTGACATTTAAGGTCATCTAGTCCTATCCCCTTGTAATGGGCAACATCTTCAGCTAGATCAGGTTGCTCAGGGTCCAGTCCAACCTGATCCTGAATGTCCATCTGGCCAGTCATTGTGGAATAGCCATCAATAGACTTCCATGGATTTGTTCTGATCCTATTTTTAACCTATGTATATGTTCAGTCATCACAACATCCTTAGGGCAGCAAACTGCACAACTGTGTGAAGAGATTTATTTGGTTTAAATCTTGTTCTGCCCAGTCAGTTCATTGAAGGCCTCCTGGTTTTTGTTGTGGGCAGAAGAAAACAATCATTTCCCATACCCCCATTTTTCCCCTTTTTTTTTTTGGGCCTGTCATATCTTCCTTCAGCTGCATCTTTTTCTAGTTGAAGAGTCTCAGTCTGTTTAGTCTTTCTTGGTATGTTTGCTGTTCCATGGCTGCTTATGTGATGCTGCATTTCTTTGTAACATTTCTCTTTCTCATATACTGCTGTTGAGATGGGTGTGCTATCCTGCAAGTGCATTCAGCATGGATTTATCCAGCGGCACAGTTCTCTGGCACTTCCTCTCGAGCAATTCTCACCAGTCTGCTTGTTTTCCTGACCACCCATCAGCGAGGCTGATTCCTTGTTTCCTTTGCAGATCAAGAAAAACTTAATATTTAGTGGTCTAGAGGTGCATTTAATTTCAGCCCAGAATACAACTGCTTTTTCTCCACTCACTAAAACCACCCAACAGGAAACTTTGTGTCTGTCAGAAAGGAAGACAAGCACGCAGAGCACACTTTATTAAACACATCAGAGTTGATTTGTAGGCTTTTATTTTACAGTTCCTACAACATTAACAAAATCAGCCAAAGGAGCAGAATCGAACAGCCTGTGCAGGATGAATCATCTGACGGCAAGTGGCATTTGACTGTATTTACCACAGTGTGAGCAAAGCACACTTGCTGTGAAGCTTCAGAGAAGTCTGAGTTTGCATGCGGTCACCTCTGGGCCAAACCTGGCCTCTGCAGCGCTTGCTACTGTATCTCATTCATCTCTTGTCTTTGGAAATTCTATTAATCCTTGAAGCACCACAGAAAGTACAAAAGGTTTTCATTACTTATTGGTGAGTGTATTTCCTTAAGAAGGTTCTTGGCATCCTGTGGAAGTAAATGAATCACTGGCTTCTCTGGCTGCTGCATAACTACTTATTGTTTTATTGAACAAGAGAGTAAAAAGTCACATAAAACCTTGCATACTATAAATGGCCAGGGTATAATTCAGACCTGCCCATGTGCACATTAATTTACGCATTGGTCTTTTTGGAAAAAATGTCAACTGAATAAATATAGCTTAGGCTGAGCGCTTGAACCACGAATGACTTTCATTATTTTTTTGGTTAAATTCCACTCACCTTTTTTTCCCCCTTTTTTGGCATGTGAGTTTTTCAAGTATAGAATGAAACCATTTGCTAACAAGGAGAAAGAGAGCTAGGACTACAGAAAAAGCGTATGCCTTTTCCAAAGTCATTAAGAGCAACTTTTGACACTTTCCATATATGGAACATAAAGCTTTATGAACTTAATCCTTAATCTCTAGGTTCTCTAACTGATTTATATGTTTACTTATCACATTGTGTGTTTTCTCCTTCTGAAGAGCACAGTCAGGTCTCTTAAAATTCATACGCAGGAGACCTTCTTTACATCAACAGAATGGTGTGAATTTCAAGAAAGTACTACAAGCTCCTTAATACTTCAACATCCCTGGAGCCTCAGTTGCATATGTATTTTTTGGAAAAGCCCAATTTTAGTTTCTTTCACAGAAGTACATGTGTCCTACAGCTTGTCATGGACTTTCCCAAAGCCTCTCCCAGGGCATGATCCCCTACGCACCAGCTGTGAGGCACTAAGTGCCCATAGCGCCCATGGATGCCCATGAGTCACCGCTGAGAGGTGTTGAGTACCTGCAACTCCCTCTGAAGTTAATGGAAACAGCAGGTGCTCAACATTTCTCCAGAGGGCGACGAAGAGAGACGGGGAGTACCCTGACACTGGAAAAAACTGCAAGCATAGGGAGGCCCTGAAGGAAAGAAAATTTGCTGAGGTCCCCCCACATCCCATTTCTTCACAAGTCCTCCTTCTGTCAAAGCAACAGGGAGCCTTTGTGCTCTGGGAGGCTGCACTCCTGAAAAACCTCCTGTGCTGCTGAAAACCAGGCTACCTTCAGGACTGGCATGTGAAGGAAGAGAGATTTAGAGGTCAGAGAGGTGCCTGCTGGGAGTACTTCAACAGGCAGGAGCATAGCCTGCACTGCATCCCTGCACAGCCTGCACCTGAAGCTGTCTTGGGACTCCCTGATGAACAGCTTCCTGTGAAATATTTGGGGGGCTGTTGAAGATACTGCAGGTTAGAGGTATATCTACCCACTTCTAGTTGGCCAGAAAGCAAAGGAGAAGCTGACTGTATTCTTTAAATGGCTAATTCTCTTATGAGAGTGCAGCTGTGGTTCAAGCAGCCGAGAGAGCCTCTGAAGCACAAGTTCTCTCAGTATGATCTCCACAGACCTCTTTCATGAAGATATCTGTCATTGCTTGGGTGGTGTGAGAGACTGAAATGTCCTATGACTGTCTCAAAGCTTGCTTGAGTCTGTGCAAACCTCCAAGAGAAGCTGCTCCGTCCTGTGAATTGGTCTGGGGGATGTCGCCAAGAGAAGCTGGAGTGTATTGAAGGATGCACCCCCCCACTTCTTTGCAGTTGCATTGTCAGACTCCATAGATAAGCCTCAAAGGGGCAGAGGTGTGCTGAGCTGGCCCCATCCTGTAGCCGTTTGTGGCTCTGTTGTGTAGGCCAGACTCCATGCCTGCATTGCTAATAAACTGACAAGAGGCAAAGGTTCCTGCCCTGAAGCCAGATGCAACAAAACCTGTTGGACCAGAGAAAAAAAAACTAAAGGCGAGCAGATATGTTAATCAGCCGATATGATGAACTTAAAAAAGACAGCAGAAAATTTTCTCTGTGTGCATCTACCATTGAAGCTTGATTCGTGTGCACCCACCACCGAAGAACTGAAGACTGAGGACCAACGGGACGTTGCTGGATCCATGGTGGTGTAAGGGAAAGAATGTTGTTTTCGCATAATAAGCCTGATGGGAAGGGCAGGAGCGATTCACCAAAGCAATCAACAAGAGCAATTCACAACCATTGAAATCCCTGGCCTAGGGCTAGAAGGCAAGTGGTCTTTTTGTCAACTGTGATGACCCAGTACTTGGAACTGGCTTTAGATGGATGCAGATACCAAAAGACTTGGGGAACCTGAATTTTGAACTTTTCCATCTTAGTACGCTTGCGTGATGAGCTCATGCATATTAACTTCTCCGCCCTGGAGAAAGCCAAGGTTCATTTCCATGAACATGCGACGTATGAACACATACATGAAGGGGCGTATCGGTAGGCAGTTCGGGAAGTCTGTACACCCTGTAGTACTCAGCCAATGAGGAATCAGGGGAGGGAACTCGCGGTTGGGAGAAAGGGATATAAACCATTGAATGATGGCTGGTAGGCGCGTCCACTTGATGGGGCCGCCCGGTCTTGCAAGAATGTAATAAAGAGTGCTTCACACCGCATCCTGTCTGAGCCGCTGATAATTGCCAACTGAGCGTTTCTCACAGTGGTGACTATTCTTGCAGCCCTATCCCGCATCCTTGCTTTATTTCTGCCTTTTCCTTCCACCTGTCCTATCGCTACCTCTCTTCACTTCTTTAATAATAAAAAAACCTGTTTTGGGTATACGGCATTTGACCTCGTTTGTGTCTTAATCTCGCTCTTGGGATCGTATCAAAACCTCCCCCAGCCTTAGATTGGGACAGGTGGTGACCCACTGGTACTCTATGCAAAAGATACAGGCACGTTGCCTCTGTACAAAAAAGTGCTGACTCCTGAGAAATAACGGAGGGAAAGAGCCACGAGAAACATCGCATATATTAAGTGTACTTACTAGCTGGTTAGAAAAGAGGGAGAAATGGCAGCAGCCAAAACCAAACCGGTCACTTTAGGACCACAGCTGCACATCTGTGTCAAATTTTAAGGGCCAGCTTTGCCACAGCATGAGCAAAGCATAGTGGGAAGAGATCTTTATAGAAAGGCTTCCTATAAACATGCAGTAAGAACCAGACAGTAATTGTGTACCAGGCTATTGCTGGGTGGTGAGGTGATGGTATATTCCATACATGCATATATAGCATAGGCAATATATAATGGCATGAACAGCCTATATAGCTTACTTGCAGCTCATGTCCCTTTAAAGTGAAAAAAGCACAGCCATCTGTGCATTGTGCTGTTCCACACGTATGCCATAGGCAGTTCTGCAAGTGTTAAATTGGAGATGTAAATATATGGAGAATGGATACAAGTACTCAACATAAAAGGAGCCATACATCTCAAAATTTACATAGGAACTGAACTGATCCTATGAACCGCTGAGGCGGCGTGGGCTGAGGGCGGAGCCAAGTGCCGGTGGCGCCTGTTCTGAACGAGCTGTAACCGCACCGGCGGTCACTGCTGAGGAGACCAGCTCACACCCCACCCTCGGTAACGAGCGGGGTGGGCTGCCGGTTAGCGTGGGTGGAACCAGCACCACCCACCCTTGGTCAGGTGATAAGAACCCTGTGGGAGGGCAGCGACTAGTCACAGGACTAGCAACAGAGCTCAGGGTGGTCAGACAGTACTTGGCTGGGAGTGCCCTGAGGCAGCTTGTAGGGCAGGGCTGAGCCTCTGCCACTGGACAAGGTACGTTCGATCCCTGCAAGCAATTGGCCAGTGCCGGAGAGAGGGAAGGGAAGGAACAGCACTGCAGGGACGTGAGAGCACAGCGTGTGGGAAACAGCACCCAGGGATTGGTTCCTTCCCGTCCAGAGAGAAGATCATGGTCACAACACGGCCAAGAGACAGAGTGATGAGGAATGTGGGAACCCAGACAGAGGTCCTGCACGAACAGGCGGCTGTGCAGGTCTCTGTCTGCCGAGAGTGCCTGAGCCTGGCACTTGAACTGGAGGGAGTCAGAGACACTGTTTGTGTGAGGTGTGATCAAGTAACCGATCTGCTCAGGCAGGTGGTTGAACTGAGGGAGGAGGTAGAAAGGTTGAGAACGATCAAAGAGTGTGAAAATGAGATTGGCTGGTGGAGCCACGCTCTGAGACAAAGGCAGCAGGTAGAGGCTCTACAAGAAATACATGACTCCCTTCCCTCCTCTCACCAGGCAGAAGGAGGGCATGTGGGGGACGGGGGAATGGAGTCAGGTCCTTCCTCAGAAAGGCAAGTGAAAACCTTCTCGACCCCCCTCACCTTCCCAGTTGTCATTATACAACAGGTATGAGGCTTTGGGACTAGACGGCCAGCCGAATGAAAATGGAAATGAGGACCCATCTAGTGAGTCATCCACAGCTTGTCCCTCAGCCCCAAGACTTGCGACTTCTTCAAGTAAGAAGAAAAGGAGGGTAATTGTAGTTGGTGACTCCATTCTGAGGGGTATGGAGGGGCCCATGTGTCGACCAGACCCACACCATAGGGAGGTCTGCTGCATCCCTGGAGCTTGGGTTAGAGACATTAAAAGGAAGGTCACTGCTCTGGTGCAGCCCTCTGATTACTACCCCTTGTTGGTTATCCAGGCAGGTAATGATGAGGTGGTAGAGGGAAGTCTTAAGTCACTCAAAAAGGACTTCAAGGCACTGGGGTGCCTAATTGAAGGCTCGGGAGCTCAGGTCGTGTTTTCATCAATCCCTCAAGTGGAAGGGAAAACCACTGACAGAGGGTGGAGAACACATCTGATTAACATGTGGCTCAGACTGGTGCCACTGTCGGAATTTTGGGTTCTTTGACCATGGCGAGGTTTATAAGGCACGTGGTCTGCTGGCGACAAATGAGACAGGTGGGATGCAGCTGTCCCAGAGGGGGAAAAGGAATCTGGGGCAGGAGTTAGCAGGGCTTATTGACAGGGCTTTAAACTAGATATGAGGGGGAAGGGGGAGATAACTGGGCCTGTTAGGAATAAGCTCAAGGCAAGTGTGCCAAAGCTTGAAAGATGGTAGACTGGTGAGGGCTCTCCCTCTGTCACTTCATTTGGGAGAAGGGAAGGATGTTTAGGGACTGTGGAAGCACCTGAGAAGGGTCTGGTAGGGAATGGGGCCCACACTCACAAAAAGGTGTTGGATTCATTAGCTCATCTCAAGTGCATCTATACCAATGCACGCAGTATGAACAACAAACAGGGGGAGCTTGAGGCCATGATGCAGCACGAGAACTATGACATATTAGCTATAATAGAAACGTGGTGGGATGCCTCACATGACTGGAGTGCTGCAATCGATGGCTACAAGCTCTTCAGGAGGGATAGACAGGGAAGGAGAGGTGGTGGAGTGGCCCTATATGTAAGAGAACGTTATGAGAGCTCAGAAATCAAGTAGAGTGCTAACGGGGTTGAGAGTGTTTGGATTAGGTTAAGGGCCAATAAAGCCGATCTTGCTATGGGAGTCTGCTATAGACCTCCCAACCAAAGCAGTGAGGTGGATGAAGCTTTCTATAAACAGTTGGGAGAAATCTCGCGGTCACTTGCCATTGTTCTTGTGGGGGACTTTAACCTCCCGGGTATCTGCTGGGATCACAGCACAGCAGAGAGGGAACAATCCAGGAGGTTCCTGGAATGTGTGGAGGATAACTTCCTCACACAGCTGGTGAGTGAGGCGACCAGGGAAGGTGCCCTCCTGGACCTGCTTCTTGTGAACAGGGAAGAGCTGGTGGGGGAATCACAGAATCATCTAGGTTGGAATGGACCTTGAAGATCATCTAGTCCAACCGTCAACCTAACATTGACAGTTCCCAACTACACCATATCCCTCAGCGCTATGTCAACCCGGCTCTTAAATACCTCCAGGGATGGGGACTCCACCACCTCCCTGGGCAGCCCATTCCAACACCCAACAACCCGTTCTGTAAAAAAATGCTTCCTAATATATAGTCTAAACCCTCCCTGGCGCAACTTGAGGCCATTACCTCTTGTCCTATCGCTTATTACTTGGTTAAAGAGACTCATCCCCAGTTTTCTGCAACCTCCTTTCAGGTAGTTGTAGAGGGCGATGAGGTCTCCCCTCAGCCTCCTCTTCTCCAGACTAAACAACCCCGGTTCCCTCAGCCGCTCCTCGTACGACATGTGCTCCAGACCCTTCACCAGCTTCCTTGCCCTTCTCTGGACACGCTCGAGTCATTCAATGTCCTTTTTGTAGTGAGGGGCCCAAAACTGAACACAGTAATTGAGGTGCGGCCTCACCAGTGCCGAGTACAGGGGTAAGATCACTTCCCTGTCCCTGCTGGCCACGCTATTTCTGATACAAGCCAGGATGCCATTGGCCTTCTTGGCCACCTGGGCACACTGCTGGCTCATGTTCAGCCGCCTGTCAATCAACACCCCCAGGTCCCTCTCTGACTGGCAGCTCTCCAGCCACTCCTCCCCAAGCCTGTAGCGCTGCTGGGGGTTGTTGTAGCCCAAGTGCAGCACCCGGCATTTGGCCTTATTGAAACTCCTACAGTTGGCCTTAGCCCATCGCTCCAGCCTGTCCAGATCTCTCTGCAGAGCCTCCCTACCCTCGAGCAGATCAACACTCCCACCCAACTTGGTGTCATCTGCAAAGAGGCTGTCTAGGGTGCAGTGATCATGAGATGATCAAATTTTCGATCCTTCGAGAAACAAAGAGAGCGGTTAGTAAAACTGCCACCTTAGACTTCTGGAGGGCTAACTTTGACCTATTCAAAAGACTGATTAACAAAATCCCTTGGGAGGCTGCCCTGAAGGATATGGGAGGCTGGACATACTTCAAGAGAGAAGTCTTAAAGGCACAGGAGCAGGCTGTTCCCGTGTGCCGAAAAATAAGCAGGTGGGGAAGGAGACCGGCCTGGCTAAACAGGGACCTTTGGCTGGATCTCAAGAACAAAAGGAGAATCTATTGCCTTTGGAAGAGGGGGTAGGTCTCTCATGAAGACTATAAAGATGTAGTGAAGTTATGCAGGGAGAGCATTAGGAGAGCCAAAGCGCCGCTAGAGCTCAACTTGGCTACAGCTGTTAAGGATAAGAAAAAATGTTTCTATAAACTCGTTAACAGCAAAAGGAGGATTAGGGAAAATCTCCCTCCTTTACTGGATGCAGAGGGAAACATGGTAACTAAGGATGAGGTGAGGTGCTCAAGGCCTACTTTGCCTCAGTCTTTAGCAGTGGAACTGGCTGTTCCCTGGACACCCAGCCTCATGAGCTGGGAGATGGGGAGGGGAAGCAGATTGAGGTCAGCACAGTTGAAGAGGAGGTGGTCAGAGACCTGCTACACCACTTGGATGCACACAAGTCTGTGGGACTGGATGGGTTACAACCAAGGGTGCTGAAAGAGTTGGCAGATGTGCTCGCCAAGCCACTTTACATGATTTACCTGAAGTCATGGCTAACTGGGGAGGTCCCATTGGACTGGAGGGTGGCAAATGTGACACCCATCTACAAGAAAGGCAGAAAGGAGGATCCAGGAAACTATAGCCCTGTCAGTCTGACCTCGGTGCCAGGGAAGGTCATGGAGCAGGTCATCTCAAGTGCCATTAAAAGTCATATAATGGACAACCAGGGGATCAGGCCCAGTCAGCATGGGTTTATGAAAGGCAGGTCCTGCCTGACAAACCTGATCTCCTACGACAGGGCGACCTGCTTATTGGATGAGGGAATGGCTGTGGATGTTGTTTACCTTGACTTTAGTAAGGCCTTTGACACAGTTTCCCACAGCATTCTCCTGGCAAAACTGGCTGCTTGTGGCTTGGATGGGCACATGCTTTGCTGGGTAAAAAACTGGCTGGATGGCCGGGCCCAAAGAGTTGTGGTGAACGGAGTTAAATCTGGTTGGGCTCAGTTTTGGGGCCACTCCTGTTTAACATCTTTATTGATGATCTAGACGAGGGGTTCGAGTGCACCCTCAGTAAATTTGCAGATGACACCAAGTTGGGTGGGAGTGTTGATCTGCTCGAGGGTAGGGAGGCTCTGCAGAGAGATCTGGACAGGCTGGAGCGATGGGCTCAGGCCAACTGTAGGAGTTTCAATAAGGCCAAATGCCCGGTGCTGCACTTGGGCCACAACAACCCCCAGCAGCGCTACAGGCTTGGGGAGGAGTGGCTGGAGAGCTGCCAGTCAGAGAGGGACCTGGGGGTGTTGATTGACAGGCGGCTGAACATGAGCCAGCAGTGTGCCCAGGTGGCCAAGAAGGCCAATGGCATCCTGGCTTGTGTCAGAAATAGCGTGGCCAGCAGGGACAGGGAAGTGATCTTACCCCTGTACTCGGCACTGGTGAGGCCACACCTCGATTACTGTGTTCAGTTTTGGGCCCCTCACTACAAAAAGGACATTGAATGACTCGAGCGTGTCCAGAGAAGGGCAAGGAAGCTGGTGAAGGGTCTGGAGCACATGTCGTATGAGGAGCGGCTGAGGGAACTGGGGTTGTTTAGTCTGGAGAAGAGGAGGCTGAGGGGAGACCTCATCGCCCTCTACAACTACCTGAAAGGTTGCAGAGAGCTGGGGATGAGCCTCTGTAACCAAGTAACAAGCGATAGGACAAGAGGCAATGGCCTCAAGTTGCACCAGGGAAGGTTTAGACTGGATATTAGGAAGCATTTCTTTCCAGAAGGGGTTGTTAGGCGTTGGAATGGGCTGCCCAGAGAGGTGGTGGAGTCCCCATCCCTGGAGGTGTTTAAGAGTCAGGTTGACATAGCACTTAGGGATATGGTGTAGTTGGGAACTGTTAATGTTGGGTTGATGGTTGGACTAGATGATCTTCAAGGTCTTTTCCAACCTAGATGATTCTGTGATTCTGTGATTCTGTAAATGGACTTTCTTTCCTCTGTGTGTAGCATTAGCCTTGCTGATATATCAGAACATGCATGCCTAGTTGGGAAATCCTTTTTTTTTTGCTTTCAGGTCCTTTGAGCCCACCAGATAAGTAAGCTTCATGTATGTGCAGTAGTGCAAATTGCCTTTGAGAATCTGAGCTTTAGGTCATAGATGTGGAAGATATATTTACTGATCTTTACAAAGGCACACATTGCTACTATTCCCTTTTGCATTGCTGGGATCAGGCTGTTCAGGCTGATTGCATGTTAATCTATATGAAGCGAAGGGGAGATGGTGATGCAAAGCTCTGGAGAAGGTCCTGTTTTCTTCATGACTCTCTCCCTCCAAAACAAAATATTGCAGGGGCACCACCTTTCAGAGTTCTGCTCACCACCTCTCAGGTTCTGCTTTTCAGAAAAACTACAGGAGAGGTTCTTGGTCCTGGAGATGCAATAGATACAGGGAGACTGGTTTGCTGGTTGACCACTGTTTTCTATGAAGAGGCTATTGAGATATTTTATATGTATTGGAGACAAGTAGGATGAAACTCATGTCACCTAATTGTAAATGTCTGCTTTGCTGACTGCTGGGCTAATTAGTAAGTACTTGAGGGTGCAGCTATGTCAGTGTTTCAAGCTGGATCTGGACAGTACTTCTGTAGTGAATCTCCTCATTGCCACCATTTTTCACACTTTGTTTGTGTTGTGGAGTCCTCTCAGAGTGTGCACACTGGATCCCTTTTGGATGAAAGCTAAGCCAGGAGATGATCTCCAGAGGACCATGAAATGTGTTCCACCTGCTAAATGGGCATTCAAGCCACAGGAGCAGACTAGAGCTAATCCAAAATAAAAGCCTCAAATGTGGATTTCAGGTCCTTTGCATGAGCTGCTTTGCACTAAGCTGCTCCTACTGCTCCATGTGATATCTGATGTAGACATAACTTCAGATCCACTTTACCTTCAGTGGAAAGAATGGGTAGAGTATGAGTTATATGACCTATGTTACATATGTGCTTTACGATGAGATAAATTATACTGTGGAAGTGTCTCTTTCACTTCGTTGACCATAAAGGGAATCCAGTTGACAAGCTCAATCATGGATTGGTAAAGTATAAAAGTCAACAGAAGTTCAACTGAATACTAACCCTGGAGGGTTTGGGTAGGTGTCTTTTGCCACTTTTGTATTTTAAAGATTTAAAGAGTAAACAAATGCATTACATTACAGCCTCTGAAATTTAGGGATGCTGTTTTGTAATTTTGGAAGATGCATGCAGGTTCTTTTGAAAAAAACCCAACACAGCAGATTTTTATAGCTGTAAAATCATGTTTACTGGCATTACGGTCATTTCTATAGATGAATTGTCTCAGATGTAGAATTTATAATAAACATTTCATCTGCCTTTTATATTACCTACAATTTATCTTCCCTTTTCTGTATGTGACTACTGGAAAGGAAGTAACAAAGCAGGAATGACCAAGGCTATGCTGACATGAAGTTAATACTCAGCTTATGTCACAAGCATAAAGACACACTCTCAATTCTATAACGTATCTTTGCAAATAGTATTTCTTGCATTTCACTGCAACTGGTTTCCAATAAGCAGGAGAAACTGATTTCCAGTAACTAGCCAGGAGGACAATTTGATTCACATTGTGCCAATTTGAGCTAAAGAAATCACCTTCCCAGAGCAATCTTGTGCTGAGGATGGAGGAAAGCCTCCCTACCAGATAGTTACCAGACATGATGAATAAAGTGCCTCAGTAGTGTCTCCGCATTCCAGTTGTGGGCTCTGGAGGGGATCTCCATGAAGCTGGTAAGAGAGGTACCAATACCACGTGCATAGGTCCATTGCAGACCTCAAGCTAATTAAGATGTTGATTTACAGTATCTTTCCTTCAGGGCTCTTTGACAAATGTGTAACTTGGTGTGTGAAAACTAAGGGCATGACATCCACTACAAACTACATAAAAGAAGAAAGATGTGATAATGTATGTACTAAAGTGTGATACAGATCACCTTCCACAAAGCCAGCAGAGACAGAAAATTATTTCTTCACCATCCCCATTGCCCATGCATTACCTGAACCACTAGCAGCATGTCTCCTCTAATTGCAGCCATTTTCAGATATTGCAGGTAATGTTAGGATTATTTGATTCTACCGAAATAAATTCTTCAATGGAAGGTTTGCCTTTCCTCATAAAGGTTTGCATCAGCTTTTTAGTTTGCAGTTTTTCTATATTCTCTATATCTCTGTCTTTACTTCTGAGGTATTGGATCTCCCGAGATATTTTAAGTTTTACGTCTTTTAAGTCAGTGAAGGTACTTTTAGCTCCATCAAGTGGCATTGGCAATATTCCCCATACCCTGCTCATGATGCATACACAAAGCATTGGGGAGTCAGGCCCTTTCTGCCTTTGATCCACATCTGAGCCAGGAAACCCTTCTACCTGTTAAGAAATACATATTCAATTTTTCTAGGGCAACACCTGAAATGCTACCACTTCCATGATGACACTGCAGCATCATAAGCAATGGCAGTATTTGTGAAGAGGGCAGCATTCCCTATGGGCATTTGAATTTCTCTCTCTAGTGTTATTTCAGTAAAAAGAATTTTCACTCTGTGTATCTCCAAAGCAACTAATCAGTTAGGTTTTGCCCATGTTTAATTATATAAATGTTGTCCCCATTTGATCTAACCTTTTCCTTGCCTCCTGTGAGTGTCAGCTAGAGTCCTGAACAACTTAGAGCTCTCCTGGGTATCATGGGTGCTCTGGTCACTCAGCACTGAAGGTGACAGCTCAGCTTGGCTTTAGACAGCTACAAGCACAAAGGGAAAAGAAAGGAAAGGTTATGTTTATTCTGAGCAACATTTGGCTAAATCAGGCATGCACAGAGGATGGAACTGGGAGAGCTGCTGGAGAGATTCCTTATTTTTGTTAAAGAATGGAAACATGTACAGGTTAAGCCCAGAGAAATGCATCTGCAGGTAGGGCATGATTGGAAGGAGTGACTATAGTTTATATTGATAATATAAATGCTATTGTTTCCCTTCCCATAGAACAGAAAGAATGCCTCATCTTCAGGAATAATCCACTCCCCTTGCTGACATAAATGACTCAGACTTCTTCCTCAGACTTCTTCCCTTGCAAGCCCAATTACTGCCTTGAAAAACAGAGTACCTCCTCCCATTATCCCTTTAGTGACAGAATAACGATCACTACAAGTGCAGAAAACTCATCTTAGTCCAGCTGAGTTCAGTTGGAGAACAGCTAGCTTAGATCTGCTCTTACTATTAAGGAAGGAATGCTTTTATTTGCATTACATATGATGATTAGTTCCGATTATCTCTGCAGAGCTTTAAGGAAATAGGGACTTAAGTGTCTATTTAAAGAAATAATGAGCTCTGAGTTATTTGTTTCATGTGAGTGGAATTTAGGGAAATTCCAGATATGAACCAAACCCCAAGAAGACAGGATTCTGCCCCTTTAGAAAGTGTGTATGCAGTTTCTCTGGGATCTACCTGGTCTTTCTTGGGTGGTGTAAACCAATGCAGCTTTGGTAACATCGGTGGACCAATGCCAGATTCCACCAAATGAAGCCCTGGCTCTGTTTTTCCTGCCTGCCTGTAAGAGTTCTGTTTGCAAATGGGCTTTTGCCATGACTGTGCTTCCCAAAAAGGACACAGCAATGCACCCACGTGCATTTTGCTGCCACCTTGAGAAGTATTTTGCCCTTCTGAGGAAAAGTCTCTATACTGAAGCTTCGCTGTTCTGTGATACTGAAGAGTTTTTCCCATACCCTTCCTGTTTTTTACCATCAGCTGGTTTTCCCTGCAGTAAGCAGGAGACATGCATACACAGGCGTTCAAGGCCAAGCTTCAACCCCATAAAGAATCAGCAGCAGCCTTTTTATGCACTTCCAAGAGCTTTGGATGAACAGAAGCAGTTAGAGATTTCCTCTACTGCTGACAGCCTACAGCAGAAAGGAGATATTTGGGGAAGTTTTGAAAGACACTGGCACAGCACAGGAGTAACAGCACTATGTTTGCCATCTAGATGGACTCAACAGCAAGGCTAAGGTTGTGGTATTGACCGCCAGAGAGACTAAACCAACTCAACACCACAAGGGACTGAAAAAGTATGATAGGTATTTCCCCAAAGATTAGCTACCCATGTTGCCATTGTAAGGGAGGGAAGGAAGCTTCGGAGTCTCTGACAAAGCCAGAAATAGATCATTAGAAGCAAGAAAACCTCAGAAACCATGACCTGCCTGAGACACCAAGAATTTCCATGTGGAAGAGAAGAATGTGTTAAGGGAATTCACCAGTATTACCTCAAATTTCCTCAGAAATTCCTCAGGAAAGGGGAGCCTCAGTGCATAACTAAAAAGAGATAGTAAATCTCGCATAAAATATCCACTGGGGAGAAAGGTGGAAGGAAGTTAATATGTTAGTGCATGGCCAAGAGCTAGGGGGAGAGAGAGACAAAACCCAGCCCCTCAGTTTGTCTGTGCAGAGGTGGTCCACGTCAACATAACATTCTGTAGTTGAAAGAGGATCTTTACCCTGTTTTGGAGGTTCCCAGAATCATAAAGGAGCTGAGAAAGGGGAGAAGGAGAAGCTCTCCAGAGTCTTCTTTCTTGAGCTATATCTTATAGCTGCTCTGCGGGAGGTTGCAATTTGCCCAGCAGAGCCAGCAGTTGAAACACACAAGTGCTGCTCTGGTTACTGAGGAGAGGGTCTGGCTCAACGTGCCATCACTGAGGTATGAGGATAGGAGGTATGCATAAGAACAGCTGAACCCTAAGTCTTAGTCTCAAGGATGTTCAAATCTCTGAGTCGAGTCTCACTGGAAATCAGAGGAACTCAGCTCGTAAGTTGCTTCAGAAAACTGGAGTTCAACTTTTTCCTCATGTACACACTTTCCAAATTTTTACCCACCTTTTGATCTTTAAAGGGCATACAAATCTCATGTGTTTGCTATGTCTTTTGGATATTGGGGAAATTATGGTAACAGTTGGGGAATTTAATGTCTGTTTTTGTCTTTTTGGTGGAGTGTGCATTTGGTGAGTGGAGCTAAGGAGATGTAGCTGGTAAAATCTATTCCAATATTATTGTGAAAAAGACCTAGGAAAGGTTTTAGTTAGTATATAATTTAAAATTTTGAATTGATCTTTCCTCTCCAAGGATCCCAGTGTTGACAGACTGCAGAGAGAAACTTCTCAGAAGTGCAAATATACTTACATTTTGACATCCTGAAGAGCAGGTCTGACCAGGGCAGGTCCCTTTCTACTATGGCAAGAGAAGGAGAAGGTGGGGGCATACATGGGGTGGTGAAGCACCCTGGATGGCTTGGATTATTGCTGCTATGGTAGATAAGAAAGTTTTGGCAAATTTGGGGGATTTTTTTCACTGAATAAAGTCAGGCCTAGATAGGTCATGGCCATTTTTACCTCCTCTCTGCTTTATTGCTACAAGCAGCTTCCTCATTTGTGCTGGGCCAGGACAGAGAAGCAGCACTCAAACCAGGGCACAGTAGGTTAGGACAGAACACAATGAGAAGAAGAGGAAGAATGGTTATCAAAGATGAGGTGCATGGGACAGCCCTTGCAACATTCACTTTGCTTTCTGATTTCCTTAACATAGGAGCAATGGGCCAGCTGGGCAAGTGAGATCAGTGAAAGTTCTTGCAGGACCTGAAGTGAAAAACTGTGTCACATCAGCTTCCATGGAAAATCACCCTATGCTGTGCAGTGAATTATCTCCATGTGCTCCTGACTTTAGTCTAGAAAGAACCCCATGACATTCCCCTGCATTTAGTCCACAAAATTAAACTTCACACACCTGGTAGCCCTTTAAGGGAGATTAAAATCCTTCCACCCTTCATGCAGTGGCCCCTTTTCATGAATCATACTCAGTATAAGTAATTTGCTCTCCCACTAATGCTGTAGTTCTTGTCAGAGATTACAGACCTGCATCTCAACACCACCTTTACCCACTGTTGATGAAAGCCAATGGCAATCTGTTAGTTCTGCCTATTATATGATGGAATGAAAGAATGCACTTATCATTTGTATAGCAGCATAACTCTCCCTCTTCTGAAATACACTGTGGTTACACATGGATAACTTACGTACTGCTCACATGAGCTGGAGCCCAGAAATCTAATAGGTCTTCTTCTGGACTGGGGCACAGGTCCTTCTCATTTTTCTGTGGATCACAATGGTTTGGCATACAGAATGTGGACTTTGAAAGACAAATGAAAAGCCACAGTTTAGCAGCTCCCAGGAGTAAAGATATTTGCCGCAGTCAGCACCACTGTACTGAGTGGTGACTCCACCCCCTACCCTGTAGCCAAAGTTTGGCAGTCCTACTGCTCACAGGTTTGGAGAAAACCTATGGTATGCGGTTGGAAGGACTGTCACAGTTGTGGTACAGTGGAGGCTGCCCAAGGAACAGCTCAGTGCAGGAGCCAGGACATCTTTTTCCCTATGTCTCCCTCCTTCCCTGAGAAGGAAGCATGAGGCTGGAGCAGGGGCGAGAGGCTGAAGCGATGACAGGCAGACGGGGAGGGGGAGATCAGGGGAAAGGGGGCCTGGCAGAAGGAGTGGGGTGAAGACCAGACAGAAACCAGAGAAAGCAAGGATTTCCATGTCTCCCTCTGACACATCAGCACAGTTCATGAGAAAGGCAAGCTTTTGATAAGGAAAATATTTTATATTTTCATTGTTAACTTAAACATTTGCAGACCCCTGAGATCAGAGGAACGCTCTGGGATGCAATCACATGTGCAGACAGCCATCACATTAAAGGCAGGAATAAGCACAGCAATATTACTCCAGTATTATTTTAGCCATGAGCGAACAGAGCAGTTGCCGTACTGAGGGTTGGGGGATTACAGATGGGATCAAGAGGTGGCTCATAAGACAATTTTGTCCTTAAGAGCGGTTTCGCACCCTGCAAGGGCTTGAGCACATCTGCTGGAGAGCAGCCCTCACAGACCTCGCCGCTATACCTCCTCCAGATGTGAGGAGCCACGGGCAGCATCTGGCACTGCACAACTCCAAAACTGAGCACACCAACGTTATATGAAAATCCACATCACACGCTGCACACAGTAAGTGAAAGCAGAGTGCCTCAGGGGAGGTGCAACATCAAAAAGTAGGCTGCCAAAAACTGTAATCTTCCTTCAGGAAATTTATTGCCTGGAGGCCTCTGTGCTATTCCCACATGAAGATGTTTGCTGCTGCTGGAGCCACGGGCCTGCCTTAGCCACCCCCAGGTGCAGCGGGCAGGATAAGGGTGCCAGGGCACCCCACAAGTGGGCAGGGTAAAGACAGAGGCATCTACATCTCCTGCCCCAGGGAGCACAAGTGACTGCACACCTGCACATGGGGACACCCCACTGACTGGTGACTGTGGCACCACCCCCACCACCCTGGTAGTCCTTTTCTTGTTTTGGCTTCTCTTTAAGGACTCTGTGGGTACATCTCCACAGTAGTCCATCCGTGTGAAGTAGGACATGAGTTTGTGCTTCATACCCATGGAGAGAAGAGGGGTACAACTGGGGGGTTTGTGGGACAAACCCTCTGCTCTCTGTCCCTGATCTGGTCCCATCAAACAAAGGGTGTTTGTCCAAAGAAAAGGAAAGGCAACCCCCCCACCCAGCTGGGGACCAGCTCCAGGTGGCTGAGAAATGCTAACAACATATACCCTCACTTCTGTCTTTCTCATTTCTGTTTTTACTAACCTCACACACACACACACACAAATGCTATTTTTAACCTCTGAAAATAAGTTAGTGGGGAATTTTTTCCTATTGGCTAAAAGCTGTGGTGAAATGACTTCATATATTGACTAGAGTTTGGCTCCAAACATGTTGAAATATTTGTGTGAGGTTTGTGTATTGGGACCTAGCAGAGTGCCGTACAGGTTCATGCAAGTGATACAGTGGTTGCCATGATACTGCAAATGTTGGGATCTGTCAACTGGCCCAAGCACGCCTCAATGCACAAAGCACTTCTTATACCCAGTCCCGAGCAGCCCAGCCTCACGCTAACGAAGGCTGAGAGTTCATTTAGCTCATTTCAATCCACAGATCCCTAAACATTTCCCAGCAGATGTGCAAACCCCTTTAGAAATATCACATGCATAGGTGGCTGCATAGCACGTATGAACTTGCTTTGCTTTATCACTTTTTACACACTTCTTAAAAACCCTTGGCTCCCAGGCTGAAAAAACACAGATTCAGTTGCATGCAGCATTTCAGCTTTTAAATGACTGCTCTTTGCTTCACTGACCATGCTCGACCCGAGGAAATGTGGCTTGTACTTAAACTCAGAAAGAGGAGAGTTTCTTTGGTTCTCCTTCCAATTTTAGATGACAGAGGACATGCCCACTGTGTCACAAGGCCTGCTGTGGGGTTTTTAAGCTGGAATTACCCCCAGACAGTTGGTGCTGCCAGAGCCAGCTTGGGCGTGAGAGATGGGCAGCGAGTACAGCCGAGACCATCTAACCTGTGGGGCTCGGGGCTGCCCCATGTGACTGGACCACATCTGTCCTCAGCAGCCGTGAGGTGACATGGGCCATCCTGTGCCAGCCTGGCTGTTTGAAGGCTGGGTCATGTATGCAGTGCCATGAGTCTGGGGAAGGTGGCTGCCGCCAGAGCCACCCCCTTTGCATGGTGATGGGGCGGATTGGTGCCAAACGGATAGACCTTGGCACCAAGTGTTTGTCCATCCTCTTGGCCAAACCACCCAGGTTGCTGGCCTCAGGGCAGTCTGCGGGTCTGTGCTTGCAGTGACGTGGTGGCTGCTGGCTGGACTGGTCCTTGTACCGCCAGGAGTGTGGGACCAGGGCTGGGAGTAACCATGAATGATCCTTTTGTCCCCTGTTCCCCCTCCCCTTCCTCACACTAGCACATATATATCCTCAGGTGGCCAAGGACCAGGGTATAAATTTGCTTCCTCAGTCAAAACTTCCACTAATTTGATCATGGTTTTGCCAAGGAAGGAGTAAATATGGAGCAGGGACTTTGGGGATTTGAGCTATAAAAGTGAGAGCTAGAGAAGCCGAGACTGAAGCAAATTTTTGAAGCAAGCGGTCAGATCCAGGCATCCTGGCTCCCTCCTATATGTACTTCTGGCCAAGCCTCCACTCGCCGCTTCAACACACCCCCCCCTGCACAGAGCACAAATTATCAAGTGCCGGTGGGGGGACCACGGGGCCGGGATGCTCACAACATCCTGAGTTTCATGAGGGCCAAGTCAGCTCTAGGTCAGGCCAAGCCGCAGGGTTTGAGAGCCAACTTTCTACTTATGACCCTGTATACCGTGCTGTGCACAGCTCTTGGTCCCAAACCTCTGCAATACACTTACAGAGCATACTCTTATTGAGGCAAGATGGAAATTTCACACTTCTGAATGTGAAATAGGTCACTCCATACAATTGCCCCATTTGTGCAGGCATATTTAGTGTTGGTGCCAGCATACACATATTTCCAGGTACAACCTATATCCCTATCTTGTGAAAATTCAGACGCTTCTTGTCTACTGCCTGAAAACCTGAGATTTGTCTTTTCCATATAAGGTTTAATGTCCAGTCTAGGAGCAGTTTAAATACCCAAAGGACTGGGGTTTAAACCAGCTGAATGATCTCCAATGGAGTCTTAAAAATGAATTTCCTGTTCCCTCAGGTGGGGGGAGTCCTTTCCCTGCAGCTGGGCCAATGAATTGGGCACCTTATTTCTCTCTCTCTCCTCGTTTTCCCATTAGCCGGCATGTAATAAGGCACCACAGGCATCAAGCGTGATTTAAATCACCACTTCTACCCTCGCTTGATGTGCATGTCTGTGTAAGGTATAGGATTTTTTTTCTTTGCTCTCTTTTCTGTTTCAATTTATCTCCCTCACTCAGGAGTTTGCTGGTGAATACAATGGCTTCAGACTGGAGAGAGCTGAAGCTAATTTTCTTATTCTGTTTGAATAAATGGCTGTTGGCTCTTACAGGAGTAGGTTAGCCTTCTCATGTGGTTGTAATCTCCTTCACTCCCAGCCACAGACCTCCTAATGCCTGTTGTATAAATAATCAGCCTTTCATACATGGCTGTGTTTGTCCTTGTTTAATTCTTTTTCTGCATATCTATCTCTAGAAATGCTGACCCTGGAAGGGTCCCATTGTAAATGTGTTTTTCTGAGCATTCTAGTTTTCCAGTGGCTTTTACTGCTCCCCCTGTGTTCTACCACCAAAGAGGAAGGGAAGCCTCCAACACCATGGGAAAAGAATAAATCTCTTGCTGTAGGAAGCAGGGTCCCTGTGGCCATGAGTGTGCCTCGCCACATGCCCTGCACTGGCCAAGGGAGCAACTAGAGAATGAGATCCCATTTTGATGCTAGCCTCCTCTGCAGCTCAGGAGTTGGCATCTGCCATGGCCTTGCTCCTCCTACTGTCCTTAGGATTCTTAGGATAACACTCAATGAGTGCTGCTGAAATCTTCCCAGTATCCCCAAGGACCCATGGCTACCAGGGAAGCTAAACATGTAGAGATCCAACAAAATTTACAGCCTGTCATGGTGTCTTTCCACTCCAGTAAGCTATTCACTGTGGTTATTCACAATAAACCTTGTGGCACCCAAAACATTTTTGGCCTCTCTCATGGTCAGTCTCCATTAAGACTCAGGAATTAATCAAGTCTGTTTGTCCATTTCATACATTTCCATAAGGTGGGGTGGCCAATTTCTCTCTCTGTCTGGATACAGTTTCTGGCAAGTAAAGTGTTGAGTCCTAAGGATGGAGATTCACAGTCCCCTTAAATCAGCATAAAGCGATGCTGCTGTCAGAGGGGGAGTTGCACCCTGGGTCCCTGCTCCCGGGACCACCCCTCTGCCAGCACCTGCCATCACTGGCCGGGCAGCTCAGCAGCTTAGGCTGGCGCAAAATGACAATGAAACCACACACCAGGGTTTAAGCACTGCTCTGATGGTCTCTCCTTAGGCAATCC
Organism: Strix aluco; assembly: GCF_031877795.1. NCBI lineage: Eukaryota > Metazoa > Chordata > Aves > Strigiformes > Strigidae > Strix > Strix aluco. Next base: position 50,411,358 of record NC_133935.1, read on the forward strand.
CCACAGTCTGTCAGGGTTTCTTGTACGAGAAGTAGATGATTTGTTTATAGCCAAATACTGCCTGTGGATGTGAGCCAGCCAGTGGGTTTTGCATTCACATTCAATAAGGCATTTTCAAGTGAGGCATCAGCATTTCTCAGTGTAAATCCCTGTACTTGGTACACAACTAGAACAATCTAAGTGTCTTCCCAAATGCCTAATACAATTGCCTCTGTAGAAAAACCAATCTATTTGGAGAAGAACAGATGATACCCTGAAGTGCAAAACGAAGCTGCTCCTATATTTCTTATCAGTCGTGGATACTAAGAAAACAGGATGTGCAAATATTCTGCCTCTGAAACATCATAGGAGATTGCTGCCTCTCAGCTATGTTATCTTTTGATTCACGGAGTGACAGTCACCTAAGTTCATCTGCATGGTACCAGTACTGCTGAGGTGATTGTGCCTCCAGGTTTTACAGCCTAGGGCTGGACTAGCGGGGTGAGCTCTGCAAGGACAGCTCACTGTGGCCAGGATATGGCCTCCCACATCTTGGGAAAAAGGTTGCAGGGAGACATCCCCTCTTTTGGTTACGTGCGTCAGAGGCATCTGCTGAGAACAGCAGGAGAAATGTGAAGGGCAGAGTTTCAGTGGTCCTGTCATCTTTAGGTATAGGTGAGAGCTGAGAAATAAGCTTTGGGAATGATGGCTTGAGATTTAAATGCCTAGCGAAGTTAGGGTAAAAATTTCATATTTAAGTGCTTTTGTGGATCCAACATCTAGAGCTCTGAAAGTGTAAATGCAGCATACTTGATAACCATACTTGGCAATTAGTTCTAGTGTTGAGAACTAGCTATGTACAATGAAATATCTATCATATTCTATGGATGCTAGGGATTTTACATATTGTTTATATATCCTATGGATTACATATTAGCATCTGGGATCAAAAACCATGAGCACGAGGAAAACCAATGGCTATCCACCACGTCCTTTTCACTATACCATTCTGTCAAACATAAATTGGTGAGACATTTCAATTTACTTACTGTAATTTCTCAACTGTAAACATTCTGAATGGCTTCAAACACTCAAACATTGCCACAGCATTGCAAATCTAAGCCACAATAATGAAAAGTACAAATATTTTGCAAGCTGAACAGAATTTGTGTTGTTCAACAGGTAAAAGATACATAGCAGAAATTAAAACTTGGTAGAGTAATCTTTGAAGGTCAACATACTACTCCTTTTAATATTTATTGTTAACTCAAAGGCCTCAGGTTAATTTAATTTTCTTCCAGCATATGAATCAACAGTTTGACTTTGCTAGATGCACAGTTCTATTCCTCTGAATCCTAAAAGCATATTGTTTACACGACATAATCAGCAAACGAAAATGATCTTGTTCATGGAGGGTCCAGTTCCCACAAAATATCCACACCCTTCCTTGCTCATGAATTATGGATGTCTGGGGTCCGCGCTTTACCAGAAACTTGGCTGGGCTATGTAAAACCATTTTCTGGAGAGTGTGTTTTATTTTGAATGAAGCAAGTAGGCAAGAGGCCAGTGGGATTAAAATGCATTCTTTATTTAAAAAACTCACAAAACACAGCAGCTCCTACCACTTTGTTAGTCTCCCCTATTTCTCTCCAGATCCCTTTTCCAGGCTTTGGCTGGTGCTCTCAAGTACACTCTGCATCTCTCCGGGCGCATCAGAGGGTGGCTGCTACCCAGGACCAGTCACCACCCGAGAGTCAGAGGACACGAGAACAAGGAGACTCTTGTGGGAGCCCCAGCCGCCAAGTCACTGGATCCATTATCCCAACCCTAGCATGAGGAAGGGACATCCATCTTTCTGCTCCCTCAGCTTATGGGAAATAATTCCTCCAGGTATAATTCAGAAATACTGTGACGCTTTAATTCTCTGAAATCATAACAAAGAGCTCTCAGATTCCCCGATGAAAAAGGGAATGCTCTGTATCTATCTAATATTATGTTGCGTCCAAAACTCCCTGAATTTATTTGGACAGTATTAACAGAAGTTTATTGAATACAGGCAAAATAATGAATGGGCCACATCCGTAAGAGCTGGGCTACCTTGAGGTACTCTGGCAGTGCCGAGAACTGTCATGCTTGACCAAGCACAATGCAGTCGCCTTCTCTGTTCCCAGCAAAATCTATGTCTACTCCTTTAAGTCACTGCAACGTTTTTGTCCTGGTTGAGTTTCTCTGATGCACAATAAAGAAAATACCCAAACCTTTGCCAAAGAAAAGGTAACCTGACACCAACAAACAAACAAATAAATTCAAGTGTTATGAAAGATATTTAATTGAGTATTGTACAAGATGCTTCTCAGTGCTATGAAATCAAAAGCTGCCAAATCATTTAGCAATGGCCTCTGACAGGAGAAATGAAGTCTGTGCCTCAGAGTCCCACCCCAATTACTGTTTAAATGTCAACTGTCCATCTGCTGCCAGACCTGATGAGCGCTGGATCCTGCCCTATGCACGTGTCAGCAGAGCTGAAGTGTTGCTGAGCTCAACCAACAGCCTCTCTAAATGTACATGAAGGGCTGCTCTTACTCACTGCCCATTGGGTTCTCACCGTACAGGACTGCTTCCAAGGCTGCTGCCTTGAAAGAGACTGTCCTTTTGCTATCTGCCCTCTAGAGGGCCAAGAAATTACCTCTCCCAGACCAAAACTTCCCTTCCTTATGACACCCTCAATACAAAAGCAGCCTTTCCACCTCTTTAATCACTACTCCTTCTTTCTTATTTTGTCTTGCCATGTTCACTGCTTATCAGTCTGCTCAGCTCAAGGACTTAGAGTTTTATGGGTTGTCAACACCATAGGCGCTAACCCTCACAGAGCGCCCTGAGCCGTGGGATCGATGTTTGCTGCCACCCCGCACCAGCCTCCGTCCTGAAACCACCTCTTCCCCACGCCACATCCCACAGCTGGGGCTGCACGGACAGAGGCAAGCCGTTCTGAGCTTAAGACGAGGGGGGTAAAAAGGGGGGAAAAAGAGCAAGAGCCTTGTTAACTGCAATTGACAGCCACTGTGTAGTTAGGAGGACCTAGAGAGCTCCAGAAAGAAAGCATATCTCTGCACTTTCCAAGATTTGTTTTGAAAAGATGCCAGGCAGAGCTCTGCAGAGCTAAGTGGAAGTAGCAAGCATGATGGTGACCCCTTTAACCTGGCTGGCTACCAATGGGCTTTTACAGTGCCAGAGCGATAAGGCTGGTAGAAGATTATTTTCTTTGTTGTCGTGAAATCATGTAGTCCTTGTTCTTGATAGCTGTGTAGGTATTTATCCAAGAATACATGTTAAAGAAATACCTATGTCACTGAGACAAGAGCAGCCACCACAATTTATATGAAAAGACTGACATTCCACCATTAAGTTAAAAAAATCATTACATTTGCCATTTTTAAATCACCTCTGGGCAGGATATCCAGTCAGACATTACCACAGCCCAATTAACCTGATAAGAGGAGGGACAACACTTAATGTTCAAAAATACACGACCCTTTCCCCTCCCCTTGTGCAAAAAAAAAAAAAAAAAAAAAAAAAATTAGAGTGGGATTATAAATTTGTTATCGTGTCTATTGATAATAAGCCCAAAGGCATGGAGAAGAGACCTTTTGACACAGCAGAAATTAATAAGGAATAGTTTAGGGACATCTGCTTAGAGTAGATTAGAATTGTCTTTGAGAAGGTTTCCCCCCTCCCCATAAGATGCTTGGAGTTGCAGTGTCATCTGAGGGGAACATACCACAAAGGCTGCCAAAAAAGCATCGGAAGAAAATTAATATAGAGAGGAAAGGCTGAGACGAGATGGTGTTCCAAAGGTTACAGGCTTTATGTTCAGAACTTCTCTAGTCCAGCCTTTGTCCTAGCAGCAAAAGGTGCTGAGTGAAAACAAAATATCATAGAATACCAAGTTGGAAGGGACTTCAAGGATCATCTGGTCCAACCTTTCTTGGCAAAAGCACAGTCTAGACAAGATGGCCCAGCACCCTGTCCATCTGTAACTTAAAAGCGTCCAATGTTGGGGAATCCACCGCTTCCCTGGGGAGATTATTCCAATGGTTGATTGTTCTCATTGTGAAAAAATTTCCTCTTGAAAGGAATTTTCTATTTCTACTTGCAGATATTACTGAATTGTATATAGTAATTTGTTTCCTACATCAGGTACTTTTTTGGTTTATAAGGGAACTAACATTGAGAGATCCACTGTATTGCAAAAAAAAGTTGTATTTTAGTGTCCCGAAGGGTCACATCTCCAATTTCTGCCATTTCTGCTCTGAGTGACGAAGAAAACTCTTTTGGTGTGCAGGACAGAAGGGCCAGCTTGAAGCTTGTGGAAATTTATGATGCTTCAAATCAGAGGCAAGAAGGGAAGGAATATTTCTAAAAATGAGTAAATGCAAAAAATACAAATGTACTAGATGTTACCACCAACCGCTAGAGTAAGAACTGGGTGTCAAGGGTGTTCAGTGCTTCAAACAAGTGAGAAATGGAGCCAAGGAGAGAGGGGAAGAGCAGGGAAATACTTCTTTTGGTGGCACATGCCATCCTGGAGGTATATAAATATCCCCAGATAGACAGAGTCAAGAAAAACCAGCAGACAAGAGGAAGAAGAAGACCTACCCAAGAAGACAAGCTGTATGACATGCTGATGAAATAATGCATTTTCCTGGTGTAATGCCACTGCTGCATATCCTGTTTCCTTCTGGTCAGTTAGGAATGCAAAAAACAAACAGAACAAAGCAAAATTCACTAGTGCCTTTTGTATTTCAAAGTGGAAGGACAGGAGAATGAGGTGCTGGTTCCAAGGGCACACACTAAATCAATTTGTGTAGAAAAATGGAGGCTTTTAAGGCTCTATTACTGAAATAAATTCTCCGTGCATGACAAAGCTTCCTAGCTTAAAGCTCTCACTGATAGAAGAAGGTACCTTCTCTCATGTACATTAAAGTCCATCAGAAGCATTCTTGTAATCACATTACTTAAGTTATTGCTTCCTCTCCAAGCATGTAATCAGGAGAGTGACGTGCTCCTGTCCATAATATTTGAGCAGCAAAGTTGGCATTACACAAAAGAATGGCTTTCAAATGGCCTGTGGAAACCATGTTCAAGGGACCATACCTGACAGCTAAACACACATATCAGCTTGCTTTTTTTTCAGGTAGAGCATCAGATGGGGTGAGCCATGCTAGAAAGGTGGGAATAGAGAGTTTAAGGAACCAGTCAGGCATTCCCTGGTGAATTGCACAGTAGCTTAAGACACAGGAGGCCTTGTGCTGCTGCCTTCCCTCTCCCCTGGAGAAAACCATACCTGCAGCTGGGACTGTGTGCCCACTTTAGAGTAAACTCCTAGTGAAGGAGGCTGCTCTGCAAGCCTTAGTGCCTGTGGTTCACTGTGCACAGAGCCAAGGGCAGGGCTGCTAGCTGTGGGCCAGGGCTGAATTGCACTGAGCAGAGCTACCCCTTTCTGGTAGTCTCTTGCAGCGGTGTCAAGGCTGCAGGACTCTCCTGAGACCTTGCCGGCTGCAAGGCCAAATGGGATGTATGTAGGCAGCCTGAGCTCGACGGGCGTGGATGCCCGCAGCCGGTGGATGCTGATGGCCCAGAGGCAGCTACATGAACACACCAGGCTGAAGCCTGCTCCCTGGTCCGGTACCTCAAGGTCAGACTAGACATGGACTCTAATTCAGGAACGACAGCAGTTTTTTATGATTTAGCTTACACCGTATGGGACAGGGTTATCACGTCTACTGGTTAAAATGTGTTTCAACACATGCTTCAGCATACACGATTATAGACAAGCCCTTAGTGTGAAGAGCAGCAGGTTTGGTTATTTTCCAAAGCAAAGACTCAAAAGCAGAGCTATTTTTCCTGTGCTATTTAATAAGACTAACCTGAAGTGAAATAGTTGCCCTACAAGAAGACCCTCAGTAATAAGATTTGTGTGCAATTGTATGTGATAAGATCATTCTTAAAAAAAGAAGGCTTAAGTGCATGGGAGTAATCATTAACATGAAGAAGGGAAAGGTGGGCCACCTTTAGTTTCTGCAGTGTGAAATTTTGTGTCTTTTCCTGTGTGTGTGTAATTTAACACCTAGTATCACTCAAACTGTGACAGATCTGTTTTAGCAGAGCAGTCAAGAAAGTCTTCCCCATTCTATCTGCTCTTCAAGATACTGTGGTAACACAAACCATTCCTTTCTGCATCTGTCTGTCCGCACAGCTCCTCATTATTAATTGTATTTCCCAAGGTTCAGGAGTGTCTTCAGTAACCTTGGGAAATCTTGTTTTCAAACTCAAAATGTGGTTTCTTCCCTGATCCTTCTTACATCCCCCTCTTTAAAATGAAAGGCTCCCATTCATAGTTACCCTTTCTTTCCTCCTCTTTCGCCAGTTTTCAGTCCAATATGCTCATTGTCCTTCTATTCCATGACTTCAGCCCTTAGACATTTTAACCAACAGTGGAGAATGTTGTCAAATGCTTTCTGAAAAACGGAGTCTATAATATCCTTTCCCCTTCCTTACCAGGGCAGTAATTTCCTCAAAGAATTCCAACAAATTAGTTAGGCATGATCTCCTTTCCCTGAATTGATGTTAGCTGTCTTTAATCAAGCTCTGCTTTTCCAAGTGTTCCCTATTTGATTCCTTAAAGGATTTTTGGAGTCTTTCCCCTTCAGTGAAGTCAAACTGACAAGTCTGATTTTTCTCAGTGTCTGGGGAAGCCGTCTTCTTTTTTCCCTTAAGAAAAAAATTATCAGAAATAAATTTCAAGTAATTTCAGCAGCCTCCCACCTAGAGACACTTATTCCCTTGGATTTTTAAGCACAGCTTTTGCTGTCAAGAGAGGGGATGCATACTAAGAAGACGAGTGCGAGAATGGAGAGACACAACATTACAGATGAGAAATTTGTGTAATTGGATTATATATTTTGAAAGCTGGGAACCAAATAATAACAAGCATTTCTGATGAAGCCTGAGATTTGCATGGATTAAACTCATGTCCAGTTCCTCCTGCAGGCAAGAAACACCGGGACCCGTACCAGTCTACAGCGCTTCCCCATGGACCTTGCTGGGGAACATCTGTTGGGATGTGACGTGTATTTATCACATCCATGTATTTATGTACTTATGAGGCTTTGCAGGCTGCCCCCCAAGCTAGTCTTTCACTTCAGGAGTGAGTAAACTGGGGAGGGGGGATATGGGAGATTAGCCCCTCTGCTGGTATCAGCATGGCAAGCCTGCGTGTGCCTCTGCACACACCTATGATGTGGTGCATGATCTTGTTTCATGATGGCACAAGCCTCTCCCCACACACTGTTGAGAGCAACTGCGTCTGTGTCGACATCATTTATTTGCCACACAGTGCCATAGCCTGTTTCTTGCTCTTGGTGGATATTTGCTGGCCATAGCCAGTAACCTCCGACTGCACCTGGGACCAGCTGTGAAGGTCAGCCAGACCACAGCGAGGTGGGAGGGAGCACCCCCTCCTTGGGACCTCCTCTGCCCAGCCTCGCCTGCAGTGCCCCAGGGCAGGGCAGCCCGGGGAGCCTGGCCCAGTGTGCTTACCATACCCTGCTGCTCCCAGGTCTGGGTTTGGCTTTTTTGGTGGGTGGGTTTCACAGTAATCTCTCCATAAATTGCCCCTTTCTTCAGAGGCAAGCTTCATTCCCACTGTCCTCCAGGGACAGAGGTGGCCCCAATGCCCTGGGGAAGGGGATGAAGGCATGACCATGCAGGATGGCCTTGCACCTGGCCATTGCATCTGATCTCATGAAGCAGTGACATACCCACCATGTGTAACTGTATCTGAGAAAAAAAAGGAGTTTCCACTACTGTCATTGGTAGGAAAAATGAAATAAAAGAACATCAAAGAAAAGGAGGAGGTTCTTCCTCTTGTGAAGTACGAGATCTGCTCAAAGTCATGGCAATAAGCACATCCCATGGTACTTTACATTTTGATACAAATTTGGATTTTATGCCCTACGCATTTCTTGGATTCCCATCTCTGCAAGTGATACTGTATTGATCTAAGATTAGCAATAAGAAAACCCTGTATTGGTAGGTTTTTGTCCAGAGTGAAGACAACTGCTGAATCCCCCTCATTTCTAAAACAGGTTGTTAACACAGGCTATTCTTGGACACATCATTTACTGCCCAAAAGGAAAAATTATTCTGGTGGATGCACCTTTCATAGGTAAAGAATATACATTTGAAAAGATAACAGAAATCAATCATTAACAGTTTTAGTCATTGTATTTGAAACACAAGATAGCCCTCAACTTTTTTTCTTTATGTTTGAGAGAATACCCACTACCTACTTCTGACTCTTTCTCCTCTTACTTCCTTCTTGTCATTAAGCACCATTCATAAAGCATCAGACTCCTGAAAAGGGACTCCTGGATCACTAATCTAGTCTCCCAGTATCACAGGCAATTGCACTAAGTAATCCCTTTCATAAATTCCCTCTTAAAACACTCTCCCTCTTAAAAAACAACTCCCTCTTACAAAAAAAAAAAAAAAAAAAAAAAAAGAGATAGGTTATTTGCTCCTGTTATTCCTACAAAAGACTATTCAGAACCTCACCTCTTTGCCATTCTGATTTTCCTTCATCCTATTTCCAGACTGCATTTTTCATGACCCATTAATAGTCATTTGTCCTTGTGCTAAAATTTTCCTTTGACTTAAATATATCTTCTTGTTTCCTGAAAGGTCTCCTTTCCTTCTTACAGCATCTTTCTCTTTTACCATTCTCCTTCCTGTTTTGTTTCTGCTCTCTCCTTTGCAAAGTCTTATCTCACTCATGACAGATTGTCTAGAAAAAACGTTGATGGATCAGGCACTGAATTTGTTCCACTGGGCTGAAAGACTCTATAATTAAGAGTTTCAATACATCAGGAGGGACGTGACTCAGATACATCAGCTGAACCACAGGTAACTGACCTTAGGCACATGTCAGGTAAATCATATAACTTTAAAACTCAGCAGAAAGGATTGACTAATATTTGAGACATGTTAGAAACATAAGCATGGTCATTCAGTTGTGTTGCTTAGACCGGTTCTGGAACAAAATACAGCAGATATCCCAGCTTCTGTAAATCTTACTCCATGTTTGGAGTTTCTTCATTGCAGAACTAATCAGAATTAATGAACTAAAAAAGGCAGCACACACTCCTACCTTATAACACAGCTCCTGGGGCCAGTACAGGGCCTGGTATAACAAGAAGGGTGAGGATGTCAGCCCAGCACTGGACACTTGCTCTCACAGGCAGAGGAGAGGGAAAGCAGGGAAGTGGGAACTGCAGCTGGCAGCCTGTGGGTCACAGCACAGTACCCCTCCCAGCCCTGGCTGGAGAGCTGAGCACACAAGGATGAGCAGGAGCGAGGGAGCAGCGGAAAGTGAGTTTCATAGCATTACTTTGGAGGCCAAATCATATTAATCTTACTATTAATTCCTGCAATGCTAATGAAAGACAGCCCCACAAGACTAGTGATGGGGTGGGACAGGGGCACTTCTTGTTTATATTTACAAACTACTTGGAAAGTGTATCATGCATGGTCCTGGTTTCATGCAACAATCAGATAACCTTCTTCTTTTATAACCAGCAGCTTTTCACCGCAGTGGCTGCATTGTGCTCCAAGGATGCCCAGTGCAGCATAGGGAACGCAACAGAGGAGCAGAAGGAGCAGACCCACTTAATCTCTGATATTTCAGCCTCGTGGCAGCCCAAACATGCAGCATTAATTCCATTACTAAATCTCAGCCCAACTCAGAGAGTGCTTCGAGATCTTCTCCAGAAACAACAAAAAATTGCTTTTAGAAAGCCAGGAATGCTGGTGTTTTGATGGGCCGTTAAAAGACACATTCTACTGCTACAATTTTATCATTTGCCTATGTTACCAAGACCTACAGCAGCTTCTTCCTTTGATCAGGTTTGACATTTTTTCATAGATTTCTGATTGACCTTATGTTACTGCACCTAGAAAATGCTACATATCTGGTGTCTTACTAAGATCCACATTCGCTCTCTGTTAAATACTGTGATTCAGTTGATTTAAAACTGTTTGGGTTTGTCTTGAAAACAGGCCTTCAGTTAAAGATGTGCCTCCTTTTCCAATTCCTTTTCACAGCCTGCTTTTTTTGGCTAGCTTTCCAATGCTGACTGCTAGGCTGGCCCTCAGTAGGCCACCCCACACCACCCACCCTTAGCCCTTACTGGGGCTCCACATGAATCACAGATTCACAGAATCATCTAGGTTGGAAAAGACCTTGAAGATCATCCAGTCCAACCATTAACCTAACATTGACAGTTCTGAACTACACCATATCCCTAAGCGCTATGTCAACCCGACTCTTAAACACCTCCAGGGATGGGGACTCCACCACTGCCCTGGGCAGCCCATTCCAATGCCTAACAACCCCTTCTGGAAAGAAATACTTCCTAATATCCAGTCTAAACCTTCCCTGGCGCAACCTGAGGCCATTCCCTCTTGTCCTATTGCTTGTTACTTAGAATCATAGAATCATTCAGGTTGGAAAAGACCCTTTGGATCATCGAGTCCAACCATCAGCCCTACTCTACAAAGTTCTCCCCTACACCATATCCCCCAGCATCTCATCTAAACGACCCTTAAACACATCCAGGGATGGTGACTCCACCACCTCCCTGGGCAGCCTATTCCACTGTCTGACCACTCTTTCTGTGAAATTTTTTTTCCTAATGTCCAGTCTAAACCTCCCCTGTTGGCGTTTAAAGCTGTTCTCCCTTGTTCTGTCACTAATCACCTGTGAGAAGAGACCAGCACCAACCTCTCTACAATGTCCTTTCAGGTAGGTGTAGAGAGTGATGAGGTCTCCCCTCAGCCTTCTCTTCCTCAAACTGAGCAGTCCCAGCTCTTTCAATTGCTCCTTGTAGGATTTGTTCTCCAGGCCCTTCACCAGCTTTATTGCCCTCCTCTGCACTCGCTCCAGCACCTCGATATCCCTCTCGTATTGAGGTGCCCAAAACTGGGCACAATACTCCAGGTGTGGCCTCACCAGTGCAGAGTACAGGGGGACTATCACCTCCCTACTTCTGCTGGTCACACTATTTCTACTTGGTTAAAGAGGCTCATCCCCAGCTCTCTGCAACCTCCTTTCAGGTAGTTGTAAAGGGTGATGAGGTCTCCCCTCAGCCTCCTCTTCTCCAGACTAAACAACCCCAGTTCCCTCAGCCGCTCCTCGTACGACATGTGCTCCAGACCCTTCACCAGCTTCGTTGCCCTTCTCTGGACACGCTCGAGTCATTCAATGTCCTTTTTGTAGTGAGGGGCCCAAAACTGAACACAGTAATCGAGGTGCGGCCTCACCAGTGCTGAGTACAGGGGTAAGATCACTCCCCTGTCCCTGCTGGCCACGCTATTTCTGATACAGGCCAGGATGCCATTGGCCTTCTTGGCCACCTGGGCACACTGCTGGCTCCTGTTCAGCCGCCTGTCAATCAACACCCCCAGGTCCCCTCTGACTGGCAGCTCTCCAGCCACTCCTCCCCAAGCCTGTAGCGCTGCTGGGGGTTGTTGTGGCACAAGTGCAGCACCCAGCATTTGGCCTTATTGAAACTCCTACAGTTGGCCTGAGCCCATCGCTCCAGCCTGTCCAGATCTCTCTGCAGAGCCTCCCTACCCTCGAGCAGATCATCACTCCCACCCAACTTGGTGTCATCTGCAAACTTACTGAGGGTGCACTCGGTCCCCTCGTCTAGATCATCAATAAAGATGTTAAACAGGAGGGACCCCAAAACCGAGCCCTGGGGGACACCACTCATGACCGGCCGCCAACTGGATTTAACTCCGTTCACCACAACTCTTTGGGCCCGGCCATCCAGCCAGTTTTTTACCCAGTGAAGCGTGTGCCCATCCAAGCCGCAAGCAGCCAGTTTCGCCAGGAGAATGCTGTGGGAAACGGTGTCAAAGGCCTTACTGAAGTCAAGGTAAACAACATCCACAGCCATTCCCTCATCCAATAAGCAGGTCGCCCTGTCATAGAAGATCAGGTTTGTCAAGCAGGACCTGCCTTTCATAAACCCATGCTGGCTGGGCCTGATCATCTGGTTGTCCCGCATGTGTTGTATGATGGTACTCAGGATGAGCTGCTCCATCAGCTTCCTGGGCACCGACGTCAAGCTGACAGGCCTGTAATTTCCCGGATCATCCTTCCGACCCTTCTTATATATGGGCATCACGTTGGCCGATTTCCAATCTGTCGGGACCTCCCTGGTCAGCCAGGACTGCTGGTAAATGATGGAAAGCGGCTTGGCGAGCACCCCAGCCAGCTCCTTCAGCACCCTCGGGTGTATCCCATCTGGTCCCATAGACTTGTGTGTGTCTGTGTGATGCAGTAGGTCACTGACTGTCTCCTCCTGGAATGCAGGGGGGTCATTCCCCCAGTCTCTGTCTTCTGGCTGAGGAGGCTGCATTCCCTCAGTACAACTAGTCTTGTTATTAAAGACTGAGGCAAAGAAGGCATTAAGCACCTCAGCCTTTTCCTCATCACTCATTGCCATGTTTCCTCCTGTGTCTAGCAGGGGATGGAGGCTCTCCCTGGTCTTTCTTTTGCTGTTGAAGTACTTATAGAAACATTTCTTGTTATCCTTGACTGCTGAAGCCAGATTAATTTCTAGCTGGGCTTAGACCTCCTGATTTCCGCCCTGCATAGCCTCACAGTGTCTTTTGTGGTGGTTTAGCCCCTGCCGGGGTCTGAGACCACGTGGCCGCTACCCCTCCCCTACAAAGGGAGTGAAATGCAAAGCCCCAAGACTGAAATAAGGAAAGGTTTAATACAACAATGCAATAGCAACACAACAAACAACAACAATAACAATAACAGTAATAGTGATAGCAACGAACAGAGCAAAATAGCTACCAAATACAGCGGTGAGAAGCACGATGTACAAAACCACGAGTGCACCGTGCTCCCACCAGGAAAATGTGACCTGCCAGGATGTGACTTCCGCATGGTATCTGAATAACCCGGCTAGAGCTCCCCCCCTCTGCTGGGGAAACTTAACCCTATCCTGGTTAAACCAGGACACTTTGTAATCGTTGTGAGTGGCTAGTCCCTTCTTCCAAAGGCTGTAAACTCTCCTCTTCTCCCTGAGTTGCAGCCAGAGCTCCCTGTTTAGCCAGGGTGGTCTTCTCTGCCGCTGGCTTCTCTTACAGCACCTGGGGACAGCCTGCTCCTGTGCCACATCCTTCTTAAAGAGTGCCCAGCCTTCCTGGACCCCTATACCCTTCAGGACCGTCTCCCAAGGGATCCTATCAAGCAGATGCCTAAACAAGGCAGTCAGCCCTTTGGAAGTCCAGGATGTCAGTTCTGCTGCCCCCTCTCCTGGCCTCTCTAAGAACAGAGAACTCTATTATTTCATGATCGCTGTGCCCTAGTCGGCCTCCAACTGCCACATCATCCACCAGTCCTTCTCTGTTCACAAAGAGGAGATCCAGCAGGACACCTTCTCTGGTCGGTTCTCTCACCAGCTGCATCAGGAAGTTATCTGCCACACATTCCAGGAATGTCTGGAACACTCTGCTGTGTTGTATTTCCAGCAGGTGTCTGGGAAGTTAAAGTCTCCCACAAGAACAAGGGCAAGCGATCATGAGATTTGTCCTAAGTGCCTATAGAATATTTCATCCGCCTCTCTGTCCTGGGTGGGTGGCCTATAGTAGACTTCTACCACAACATCTGCCCTGTTGACCTTCCCCCTGATTCTAATGCAAAGACACTCCACGCTGTCTTCACTATACTTGTGCTCAAAGCAATCAAAACAGTCCCTAACATATAGCGCCACCCCACCACCTCTCCTTCCTTGTCTATCCCTCCTAAAGAGCTTGTAGACATCAGCTGGTGCACTCCAGCCATGGGAGACATCCCACCATGTTTCTGTAATAGCCACTACATCATAATTTTCCTGCTGCATCATGGCTTTAAGCTCTTCCTGTTTGTTACCCATGATGTGTGCATTAGTATACATGCACTTCAGATGGGCTGATGTTTTGCCCCTTCCCCCTTCAAATCTAGTTTAAAGCTCTCTCAATGAGCCCAGCTAACTCCTGCCCCAAGATCCCTTTCCCGCTCTGGGACAGGTGCATCCCATCTGATGCCAAAAGGTCTGGCATCCTGTATACTAAACCCATGATTGAAAAATCCGAAGCCCTGACAGTAACACCAGTCTCGGAACCACAAGTTCATCTGTTGAGTTCTCCTGTATTCTTCTTCATCCACCCCCCAACTGAAGGGATGGAGGAGAACACAATTTGTGCCCCTGACCCCTTAAGCAGTTTCCCCAAGGCCCTGAAATCTCTCTTCATTGATATAGGACTTCTCCTGGTAATATCATCGCTACCTACCTGGAAAACCAAAAGAGGGTAGTAGTCCTTGGGTCTCACTAGAGTGGGGAGTTTAGCCGTGAGGTCCTTCACCCGGGCCCCAGGGAGGCAGCAGACTTCCCTATGAAGCGGGTCTGGTCTGCATATTGGGCCTTTGACACCCCTCAGAATGGAGTCACCCACTACAATGACCCTTCTGGGGTTCTTTTTAGAACTGGTTTTAATACCTGGTCTAGAGCAACCTGGCCTTGGTGGACCTTGGTCTTCCTCCTTGTTTGACTCATTTTCTTCATCCTTCTCTACTTCATTCAAAGTTCCAGGGCCCCCAGGAATGTGCATGTGAGGACAGGGACTTGGTTATGACTTTTTGATTCCTGCTGTGCCTCTTGTCCTGACTCAGCATCTTGGTGAGAGCAACATGATGACTGCTATCTCTGTCACTCACCCAGCTGGTGAGATTCCCCCTCGACATGGTTATTTGCCTTTGGTAGCTTCAAAGAGCATCAACATTACCTCCTTGGGGTCTACCAGATGCAGGTTAGTGGTTGCCTGCTTTGTACTATATGCCCATTGCAAAAGAACTTTTGGAAGAAAACCACGGAGAAATGAACTGTAAGTGCATCCCGTCATCCTCCTATGGTAGGCTCAGAAGTCACAGTGTTGTGAGCCTGCCTCAACAAATAGTGATTTCTTATCTGACATTTGGGCATGTGGAAGCCTAGCAAGTGTTCACACTGCTTTTCAGTCAGTTGATAGAAATCAGTTGTGGTTTATATCTAGCCTTTACCTCCATATGCACTGAAGAAAAAGTCACTGGTTCTGTCCACTGAAGTCATCTGCATTTTTTCCATGTCCAGTCAACTCTCAATGTTATTCTCAATAGATTAATACAGAACATATGTAAATTGGACTGCAAGAGCATATTTAGTATATTTCACTTTGGAAAATGAAGTTATGATGAAGAATGAACATCAAGGTAGAGGCTGGGGTTTGATGGTTGGGAATATTTTTATCAGGTAACAGCTAATCTGCAATGTGGATGTGCTGCTCCCAGGTGATCAAGAGCTGCTTTAAACCAAAGAGAGCTTGAATTCTCTGAGCTAATCTACATCTTTTTCTCATTGCAGAACTTGGCACTATTCAGTACAAATAGCATGCCTTGCTCGAGGAACTGCAAGAGTAATGAAGGCCACGGCTTTTTGAATCATGCCTGAGATGCATTAGCAAAGCTGTGGGGCATTTCCCGCAGCACCTGCCTGGGCTGTTCCTGGCAGCACTGGGAGCTGTTGGGCTTTCCCTTTCCTGATTGAAGATGAAAACAGCTTTTAAAGAAGCGGTTCCCATTGCATGCTTGAATTTGGCAAGTAATGGCTGATGCTTTGGTGGGAAGAGAAATCTTTCTTTCCTTTTCATCATGACCTCTTTACCTTAGTTTCACTCCACATCTGGTCCTCCTAACCCATTCCTCCACCTCTGATACACCTTTTCTTCTCTTCGTTTTTCTCTCTTTATAACTTATCCCACTCTTATGTTACCACCTTTCAAAACCGTAATAGCATAACATGATGTTTCCTGCTATCATTCCCTCCTCACCTCCTCACCTGTGGTCCTGGTTGCAGCCATAAGCTCTTTGGGAAATGGACTTCCCACCCCCTTCCTTTTGCATTTGCTGGAGGGGGGCCCCAGTCCTGGTTGCTCTGTAGGCTAATAAACATGACTAAATGTAGTGATAACAAGTAGCAACTTTGCTCCTCAGCTAATTAGTTCCTACATATGTCAAGTGTTTTGCTCCTTTAGAAATTGCATATCCAATAGCAGGAAATGGGAATTAATCTAAAATTTTATGTGTCGTCAATTCAAGGGACAGAAATCATTTCACCTGACTTGTGCTGCTTACCTAACGTAAAATTAATTTTGAATTTAAGTAATGGGAATTTTTCATTAATCATTTGAAGATGGAACTGATGAAATTTGTGAAAAATTTTGTGTAACAATCAATAGCAAGGAACCGCTCCTGAAGAGTTCCCAAGTCAAAAAAGTGCTGAACTTCATCCAATAAATTATTCATTGTGAATTGTTCGCACAGCTGTGCTCTACTTACAAGGGAAGTTCAGGGGGTCTAATAATCCCTCTTCATGCACAATATTTTGTTATACGGGGAAAACAGTAATTCAGAGGTTGCTAAATTTTTATGCTCTTGTAATAAAGTAAGAAACTGTTTGATTCTGGCATTTGCAAGGAAAATATTTTTTTTTTCTTCACTGCCGTGAACCATCTCAGAATAGTTTTTAAATACAAATTATTAGCATGGCTGCCATTAAAAAATCAGCACTGGTCCAGCAATTACCACACAATTCCAAATGATGTGGTACAGGAAAATATATTTATCCCAGAAACAGTGTGTGATAACTTATGGTAAAAGTTGCTTCTTTAGGAGTAGCCACCACAATTCCATCTGTTTTAGCTAAAATAACTGTCCAAGTGACCCCAATTTCAACTTTATGAGGCTCATATTAATAGGGAATCTGAAGAAAATGAGCCAGAGCTTAGCTTCATGTCACTACTCACATTTTCAAGCTCTTTATCAAGTATCTCTTAAAAGTGTCCTGTATGCTACAGCTCCGAATGCCTGTCTGTAAGTGATGGACTCGTCTTTAAAGGAATAGATCCACTTTATGTGTCCAGCTACAAACATGAGCCTATTGGTGCATATGAACTAACATGTCACCCTGTGATTGATGTTTCCCTATTACTCTGCCAAACTACATTAAGTTAAGCTCCTTTTCATCTCCACAAATAGTAGGGACTACAGATGGACCTCATTTGTAATCCTCAGGAACTAGCACAACCAAGCAATGCGAGAGGACGCTGGTACCCATTGCCCACCTGAAACGGATTAAGGAGATTTCTGTATGGAGAAGCGTTACAAGAATAAAGTAACATAGCAAGTAATAACAGAAAAGAAAGGGTGCTGATAGTGGCTGCAAGCATTAGCAAACTGTGCACACGACAATACTTTCTGAGCAGGCACTCGTATTTGGTGGTGAGTATTTTAGCAGTGTACATGACTCAAATCTGCGTATTCTTTGATGCTTGTCACCTTTGTGCCATGAGCAATGTGCACCATGAGAAGTCACATCCACTGCTTTGGTGGCATCCTGGTCCTGCTGAAGCCCATGGCTAACCTCTTGACTTCAGTTGCAGTCAGGATTTCATTATGGCCTGGAGCTTGTTGAAGGGTGAGAGGCAGCAAAAGGAGTCTAAGGATTGCTGGGCACCTCTCAAAATGGTTTTTTTCTCAGCAGTGTTTGTAAAGGGAGCTTGGGCGACTTAAAGCTGGACAGACACCTACTTTTTAAAGTTATACAAGAGCTTTGCGCTCAGGCTGCTTGCTGGAGGCTCCTGGTGTAGGTGTCATGGCTGCAGTTGGTCAAGGGACACACACTCGGGCAGTCCTGGGAAGATAAACTCTGGCTGCCCGCATCCCACCCGCAGCTGGGACAGCCTTGCAGCCTGCCTCAGGCAATGCAAAAAGGCCAGGAAACCAAATACTGGTGAAACTAAGTGCTGAAAATACTTCCCTCAGGTGAAGTTAATATCAGCCCTTGCAAGACACCTCCAAGGCATATTTTCTTAAAAGACTTTACTGTGTCAGCAAAGAGAGAGGAGAAAAGTCCTGTACCACCTTCACCGGGAGGGATGGCCAGAGGCAGGCAGGGCCTGGGCTTCTGGACTCTTTGCTTAGCGTTGCACACACCACACCGATTGAAGCCGTTTTTGGATATGACATATGTGTTCCTGCTCATCAATAAACATGCCCTCTAGCTGTCCTCAGAGCACAAGTATTCAGGGTCCACATGGGCCAGCCCTTGGCTCCAGAATCTGCCAGTGCTTCTGTGGGAAGAGCAGGGGCTGTGAGGGGGACATGGATTTCCCTCTCCCATTTTACCTCATGTCAAAGCTATTTGCATCTCTCATGTAAAGGGAGTGAGTTGTAATGCAGATGGTCTTCACTTGACACATATTATGAGAGTGAATTTATGTCACTTCACTTTTTAAAAGAAGAGAAAAAAGTGAAGAAAGCAAACATGATGGTAGGTTTGAGTGAGGGATTTGCGAGGAGGGAGATGAGCTCCTGACCTGCCAGTGGCGGCCGTGGCTATGAGCAGACAGTGTCAAGCGTGGTTTGGAGGACGGGCAGGAAGGGAGCCTCGGCTTCCAGACAGCATGAGAGATAATAACGATCTTTCCAGACACCGTTATCTGCTCCAGCGAAGTGCTGGCACAGGCTGACGGCCGTTCTCCAGGGAAAGCTGCACAAAACTCCTTGGCTTAGCTAGGGGAATGAGGCTGGTGAGGGTCTGGGCTCTGAAACAGCAGAGACAGGGATATCTGCATCTTCTGCAGGGCTGCTGCCTCACTGGCCTGCTGCTTGCAGCCACACAGAAGTCTGGCTGAGCTGGATCCTGGCCGTGTAACACATGAACAGATACCATTCTTCCACATTTTCACACAGTGTAGTTAGTCCTGACTGACTGAGGGTGAGAACAGAAAGGTCCTTCTGGAGCTGGCGCTGATCTCTGGTGCTGCCTCAGTTTCCCTTCTCCACCACTCGCTGCACAGTGTGATGTGCTGCAGCCGTCTCCTAACATCCAACATTTCTGCCATAAAAGTCACCATCTGGTACGAACTCCCAGTGTAGCTGCTCATTCCGGGTGCTGCCACAGTAGCACGCCTCCCAACATCCCTCCTTTCATCACACTGATGGTCATCACCTTGCATGTTCCTCACTCCTTTCCTGCCTCTCTGTGCAGGAACACATGCACCAATGCATGGGATATCCCAGGAACATCCCAGTCTTCCTCTCCCCATGTCTCACCCAAGGAGGCCCACACAGCCTCTCTGTGTGTCCTCAAGGACAAGGAGCAGCTTCACATCATCTTGCAGCCCTGAGTGCACTTCTCCTCATCCTGCACCCCCCTGAGATGCCCAAGGCCCTCAGCATCACGGTCATGGTTGACAGCTTGACACTACCCTTCACCACGCATGTTTCTCCCTCTCATTCCCCTATCACAAAGAGCCTCAAGACCAACTTTCAGGGGAGACAGGAGAGTTAGGAAGCTGCATCTGGCCCCCAGGTGGAGAGACAGTGGGGGAAGAAGAAAAGGTGTGCAGGGGAGTGGAAGGAGATGAAGACTCTGAAGGCTGGGAGCACGGTCTGGGCAGAGGGTGACTCTGAGGTAAAGGGCTCTTCCCCCTTCGTGCTAAATTGTGGATAGCTTTTCCTTTCCATTAAATAACAAACTTCATAAAATTGTATACACTTTCTTGTCAGACATCCAGTCTTGGATGTTACATTCAATTTACTGACATATCTTTATCTTAATCCAGTTGAATTTAGACAAGACTTTTTTCATTAACTCTGGAGAACCGAGTGTCTCATTCCAAAGCCAACTGCATTTTCCTCTAGAATACAGCAGTTTGTTTAATAAAATAATTTTTTTAACAATCATATTTATAGGATTCTAATTAGGATGAGCTTGAAAATAATGATACAGTGCAAAGATAAATGCACATGGGTGGTAACTAAGTATTGAATATCCAACATCAAAATACACCAGTGATGACACAGGCATGTATTTATGCACGCAAAGTATCCATATGCAAATTATTGACAGAATGTTATATTTGTGTGCATAAAAGCATGCTTCTTTCTCTTACCTGGGAAGGCTATAGGTTGAACTTCTGCATCTGCTTTTGCAAACAAGAATGGAACTCATTAGTGCAGGATGGTCTATATTTCCAGGACAGCTGAAAAGGTAGTAAAAACAGAATTATTCACTTCTCTTAAAATTTAAGTTGTGCTAATACTTGGATGTTTCATATCTACAGAAAGAATGTTCCCTTTTGGATACAAATAACTTGATCCTGCAGCCACTCCATAACCATATGGAATGAAATTGAAAACAAGAGCCATTTTCATATAGGCTGTCAGTCTTCATTTAAAAGGTGGAGCTGAGTGAACCTTCCTGTTCACTTTGTCATTAACATTCCTGTGAATAAGATTTTGTTTGCAATGGAGTCAAACAACTGTGGGCTTTCACGTGGGGCACAATTGGTACTGATGTGGCCATGTTCACTCTCTGGGTTTTAAAGGCTTGGATGGAGAATCAAGTGTTTTAAGCTCTCTATCAACAAAGACAGATGTAGGTACCTTATTGAAGAGGACAGGAGGCTTGGAGAGAAACTACATAATATATTCCCAATAAGAAAACAAAACCTGTTGTCTGTGTTGATATTAATGTGCAGTACTGAAGAAACTTGAAGGAATGACATGGGATAACTTTTATGAATATTTTTTAATCTTATTAACTAATTTCATTTATTGTATCTGCTAGGAGAAGAAATGTGGAAATTTCCCCCAGTATTTCTTTGTCTTACACAGGAGATGCAATCCTGCTTTTCTAAATGGAAAGAATATCACAAAAAAGGATCTGCTTTCTAGTTAGTCTCCTCAGAGGGGTTACTTCCTGTGGTGCGGCACAGCTGTTCATTGCCACAAGATCCAAGTGCATCCTGAAAGGTGGCTGGGCCAAGGAGTCCAACCATGATTAATTTTGGAGACCAAGGGACAAAAACTCTTGCAAAGCGTCAGGGGTATGCAGAGACTAATGTTATTGGGCTAGTAAGTGATTTGCCATAAATGGAGTCAAACTTTCCTCATCACAATTTTTGTTCTCCTAAAAAAAACTTAAAAAAGGAAATAAAAATATGTCATTAACAATGGCACAAAACTTCCACTTTTAATCAGTCAGTAGGTAACCTTTGGAATATTGTATGTTCACTGTGTGTCACTGTAGGAAAACAAACTTACCTTTGCAAATAGTGTTTTTTTAAAATGTGGAGATGAGCAGTTCACTACAAAGTTATTGTAGCTCTATTAAAGAGTTCAGCTTTTCCTCTTATTCTTTCTCTCTCTCTCCAGAAATCTGTTCTAGTTCAATGCGTTTAAGTGGAGTCTGAATTTTTCTCTCTCAAATCTCTGTTTATAAATCTCAAATGCTGACATAAGCCTACAGTTTCTTCTCTTAACAAACATGCCCTTTCCGTAGGACGCAGGGGGTCTTTCCAGGGGCTAGCACAGGATTTCACACAAATGAACCAGCCTTCTGCATCCCAGTGCCTTATTCAATTTCTGGATCATCTGCTCAGCAGCAGCATTTCAGCTGTTGGGAGTTTTCTAGCATCCCACAACCTCCATTGGGTGCGCTAAGACTTTTATTTCATTGTTGGTTACCCCTCTATGCTGCCAATGACTGATGGCACACATATTCCCCCCGAGAGCGTGATGGACTGTGTATAGTTCACCAGGGACATCCTGGCGGTTTGTGAACCAATGAAGGAAATATTGTCAGCTATGTGTTAGTGATATATCCCAGCTCTTCTCATAACTCATATCTTTAAAGGGTTTTTTTTCTATTCTATTTTTTCTCTTTTTTCTATTCTATTTTTTATTCTCATTGGTGATGATTGGAGCAAACCAAATCTGGTTATTTACCAATAAGGATTTGTTTTAAAATATCCTAAATTGACTAATTTACTTTCAGAAGACTGACTGAGAAGTCATTTATTTAGTCTCTATGATCATATCCTAACAGGGTGCTTAATTTACAGCTGATTCATCATTGCGCATCTTTAAAAAGGTGACTCCCAGGAGTCCAGCTGCACAATCCGAGATGAAAATCAGCCGTGAGGAGCTGCGGGAGGTGGAGGAGGGGGCAGGAGCAGCAGCACTGACTTGGGAAGGGGCTTCTCCTGCACCAAGGGGCAGCTCGGCCACCCTGTGCCCCTGAACCCAGCCCTGCACCCGGACCCCAGCTGCAGCCACCTGCCCCACTGCTGCCCCCACCACTGCCATGCACTCATGCTTACATGCGGCTTGCAGGAAAATGCATTCAACATGCTTGCATGTACATGCCTCGTACCCTCGCACACACATCTTGCACGCTCACATCTCACACACACATATCTTGCACATCTGTTCCCAGCCTCCTTCCTGGCATGGTATCAGGCCTTTCTTCAACACCATCAAGAGAAAAACCTAACAGTGGAACAAACGACCATTGTCTCCTAGAAATCTTCTCTTTGGCATGTCAGGAGACAGTGCAGTGGGACAAAGAAAACTAATTCATTTCTTCTAATCAATAAACCTTTGCTAATGAAGCGTGAGAGGCTTTCTTTCTCCATGCCACTAAGATAAAATCTGACTTAACTGTAGCTGATTGTTGCTTTACCAGTCACAACAAAACAAATCAGGAAAATAGATGTGACTGTTGAGCAGTTGCCCATTGCCAGTGGGTGGGAAAACAAAAGCAGAAGCAGAACCTGTGGGCCCAGCCTGGGGCAGTGCCACCTTTGCCAACAACCCTTTGGACCCATGGGTGCAGCAGGGCACTACCTGGTACCATTTTTATGATATGTTGTGCTTTCCTGATCCCAAATGTCTATCTGCAGCAGGGGAGAGAGACTGCCAACACAGCCCAGCCATCTCTGGGCAGAAGAATGAAGCTACTTCCAAAGGATCCCAGATCCTCAAGTCCAGATTGCCAAAGGCGTTTTGGTTGTATTTTAATTGACACTGGTTTCAGTGCAGTCCAGCATCCAACTATCAGGAGGAATTTGGTTCATCCCATCCTGGCTATAAGATATCCTCCCACTTTTCCACTAGTCCATGCCTGGGTTGCAGCACTGTGGGGCAGGACCACCTCTGCCTGTGTGGGCAGTGCAGATCCTCGCTCTTGGCTGGGGACTCCGGGTGTACCCTACAGCCCAGAAAGAGAAGGGTGTATCACCATTACAAATACACTGCTTTCAAAACAGCCAGCTGCTCGCTCATACCTGCAGACAGCTCTTCACTGTCAATTTGATGTATTTCTAATGGCTTAAATTAGTGAATCAGAAGGAACAGTACATGAAAAGATATCCCATAAACTTGGTGGCAGGCTAAAGAGAGAAAACTCCAATATTTAGGTGACTGACCACTTCTCACTCTCTTTCTAGCTTCTGAATAAGTCCTATTATCTGGACAAAGAGAGTGGATTTGGGCTTTTGACTGATATTATGCCCTATTTTGTGAAAACATATATTCTGTAAAAGGAGTCATTTACCAGATCATCATAAATCTGGGACAACTTCTTTGTTGGAATTCAAACTGACAGGTACTGTAACTAGTTGCAACTTCCCAGCTACTCACACAGTATCCTAGATCAGAGGAAAATCCACAAACCGTGAAGAAGTGGTTAAAGCTATGATAATTGCTACAGTTCTGTATTTTCTACCAGCAATGAAATCAGCCCATAACTCCTGTATGGAAAGAATTATTCCATACCACTGTCCACTGTTCTGCATCATTACCAGGAAACAGGGTTATTACAAGATTCAGTCTCTTACGTTAACCTTGGAAAAGAAAAGAAATATATTTTGGTTTTAAAATATATTCAAGAAAGAAGAAAGTAAATCCTTTCTGATCTGGTAAATTGCTACTGTACACATTCACTGAAAAAGAAAAAGACTTTTTAAAAAACATCACAGGCATAGCACGAACCAAGACAAATCAAGAAGAATCAAAGTTAAGGCAGGCACTGTGCGTTCAGCTAAACCAGGGATAGCATATTAAATCTTTCAAGAACACCAGAGCTGAGCTGCTATGTGTAGCTCTGCTGAGGAGCAGCCATATCCATCACGAGCTGATAGCAACCACCAAGGATAACCCCAGCCATGGCTCAGAGAGCTCCTATTCTGCCACTGCTGCAGGTGTCCCCTTGCTATATCACCCACTCCAGCTTTAGTGGTGGCTCCTAACCTGCAGCAGTTTTGTGCTGTGAAGATGCCAGCTCAGCACCTGCACCAAAACACAGTAGCTCAGGAACCAGAGTCCCCTCCTGCAGGACAAACCTGCAGCCAGAGCTGGGGTCTATGCGACTTTCCCAGCACGGGGTCAGGATCGCTGAAACGTGCCACTTCTGATACACTAAAATTTGGGGAGTTTGAACAATTTTTTAACTTT
This sequence comes from Strix aluco, assembly GCF_031877795.1. NCBI lineage: Eukaryota > Metazoa > Chordata > Aves > Strigiformes > Strigidae > Strix > Strix aluco. The sequence goes on from NC_133935.1 coordinate 50,435,794, forward strand.
TAGATAAGTTATACCAGTAAATACCAGTAAACATATACTGTAGATTTTGCTATAGTATGCACTGATATTTATACATGATTTGTTGTATCGTAAAAATAAAACAAGTCAGTTGATGTGACAGTCATTACACGTGCTTTATTTTATAGAAGTGAAAGGATGACACTGAAAGAACACAGTAAACAGGTCATTTTCAGCATCATTACCTCCCCATGTGACATTCTGGCTGGGGCAGGGGAGGAGATGGAGCTGTTTCCAGACTGTTCCATGTAACACTTTGTTGATCTGCTCCGGTCATCATTTTCAGGTGCTTTTTCTGGTGTTGTTTACTGCACGGGAACAGATTTTCCCTCTCCTGCTACAAAGCCATAAAGAGAAAAGACTGCAAGATGAGTAGACAAAAGCTTCCATTCTCTCTCACCTAAGCGGCTGCTTGCTCACATGCCTTGGGTCTTCCTGGCTTTTGTCAAACCTTTCTCATTTCCTGGAGAAGAACCATGGAGCAAGAAGGAGAGGTGATTTCCCACCAGAAGACCAAACTATGCTCCTCTTTCACTGCCTAGGCCCAAACCAGTCCCCAGGGAGGGCAGGAATGGGAAGCCAGATCTTCATCACATGGACAAAACTGTCCTCACTTGTGTTGGCGCAGGAGGAGGTGCAGCAGGTGCAGGGGCTGTCCACCCTGCCTGCATGCATGAGTGCTGTGGCTGGACTTTGGAGATGGTGTGCTCTATTGTCTATCTCCCGGGAGCCCTGCTGCTCCCCAGCCAGATGGCATGGGCTCTCCTGCATGCAGCACGGGGCATCCTGCCTAGGTGTGTGGCTCAGCCCCAGGGCACGTAGCAGGAAGAGGGGGTTAGCCTCGGCAGTGGGAACACCCTCTGGGCACAGTACCTGAAAAGCATGTGTCCCACCCAGCAGGCTCGCACACTCAGCCAAATTTGCCCATGTACACCTGGCAAACACGCTCTTTTAACAACTCTTTTCTTCTTGCCAACTCCCCTGCCACCCCCATTGCCTGTGACTGTCTGTAGTTACTTGGATGTTGAATTAGAAGCATTTAAATATATTCTTTGATCCTCCACTAGAAATGGTAGCCCAACACATTTGGCTGTTGGCAGATTGTGGGGACTGTATGTACAGGCCTGTAAAGCAAATATCTTTGGTTTTGTATAGAAACCCAGCTGCGCTCACGCACGTGCCATGGCACATGCTGCATTGAAGTGTGATGACAATCACAACTGAAAACACAAGACGCTTTGAAGGCTCTGTAATTGAAGCAAAAGAAGAAAAGCCTGGGCTTAGAGCCCATAGTGATCAGTACCAGGCCATGCACTCAGCAGAAAACTGCCTTGTAACCGGCGGCATTTTACAGACTTTCTAATTGGCTTCCAGGGCTGGTGGCTGTTGCCTGTGCAGAATTGGAAATCAGAGCCATGTGGGGCCAACCGAGCTGAGGTCTGTGCTGCCTGAGTTTGCCTGCAGCCGAGTGGCAGCAGAGGCAGGCGTTCCCCAAGGGAGGTTAAGCAAGGGAAGGAGGGGTGGAAAGGGCAGGTCACTATCTGCGGCTACTTGAAGAGGTGCCTTGCCACATCAGTGCCCTGCATTCCGGGCAAGGGAAAGGTATTTTCTGCTGGTAGCAATGATTTCATTACATGCCTGTGCATTTTGGGAGGGTGAGTTTTAAAGGGAAGTCAACAGTCTGGTCCTGCTGCTGAAGCTGCCTGCAAGCCCCCAGCAGCCTCAGCTGGGACGTAATTGCTGTGCCACTGGCCAGCACAAGCCTGTGCAATGGGGCTTTTGCATTTCTTATCTTGCCTTATTTGGCTTTCCACAGATGAGTTTACTCTTGCCCTCTCCCTGCCTCTCTCTCTCTCTAAATACATGCTTATACATACCCTATAAGTATATGTAGACCAAAACATACTCATTTCTGTAGTGTACTTGTGGCAGTGTTGGCTTACTTCCCTAGATTAAAGGACTACATGCTAAAGATGCCCATATATGCATGAATACTCATGCAATCCTTTGGCAATTACTTACTGGCAGTCTGATGGGCTGGGTTTGATATCCTGCTGGCAAAATTCAGTGTCACCAACTCAAACCTGTTGTCCAGAGACCCAGGAAACTAAATGCCCCCTGTCAAGGAGCAGGAAGGATTAACCTCTCTACTTATCAGAATTTAGCAGGGCTTAAAAAAAGACCTTTACAAGAAGAGCTGAAACAGAGAAGGGAAATACAATAAAGCATCAGCTTGGAAAATCTGGTGAATCTGCCCAGACTCAGAGAAAACTATGGAGAAAGTTGCTCTCCTGCACCTGAAATTTGTGTGGATTCAGGGAAGATTACAGCATATTCCAAGCAAAGTAATCACACCCTTATGGCTTGGCAGAAAGGCCTGAGATATCTATGCTGCTATTTTTATTAGATTCATCCTAATATTATCTTGCCAGATACTTGCTGCCATCAGTCTTCTTCTTCACCACTTCTTCTCTACCACTCCCTCACTGTCCAAAAAAGCCCCAAAGTACTTCAGCTCTTTTAAATAAGGAGGAGAAACATGACAGTGTCTCTTAGAGACATATCTGGGTGGTCAGACATTCCTTCCCAGAAACTCTTCCCCTTTCCTCATGCTCACTAAGCCCAAATCTTGCTTTTCTTCCTAACTCTGCTGGCTCCTGTGGCTTCTAGGACACAAGCACTCCATTTCTCTCAACCTTTAAGTGGAAAGATTTTAAAAAAATAAAAATCCCAAATTTGTTTGTAACTGGCAAAGAAATCCCAGCTGGTGCAGTTGGCTCCTTGCACTTCTCTGCTGCTGGCAGGGGTCTGTCTGCAGATCTCCCGGCTCATCTGTTCTTCTCCCTGTCCTGTCAACAGCCACCAGCACTGAGTTCTTGCCCTTTTAAGGCTACCAGCCCCCAGTTTGTGCATATGCATGTGAATATATATACACATATATATATATGCACACACACACATATGCATACAGGGAGCCTGTGGAAGAAGGGAAGGAAACAGCAAATCCTCCCACTCCCCTCCACCTCATGGGTGCACTGAATTCAGGAAACAGAATCATCATGTGAAGGGCCGCAATAATAATTTTAAAAGACTAAATGAGGGACACTGCACACAGCCTGTGTGATCATCTAAGCTCACTTGCATTGTAAACTAAAGGCTCCCATGCCACGGAGGGTGTCTTGGGAATCTCCACAGTGGGATGAGTCTCGTTTTGAAGGTATGGCCAAGCTGTGCCAACTCTGAGATTCAAGGCATGTCCAGAGAAACGCTGGCCCCAAGTTTGAAGGCAACTCTGCTAACTGGAGGCCTACTAAGATGTGTCTTTGTTAGCTGGTCCATAGCAGAAATCACTAGGCTATGACAATTCTGACTGTTCAGTCACTGGAAAATAATACAGGACCAATTTTTTCCTAGTATGTTTTCTACTCCATTTTCAGAATAGTTTGAGGTCATGTGCCCAGTTTCATTGTTTCCCTTAGAAATACTAGTTCTATAAGACAATATCAGTCTTAACTTGTCTCCATTTTCATAGAGCTTTTTTTTTTTATAATTAACAAGAACATTAAATCAAGAGAGCACTTGTTTAACATTTCAACACATTTTTGTCTGAAGTGATTCACTCAGCTCATTTTCTTGGAAAAGGTGTTTTCTGGGCCTGTAATCCCCTAGGTATGTGTTTCATCTTCCAATATTGAGCTGGTATAGACACATGGAAAGAAAATCTTATCTTGTTGAATAATACCTAATACCCTTTCCAGAAAAAACAATAATGATTTGGCACCTCTCCAGCTATTAATGCTTTATGAGTAACTAACTCCTCAATACACAGAGTTTTCATCCTTCTTCTTCAGTACAGGAACAAAAAGTCCCAGGCACACAAGGCAGGAGCAAAAAGTTCCAGGCACACCAACCCATTTGCCAAGTTTCTCAAGCACCACATCATCATGACTTCCATAGGTGCTCACTGTAATAACAAAAATCATGACATATTCTTTGGTATTTATGTGGATATCTCATGTAATTTCATGAGCTTCCTTGCTCTTTCCGTCTCTCTTTGGATTTTTACTTCAATGATAGGTATGAACTCTACACCCAATACAGGGAACGTATTTAATACACCACACTTGTTCTCTCACAAGTGGTTTCTATAAAGAAAGCATCCATCACTGCTATATAATAAGCCACATCTTTTTCTGAATAGTCTGTCCTTGTGAACTGACATATGTGGGGATAAATAATATCCACTCTAAAACAGGGAATGTGCAAATACTGAAGTTACTCCTGGAAGAGTTATTAATTTGAGATAAAACTATTAAAATTGCCCAGATAGCTTATGAGTTCAAATCCCATTTTCAAAAGGAGATGAAATCTAGACCAGTGAAAAGATGTAGATGCCTAACCAACATAAGTAACCTCAACACTAAAGTGGCTGCCCCAGACTATGTTTTAGATCTTCAGCCCTTCTCCTGTTCCATACAAGCTGCACACTCATACTTTCATCAGCAACATTCCCTGGGCTCTTATATATCCATAGGACCACCTCAGAGCTTTTGAAGCTCATTCTTACTTCCTGCACAGGTTAGACTCTTCAATATATCTCCCTTCTCCCACTTGGTGACTGGTATGAGAACCACGATGAGTGTCCAAGACCCATAATGTGCTTCACTTCCCACCAAACCAACATGATTCCCAACTAGTCAGGAATTGTTAATTCATCAGTGGTGATATGTCAAAACCAATTTTCATGAAAATGTTTTTGATTCTGGAAACTCTTGCCATCCCCAGACTGAAACCTTCCTGGCAGTCTTGTAGGCTCAGTGTCCCCTGGCAGCACCTGACAGGCAGCAGAGCTCTGGGTCAGGAGCCAGAACTCCCAGGTTCTAATGCACAGCAGGGCACATGGCAGGTCTGGAGGCCCAAAAAGACTGGGACTGAGGAGTTTCTATGCACCACACACCAGGGGAGCAGTCCAGGGGATGCTGCGGAGTTGCCTCTGACACCATTGCTCTTCAGACTTGGCAGCCATCTGAGAAGACAACCCCCCCGCCCCGATGAGCATATGTCTGCTGCATTTGGTTTCTCAAAAACTGAAAAACAATGTTTTGAGCTTCTCAGAACAAAATATTTTCAGAATTTCATTTCCACAGGAAAGATAAAACTTTTTAGGCTTTGTTCCAATCCAGAATGAAAACTGTCTGGAAATGTCAGGATTTCCCACAGAAAGAAAATGCCGAGTTCTGACCTACACTAGCCTAAAGTCACTTTTTTAAAAAACCTTTTTTCATTTAATAATTCAGTACCAGGGCATGGATTACTAAATATTCTGTGGAAACTGTAGTTTCAAAGCCCTTGTTCCTTATGAGGATATTTCAACTTTCTTCACTCACATCCTTTACCTGGAAGTCATCTCATCCATGTGTCCCCTAGCATGATTGTGTGTTACACTACTGTGTTGTGGGGTATTTCTGTCCAAATGTGGAACTATGACAGGAAAGAGAATGTCAGCCTAACTGTTTAAACTAGAATTAAATTAAATTGTAATGAGCAATGTGTGACAAAAACATGACAATGTGCAAAGAGAAGGGATCTAACTGTGTTTCTCCAGACACCAGAGGAAACTGGCTACGCTTTTCCTGATAACATAGAAGGACAGTGTACGATCAGGTCCTTTTGCATGCATGCGTTTCTTAATTTCTCCAAGCATGGAGTGTGGTTCCCTAGCTATTGGTGTGGGACCCGATCCTCTCCTGCCTGTTCAGGGACTCTCACTTACTACTGTGTAAAGCAGCCACACGATGCTACTGAGGCTGCACAGGGACATTTTATATCTACTTGCTACCTCCATGCACAAGTGAGCTGGCCTGCTCAGAGAAAGGTGGCCAATGGGAAGTTAGGGAGTGAGCATAAAACTGGAATTATTAATTTTTAATGCTCTGAAAAAACACCAGTTTTCAAAATCACAGAAGGCCAGTAATAAGCAAGATATTACAAGCAAGCAAAATTCTCAAACATTTCGCCTGAAGTTTTGCACATTGTGCTTCAAGGTGGCAAAAATCCCTGGTTTCACTTGCTTTCTTCCCTAGGAGAGGAAGAAGTCCAGCTCTGTAGAAGACAACCTCATCCACTGGGATCCAGCACTCTGCTCTGAGCAGTCACAGTGAGCTGCCATTCCCACTGGCCGGCACGGACTCCAAACATTTCCTTTCCACCTCAGCTATATTCTCCATACTCCTTGTTCTGAATGCCTGTGTCGTGGTCTGCAAGATAGAACTTGGAGATATAAATGCAGAATAACTTCACCCCAGCTGAAGCTACAAAATTTTTCTTTCTCCTTCATTCAGGAAACTGGGTATTCCAGTGGAGGACACGAGCCTCAACTATTTATCATTGTTGTCTGGACATAATCACACGCTTTCAGCAAAGAAGATCCAGATTCTTTTGTGAACCTTCCTAGCAGGCCTTAACTCCCAGCTTCTTGATACCTGCAAGAGAGCAATTCTGCTTGCAATAAAAAATAATGCCCCAAGAGGACCTCCGATCTTAAAACAAATGCTGTTTAATTCACCACTCATTAGGAGCGTACCTGGATTGATTTATTGAGCACTTCTGACCCCAATCTTTTGAACAGCATTCCTTCACGATTAAATAGGGAATGGATTTGGGCAACACTTCTGGCAGGCAGACTGGAAGAACACAAGTGATTCTTAAAAACTTTCATATCATGTAACTTAATGAAAATATACTACATGTTGGCATGCACTTGGCCCAGACCAGAATGGATGTGTTTTCCAGCCAAGGCTCAGGGAACTTCTGTAGTAAATATGGCCAGAACAATTCATTAATTATATGTTTGTGGTTGTCCCACCTTTGTGTATTTTGGAAATATGCAGTCACATTCAATCAATCAGAAAAATGGCAATATATTTGAGTCCAAAGGAAATCAATGTTTTTCGTAAGTACACGAAAGTCTGTGGCAGCAGAAAGCACTATATTCTCTAGGGAATCAGTTTCTACTTGCCGCTTAATATTCAAAGAAGAAATGGAAAAAACTATCCCAAAAGTCTTTTATAAGTGACTGGCTACAGACAAATGCTTTCTAGATGAGAAAAACAAACTTTCTTGCTAGTTGTACCCAAGTAATTACGAGCATGAAGAGACTTGGCCTCTGTTCTTTGAGCACGTAAACAAAAAACTTTGAACGTTGTAACAGGGATCAAGAGTGCAAAATATAACCTCCTGCCATATGCCTCACCATTCTCATCTGGCTGAAAAAGCAAGATGAAGCCATGGTTGCTGCATGGAATAGGCTGTTGGCTGCCTGCCTTGTTTGGCCAACGAAGGTATATGCAGTAAATCTGGTATGTGCCTTCCCTTCTCTCTGGCTTCTGGTTAACGGTAGAGTGCAGTATCTATCTGGCTTGTCTCTCCCTCCAGAGATTCCAAGAAATAGAGAATTTGCCAGAATATTTGCATCTACATAAATCATTAAGAATGTTGCTTTAGGTGGCACTTGAATGTTAAGCAATGTCATCAGCTCTCACGAATTTATCAGAAGATTCCCCCCCCCCCCCCCAAGCTATTATTTTGAATCAGATCTCACATTTGCAGGAGATTAGAACTTAGGGAAAGGCTTGATTAGTGATTTTTGAGGATGTAGACTGAGTTTATTCCAACTGACTTCAGGCACCTACTGTCCAATTAGATACCTACTTCTGGTGGGCTCCCTCTGTGCTTAGTGGAGAGCAAGGGCTCCTTCAGACAATGAATTAGATGATACAAGGAGCTTACATTGATTAAGGTTCTGAATTAGGTGTCTGTTGCCTAAAGTTAATAAGAATTGGGCAGAAAAGACCTATAGTGTTGAACATGTGGTAATGGTAAGTATCTGACAGCACAAACAGAGGATTTTGCTGTGCAGTGTAGGCAGGTTCCTTTGAGCCTGCTCCATCTGGGATATGCAGAATCAAAGTTTTCCCAAAAAGGGGCACCGCTGGGCTGGTTCATCCGGCTGTTGCATTGGGTGTCAGAAGGGTCAGAGAACACCATTCCTCACTCCATGAGCACCCACATGGCTGGGAAGGGTGAGCTTGTGGGAAAGGTATGCACATCTCCCCAGGCTTCCCTGCATGCAGGCTCCTGAAATGGGGTTGTGTTGTCCTCATCAAAACATTGCTCCCAGGAGAGCTGACTGCTCCACAGGCAGCTCCCCAGAGCATCACCCATGTGACGAAGTTGGACATGGTCCCAGCCGCTTGCAGAGAGGTGGGCACCATGGGGAGAAGCCCACATTTCTGCAGTGGCTGGGGGGGGGGCAGCTGTGAAGCTGGACATGCTTCCTGTCCCACCATGGCATGCCCTGCTCCAGTACAATCGGCAGGGTCTGTCCTGAGACACGAGCAGAAGCCTTGGCGGAGAGGAATGGAAACTGCCCATCTCCACGCACTGTCTCACCCAGAGAACAGGACTTCTCTGTAGTGCAGATGGGGGAGGAATCCTTCACTCAGTAGAACCTACACACCCCAGAGCAACACAAAGCTATTAATTACCTTGCATTGCTAACAACAGGTGACAGAAAAAGCTTTATATCTTACACCTGCTCACTGAAAGCACACAGAAAGTTTGTTCACTCTTCTGAGACTTTTCCAAGGGGCCACACAAGTGGTGAGCCAAATAAAGCCAGTTTCAGCCAGATCTGTCTTTCGCTTGGCCTTCTGGATAAAAAAAATATGTGGTACATGAAAGAGCTCTTTGAAGTGACTGATGCTGATGCTGCAGTGCATTTGGGCAAGCACAGAGGATACCATGGCTGACAGTGTCAGGAGTCAGGGGGGCTTTTCCTTCTCACATAGGGAGAAGCTGAGGATATCTGAGAGCTCTTTCCAATATACTATGTACCTATATTTAAAGGACTGGGTAAGTTTAGATTCTGCTGAAAAAAGAGAAGGGTTCATGACACAGGGGTGAGGGAACAACAGCATCTGCTGCTTTGCAGTGGCGCTGTGCCTTGTCTCGCAGCATGGCTGCGGCATCAAGCCCACCTTTCCCCGGGTGGCTGCTACAAATTATTCTGACGGTGGGGTAGTTTTCTGACATTGGAAAATGTTCTCTGTAGATGCCAGTGAGTGGATTTATTTTTAACTTAAGGAAAATTTGTGATCTAGGGTCTCTGGAATAAAACATACAAACACCTATGGTAGGTGGTAATTTTAACAGCACTTGAAATTGCTGCCAAATGACCTTTCTTCTCTTGGTGGTGAAACAATTCAGTGTACCAGAGATGGAGTCTTCCATGTAGATTTGTCGTAAGGTAATTAGAAAGAATGGGAAAAGAGCATAATGAAAAACTAATAAAGATAAAAACATCAGCTTTGTGACATGTCCAGAGCCACTGACAGACTGAGAGTTTGTGTAGTTGGTGCAACTTTCCTCATATTAGGTTATTTTAAGCATTATTTAGCAAACAAATGTTTAGTATCTTGGGCCAAAGGTGTGATAAAGAACAAAATCCACTCTGCCTCCTCCCATCAGACCAACAGGCAATCATATCACCACCCTACCCCAGCTGAACCCCTCCAGGTGCTGCTCTGCTCACTTTAGAACAGGCAGGTAGAGGAGACCAGTAGCACTTTCTTCCGGGAGGCCAATGACGTAGAGGATGGGAGCTGGGGTGACCTGGCAAGGTATCAGCAAGGAGCAGGATGGTGCTTGTATGGGAAGATGAAGCAGGAAGCTGAAGAGTAAAGGAAGTTCATGAGGTCATCTTCGAGCCCCTTACCCCTGTCACCTTCCTATCTTTAAAAGGGAAAACTCTGGGGCACAAAGCAACCCAAAGATGAGTACAATCTGTTCAGCTGGAAGCATTTCCCCATTCATAAAGTCACAAATGCTTCTCAGATATTCCCGTGTGATTAAAAAGAGGAAATGCAAATACTTTAAAAGCTTTGGGTTATGGGATTAGGCTTGTAATAGTTTTACTTGGCTTTATGGGCCCGATCTTGTCCCAGTGAACATGATGGGAGGTCAGTTATCAAGCCACAGGGGGCAAGATAAAGCTCTATATGAGTTGCTATTTTTTACTCTTAAAGTTAGTCTTATTGGGCCCAGCCCAACTTCAGCTGAAGTCAATGAAAAGACTCCTGCTGACTTTAATGGGAGTTGGAGTGGCCCTATTGTCCTTTGTTGAGTAAAGTAATTTTAAAAGGTCAGGAGGTGAATTAAAAGAAAAAGAAACAACTACATTGATAAGCTTTATTCAATGTGCTCACCTTATACAGAAGAAGTGTTGTCTTAGCTGGTGAGAGTAGTTCAAACTAGTCCTTGTAGACTCTAGCAAGGATAACAAAGTATGGTTTTACTCAAAAAACCAAGTGGAAATGAAAATTGCTGAGTTCCGATTTAATGATCTCCCAGTGGCTTCTATCTGCTCAATTTACAAATAAAACAGACACTGAAGTTAGAGCCTAATCTCAATGAAACCAACTTCGTGCTGGTGTGATTCCACTGTTTTTAATGGATTTCTTCTTGATTGACACTGATGTGAGAGCTAAAATAAGATGCTGTGTTTCTAATTGCTATGACTACAGTTCAACTATGGACATCTTGCTCTGCTTTCAGTACAGTTGCGACTGCACCTGCAGCTGAAGCAACTTGGTAACCAAAGTAGCAGAGGAAAAATGAGTAGGAGAAGGAGGATTAGTTAATGAATCTGTTGATGGTGTGAAAATGAGCCCAGGCACAGCTGATTTTCCAAATGCTGCCTTGGCTCTGGAGGACTAAGAAGATAACAAGGAGAGAAACCTACAGCGTGTTTTCTAGTTGTGTTGTGTGAACCTTCTGAGTTTTGACTTGCACACTGGGTCTTTTCCAGCTCTAAAAAATCAGACCACAGGTTTTATCACCATATTTAGCAGATAAAACTATCAAAAGTTGCTAATTTTACACAGTACCTTTTCAGAGTCCAGTAGCATCATAAATTATAGACCTGCCTCCATCAGAACAGCTCTTGCGCAATAAGCTGTGAGAAGATGCTGTTGGCAATCAACTTCACAAAATTTTTATTTTCCAGATTATCCCGCTTCCAGAATGTGGTTTAGGGTCCAATGAGCTTAAAATACACTGCATTTCTTGGGAAATGGCTGGAGGAGTTTGGTTTTGATTTTCTTGCATTGTCCTTGCTAAATGTTTCATGCTGTGAAATTCAGTCTTCTCTGATACAGGCAGTAGCAATAGGAAAATTAAAATGTATCCCTCCCCTCCCCCAATTTATTGCCATTTAATATATTTTTAAAAAATCCCTACCAAGCTGAGATGAATCAGAACCATCTTTCCAGCAGATGGTTAAAACTAAAGGGAGAGAAGCATGGCTTCATTGGGCTAATCCAAGAAAGGGAAAAGCCTTCTGAGTGGTTCCCTTTCCAGGCTGGTTAACAGCCCTTCGCTCAGCAGGTTCTGACCATCAATGAACTAACCCTTTCCTCCAACCTCGCCTCCCGCTGGGCAGGAATTCAATGCATGAGCAGAGGTCAGTGTTAATGCCATCTTGCTAAAGGCATCCAGCTTTCATTCACAAAACAAACCACTTTACTGGCTTCAGAGGGAAAAGGAAGTGACCCAGGAGAAAAAATGCGCAAAGCTTTTCTCTTAAGTGAGAAACAGTTTATGGTATAATACCAGTCGCAAAAGGGTTGAATCAAACATTGATATAATATATCTTTAAAGCAGCTCCTTAAGTGAGAATCAAGGAAAGATTATTTTGCCCATATCTAAGCTTAATGGCACACTTACACAAATGAGGAACTACAGCTGCAGCGAGCACTTGTGCTGCCTGCTGCAGTTTACAGAACAAACATTTGGGATCTATCTGGCTAATCATGATATATTTTTCATGTGATCATCTGTTTATGCTTCTTCGGTTTATATTTCTTGGGACTGGGCTGCATGCCAAGGGGCTGGGGGCTGGAGTCGGCAAACACCCCCCCAGGCCCCATGGGACCCTCGGCAGGACCCTTGGCCACAGCTGCTCCAGCTCCACATGGGAACAGCCCCCCCTCCCCCCCTTTCTCCTGCCCATCCCTGAGGATGCAGCGTACTTGGAGCTACACAGCTTAACCCCTCCTTTTCTTCCCACAGCCCCTCTTGCACTGGAGCCATGGACTGGGCATGCATGTGTAAGGACATCTGCATATGCTGTTCAGTGCACATTTTAACCAAAAAATTGCATGGTGCCCTGGCATAGCTCAATTAGGAGGCACTCAATTAGGAGTGATGGAGGCACATGTTTCTGCACTTGTTTCCAAAAAATCCTTTTTTTCCCATGTGGTTTGTGTCCACCAGCCCCCCCTGGCCAGCAGCAGCACGAGGGACTTGCCATGGCTGCCCACTGAGCTGGAGACCCTGGGGTGGCCACTGCCACCATGTCCCCAGAGGGTCTGCACTGTAGTCACCACACCAGACCGCCCTCTCTTTCCACGTGTGACTCCCACGGCTGTTTCACCAGGCAGAAGCCTTCATCTTTCAGCCATGGGCACCGGCAGAGGCTGTGCTTTCCACCTCGGCTATCTGCCTTGTGCCTCCCCACCCACAGCCCCACAGCATGCTTGTGCCCCAGGGCAGAAATCAGCCCTCCCGGACCACAGCCAGCAGGACCAGGCTGCCCCAGTCAGGGACTGGCCCAGGTCAAGTCACTGGTCGTGCTGCTCATGCCCATTGCAGCCCCCATGGCCTCCATATACTAGACTCAGCGGGCGCTCCTCTCCAAAGCACAGGCACAGCAGCATCCTACTGCTACTTTGACAATCAGATCGCCAAAGCTGAAGAAACAAAATCAAGGCAAAATTTTGATTAAGCAGCTTTAAGATGCTGGAAAGAGGCCAGCTGCATGCAAGATCTCCTGTTTCTCTCCCATAGAGGGAGCACAGCTTGTCCAGAAAACACTGAAGCAGATGCACTTCTGTAGCCATTGCAAATTTAAGAGGTTAAAGGAACTGGAAAATAGACAAATGATGGCCTATGCCTCCAGCTCAAGGCAAAGATGATTTTTAGAAGTGTTGCTGCTGCTTGTCTGACCTTCAACTGGGATGCAGCAAAAATGGGGTCTTCTCAACATTGCAGAACTCCTGACAGGTGTTGCTGGCAGGCAGGAGGGTTTGGTGCAACACCTTTAGGACAGTTCTAGTTTTGGCAAACGAGTAAGCAGCTTTGAGCCCCCACCAAGAGCAGCTGGGATTGTTCTGTACCCTTGCAGGCTATGGCATTTCCCTGCAAGCATAACTCTGCAAGGAAACTACACCAACAAGAAGGAAAGGCAGAATGAACCTGGGCAAGGCCACGGACATGTAGACCTGTAACAGTGAACCACACTACCTGGTTACTCTGCTAATGGTCACTGAAGCTACCCACTTTCCTGATTAACAGGCAAATAAATAATACCATGTTGCTTCTTTCTTCTCCATCAGCTGTCACACAGCAGCCGTGCAGCCCCAGGCCCCATGGCAGATCTGGGTCCAGCCCCAGGAGAAGCAGAGCCAGCTTTACCCTTCAGGCACTTCAGCACTGAGCCACCTTTGGCCCCTCACAGCTCTTTCACATTTGGACAGCCAGGGTCCCATCCAACCTAGAAAGCAGTCAGGCCGTGTGTCTGGTTGGCAATGAGGAACCCTGTGGGTTTTTTTACTGTTCAGCTCCATTTCCTGGCTACAGCTGCGTTTGTGCAACAGTCCTGAAAGATTCCTGTTGCCTGGAGTGGGTGGATGGGGTGAGAGGAAGCCAGGAGGACCTTGAAGGCACACACTAGGTACCCTGCCCTCTTAACATTTCCAGCCTGCAACCACATCCTCTCAAGCTGTGACCTCAGCGGCTCTGCCAGCAGAAGCGGAGGACCGCAGGCTCACTGCACGAGCAGGCCTCCCCAGGCAAGACACTGGGGCAGGGGCATGAGGGCTCCAGCATGATTGTGCCATGTGTTCCCCGAAGGTGCTCACCCCATCTGGGGGTTTGTGGGGTTGCTGGCTCTCCCACATGAAACTTCAGTGGGGACCTTGCCCTTCACTGCAACAGCAGCCAGAGACCCCATGGGTCCTTCTGCACACACAGACACCATGACTCTGGTGGTCTGGCATATAACAACGAGGGCTGTTATGCCCTGCCCGCTCTCCCAGCACTTCAGGATTTTGTGGGATGGACATCACCTTGGCACTCAGAGGGCCGTAAGCAGAAGCTGTCTCATCTACTCTCACTTCTGGCAGGATCCAAGCCATTGCATGCAGAAAACAGCTCCTACTAACATCCCGTCACTAGGGGAAAGAGCCAAAGTCTCTATACGTATCAGCCTGCTCATCTGGAGAGAAATGTGTCTATACTTATCAAATGCCTCAGAGCTAAAAGCAGGTCCCACATGGCCAGGTATGATGAAGGACGAGTGCCTGGGAGCCTGACTCACAGGGCTCTGCAACCTGGCTCCCAGCAAAGCCTGAAAGAGCAGTGCTGCATGCAGGACTGTCACGCAAAGCAGAAGGACGTTAAATTCCTGGTTCAAAAGGGTGAATGAGCATTTCTTTGTGCAGTCTCTACCTCCCTGAAGATATCTACTTTGCTCCTTGTGCTTCCACTATATTTCCTTCCTCTCCATTTCACACCACTAATACATTACATATAGGCATGAAACTGAAGAAATGAAAATGCAGTCTCAGCAGCAATAGCTCTCAAACTATTCTAGAAGAAGGGTAAGGTAAGATGGGAAGGGAGCAGTGCATTTGTCTGGTTGGTGGGGAAGCCCAAATGCGACAGGCATAGCACTTAAGTCTGTAAGAATAACTTGCAGATGCAGTGGATCAAAGCCATGCCATCAATCCTTCATAATCAACTGCCACCAAGATTACTGGTAGATGTCCTCACTACTATGCAGTATGGCCAAGAAACAGAACAAGGAGGGGCAGTAAGGGGCACGCTGGCAGTCAGGAGAAAGTCCCCCTCTCAGGCTAGGATGGCTCAGCTCATACACTTTTGTAGAGGAATTATTTTTCATCATGCTCAAAGTTGGTTACACAGTGTAAATCCTCTTCCTCATTGTTCACTAGCATCCCTGAGTCTTTCAGACAGAGCCTGGAGGCCTTTTCCCCATGTTGAACATGTTAAGTCCCATGAAGGCAGGGGGGATGGCTGAATGAGAATACAGTTGGCTGCCAGAGAGGCTGGTGGTTGCTGCGTTGGCAATTCTTCCTTTCACCAGTCATTTTTAGGCAAGCCAGGATGTTCCCTTCTCTCAAATCTTGATCTAAAAGTACAAGCCCCAGATTGCTTAATATTCTGGGTGTTGAGGGAATTTCAGATCCCTGCAGTGGGACATATGTCTACAGAAGCTCTTTGTAGTATTTGAGACTTCAGTGGATTCACATTTTCTCTCTTTTTACAATAGCAACACGAGAAAGCACAAAGTCTCACATATCTGATGATTGCACAAGGGGGATTTTGGAGGGGGGGAATTATTTCAGTCTGGTATTTCTCCTTTATTTTTTATTTAATTCTATATTCCGCAGTTCAGCTACTTAAACAAAAAGTCGAAACAACGAAGTGTGAGGAACAGCATGTGGAAGAGACAGTCCCTGGGAGACTGCAGGTGCTGGTGGCCTCATTTTATAGGACAGAAGCTGATACCCACCAGTCTGGAAATGCCAAGTCTACTAATACAAAAAATAAATCTCATGAGAAATATGGGCTTTCATGGATCATCTAGTAAAGGTGAACATGTTTTATATCATATTGCACACTAGGAAATAGAAAGCAAATGGCACTGACAGTATGCATTGACAGTGCCCTTTCTATGGCAGATTTTTATGTGTTTTCCAGAGTCTTTAATTCTCTTACTTCAGAGTCCCTCTCACTGTGGATTTATGACATGTTTCCTGCCTTCCTCCTCCTCATCTGTTCCCCCATCTCTCTTACTTGAACTACTTTAAAGTGACATGTTGACACATATCCATGTGATGAAAGTAAGCACATAGCTCCGGACCCAACAGAGCATGTTTCTTTGCAGCTTGGTGACCCCAGGTCAGCCAACACACCCTGCCAACATCTGAACACAAATGCAGCAGACAGACAGAGGGATGCCCACCTGGCAGGGAAAGGCCACGAACCAGGAGGTGGAAAGGCTTGGTCTGCATGGAGCAGTCAAGATACTGCTCTTTTTCAATCCCTTGGGTGCCTACTTGGTGCTGCTGGGTGAGAAGTAAAACTCTTACTGCTATTAAGTCACAGTCCATGATGGCAGCAGTTTGATGGTCCCCTCTGGAATAGTTACCCTCCAGTAACTTCTACTACTCACCATAGATGTACTCACCTTAAAAACACAAACTATGCCGCCAGCACTGTCATCAGTGACACACATCCCACTCAGCAAACTCTCTCCTTGCCCTTCCTCCAAGTTCAGGTGTCACCCCCTCACTCAACCTCGAGTAGTGGGGGAGCAAGCCAGCACCCAGAGCAAGGAGCAGAGGGTCTCCCCTGCATGGTCATACGTGTCTGGGGACTAAAGCAAGGACAGCAAGTTAAAGGTTCCCCGCCCTCAGCATTGCTGCCTGACTGACCTCAAAAGGTTCATAACTGCTTTTGTGCCTTAGTTTCCTCCTACCTGTTCCCATGGTTTTTAATTTTTTTCCTTTCTCCCTGTGTTCCTCCCCCATTCTTACAGATTCAGCTCAATGCCCAAGAGCATTTGCTAATGTTTTGAGATTAAGTCATTTGAAACATGTTTCGAAGTCCTTCTGTTTCTCTATGCACTGCATCACACAGAGGTGTGAGATCCTAGCACCAGGTCCAGACCCACAAGTTAAGTATACCAAATGCTGTAGATCACTGCCCTCTCCCCACCAGTGCTCATCCCTGTTCCCTGTCTAACCCAGGGAATCCCCTTCCTTCCGTCATCACTAAGAAATGCTTATGCTTAGGGCAGCCTCCCAACTCTCTGCAAAAAGTGAAATGCCAAACACCTTTACAAATACAGTGCTTGGTGGTACCCCTTCCCAAGATGTCTGTTCCTGGGCAGCCTTTCCAAAGGATGTTTTGAGCAGCAGTGATCACTTGTCCCACGGAAACAGCAGCACATGGCAACTTGCTGCCTTTGCCTTCTGCTGGTCTGAGGCTTTCTGAGGATTTGCAATTTTACGGGATGTGTTCATCTACCTTTGAAACAATGTGGCTGCTTCCTGCAGCTTTAAAGAGGCTGCACATAGCCTGGCTACATCATCCTAGGGAAATTTCTTGATCCTGGTCAGTACAACCGTAAGTTAAACCTCATGTGTTCTCTGTGTAAATGTGGAGTGGCACCCAGAAAAGCTTTATGGTGCCAGAGTCTGGAGTTTCTCTGTCGTGTGATCACCACATTCAGGATGCCAACGCTATGTAATTTTACAGTTATTAAGGCCCTTTTTGTTACCACTAGAGTAAAAAAAGAGTATTTTCACCATAATGCTTTTCAAATACTTATGTGAAAATATAGAGATTTGCTCTTTGGTCTACTTATAAAAGCCCCTGCAAGGTGTCTCTAAGGGCATTAACTTTTTTCTAGTGTTAGCATGACTCTTAGAGCTCACTATCTATTGAGATTAGCAAGGGGTCTGGAAAATCATTACAAGAATTCAGAGCTGTGGGCTCATGCCCTTTCACACCTTTGCAAAGCAGCGCATATTTGGATTCATTCAGACATCTGCCACCTGGAATAAAAATATTCGATAAAAACAAGCCAGGCATGCATAGAGCTCACCAGCACTTGCCTTGACCCAACAGTGCTCAGCATCCTGCAGAATCACATTCCTCTCCTGGGGCAAAAGACAGCGCAAAGGACAAGGCAAGCATGTTCTCACCCTGGCTTTTTGCAAACATGCATGAGATTGAGGGTCTAGGATGGGCAGAGTCACTGCAGGGCAAGCAAGGGTGAGCTTGTATGTGTACACATATGTACACACACATGGGATGCCTGGGTGAGCTGCATGCGTTCACACTTGACGAGCAGCTACCCAGGGCCATCTCGCTTAGCATCCTCTCTCCCATCAATGCTAGTGGTGGCCTCTTAAAGATCATCTGTAAGAAAGTTATCATTCTACTTTCACTATAGACTCCCAGCTTCCAGCAATAAATGGATTAGGATATCCCTGAGCTCATGTTTGTGCCTGTATCACAGGTTTCTGTATTTCCATAATTTTGTCTAATCCCTTGGAATCATGTGTGCTTGTGCATCCCATAACATCCTGCAGCACTGAGTCCCACAGAGTAACTCCGTGTGGTACAGAAAGGTTCTGTCTCTTGCTTCCACTAAACCTCCTGCCTGGAAATTTCACTGGGTCCCTTCTAGTTCTTGTGCCATA
This sequence comes from Strix aluco, assembly GCF_031877795.1. Lineage (NCBI taxonomy): Eukaryota > Metazoa > Chordata > Aves > Strigiformes > Strigidae > Strix > Strix aluco. Next base: position 50,454,168 of record NC_133935.1, read on the forward strand.
AGAAACAGTGAGCTGCTGTTCCCTATCCATCTTCTCAACATCATGTTACAGGAACGTGGTTTACACACAGACAAACTTTACACACAGACAAAGAAGCAAGGTTTGAGATGGAAACAGTTAAAACCTCACTTTGACAGCACCATACACAGGAAGCAGCCTGTGAGAACAAAGCCCACTATACAGAGAGGTGGGCATTTGTGTGATTTATCATTTTAGACCTGGTCCCCCCCGCAAGGGCATTGTTTGCCAGCATTGCACCAGGTCTAAGGGGCTCTGGAGTAGCTTTTTGGGAAGGTTCCTTTACTCAAGTTAACCCACTGACCTAGAAAACACCAGCCCAATACTATAGCTTTGGTCTCAGCTCAGATCTACATGAATCATGCTTGGGGTTCGGCACATTAGAAAACCAAAGAAATGGGAGTGAGCCAATCTCCAATTCCAGGGAAGTGTCACAGGAGTCCTGACACCACCTGAAGTCATCTGCCTTCCAGGCCTCGCCTCTACGTTCACAGGCATGCTGCACATAAAGCCTCTGCTCTCCCAACCCAGGACGTGTCTGTGAGCACTGTGCCGCTGAGCTTTGGTCTTTGTCTTCTCTTGTCTTTTTCCATAGCTTATGTATGCTACCAAAAGACCAAGAATAAACCTACTTTCAAAGGGACCCTAAAATCTCAGAGATGGACAGTCTGCCTGAAATCTCATAAGTGCATCAAGGTGGTTGTCACAGTTTCATGGGGCAAAGGCCTCTTCCATGCTTCTTGGCCAACTAAAGCTGGATACACATCTATTAACTTAGAGGGAAAAATTTCTGAAGTTTCTCATGTAGAGAGCAGACTTAGACTTTCTTGTGAGCACAGGATGAAGGCAAATGCTCACAAGGTGGATGCTGACACCCACCCAGGTTCATAAGTAACTATGGGCTACACAAGGGGTGGGCTGGACCATAGGGAGTTTATAGTGCAAATCTTTGCCCAGCTATGGCTTTTGGGAGTCCTTTTGTGACATGGCCCCCTCGAGGCGGCACCATCTGGAGATGAATGAAGCCAGAAGAATATCGAAGAGTTTTCACACCATGTTGACCTAATACTACAGAGCTGGGATAAGTCTTGAGTGCATGTGTCTTGCCTCAACTCATGGAAGGGACAGGCAGCTTTGCAGTCAGTATCAGCTTTTCATTCACTGGAGGTTTTCAAGATATCTTCAAAGATATTTTGAAAGCATTAGAAAGGGTTTGTTAGCTATTTATATAGATGGGGAAAGAGCAGCAGAGGGTTGAAGTTACATGCTACAGCATAGCAACTTCACTCCCATTAGGGGGTGACATGTTGTCCCCACCATCTCCACCTCCAGTCCTCCCAGTCCCTGATCCTCCTTCCCTCTGCACCTGGCTACCAGATCAAGTGCTCATCTCACTCCGCTGTCAGTTCACCTCAGCAGTCCAAATTACCCACTTCTTTTTTGCTGGGTTAGTCTTCTGTGGTTTCAGAAAGCTAAACCAGCTCAATGCCGGTATAAAACTACCAGCACGAGAGAGTGGCAGGAGTGGGGGGACGGGGGCAGAAGGAGGGGTGCAGGACTAGCACCACCTAGCAACAGCCACCCAGTGATGGGCCAGAGCCACACTCTTGTTTCACCCACCGCCATTCCCATTCTCCTCTCCTCTCCTCTCCTCTCCTCTCCTCTCCTCTCCTCTCCTCTCCTCTCCTCTCCTCTCCTCTCCTCTCCTCTCCTCTCCTCTCCTCTCCTCTCCTCTCCTCTCCTCTCCTCTCCTCTCCTCTCCTCTCCTCTCCCCTCCCCTCCCCTCCCCTCCCCTCCCCATCCCTGGTTCACCATCCACCTCGCCCCCAGGACAGCAAGGAGAGCAAAGCATAGGGTCATAGAGCACACAACGCTGCAAAGGGGTTTGCAGGATACAGCCCTCAGGTGTGAGAAGTGATCTTTTTGCCACATGCAGCTGAGCAGTCTCAAACAAACGTGCTCTGCAATATTGTCTATACAAGTGGCACAGGGCAATACACTTTCTGCAACACACTGTCAGCTGGTGAGAAACTCTGCAGGAAAGAAAGTGCACAGCCTCTCCCAGCTGCCCTGGGCTACAGGCATCAAACCTACACACAGCCTTGCTGACACTATATAATTGTCCACAAGCAGGGTAGTCTGAATGGCACCCTTTGAATCACAGACTTTCATGTCTCTGGCAAATGGAAAAGCAGACATCGATAGATGATGAATATAGTGAGAATTGTATTCTAATCGGAAATAAGACATATATTAGCTTGTACTGGATCAAATAACACGAAGGATTAAAATGGCTGTGCTGAATAATTGAGATCCCAGTTGTATAATTTTTCCTATCATTTTAAAGTTATGCCACGGAACCAGCAATATTCCACTAATAAAAAAAAGATTGCTCATAAAAAGGAAAAATATCAAAGAGCCATCAGTGAATAGGAACATTAGAGAGAAGCAGAATTTTCCCACTCCTCACCCTGTAGTGTGTGCAGGTACTACTTTATAGGCTTTGATTCTTTTATAAAATTATAAACACAAATTCATGACAAGCAGCTAGTATACTTATGCACAAGCCACATACATGTACATCAGATGTATGGTGATGCTGAAAATTTTCTCTTTACCCTTCTACCTGCATGACACTGTGTGCACTTGTGGTGCTGTGCAATTAGAAAGAATTGGCAAGACTTGACTTGATAACCAGAGTAACAGCCACATCCAATTGTAAACTGGGGGTTCAAAATATAAGTATTTATGGGGTTTGAGCCAACTCAATCTGAAGGGATCACTTTCTAAATCTAGACATGAGTAAACAGATTCCTTCCTGCTGTTTGTCCCCAGCACCACACAAAGCAAGGAGCTGTAACCATAGGCACATTCAAAGCCTCTGCATCGTATTACTAGTAGCTTGAAATGCAGACTACAGCCCCTTTTAAAGATAGTATTTTTCCAGAAATGTTTATTTTAAGTTTAGAGCTGTTATTGTTATTTCTTCTCAGTGGTATAAAAGTCCAGTTGGAAGAGTTTTCTTTCCTCTGCATTGAGGTTGAAAATTCCTGGAAAGCCATGACAATATTCAGCATTCATGATTACACAGACAGACATATTTCATGAAAATTGCATAGGCTTTTAATACAGGATTATGAATGAGCTCTAATGTTGAAATTGTATTAGATTGAATTTCAGAACGTATTTAACATATTTCCATACAGCAACCTTGGGATGTCTTTTCAATAACAGTGATTATTACGGGCAGGCTGTTTTTTATGAAAACATTTGTTCAGGGTGGACAAGGCTTCCTGAAAAATGTTGTACATCTTTATGGCTGACGTTTTAGTTGTTTTGAATTAACTTTTTTCACAGCCAGAATGAAACGTTTCACCATATAATTCTTCATGCATGTCTTCAAACAAACCTGGAAACTTTGCCATGAATTTTCTAAACTGTAATACAATCTCAGGCATGAAAACACTTTGTGAGCTGGAGGTGAGCATTTTGTCGCAAGTTATCCTGTTACTCTCAAAATATAAATATTCTTAGCTAACGTCTGTCTTTTAAAAGGAATGGTTGCTCAGCTGATTTGAAGGCATCTCTAAGTATCATCCTGTAAATAATCCCATGTTTACTCTTTTACAGGCCTCCTACAGCTGACTGACTAGCCCACAGATCTTGATAAGGAGAAGCTGTTTGACTGAGTGGAATAGAGTTCAGATTTTTCTCTGCATAACGGCAAACACATTGAGATTACTCATCACCCAGGACAGCATATGCATTTGGAAAGCAGAAGTCGGCGACTCACCTTTGGGATCTGCCAGCATGAGCAGTTTCCCTGCCTGTCCTCATGGCACGGCTCATGGATGGTCCCCTGGACCAGTGGCTCAGCTCTGACATTTTGGCCTTTTTTTCTCCCTTATAGAAAGCAGCAGAGTTCATAACCCTTTTTGTGGAATATCAGTGGTTTAAAATGGTCAATTTGGAAATGTATCTACTAAGTAAGGTTCAAGGTAATGGAGCATGCCTTTGGCAGTTTATGTGGTTCTCCTGGGGTTGCTGGACTTACTTCTCCATATTCACTTGCTGCCATTAAGAGCACCCAGACTACTGCATGACATTGATGCTGCATCCTAGTTGCCTCTCGTTCACACTGGTGTCAACTGAAAGTAACGCTACAGAAAACACTTAGGTTTTACCAGTGTGAGGCACTGAAAGGCTTTCCCTCAGTCATTAGCAAGTTTGATAGCTCTCATTAGTCTAGTTTAGTCATTGGAGAAAAGAGATGTGTGTTTCCTACACTGATGGCATAAACACTCCCCTCACTTTTACACTGTTGGAAGAAATGTGTATTTTCAGGACTAAAACAGTAATCCATTCACAGCATGCTTCTAAAACCAACTCTATTTTATTCACCTCTCTTAAATGGTCAAAACTGTGTAATTGGATGCCACAGGCTCTATACTCCTAACACCTAATAGAGATTCTTTGAAGGGATGTTTTGAAGACATGTGAAATAGGAAGCTCTGTGCCCTATCCTCACTGTTGTTGTGAAACTCTAGGTGAGTCCACATAGATGTGGATTTTTATTGCAGTTTAACATTTCTAAACACCATTTTGCTGGTTAAGAATGGGCTGAATCATCCAAAATTTACTTTTGTTTTTGCCCTCTAACTTGACCCACAGAATATATCTACTAATTAAATGTCAACAGGAAACAAATGTCTTCACAGAGGGAAAGTAATTATCTATGGCAATTTTGGTTTGTGGTGAAAAAGCAAGGATGAAAAAAAATCCACATACAGAAAGTCACATACATTTTTAAACAGTGTTATAAACTCATGCATGGCCACCCAGCTAGGAAAGGAAATGGCTGGAGACACATGGTTTCTCCAGAACAGATTCAATAATGTCTAGGAAACCATGCCTTTCCAGCTGAGCTGTCCTCAGGTATGACAAGTCCCATACTCTCAGAAAGAGTCGGCTTGGTCAGTTAGCAAGGAGAAGCAAAGTTGTACATCCTGTTCGATCAGCTTCAGCCCTGCGATGCAGTTAAGCAGGGAAGCAAAACTGTAGGTAAAAGTGCCTCCGTATGTACTAATAGTAGGAACCTTTCACACTGTTCTTTTTTTCTTGCCACTCTGTATCAACTTCTCAAAGATTCATTCTTCTGTTTTTCCACTACTGACCTAGAAAGAAACCTGGCTTGTAGAAATCTCCATAGCCTGAATAGTTGACCCAACTGAAAGATGAAATAAAATACCCAAAGGGAAGAGGAAAACCTACCATCCCACTTGGCATCTAGGTGTAGGAAAAGTGTTGCTCTGCTATGACCAAAAGGCTTTTAGATGCAACCCACTACTGGGCACTGCCTCAGCCTTTCAAGAAATCACTTTCCACAGTAAACATTGACTGCAGTCAGTGCAAAATATTTATTCCTCTCATCTGAGGATCTCCCACATGCTTTGAGGTATTTGAGTTCATAAGTGAGAATACCAAATATTATTCCTGTTGCATGTACGTCAGTCAGTTCTTGGACGCTCTCCCTCTATGTCATGGTGTCAGTAAGGATGAGTGAAGCTGCCCTTTGGCCAGACTGCTGTTTGGTTTAAAACACTAGATTTGGGTGTTGCTAAAACCACCTCCCACCACTGCTGTCCTTGTTTTCCAAAGTAAACAGCCTCTGGCGTCTTGTGACCTGAGCAGCCCCAAGTGTCTGACCTTGAAAAACAAAATATATTTTATTTGAAAAGAAAAATCTGCAGTCTAAATGATTTGGGGCACTGCTTTCCTTCCTCAGCAGGATTCTGGAACGCCCAGGCTTTGGTAGGAGCTGCCTACATGCCACAGATATACATGAGAACACATTTGCCCTCTAATGATATATTAGGCAATGGTTTTGAGTTGGCAGGCTACTAAAAGCCCTAGCCAAACAAAGATAAAATTGTAATTTATCAACAGAGAATACTGAATTCACGGTCACTGGTGACTGCTAGGACTGGTGGTAGCCCACAAAGCTGATGCTGACAACATGGAGACAACAAGTTCTAGAGATTGCTTAGAATTTTCTCAGTTTTGGAAAACAAACTGTTCAGATTTTTTTGTTCCCTAGATATTGTTCAAATGAGGAACAGATAAAACGGTCACTTTTCTGCACAAAATCCTGCACAACAGGGCTGAAGCAGCAAGGGTGTATGAACATACCGTGATTGCAAGTTATCTTCTGCAGCATGTAAAGGAAGGTGTCAATATGGAGCAGTGACGATGCAGGCAGAGAGGCAGCTGGGGGACTGTCTCACTGAGGGATCAGCAGTGCTGTGCTTTAGCTGGTACAGACCTTTCTTTTGATAATTTGGTCCACAGTTTTTAGGATTCCTGTTCTTCGTACTAGTTATTTAGAGCAGTAGGATTTTTCCAAAGGCATCCTCTTCCTGCAGAAGGTTTTTAATGAATCTTGAAAATACTTTATCTCGGGTATGTTGAGGAATCTTTCTCAGTAGACCTTAGTCTCTTCAATCGTCTCAGATTTATAGTAGCTTTGTTTCACTAAAGTCAGTGGTGTCAGGCAGATACCAGAACAAAGTTAAGAATCAGGACCTATTTTTACAGGGTTTCAGAAGCCTCTGTTATTTTAATTGTCCTGAGTTAAGTGTGCTCTCACAGTGCCATGGTGGAAATCCATCCAAGATGAACAGAAGGGTCAAACAGCAAGGGGCAAAATGCAAATTTCTCTTTCCCCTTCCCCACTCTCCACCTACCCTTCCATCTCCTGACTGCTCTCTGGATAGATAGAAACCCAACTGCTCTTACAGAAAGGAATTCAATCTCCTCACCATTTGCAGCATCGCCAAGGCTCAGGGATACTGCCACAATGATTTCTGTGAACTGGTACCAGCACCAACTCAATTCCACAAAAAAAGCAGCGAACAGCTAAGAAATCACCAGGGAAGCCAAATGTGAAGTGGTGTTCTGGAGGTGAAAGGATCTCTATGCCATTACAGACCTTCTAAGTTTCCCAGTCCCACGGGTGTGCTTTCATGGGAAGAAAAACCTGTTTCAGATCATGCCAGGTATTTTCTGCACTGCCCAGCAGTTATACCTGAGGATGTTCTCCAGATGTTCGTGTTTGTATGAAACATACAATAATAAAGTTGTAAACTGGAGGAGACAATACATGGACAGGAAGAAGAAGGGCTTAAGGGCAGCCTGGAAAAACACGAAAACTAACTAGCCCACATACAAAATCAACTAGTCCACTTTAATAGGACAATAAAGACATATTTTATTTGCCTTTCCAAAGAACTGCTACTTTTCTCAGTAAGTGGGCACACACGGTTTGCCACGGTTCTTATATTGCCAGTAGCTAATTGCTTGTATTTTGGGGAACAGATATTCCTTCCACTTGGGCAGACAAGAAGTGAGAAGTATGGGGCCTAAGACAAAGCGAAGCCGTAGTTCAGATAGTTTTTGGACTACAGTGAAAAGAAAATAATAATATACCATTGTCTGGAAGGCCAGCGATTGAAAAACGGAAGAGAAGAAAATCCTTGCAGCAACTGAAAATGGAGTGGATGGAAACAGACCTGTTGCATTAAGGGCAGTAAAATTTCCTGGCCAAAAGAAGTTAGACCGCAGGTATCATCTGTACTGAGACTATAAAGAGCATGAAACAAGAATGCACTGGCTAAGACATCTGCAGAGTGAAATGTCTTCAGTGTTTGCAAGCTAACAAGAGGTGAATAAAACAGGAGTTTGAAACTGGAAGCCTTTTTTCTTTCCTGGAACCGCTTCTCTTTTTCTGCTGGCCTATGCTGGCTAAGCGAAAGGTCTGAGGAGGCTGGCTACAAGTCCTGGGAGGTCTCTGGGGAAGGTTTCTGCGTGTATTATTCCTGCTTAATTTGGGCTGCTCAGGCGGGTCCTGATCCCAAAAACATGTGGACATAACAGAGACCTTGCTTAGTGCATTTAATATTACACCAGTGGCCTGTATAAGGATTTCAGAATGTCACATGCCTACACTGCTTGGAGTTTGGCTATTTCAGTGATTTCACTGATTTGGGTGCATTTGGAAATATTATCTTGCATTTTTTTAAAAAGTGACTGTAAAAAGCAGTTGCTGACTGCTGTCATGCCTTTGATCTGAAAAGCATAGTCAGACACTGTGGTGTATGCCTTCCATTTATAACAAAGCGGGAGCAAGCCAGACTGGAATGCAGCTCTTCACATGTGAAGGATTAAACATTTCTGCACGTTTATTGTGGGACCTGTAGGTGGCCTCATTTTAATAGTCAATAAAACAAGAACTATTAGTTCAGTTTGCCAGTGAGCTAAGCAACATTTTGTCTTATTCTACGGAATTTGGAAGCTGATGCATTTGCTTCTAGTGCCATTGAATACTCTGCCATTTGTTCTGTAAACAAGTGAGTATAGAGCACACTGATTTTAATTTGGAAAGTGCAAACATCTGTTTTGCTTTCATCCTTAAATTCCTTCAAGGATGGGAAGAGAGAGGGCATGATTTTGAAACTTAGGTAGGACCAGAAAAGTAGCCTGTATCATGTATTTCACATTGCCTCGCAGACCACAGGTGAAGAAGCAGAGGACTGCTAGCCATGCAGTGACATTAACCACAGAGATTTTGTAACATACTGAACAATAGGAAAAATTAATATACATCACATATTCTGTTAAAAAAGGCCTAACCTCATGTCTTACGAAATTCAGCTAGGTAAGGGACTGCAAAAGAAAGCTAAATGACTTAAGACTGAGATCTTTCAGTACCATCAATAGAGTACGAACATCCACATCCACACTTGGCACCATGTGTGTCACAATATATTCTTCACTGTCACCCCAACAAAAATGCTGACTTATGATGTGGTCTTATTTAACTGAGCCATTTTGGGGTTGAGGAAGAAGAGGAAATACCCTGGAGCTTAGCTAGTGTCAGCCTCACCTTTGTCAGCTGTTGAGTGGGCAATAAAGTCTCATGACTCATGCTGGGCAGGTCCTATCCTGTCAGTCATTATTATCACTATCTAGCATTGGACCACTGGAGGCAAGTTGTGTGCTTCAGTTTTATATTGCCTTTTATCCTGAGAGGTAACAGAGCCTGCAAATACTACTTACCTGCAAGTACAAATATGAGGTAAATGCATTACTTCACAACAAATTCCCTCTCCTTTCCTGAAGCAATGTCTTTGCTGCATCAATCTGGATGTCAGCCTACCACCATCCATATGGGAATATATGTTATATAATACATGCTATAGCCACTTGGTAAGGCCCCAGTTTTAACTAGTTCACATACAGACACTGTGTTTTTTTAGTGTATGAGAGCTAATAGAGCTTGTGAAAAAGGCTTATGGTTAAGATGCCTTTAATATATGGAAGCCATATAGCTACAATGATAAGAGAATCACAAAGTGGTTCATTAACTGTCCTCGTGTTGCTGATCCTGCCACCACTGCTTCTCCTACCCCGTGGCCAGGGCACACTGAGGAACAGCAGGAGCAGCAGGGAGAGCATCTCTTGCTAGAAATTTCCCTGTTTTTGAAGTGGTGGGGTCTACACGTGTCTTAGGCACAACTGCATGCCATGCACTGCAAAACACAGCCAGCCTTGAGCTGGACTGGAGCACAGAGCCATCCCTTGTGTCTGCTGCCAGGTCAGCAGCTGCAAGAGGACCGCACACCTCCAAAGATCTGCCTTAGCACAGCACCTCTGGATGCTGACAGACTGGCTGGGTTATGCTGGGAGTGCAAGGCAAAGCCACCACCGGGTGTCCAGCCCTGCATCCCATTTTAGTGGGTACTGGTTAGTCCCTCGTTTCAGAAATATCAAACTATTACAGTTCTGAGAGTGAACTACAGTGGACAGGTGGGAGGCAGAGGGCTACAAGGGATTAATTTTTGGACTAACAGCGATTATACTAAATTTGTAAAACAAGTCTTCAGTGTGCCATCTGTCCTAGGACACTCTGCAATGATTGAAAACAATCAGCAAGTGAATTAATTTTGATGTAACTCTCCGGTTCCCATGAACACAAGCATGGAAACTGGTTTGAAAACAGCCTGCAACTTCTTAACCCTCCCTCACACCTATCTTTTAAAACACACTGCAGAGCTGATCTACCAAGCAGCATTAACCTGCTGCCCGTGGGGCATTTCAAACCTGCATCCTTGGAGATGAAACCTTGACAGAAACCAACTTTCCAGCCAAATTCCTCCACCGCAGACAGAGCCCAGGCACCACGGGGCTCCTACGGCACGCCCATGACTCACCACATCCCACAACACATCTTTTGGAAGCAACCAAAACTTCTGCTAAGTAAAAGTTGAGCCTTTCTCTAAACATTTCCCCTCTCTACTGGGCCTGGGTGCTTGCAATATTCTCTTGAAAGCAGGTTAAGTGCGAGGCCACCTGGTACCGGGCAGTGCTACACTCCTGCCAGAAACCTGCTAGAGATAAAGTGCTGGATATATAATTTTCACAGTAAATTAAGGGAAAGCAAAGTAAAACCAGTTCCCTAATACATGCTGCAGCTAGGGGAACAAAAACCTGACATAAAACCAGACAAATAAGGAAGGAGAACAGAATTATCTATAAAGAAATTTATTTTATATTTGTGTACAACAAATATATGAAAACAAATTTAATTTGAAAAATGTATATTTGATTTCTTAAAAGTATTGAACCCTCTTAAGGAAAGGTTTTAGTTATTAAAAAGATACCGAAGGCTAAAATTATACTTGGATAATATATGTGTGTGTACGTATATATATATATAAAACATGTGCAATTTTAAATATATATATAGTATATATAAATAACACATGTGACTTACATGATATTTTAAGGTATGCTATTTAAACATCTGAGTAACAATAGAGATATTATAAAATATAGTTTGCCATTTCTACGCAGTTTGCGTTCAGTTTTTGTAAGCATCTAGACAGTGCAAAATTTAAACATACAGAAATATTCTCCTATTATTCTATACATTGTGCTCAGCTCCCAAGTTTCCTCTGCCATGATCATAACCAGACTCAACCAAATTCGGAGGGTTCAATACTAGCCCTTACTAGCATCTTCTAAGAGCAATAAAAGGAAATCTGTCTTACCTTGCACTGCGCTGCGATATAGTTTGCGCACAAGAGAGAACAATGCATTTCCTATGTTAAATGGTCTAACTCCCAGAGATCACATACACCTCACCATATTGACTCATTTCATTGCACTCCATATCCTGCAAAAATAAATCTCCTGTAGGACAGCACACATTACTGCATAGTGAAGTTTAAGTAACATATTTCTTTAACATAAGACAGGAATATACTGAAATTTGATAACACTTAAATCCAACAGCAATCTGGAATTAAACCACATTTATGTACCACATTTTTATAGATGCTGCTGTTTTTTATGTTTATGCCAGAAAATGTGGTAGAGAAAACCTACATTTCTTGAAATAAAAGCAAGGGATAAAAACAGTCCTTCTAGAAGAAATTGCTAAAAATCAACGGGACCAGGAGAAACTTGACTGCCTTGAAATACCAAGGTCTGCACAACCTTTCCTGCAGCTGATGAGCAATTCCTTGCATGACATCTGGGGGAATACTCACTCAGATGTGAGTAGGTGCTTGCTACAGCAGAGCCTGAGTGTTTTAGCTCTAAATATCTATCATTCTTATTTGCATCTATTTGATGTTAAGGTATTGTATGCTTTTTTCATGTCTTATGTTGCTAAAAAAAGGCAATTCTGACCATTCCATATGCTTTTACAGTAGTTGTATTTTAACTGAAGGATGTTTGTATTTTAGATATGTTTATTATCACTGACATAAAAACCTCAATTCTGCTTTCATAAAAATCAGTGGCTGCTTTGCTTTGCTCCTGCTAGAAATAACATTGGATCCAAATATGTTAGTCAGAAAGTTTGCTAATAGAAGTAAATACTATATTCATTAAGTCTCTCAATGCTTAAAGGCAAAGTGGTGTTAGCAAATACTGTATGGTATAGCTTAAAGAACAGTATTATGCACAATTCTAGACAAACTATTATTCAACAAAATCTAGAAGCAGCTGTGAAAAACATGAGACAGCAAATTCTGCTACATGAAAATTCCTGGAGCTCTCACAGGCTTTTTTCAAATTCATTTCTTAAAACAACCCCATCACTCATGTCCTACACCGCAATTGCACAAATTAAAGGCTGTGGCCTTGTAGGCAGTATGCATCCAGACCAGCTAATCTTTAAAACTGGATACTTCAGGAGTGTCTCTCTCTTTCTGTTGCATTCATTCCTAAACTCCCTTTTAGCAGAAACTGTCATGTTTTTGAATCCTTGTAGCAACTGACAAGATAAAGAGCCTAGTGTCATCCCTCATCTACTTCACTTCTCAAGTTTATCTCTGCACTTGTCCATATAATTACCCCCTGCAGATTTCAACTTTAATTCAGATTTGAGTTACAGTTGCTGAGCAGGCCTCACGAAAAGACAAAACCTCATTAGTAGCCCACAAAAGTGAGCCTTACTAGTTAAAACCTTGATTTAAATACCAAACAAAGGGGAAAAATAGATGCTGAGACAATGTTTACATCCTTTCAACCACACCCTTGAAATTTTGGCAGTAAATTAGCCAAAGGATGGGCTTTACATCTCATCCATCTCTCTCAGTTGGGAAGGAACAGCCATAACTACAAGTTTTTGCAGGGTGTGGCTGATGCTGGGAGATGGCTGAATACATATGACCAAAGGCTGCATGCCTCGCAAGTCAGAACAAAGCAGAGATGTGCTAGGAATTCAGGATTTTCTTATGCCCAGAAGTTTCCTATAGACTGGAGATAAACACAAGTCCCATCTCCCACACAAAAAGGAATAGTGTTCAAACCCAGAGTAACACAGCACCAAGAAAAAACTAATAACTAATTATGCCAAAGCCTCTTGATTTTAAGACCTCCCCAGAGCAATCTCAAAGAAAGGAAAAGAAAACCTGTGGAGTCAGTCAACACATTTTTCAATCCAATTATATAGTAAATGCACAGGCAGGCAAGGCCTCAGTTCTGAAATGGTGAGGAAGAAGGATGGTGCAAAATGCTTTCATACGTTTAAACATTCTTAGGATATAAGAGAGCAGGCAACTTAGAAAACATTCCTTGTAAGCTGTGTGGGATCAGCGCAGTTTTCTGCAGGCTTTACTTTATCCTACAGCTCAGCTTTGCCTGTTTGGGCAGGACTGGTGTTACCACTGCTTTCTCCAGAGTTGTTCTTGTCTGCTGGCTTGAAAGATAACGAAGCAGAGTTTGTGCAGTATCGTTTGCCAGTTGGGCGAGGTCCATCGTCAAAAATATGCCCCAGGTGAGCACCACACTGAAACAAAACACAATAGAGTATCACTGTGTCTCTGTGCAGCTTGATGGCATCACCGTGGTGTTAAGCAATAACTAGCAGCCGCTTCCAAGGAAGCACATCTTGGAAGCACATCGGTGCTTACATTGCCCTTTCAAGTGGGATTTGCAAACTACATTTATTTGTAAGAGTGATCCAGGAAGATGAACTTCTGAGATATCACGGGCGCCTAAGACTTCAAGCCCAAACTTCCTGGATGTTTCCCATCGTGCCATTGTGTATGTTTGGTTGGGCCACTATTTCTGAGAAGCCGCCTGTCTCTGTAATGATCTCATGGCAGGAGCTCAGTTAAAAACACAGTGGTGAGGGCAGCACTGCCCACGTTTCACTTACTGCTGTAAGGATATCTGTGCAAGAAAGAGGCAGCCTGAGCTCTGGGCTCTCCTCAGCCTGCAGCCATCTGCTACGCCCCTCAGTAAGAAGACACTAAACCCCTCGGTGATCCTGGCAAGGACCTAAAGCACTGAAGATATTCTTTGAAGTATGCCCTCATATTCTTTTTTTTTTTTTTCTTTTTTCTTTTCATAGCCTAGCACTCTTCTGGGCATCAGGGCCCTTCTGGGTACACCTCTGCTCCTCACCCCTCGAGGGGATGGAGCTCATCCACTACTCATCTCACACTGTTTTCTGTAGTACACAGGAGACAGGGACAGATAACTGAAAAAGACCTGTAGTGAAGATATGTAAAGTATTTCTGAATGAATAATCTTTAGCTGGGAGTAATTATAAATAGGAATGATGCTGGATTTGCTTTTTGTAAGGAATATGAAACTACAGATGGTCTGCTGACACTTTTATGTATCAGCCTCAGATACTCGCAGTGGTACTCAGGGTGAACACTACTGCTGCTGTCTGTAAGAAAGGTAACAGTCCCTTGTTTTACAGAAGACTACAATATTTTGAAGAAGCTGATCCAGTTGATCCTTATTCAAAAATTAGGATTACTATCACTGCATATTATGGCTGACAACTTATCTGGATAATAAGAACTTCTTGTAATTAGTTACTTAAATTCCACAAGTTCATTTTTATACCCTGCCATGAGAAATAAAAAAATAAAACCTTGCACTGGAGAAATATTTATCTTGAACAGGAAAGTCATGCTGCTTTAGCAAAGAGCCTTGTCCTTTCAAGTCCATAGCTGATCTCAGTGAGAGCCCAAATGATGTAATTGAGATCACAGAGCTGCTCGTGGGCTCACAGTCAGACAGCAAAAATTAAAGACTGCAAATTATTCTTAACATTTAATTAATTCATAGTATCCCAAATACTTAGAGGCAATACTGACTATTACAAACTGTGAATGAGTTAGTGGTGGCAAATCTCTACCCTGCAGTTAATGTGTTGCTAATGTTCCCCTGCTGTTATGGCCTTTAATTCACCAAAGCAGTGGGAAGGGTGTCTGTAGAAGCAGGTAAAGTCTTGGCTTCAGGTTAAACTCTGTCAACAGACTGAAAGGCTGGGCGAGGCTCTCACACCAGCTAGGAGGGACAGAAACTCTTTTCATTTAATGACAGCTGAAACAATAATCCTCACTGACTCTGGGAGCAGGGCAGGTAGGCATGTGAAGCCTCAGTGCTCCCACACATCGCTCCCACCTGTGCAGCCACATCCCAGGGCAGGCTCCCCACTCCTGGAGAAGTGTCACTGAAACAGCCACGGCAGTCCAGCAAGAACCCCAGGAACAAATGAGGGCACTTCCAGCCCATGGTATCAGTAGGATGAGCTCCCAGAGGCAATGGGAAAAGGCTTGGATGACTTTGGGTTAAGCAGCAGCTGCTCGGCTTTGTAAGGAAGACAAAACATGGCAAATAAGGAAAAGGCAAAGGAAAGTTGCATGAGAACCAGAGAATATGACGCTTCAAGTCTTGTTCCTGAAAGGTTGCTGTCTTGCCACCCTTTCCTCCATTCTCCACTGCCTATTTTATTTCATTTTCCTTTAGATTGAAAGCCTTTTTTAGGCAGTTTGCACAGAAAACCTTAGCTGTTTCTCAGAGTGGGGTCTCTCACAATGAGGCATTTAACCTGATTATAAAGCTTTTCCATAACTTGTGAAAAAAAAATCTAAAAAAACTTAAGTGTCCCAGAGAGAGTATTTTTCTAAATGCTCAGCATCCTAATTAAATCATCTCATCTCAACTAAGAATGCTTCAAAACCTCCTGGCTAGAAGTGTTAAACAGATCTTTTCCAGATTAACATTTAACCAAAGATAAATCTTTCCTCTCCACTGGACAGAAATAGAACAAAAGAAACCGTAGAGAGAAACAGTCTGCAGGAGTAATATACTAACATACAGACTACAAAGACAATCTATCAAAAAAGGTTTTCCTCACAAAACCTGAGAAGCTGTGTGAGAGTCCAAGGAAGTCTCATTACACCTTCTTGTGATGGCAGAATCACACCAGGATTGGATTACTGAAAAATTTGTTACCTTTTGAGATTACCCCTCACCAAAAATTTATGTGGCGATTCTCTCTGTAGAGGACTCTATAACTCATCTGCCCTGAAAAGAAACGTAATTCAATCCTTTGTATCACAGTATAAGAAACCTGGCCCTCAGCTGAGAGTACAAAGGATGAATTGATTTTACTGTTCTTCCCACACATAATAGGTGGCGACCGTTTTTCTAGGATGTATATACATGTCTGCAAAGCCTCCCCAAAAGAAACAATCATTTGTTGCAGCCTTGCACATAAATATACTGGGCAGAATGCACTGGGACGGTGAAACGGTTAGAGTAAAGCACTTGAAGTATGTGTTTGGGAGCAGGAAAGGGGGAGTCACTGCTAACTGTCAGTATGCTTGGATCTCCCATGCCTCCTGGTTCTAATATGCTGCTGGGAGACACGGAAAGCAGCTTGCAGTCAGCTGCTGCAGTCAAGTCCAGACAATCAGTGTGCAAACAGTATTTCTGTGACTACAGAATTTTACTGATTTGTACAGGTACAAATAATAGCTAGGGAGACCTCAAGGGAAGGGACTCTCGAGCAGGAAAGATGAAAAAAAAAAGAGATGCAACCAGTTTTACAATATTCCTCAAATGCATTTGTAGTTAACTTCTACCTGCCTCTAATCATTGATCTTTAAATACATCCAGGGTGACATGTTTCCAAAAAAAATGCAGAAGTTATTTCTAGGATAATGCCATGGATGTCTTTGATTAATATTACAGTAATTCTCCCCCAGTGTTTGCTTTCTATAAGGGAGAACATTAAAAGAGTTTTTTATTCTCTCAGACAGGTGGAAGGACTTTTAAAGAAAAATCTGCAAAAGATTAATAAGGTTTTGGGTGTGGGAGAGGTTATTTCCCTCCAGTTCTACCAAGGCCTGACATATCAATCCCACTGCTTTCCAGGCTGCAGTAGAACTGCGTTTTTTTGCAGCTGCATGTGTGACTCACATTCCTAGGGCTCTGAGGAGGGGAGGAAATGGTTTTGTTACAGATACACAATGCTGAGTGGTGGCTGCAAAGATGCTCACCACTCCTCAAGCTATTTTCCTGTGTGACTTGATCATCCGTGGGGTTATTGACCCAGAAATTGGAGTAGCTGGTAGGAAGTTGCCATTGGGTTATATAGCAACCTTGGTTGTATTTTTTTCTTAATGTTTTAAATTCAGCTTTTGGGTTTACTTTAATTTCATGGTGTCTGCATGTGACTGCTGCTAATACTGCTGGTCTCAGGTCTGCTAACGTTATTTTGTTTGGCAACAGGTAAATGACATTTCCAGATTCCTTGGCCTGACCACAGGCTGCCTTGGGCTTCTCTCAGGTGAAACCAGGAGCTCTGGCCATCTCTTGAAGTGTGTCAGCAGATACAGGCTCAGAAGGTTGGCAGCACACTGATTTTAGCACTATTCAGGCCTACTAAGCAGAGCTGAAGAGAGCGGGTTGCATTTTTGATTATGCCAGTAATCACTGGTGAAGCACGAGATTCTGAGTCTGCAGTCCCACTGCTACCTCACTAGGGAATTTAGGGAAATGGATATTCCCCAAAAGTGTTAAATGGATCTTCTAAAGCATATAATCAATGTAAAAACTACAGAATTACATAGTACACATGACATACTAGCAGACACGCTGATCTGGCCATTAACGTGTTGGGCCAAACCCTCTACCCAGACTGAAGTTAATAGACTCTCCATAAAGACAATCTTGGCTCTTTTTGAGAAGCTTCTTAACTCTGAGCATTTATATAGGAGGACTGACTGGATAGTAATGATGCATACCGTTGGGGATAAAATCAGTTATCCCTCCACCAATACTGTCTGGAAAGTGAACAGTAAATTATCACTGCCCAAATAAAGCTGTTGCTTCTCTCAGGAGAAGTTTGAGCATGTGGAGCTAGAGGACTGCATGCTGCTGGGTACGTCGGCTGAACGCTGATGAAGTAGCTTCTCCCTTTGCTAAGTAATGATTAGGCCATTCCTTTCACAGAGAGGAGGGCAGCACAAAAGATGAGAGAAAGTAGAACAAGACAGATAACGGAAAATTCGGGCATGTTTTGAAAGACTACTGACTTCATTATTACGGCAGATGGGATTGTTTGAGGCAGCCATTAGGACTGCACTAGGAATGAGTTTTTGGAATGCGTTAGCCCAGCTGCACAGTAATGCACTGTGATGGAATCAGCACACAGACAGTCGCTCCACTGCTTTCGACTTCCCTCTCAACTGCTCACATGTGGAGTCAGTCGGCCAGGCTCAGGAGCTCCTTTGAAGGGACCCTCTTCAGGAAGACAATCTTTGTAGACTCAGCACCAAGTCCAACCATTTACATCTGCTCTGTTAAATCTCACATGAGACAACAATGTGCATTCCAACAAGCCCTTTGTGCCTTCAGCTCGTTCCACCCAGCTGTTATACCTACGACCCATTGTGCTCTTTCACAATGATTACTATTTAATGGAACTGAAAGGTTTGCAAATCTTAGGGAAAGTACAGCATGCTGTAATGTTTTTTGCAGCCTTTGCCATCAGAATGGTCTGTGTGTGCTATAAACTAACCTGACTGCAGGATATTTCAATCCGATGCATCCCATAGGAGAAATCATCGTTGAAAGTAATTGCATCGGGACTGATCACATCATAGAAGGAAGGCCAACCTGGAAAAGAGGAACAAGATAAGAAAAGAGGGCATCTTCGTGGCAGATGGCATTGTAAAAAGCAAGACAGAATCACACTTTGAAAAATGTTTATCTCACTCCAGAGCCTGGAAATAACTGAAATGGAGATTTTGGATCCTAAATCACTTAGGTACTTTGGAAAATTTCCCCCTAAATACAACGTTGTTTACAGGCAAGGACTAAGCTGCTCATCTTCCATCTCAACAGATTTCTGCACCCCACCACAATCAGCAGTAGCTGCTCAGGTACGAAGGTGGTTGCTCAGGTAAGCCAGATTCAGCTTCACCATCAGTTTAAAAAAAACCAGAAATTCCACCCTGAAGAAAAGAGCAAGACTTTATGGAACACAAGTGGTTTTGCTTTTGCAGTGTAAAGGTCCTTTAAAAAAGAGTTAGGAAGTTGCAACTTAGAGCCCCAAAACCTGCCTTAACCTTTGCCTTCACCAAGACATGGTCACACCCAGAAGGATGTGCTCAGACACTGACCCATCACACATTACGAGGCAGTAAGATAACTACTATTGTGTCTAATTTCAAAACAGTAATGAGTGCATCAGATCAGCCATGGACAGGTGGAGTTATAACTATGCCTGTATTAGACACTAGTAGATGGTCTGCATCCAGGACAAAACAATTGCACTCATTAACGTGTATGTTCAACACAGCTACTAGCTGAGCACCGAGCAGCATGACCTGACACCAGATGATGATGAGGTGTATACCTGATCTACCAGTAATGGCCACTTATCATCTGAATAAGGACCTTCCATTCTTTAACTATTTCATGCCAAGTCTCCTCCTCTCCACAACACAGGTAAAAAACAATGCAGGTCTATTCAGTGTCCCAGTAGATACCTGTTACCCACCTGTAATTTTTCAGCCACCCCTCAAAAACCTGTCATCATATGCTCCATTTCCTGAAGCTGGGTTCCCACACAAGAACCTGACAGGCTTTAAGGTCATGTCAACATCTACCAGTGTCCATCTGAAATCCCACCGGCTACCTGTCCTTCTCATTCAGTCTCTTGCCAAATACAACATGCACAGGCGGCCCTTGCTCTCTGTGTATTACACATATTCCCATGTATACAGAACTTCCTTGTTTCTTCTTCTAATATCTGTTAAGCATTTGCTACTGATGATTTCATAAATTGACTTGCAATAAGCTATTAAGAAACACAGCAGCAGCTGTGAATCACTGCATGCAGATGAATAAAGGATGTATACAGCTTCCCATAAGTAAAGTGAGTAAAATTTCCTTTACAGTAAAAGGAGGTGTGGAAGCTATCAAGTTTTCTGAATGGGGGTAAAGGAAGCGTGTAAACTGGAAAAAACCCCATGTGCCTTCAGTTGTATGTTAAACCATTAAATATGGAAGAACACTAAGGATGCAAGCATAACAGGCATAAATTGTTAAGAAATGCTCAGAAATGCATTTCACTTCCTTTTGGGAACACCCATACAGTAACATTCCTAAGACTGCAACCTGAAGGCATTGCAAGCCCCAAGTCCTATGCTCCCAAGGTGCCTTCTACCATCACAAGTATTTCCACTCCAGAACTCACTGAAGAAGTAAATACAGTCATTTTTTTTCCCAAAAAGTATTGCAAATGGAAGAGTTGTAGACACCAGACAGACTGAGGAGCAAGAACTCTGAACAGGGACAATATCCCACAAGACGGGAACTCAAAACAGTGCAGCAATGACAACCATAAAAAAACAATTCATGAAAAACCAATTCATAAATTCTTCCCCTCATGCAAAATATGCCAACCAAATACCTTCACAAACAGAAAAGGAATAAACCTAGGACAAGTTTTGTAAAAGGGATTATCCTGTTGACAGAAAAACTTATGTCTCCTAATTGGTGGCTCCTTTCCAACACCATTTGTCATCTTCTTAGCTGGGCCTCTAACAACAATTGAGGCCTTACATAGAGCTGGTCAAAATATTTTTAATGAAGCCTTTTTAGGTTTTTTTAATTTAGTAATTTTGCAAAACAGACATATCAGTTTGCCCTTGTGTGATAGCAGAGAAGTTCCAAAGAGGGAGCTGTTTGAAGCAATCAACTATCTGATCATGTGAAAGCCTTTGGAGGAGGAACACTTCAGTGCTGCAGAAATTCTCAAAGACAACCCTGCCACCTCCATAACAGCAATAAGGAGGAAGCTTCAAAGACTGCTACACAGAGATTGAAGCAATCTGTGTCTGGCTGAGAAAATTATCTTGTGAGAAGGGTTTGGAGGAGACGTGTTTGTCAGCTTTGACATTAAAGTAAGACCATCCATTCTCCTTTCTCCAGACTTTTCCTTTTGGTCTTCCCATTCACCACAGAAAAATTATTTGCTTTGGATGCAGTCCATCCACTTTTAAAAAATGAAGTAATCTGAAACCTATATAAACAGACAAGCTCTTCCTAAAGTAGCCTCTGGACCCAACTAGAGTGACTTCAGTTTAGGCTGTCAGTTCATGCTACACATGACACATGTTCCAAAGGCTCCACCACTGCCACATATGGTCTCCAAGACAGGGACTAGGAAACAGACTGTGCCTCCACAACGTGGGCTTTTAACTCTCAATCAAGCCATGTCTTCTTGAGTGACATGGCTGACTAGGCACTAGCATTGCCATGACAAACCAGTAGCTCCATGAGGGTTGACTGAAAACTGAGCAAACCCTGCAACAGAAAAGGTCCTGAAGGGCACAGTGAAACACACTGTCACTCTGTTGACTTTGAGAGGAAGACAAGTGAACTGCTCATTGAGTTGATGAACCAAACTCACCAGGAAAATCAATCCCCCTCTGCTGTCTCATTTCCTCTCTCCTAGGCTAAAGTGGAAAACCCATTTGATAGTTTGCTAAGCCTTCTCTGGCCATTTTCTCTACTTCAAAAGCTGCCAGGAACAAGCTGTAGAAGGAGTCTGCTTGCCTGCACATCAGGCAACTCCCAGTGATGTAGAAAGCCAACCAAACCCCTGTGGAGTCTTCATACCATCTTTCTGCTTTGTAAGTGGTGAATGACCCAGCAGTGGCCTCCACTTTGCAAGTTTCAGGCTACATCTCCTGCTGTCTCACTGGCTGCTGCTCCTCGACTCCTGTCCTTCTGAGTGCCTGCCGCCTTCCTGCTGTAAGGCTGCAAAATGGCTGCCTCGCTCTACATTTTAGACTGCTGTCAACCATGCATTAAAGCTTCAGCCTGTCTTTGACAGCGGCCTGGCTATTTGGAAAGGGCATGCTTCTGCAGGAATGGGGCGGGGGGGGGGGGGGGGGGGGAAGAAGAGCATTGTGGATCTCTTCTGCTTCTGCTGAGCTGAGAAACAGTAACACTAAGCACTGCAGAGACTGAGCACTGGAGGAGAACCCTTTGCAAACCCTGGTGCCGAGACTCAACCCTCCCCAGGTGATGGCCTTCTGTCAGGTCTAGTCACCACATCTGATGGGCAGCAGGAGCGGGGCCGCTGTCTTCTGAAGGATGGTAAAACATAACAGCTAGGAAGAAATAGCTGCCAGAGGAAAGGGGCAAAGGATAATTGCAGGAGACAAGATCGGGGTGGGGGAAGTCTCCCAGCTGAGTGAACAACTTCAAATGACATTTACACTTTTTTTTGTTTGTGTGAACAGCAGCTAAGATTTGTGAATACATTTATCCTTGAATGTAAAGTTTAGTTTGAGGGAGAGTATGACACAGTAATGGTCAGCAATTTTTATCACGTTATAGACATTTAAAATGGGCTTATTCTTATTTTCAGAATCACTTTGCATCACACTGGCAATATAAAAGGGCTTTAAAATAAGAGTCTGTTATGTTTGTGCTCATTCTGATGACCCTTTACACGGGAATCAGGCCGCTATGTCCTAAGGGCCAGTTTCTGATACATTAATAAGCAGACATGGAGATGAATAGTTTTTCAGATATATAGCAAGTATCCTTTCTTGGATCTAAAATACACCAAATAAAGCAATGAAACTTTCTTCTGTCAAGTACTTAAGTGAAAACCATGTGTAAACTGAACATTACTGACAGATCTTTTCCGCTCCATCCTGCATGAGTAATAGAAAGGATCTTATGCTGCTGGGTGTCACACATACTGAGTCATGTCCCGTTCTTCCTCATTTTGGGACATCCCCCAAATATTTTCTAAAAGCTGCACAACATTTCTAAAACTCACCCCACACCCCCTCACCAAAACCGAATCCTTGTTTTTCATAATGGTCCCTATTCTGGCAAAGACAAGACAGCAGTTCATGCCTCTTCGTCAAAGAATGCTTTCTTCAGAGCAGAGATGGCCTGGTACTGCCCTGGGCAGCAACAGTGAGAACAGGGAAGAAGAGAAATGTTGGCTTTGGTAACCTATACTGGATGTTGCTTTTGCAGCCCTGGGCACAGGCTTTCAAATCATTCAAAAGAGGCATCTTCTTTCTCGCTTTCAGACCTTGTATTCTAGATACCTGATTCTGTATTACTAACGAGCCACCTAAGGCAGGCACCTACAGAGGCAGCTGGCACAAGGTGGTTATCACGACCACACAGGCAGCCAGCCAGCACACAGCAGTCCCAGACAGCTGACAAACTGAACAGTTTGTCTTCTTCTGAAACTGAGATGCCAAAGTGGTTGTAATGCCTGAGTAACGCAGTGGCAGCAGTGTGCCTACAGTCAGTCCAGCCCCCTTTGTGCATTCCTGGTAGAGATATGAAACCCCAGCAGGAGTAGATTGTTTCTTTCACAGAAAGTTCCAAAGCACCTTATCTTGTGGGCTACTCCAGGACGCTTTCTTGGAGCAATGCTGACCTCATGCAAAAAAGAAAGACATTCTGTTCCCATAAACTTTTGGAAAGCAGTCCAGCTGTTGATTGATTGATCAATTTTAGAAGCATCTCAAACCTCCTTCCAGTTTTGCAAGTTTGCACACATTTTCTTGTAGTTAGATCTCCAACTTCCTAATAAATGGATGCAAGCACTTAGACATCTAACCATTAAAATATGAGCCTATAATTATTTGCAGAAGCAAAACGGCAGGCTGCTTTTGAACATCAGCCCTGCTAGGCTATTTTTTCCCTTCTCCTGAACTAATACTCCTTTTGACATTTTTTTGAACAGCACAACTGCAATCCCAAACCATCTAATGCTCCAACATTATTCCCATTTCATCCACCTGCTGACTGGAGACCTCCACAGTTTTTCAATAACTGTGATGTCTATAGTCATGTTTTTCATTTTAGGTCCCAAAGAGATCAAGTTCAACCTGCATTTTATCATTCTTTGCTGTAATTATTCCAAGCATTTACTTCAGTGAGTTATTTACAGATGGAGAAGTAGGGGGAGATGGAAGATGTTAGAACTACCAAATGGCACCAGATGGAAAAGAGGACCTTGACCTGAAAAATACCTTTTTTCTCTGATGTGCTGTATTTTTAGAATTCTGATTCCCTTTTAACCTAATGCGGATTAATGAAAACCCAAAGGCTTTTTAAGGTAGAGTCTCATCATTTATCTTCACTGAGAAGCTACGTCTGTGTAAAAACATAAAGCATATAGGATTAAAAAAAAGGTAATAAAGCTTCTACTTTGAAACTGCTGTAAAGCTGAAGGGCCTTCACTTTTTTCTTTCTCACAGGTTTATTGAAACTGAATCTGAAAGACACAGTCATCCACAGCTGTAACTTCTCACATACAAGTTTAACGTAGAACTAGAAAGTGACATATCGCCATTATGTAGAATGCCTGTCCAAACCCAGACCTTTTTATGGCTAACATTCTGGGTTATTTTTCATAATATCTCGATGATGATGAATGCACCATAAATATACTTACTTACAAATATTTTACCATTAGGTAACACTACTTTCAGTAGAGGTTCATCTAATTTACCCAAATGTAGCTAGAAACAGAATCAGGCACAGAAGCATTCTTGTTCACCAGCAAACAACTTTACATCAGATATGTATTCCACTAGAAAAAAAGCAGTTGGTCCTTTTCAGCTCCATCCAGAGGTAAAAAGGATGACATGGTGCTGTTTTTCAGCAGAAGGTACAGAGCATCAGAGTGGTAGCTAGGTTGCTGGGGGAGGGGATGGGAGGAGACAAATACAAAACAAAGCTTAATTTTGGAAGGAAAAGTAAAGAGAGGGCTTATCTCTAACATGCTACCAGTCTAGAACTTCAAAGTTGGGCTACTGCAGCAGGCAAACACCACTCTGACAGAACAGTGTGGGAAGGGAATTTTACAAAACAATTCAACTTCTAATACCAGCTTTTATGAGACAATCATCATCTGTTTTTTTATGTTTCTCACTTGAGAAATAAAAAAGTGAAAGCCATAAATAAAGGTGGTATTTGTTTTCTTCCACTACAGCACTCTGAGCATCAAAACTACTTACTATGAAACAGCATATGCAATCCAGATTTATTTCTTTGTTAGTAGAAGGACGTTGTATTTGTTTAAAAGGATTGTTAAGGGAGATCTGAAACTTCACATTTAGAATTTCATTTGACACCTGAATTTTTCAGAACAAGAGTGCTCCTGATGTCTCTTGAGCAATGAAAGCATGGGGCCTGCTCTCTTTTAGCAATTAATAACCGTATCACAATACTGCTATTGCCTTAGCTGCTTCCTTAGTCCTTTCACTGTGCTCTAAAATACTGCTAAATACAAGCTGGCTGTTTTACATCCTTCCTCTATAACACTCCTGGCATCTCCAACGTCTGGGCTGCTGCTAAAATCAACAGGTAGGCAGGGCTGGGATCTTCCTCAAGTCTTCTTACAAAGATTGAGTTACTAATGGTTTCTTTCTTGGTTCAGGTTCAACAAAACTACTGAACCTAACTCACTTCCTCCCAAAGGATGGGTTTCTCCCCTCATCTGAACAGTGTCTCTTGTTACTTTAAATCATGGCTAATGTTTTTAAAAATATATCTTACACATAAGTCAGCTGTAGATCTTCAGCATCAAAGGAACCAAACAGAATTGTGTGAAGCAGTGTAACCTTAAGCTGTAATTTTAAAATGCCATCAAGAAATGTCTCAAATAGTTTTTAAAATTTACTGTCGACCTAGTAACCTCAGTCTAAAGCATTCAACTTCGAATAAATGTTTTTGTTTTCATTCCAAAAGCAGTATTAGTAAAACAAATGTATATATTGCAAAATATCTTGCAATCAGTATACCTATGAGTTATCTGTGCAATTCACTAAAATAACTGAAGCTTTCACATAGGATGAGTAAATCAGGATAGCAGTAGAGCTGGCAGGCCTTACAATGGAAGTGATTTGACAAAATTGGAATCCTAATGCAGTGTGTTCACAGTGAAAGTTAAAAAAACCCAGCAAATGCAACCTTGTAATAATCAACATCTGGCAATGAAATGAACAGCATTTACAGATGAAGTACATATTTGAAAAATTTGTCATGGGGTGTTTCAAGCAATGAACATCCACAATTTGTTTGTTGAAATACTTTCCTGTAGTATTGTTATGCATGTCTGAGAAATAAAGTTTGTAAAGAACAGCCAGAACTCAGTTACACACTAAAACTGAAACTACAGAGGTGGAATTCTGACAGAATTATTTTTAACTCAAAAAAAAGAGCAGCCTGTACTGTCTTCCTTTCGCAGTTATATTCCTTCTACTGAGCCTCCTTCTACAGTGCCTCCAGCACTGAGTGCTCTAGCAGACAAGCACCCTCCTCATTACAGCTGGACAAACAGGCTCTCATTGCAGTTGTAAAGTTCTGAAACAAGGGAAAGAGTTATTACACTGATTAAAACAAAAAAAAAAAGACAAAGGCCCCCTTTCTTCTGTTTACTTTAGATAGTGAATGAGATGTCTTGGTGAGGGAACTTGGTCAAAAATAACTAAGAAGGGACATAATTTTCTTGGCCATCAAGGAAAGCTTTTGTCAGGTTTTGGGCCAAGACTAGGGCAGTTAGCAGATGGCAGCGTCTGCCAAAGGTTGACAGAATAGAGTACTGAACAGCAGGGTGAAGACAGAGCCACAAACCACCAGGTCTGCTGTAAGGGTCATACGGCCACAGGACAAGACTCTGCAGGAAGGTGGGGTATGACTCCTTCTGATGCCACCATGAAGCAGTGGAGAGCAAAACCCTCCTCTTTGCCTAATATTACAGCTTATCCACTAAGTTAGTCCTTAAAATAAACACACTTCCAGAGCAGGATTTTCAACCCAGTGCAGGAATATCTCGTCATGAGCTACAGGCTCGTCAAGGCCTGCAAGGAACCTTGCCATGAAGCCCTCCTTCACCTGGGAAGTGCAGAAGCTACTCAATGCAGCTTCATGCAAAGACTTCTGAGGTACTTCTGACACTCTGGACCGGGTACCCAGGGTAACTCTACATTGCCTTCTGCCTAAGACTTTGTCTCTACAACACGATTGAACACTGTACTGTCATGCACAAAAGGATGCAACAGCTATAGGCACTGCAGAAAGTCTTAAAAGAAGAAAAAAGGAATGATTTGTGGGGTTAGATTGTTTGGAGTCAAGTGTTGGTTTGGGGGGGAGGTTTAAATCTTTCTAACAACCTCTTATGCAAACAAAAGGAGGTAGGTAATAATGCTGACTAGAAAATAAAGACCTTCCTTCACAGAAAAGCCTGACAAAAACAATATACATGTGCACACACACTCCCACACACACCTTTTTCTTTAAGTTTTCTGTGGAAAACTTCAGCTGTACTTTGAAAACTTCTGAAAACTGAAACTATTGAAATGGAAAAAGTTCACATTTCAGATTATAATGTTCACCTTCTGTTTTGCTTTCTGTTATGGTTTCTAAAGCAAAGCATGTCCTTTCTGCTAAACCCCATATTTTCTTTCAAGAAAGATTTCAAAGGAAAACTTTTCACAGCAATACTATGTAGCCTGTGACAGCCCAATGAAAGAAACAGCAAACTACTTAAAAATGATCTCATGAGGAGCTGTTCTCCTTTCATGCTCTGCTGGCGGAAGCCCAGCTTGCTTCTGGAATCTCCCAAAGACTGAACAAGTGCTAACATGGCTGCTGCGCACATCAGCTCAGTACAGATCTCCTACTTGCTCCAGTGCCTGTGCTATTCCTTACATGACCGTGTCTTTGATTTCTTCTTTTTCTTCTGGATTAGCCTTCTGTTATATTTTTACTTGAATAAATAATTTAAATGAAACAAATGTGCTCAAGACACGGAAATAATTTTCAACCTAAGCTAAGAGAATTTGTAATTAGGAACAGTATGAATGGTCACAGTGGAAGTCAATTATACTCACTACATGTTTTTGCAGACAAATAATATTGGTTTATAAACATCCAACTCACTTCAGGGTCTTGTTTTACGCTATTCTAGGTACAGAAATATGTAAAAAGGAGTAATTGGCTTGGAAAAGAGCCCTGATGCAATAAGCAAGAGGAGAAATAAGAGAAGATTTAGAGAGAATCAGCAAAAGGAAATGGGCCAACAGGCAGGAGAAAACTGGGGAGAGGCAAGATGCTAGGAGTGGGCATGCAGTCCTCTAATAGATGCATTCAAGTATCTCAAGGAAAACTCTCCACATTCATGGGGATTTGTCTCCATTACACAGTGCCTCCCACAGCACCTGGCCAGCCCTAGCTGGCAGTGGACCCTCTTTGGATAGTCTCTTCTGTAACACCAAGGGCTGCTTCGTATTAGTGTTTCCCTGGGCCTTCTCCTCTGGGCCACTGAGATGTCCCACCGCCCAGGTGGAGCAGCCGGCCCGGCCCCGCCGCTGGGCCCTGGCCCTCGCGCGGTGCCCGCGCTCGGGATGCCCCGTAGGGCCTGGGCGCCCCAGGCAGCTGCCCTCGCACTGCAAGGCCGGCGTGCAGGCCTGCTGCCGGGCATGGCGGCTGCTCGCGCCCTCTGAACATCGGGAGCGGGTCTCTCCCGGGTGAAAAGCCTGGAAGGGGGAGGGAGAGGAAGAAGAGGAAGGCTGCGCCCGCAGGCCATGGCGTTTGCGGGAGAAGATGCTGCGACCCGTGCCTGCCGTTCCCCCCCTGCCGCTGCCTCCGGAAGGGCTGTTTGTGCCGAGGGTGAGGGAAGGCACCAGAGGGGAAGGAGCTCAAGCCGCCGGGAGCGGCCCGGCCCGGCCCGCAGGGCGAGCCTGGCCCGGGCGGGCGGGGGCCGCGGGGAGACGGGGCCGCGGGGAGGCGGAGGCTGCGGGGAGGCGGCCGCCCCAGGCCCGCTCGGGTGTTCGGTTCCTCAGCGCCGGCTGCCGCCTCAGGGTGGGGGGAGCCCGGGAGAGCCCGGCAGCTCGGCCGGGAGCGGCGGCAGCGCATTGCCTTGTTCTTGTCTCCACCTGCTGATTTCATAAGCAAATATACTCGGGGAGAGTAACCTTACAAATAAATACACGTGCCGGTTGTTGTAAAGCTGTGTTTGGGGGCACCCATCTAGGAGCTCTAGCCGCAGTCAAACGCCGTGAACCGGCAGAGGAGAAAAGACACACCGGAACGGGTGACCAGTTTCTTTTCTGCTTTTTCACCCAGACTTTTGAAAAACAAGGACGGTGCCATTCTGTTCTCGGTTTCCTCCTGTTCAAAGACATTCAAAGGTACCACTGAGTTCCGATGACCGAGTGCAGCCAAGCGCTGTCATTTCACACACAGAGGGAGACGAAGGCAGACGAAGCTCTTGTATAAGCAGGCTAGTTGGCACTACAATTACTCGATACATTTCTGGAGCTCACATGTCAAAAAGCATCACCTTCAATTCACTGAACCCTTCAAAGAAGCACACACCAGGGCTCCAGCCTAACCTGGCTCTCACCCTCCTCAGACTAAAACAGACAAGGAAGGGATATACAAAGGCATTTCTCATCAACTGCTAAATGGTCCAATATACTCGTAACCTTAGCTTCTCCGCTTTATAGCAAGTGACTGATGAAAACCTGATGGGACAGGCTTGCAGACTGCACTCTGAGCCACTGGGGTGCATTTTCGGAATTGGACAAAAATATTCTGAAGTGGACACCTGGAAAGGGCATGAGCAGCAAGGGGAAATACTGACAGGAAAGGAAGAGTTTAAAAAGATTAAGAAAAATTTCTGATTAAAATTTTAAGAGGTGAAACGCTGGCAGATCAGTTTTCCTGAAAAGCAGGAATCAGGCTCTGACCTAGCTCCTCGGACGCTATTTGGAGACCTCAAAAGCAGAGTCATTTAGAAAGCAACTTCTTCAAGGAGTCCAGCTAAAACTACAAAGACATAAAATTCCTGTCAGACACAGGAAATTCTTAGGGGAATACAAGAATTTTATGAGTCAGAAGATAAAAATCCCTCTGAATACCTAACTAAACTAATCTAAAGAAGTAATCACCAGGAAAGGAGTGTGATGAATCTGCATGTCAAGAAAGACAAATTTAAACAAACAGGAAATTGAACAACCTGAATCTGTTTTCATTTTTACTCCCTGTGCCCTGCTCCTTTATTTCTTTAAAGGTGCAAACTGAGTTGACAGCTGCAGAAGCTGCTATGTGGGTCTGAGGGGACTATTTCATTTTAGATGAAGTCTCAATTTAAAAGAAATTAATTGCCTGGCTTCCTTTCACAAAATTGGGAAGTTGTTTATTTATGATTCATTATTTGCACTACTGTAGATTCTACAGAGCCCAGTGCAATCACATCACTAACCACTGCAAAGGAGTACAGGGAAAATCATTGATGTAAAGTTTCTATCCTAAAATTTAGGTTCTTCCCTGGCAAGCAGGAGTGAGGCTAAACACTTCCTATTAGATATTTTACCCATGCTAGTAGCTAGAGGGTTCAATTCTAAGTGATAGCTAGCCCTGGTCCAGCTTCACATTGAGGTGCATGCTTAGCTTTTGACATGGAAAAGTTGTCAGAGATGTTTCCAGGGAGATCCTCACGCCCACAAGGTAGGTAAGAGTATTTCAAGACCACATATGTGAGGCAGTATTTTACAGAATGTTATACCTCCTCTCCGTTATGGAGCCATGCATGGTCCAGACTCGAAGAAGAAGGGTTTTACATATGTATGGTATTGCGTCCTGGATGCCTTTTGTAAGGAATGAGGAGCTTTTTCAGTTTATAACCTTTTTATTAAAAATTCTCTCATTTAGGAAATAAATTTTAGCAAATTGCACTTTGCAGAGATCATGTTAGAATTTCTAAAACTTCAAAGATTGCTACTATTCTCACAATGTTGCTTCTATACTAAAATTAAGTTTGCATTAAAGCCCTTCTGTTATTTCAGGTTTACTTCAGCTTGAAGGAAGTAAACCTATAAAGAAGACAGTTCGTTTTTTTTGTTGTTTCAATGAGTTTTGTGATTTCAAATGTCTTTATTCCAGAGTGGAAAAAAAGAAAACGGAAAATTCTCTTTAAACAAGCTTTCCTCCAAAACTGGTCTTGGGTTAACTAAAATGTTTCATTATACAAAAATTTCATTATATGAAAACAAAAATGATTTTGATTTTTCCCCCTTCATTTTATATTTCATACTAAAAATTTCAGATAAAAAGTTGTGCTAAAATAATTTGGAGATGAAAAATGAATCCTTCATCCCCAAAAGACAAGCCACTGATCTCTCAGCTTCCATAGCCTAATGTGCTGTGGTAGACACTATGTTAGGCATAGGCTGAACTGACTGCAAACTGCTTTTATATAAATTTAGGACACTGCTTAGTTTCCTGTCTGAACTGCCTGTCTAGATCCTCCTATTTGGGGTTGATTCTGGACTCCACTTAAAATACTAATTGTTTATATTAAACAGACAAGAGAATGTGTGATGTATTTTACCTGTCAAAAGTGTTGTGAACAGCAGCAGCTGGAAGAGGAATGTTTAATTCACTCTGTTACCCTCAAGCCTTTTAGAATCCTGTATCAGCAGCTAAATCTATTCTTGCAGGGAAGAAAAACAGGGTATGAAGGGGTAGCACTGCAAAGCTTCTTTTGTAGGAAAAAAAAAAAAAAGAAGGGGGATTCAAAAGCCCTATGGTTTTATTGTCATTATTAGGTCAAAATAGAGCATCGCTAACTCTACAACAGTATTGATGCATCTATGAAAGCTGTGCACATTTTTGTGTGCAACAGCTCACATTTCATGGCTCCTATCTTGTGCTGGTCTACTCAGCTGATGCCAAAGACATGACACAGGTAGTAATAGGAGATATCACTTGAACCATTCGCAATATGATACTCCTAAAAAAAGGAATCTTGATATTATCAGTTATTGTAATACTCTTAAATCTTCTGGACAAGGGGTCAGAGGCTTGTGTGGAGCTGTGAGTAAGGATAAGTTTCCCCCCCTACACAGTTTATTCTCACAAGGCACCTCAGACACATGCTCAGGACAGTTCTCCCATGATAACTGTGGCAGTATAAGCTTGTGCTGGGACCAGCAAGGCCCAAAACAAGTGTTAAGAGTTGTTACTTGAGAGAGATTAATAAAGGCCTTGCTAGGTAACAGAATCAGGTTGTTTTCAACATTTATAAAAACTTACCTTTTCAAAAGCAGAAAAAAATGCAACCACGATTATACTATTTTGCATATTTCCCTGAGGAAATCTTCTAAGTAAACCAGCAAATAAGCTGCACACAGACAAATGATCCTTCTAGTGTCAAGGGAAAGGAAGGTCTGAAACATTAAACAATGAGATGCACGAGCTTGTGCAAACTGCTGTAGTGCAGGTTTTCCTTGGGAGGCCTGACTTCTGCCATGTGGTTTGGGGTATTTTTTTTTTTAATGCCACATTTACAGTACAGATTTGGCACACTCAGGAAAGGAACACCACTTCTGTGCATCCCATCAGTCTTTTACATGCCCAATTGCCACTGCTGTATTAGTAGGAAAAATAGACCGAACGAGGTGTAAAATAATGGTCTGTATTCAAAGACAGCGCTGTACCTCATTTCACTTTAATATTTACTTCAAAAGTAAACTCTGCTGAAACCTTGCATAAATAGCGCCGAAGGAGTTTGCAAGGTATTCCTAACTTACTGAAGCAAAGTTAATTCACACCTCACACACACAATTGCTTATTCGATTCCTTACTGCCAAATCTTCTGCCAAGAGAGCCCTGGGATGAAGCAGGGGGGGAGACACAGGTAGGTCAGGCTTGACTGGAATAAGAATTGTTAACAAAACAGAAGTTAGCCAGCAGAAACATAGCCCACACCAACTGACAGAAAGAAGAGCTAAATTGAAAATTAGCTGTCGGTAGAGATTTTAATTAGATTTAATGTTTTTTACACCCTATGTGTCCGACTTCTCATTTTCAGCCTTTCCACTTTCTTCTTTTCATCAGTTTTTCCTTACACTACAGGAAATAATTCCTTCTTTTTCACTCAAAAAGGCAGCAAACTGGGTGTCTGAGCTTCCTCTCAGGCAGTGTGTGCTTGGGAGTGTGAAGTCAAGGAACTGTAGCCTTTATTAGACTAGATTTTGGAAGGAGCTGTAGAGATTTTGTGTAGGTTTGAAAGACAAGTTTGTTGTTCATTCTAAAAGGAAAGTCTTACAGAGACTTTCACCAGAGAAGGCAAAATACAAAATCTTGACAAGGGCTCAGTCAGAAATCTTCCATAAAACCAGGTTTTTAAACAAAAGAAACAGGAAATGCCTACTTGCTGGAAGCAGATGTTTTCATAGGGATGCATGGGAGGCTTCAGTTCCAATCAACTTCTAATATTTTGTATGCAAAGTGGAGAAGCTTTAGCAAGGCAGACTTAGGGGAAGGTGTCATAAGACGGCTGAAGCAATTCATCAGCTTCCTGCCCTTTTCTTGCCCCTGATCCCAGTTGTCTTGGTCTTCCTGCTTCCTCACCATTCAACGGCTGTGGTGCTTATCCATTTGTGGAGAGAAAGTTCAATTCACTAAACCAGCAGAAAATTAGTCAGCTTTTTTTCTGGGCTAGCAAGCTGAATCAGTTAACTGAGAAGTTAAACAACCACTGGAAGCAATGCAAGGCAGAAGGTGAGAATACAGGGCAAGGGGTGTAAAGATGACTTACTGTGATACCCCTGATTGATAGAAACTCTACTGTGAGAATGAGGTAGACCCCTGAACTCAACATTGGCACTACATCTTTGCACTAGTATCACAGAAACACGACTATAAACTGACCACATGAACAAGAGATTTGACTAAAAGGCTGCTTGAGGTCAGTGCCTTTATAATTCAAATAAGCCTGTAATCCCTCTGTTCCAAAGATCTCCTCTATCTCAGCATGACAAAAGGCAAAGTATGCGAATTTAGAACTTAAAATAAATTACCTGGGTTATTACTTGGGCTAAATCTTTTCTCAGAGAGCAGGTAGCAGAGGATGTACTTTCCAGGAAAGGGACTGAAACACCATGTACTTTTCATTCCCTAAGCATGTGTGAGCACTTAAAAAAACAGATAAAAGCTACAGTATGTCAGTTCCCAACCCTATCTTGCATATAAAAAAATCTAACCTTTGACACCAAGCTACCCCAGTACTGATCCAACTCTATTCAACAAACTCAGACCTTTTTTTAAATGCTGCATAACTCCCCACAAGTACAATGTCTGTTTACTTAAGTTCTGAGTGGGCAAAGCGGATTTAGCAGCATTAGAACAATGGAAGTTGCAGGGACAGGGAAGGACTGGAATGAATGCCAGAGGTTGCTAGGTTTTCCCTCTCTACCCTTCACATGTTCATCAGATTGCAGTCAAAATAACACACATTCTGGCTGTGGATTGCTCTAAGCCTTAGCAGAAAAGGTCTACTTTCAGTTGCTGAAAAGGGACCGTTCTAAGCTCAAACCTCCACTGAAATTTAAAAGGTATCTAGTACACTGAACAGTTTACAGTCAGCACAAAAAATTTTCGTGCACTCCCTGACTTCTTCCCAACTCCCCAGGAAGCTGAGGCATACCCATGGTTTTAAATGCTCATGCTGTAATGGTATCAGTCCAGGTGTTCTCAATAGGATTCCTTCCCATAAAACAACTAAAGAGGTAAAATACGGTCCAAATCTCCGCAGGAAAAGAACAGAGCCAACAACACCATCAGTTTCTGAAAGATGACTTGGTTCCCATGCCACAAGCAACAGTCCATAAAGCATCTCACAGAAAAACGAAAAAAGCCTTGCAGCTTCTGGCTTTAGAGCAAGAACTAGAGGACCTGAAAACCTCTGACCCACATTCCAAAATGGACCTTAAAAACGTACTTCCCTCCCTGCAGTTTAATGACCTGCAGATTTTCAGTACGGGCCCTATTTGACGTCAACTTCAGAGCCTCACCTTCAACCAGATTAAAATGGTTGTACATTTTGATGTGAAACATGATGGTGTTTCATTTGCATGAGTCACCATCCCATTAATTTGGTGTATTTTTGTGGGGGGAGGTGGAGTGGGGAGGAGGAAGAATTCCTACTCTGTTGTATTCAAAGCAACCTCAGTAGCAAAACTTTCAATGCTCAACCTCTATATATGCGTGTCCAGCACGGCTATCACTGGGTGTAATATTTGTTTCATGCTGTTACTCCAATTAACACATTTTTTAATCTACACCCTAAGAAATGTTAAGCCTAAAATACTTGAAAAACTATGAATCGTTTTAAAGAAGACCTGAAACAAAGTGATCACCCTTTGGAGAGCTGTGTGTGCAATGACTGATCATCTCTATTGTTGGCATTCCCAGGGGTCACAGAGGGGTTCAGCTGCATTGTACCAGGGCAGCACCGAAAAGAAAGGCCGTCACAGCTGGCTGATTGTGCAATCTAGGAAACCAACCTGTGGGTGCCAGTAATTAAACATCCAATTAAATGGGGCCTGAGTTTTGAGTTGATGGCAGGTTTGGGAATTCGTTTTTAGTTTCTTTCTAAACAGTAAAATTGCATTAAACCGCTGTCTCTAGAAGTCTAGAAAACTTTCTGAAAATTTCTCAAATTTTGTAAAAACTGGAGAATTTGGATAAAATTCAAACAGCTCAACTGTTTTCCACTCTTCATTCTGAAAGCATATAGTTTAAGCCTTTGTTTGAAATGTTTCCTTTCCAGTATCAATTTATGTTAAAAAATCTGTGGGGTACAGATATATCTGTGTATAAACCCTGCCCCACTTCAAGGCATTGAAAAAACCAAAATCTTTTCCTTCTGCTTGCCAACTTAAAGCAAACTTTCCTGGACACACAAGTCCCCAACCTTGTTTCCATATACAGGTTTGGTCCCCAAATAAAAAATCCTATTGTTCTCACAGCTCTAGCTGTGGCTACCCCAGCCTCCGGGACTAACTTTAGCTTCCTCTATTTGAACATTTTACCTCTTTCTACAGTAAGAATGTATAGCAAAGGCTATACATCTATCCAAATATGTAAACTGGGTGAGCAGGGCAAACAGCGATTTTATTTGTTTTCTACTAGCATATCTTTCTGCTATCCCTGTGTTTCACAATCTACTTCCCTATGCCCATCCCACGAGACCATTTTTCTTATTTTTTTCTTCACTAATCTTTATTAGATCATTTAAATATTTGCATGGGCTTCAGTAAGTATCAGTTTGTTCCCTGAGAGTGTAGTATTTTTCACTCTTGCTTTGAATGTTTTTTTAAATACCTGCTATCACTGTTGTAACTCTCTAATTCCCTATCGTTCATTAGTTTTAAAACAGGCTTGCACAAATAAACCATAACGTTGAACTAATGAGATACGGGTGAGAAGTTTCTGTAAATACAGCCTAAATTAAAGGTAGAATGTCTGCATAACTTAGATAATTTTATTCTTTACATTGCACTGAAGATGATGCTGAATGCCCTTCGTTTATTAATCTTTATGAATTTAAAGAACATTCTGCCTTACTCTGTCAGCTGCTTTAACAGAGCACCTGTATGTTTTTAAATATGAAGTAACACACTCCTATCCAAATGCTAAAACAGAACTGCAGGCTGTAATAGATTTGATTACTTAGGCATTTTAATGTTATTGTCCACCTCCATCTGTGCAAGGTTTAAGCCTGGCACTGGCCAATACAGTTTATGAAAATTTCAAAAAATATGCAAGAACTATTGGCAGAGGAACAAAAGAAATATACTGTTACTGCTTGTACAAATTATGAGAAACTCATTAAAGCTCAATCATTTGTGGATAAGTAAAAACATTCTCAGAGGCAAAATGCCAGTGGAAATCTCATGAGTTTTAGCTTCTGAAGTTCCCAATGACCCCCTTTGCTGTGGAAAGGAGGGTAGCAGGGGGAGGGATGGACAGAGTCTCTGTATGGTCCACCCCTTTCTTGATCTGATGAAGGAAGATCAGATCACCTTAAGGCCAAGGGCATTTAGATGAAGGTCTGTGTCCTCACTCCCACCCAGATACAGTCAAGTTGCTTTGCCATTCAGGGTGCCATACTAGCAGGCACCCTAAGTGAGTGCTGACATGGGTCTCAAACTTGGACTTGGGCATAGTCTTCACAGGAGGTGGGGAGGTGGTCAGGTACTCACTCCCTCCTCCACAGAAACAGGAGCCCAGCGGGGGGCATGTCCCAATGGGGAGTCTCACTGGTATGTTACACGTCCTGGCCAGGAGTAGGTCCTTTGGGCACAGACCTTCCTTGTGTGAGAAAGCAAAGGGGAACATGAAAACTTATATTAATGTATCATTAAAGAAATTACTTTTACAGAGACTAGAGGAAGGGAGCTAAGATTACAGTTGTACATTGCTATGTACATTTCTCTGGTTTTTTAGGAGTGGGACTTACTTCTTTGCTATGTACATTTCTCTGGTTTTTTAGGAGTGGGACTTACTTCTTATGTAGTCTATACTGTGATGCCTGAAACCAAAGGAGTGAAAGCAGCTGCTGGCATAGGTTTCAACATCATGCTATTCTTCGACATTAAAATGCAACCCTGTTTAATCATACTGCCACAATGACACAGATCCAGGTACACCCAAGATATGCCATCATTGTGGGGCAAGGGAAGAGTCTCAGACAGGCAGCTAGTAAAGAAAATAGAATGATTTAAAAGGAGAGCTCCTATAATTCTCTTCTCCAGCAAAGGCAGTTAACTGGGTAAGCCATAGCCACTGTAACTTCAGTTTGCCACAGTCTAACACTAACTCATGACCTGAAGTCCAGCTCTGACAGTACTTCTTCAATCAGGGATTTCTTACTATCCTTGAAAGCAGGGAGGGATGAAATTTAGTGAAAAGCTGTATTTTTCCCTCTTGCCTTTTGAACTTGTTTCCAGAGACCTAATGTCCTCAACACAGTATTTTATGCAGCAGATTTGTTATTCACAAGCACATTTTTTCCACCACTCTTCAACCTAAATATATCTTAATCAGTTTCCAGATATTCTAGCAGCGCTGACAATTGACATTCCAAATCCCACCCCACTGCAAATCCATATTCCTGGGACTCTGTTTAAATCCCTTAAATATAGAGTGTGTGACAGGGAAAAAAAATCACTGACTAAAGGGGAGATAATAGTATGGAAGTGAGTATATGAGCACTTTCAAAAAACATAAATCTTATGGGTAAACACTTTTTTAACAAGAAAATAAACAGGGGAATTCTGTTCTTATGACCACCTCCTTGAAAAGCAAGAGGCAGAA
Source organism: Strix aluco (assembly GCF_031877795.1). Lineage (NCBI taxonomy): Eukaryota > Metazoa > Chordata > Aves > Strigiformes > Strigidae > Strix > Strix aluco. The sequence goes on from NC_133935.1 coordinate 50,492,235, forward strand.
ACAGAATGGTTCTGTTTCTAAATTTTAATGTTTTAAAAATACACCTTTCAGGTTTTGCATCTGCATTTATTGTGTCAGGTGTTCTTAACTTGGTTAGAATGGTTAACACAGGCTAAAAGACTTTCTAAAAGCTCAAGAATAGCGACATAAAATTGGCAAAATCTCTGCTTACTAAGCTTTTGGAAAATTTCACATGCTTTCTGAAACATGCCAACGATCAGCTTAATATTTGGGCCCTGACTCAAGCTAAATTTAATACATTTACAACATTTTTGATTCACTCTTGTTACCCTTAGGCCACCTCTCTTTCAGTTACATATTTCTCTTCCTGCCTATGAATGGATGAACAGTGGTGAATGATTTATTTACAAAACACATTTTGTCAGCTTTTTCACATCTGACAATTCTTACTCATAATTCAAGAGAAAGAGAAGGAAATTGCTGCAATTCTCTGAGGTAACAATAACAAGACACACATAAGCAGATTTTTTGAAGAAGATTAAAAAAAGGGAAATGAAAATGCTTACAAGGAGAAACAGAACTAAAATAATCCCAGGTAAACTCGTGCTTTCCATAAATACCTCTTAAATTTATGATCATTTTCCACTACACCTCCACAGTGGTAGCTGTGGAAAGTGACTTGGGGATTACACCCACTCATCCCCAGCTCTCTGTGCATCCATTCCAGACAATCTCTCCTAACTTTAACCACTAAAGATACATGCCTAACTCTAAAGTTGATGGGCACTCAAAAGGGTGATTCAGTGCACCCCCTGACTTCTCCAGCAGAAGGGATGAACCCCTCTGAGGATGTTTACCTGTTCCAACTGACTCTGGATGAAGCTCAGAGGGCTATTTTAAGGTAGATCATTACAGTTAGATAAGATGATCCCACTCCCCCTGATATGGTAATAGCTTGTACAAAATATCCCTTCAAATGAAATGCTACTGTTTCTCCACAGACACACAGGGATTGTGTGAAAGCTAGACGCATAGATAACCTGAAAAAGATATTATGCAAATAATCAAAGCACCTCTGTTGTTACAGCTAGTAAGGAAGACCAAAGACTAGTGCTAAATTAGATGCTCCAGGGTTTATTTAGAACAACCAAACACTGAGAATATGAATTTTGTGATCTTGATAGGCATGGTGTTTGGAGAAGGGCATACAGATCTAAGATTGTTCGGACACCTGGATCTTGGCTGATGAAAAGTCTGGGACCACTTACTCTGTAAAGAACAACAGGCAGGCATGACAATGGTATACTAAAAAATAAGAATGGTAACTCAGTCCCCGATTGAAAACAAGGTTGCTAAGACTCCTGAACAGATCACACAGGGATGCAATTCTTTCCTTGCACCCTTTCATCTTTCAGCCCTTGTGACTTAATTCACTGTCATCTGGCTTAAGACCTGATCATGCTGTCCTTACTCACATAAAACTCAGTGCAAATTGTGTCTGACTTAAACTGGCAGCATTAGACCTCATTGGTGTTTTGATTCAGGACTTAATCCTAAACAGACGGGTGTTCACATGTACAGAGGCAGCTGCAATGGTATGACACAAACTTGTCTACCATTACATCTTAAAGGCTGTGGCTGCCACTAAATTAAGTCAACAAAAGACAAATTAATGTTCTTTGCTTCATACTCAGATCAACACTGTAAAGATTTTGATGGTGATCACTGAACATTCCAGTTTGATTAAAAGCATCTTGCATTCTTCCCTTTACTTTTAGTACTACAAAACCTGAAATTGGTTTTGATAAGACACTAAAATGGGAAATAGTAAAAGCTGACAGCTCTTTTGTATGGTTTCTTACTGGTCATAAATTTACAGCACTACATCAATGAAAGAAAAACATGAAATATTTTAATCTTTATTGAATCTTCTGTCATTGATAATTATCACTTGGCTAGTTTGTCCAGTCTAATAACATGAAACAGGTAATTTTTTTCAAGTAGCAGACTTCCTCCAGTTTCAACTAATACTATATGATATCATTCTCATCATCTTGTACAGAAAAGACGTTAAGGGTTTTTTTCTCACTGACAAATCCAGAGGGAAGAAACAAAACCAGCTTGTGCCTCTTTCTTATTCAAATTCATAACCCCATAAACCATGCTGATCAAAACAGAAGATAAGCAATTTTGAACAACGTGCACTCAGCCACCAAAGATACTGTGCTTAATGAGACATTGCCTAAAACCAAATCAGGAAAGTGCACTTTATAGTAGTGAGAAAATAATGAGAAAAAGAGTGGACACGTTGCCCGTAACCATCCTGTCCTGTTAAATTCATCAAGGAATACAGGCAAAAAACACCTCAGGACTCCTCTTTGCCTGGTGTTTGGCTGCAGACTGTCCCATAGATAAGCTTCTGAAGTCAAAGGGGTCATCGGACACTTAACAGACAGAGTGGGACAGTAAGAAGTGTTACCACATCTTGCAAACACCTCCTCCCACCCCTCCCTTCTTCCCGGACTCAGTTTTTGTTCCCGGTATCTCCACCTCCTCTCCCCAGCAGCATGGGGACAGGGAATGGAGTATTTCCAGTCAGTCCACCACTCTTTCCTCCTGTGGTGGGCAGAGGTGCTCCTCTGCATTTTCTTTCCCTGCTCCACATGGCTCCCCTCTCATGGGAGACAGTCCTCCCTGAATCTTCTCAAGTGTAAGTTCTTACCACAGGCCGCAGCCGTTCCCATGCTGCTCTGGCGTGGGTCATCACTGCATGCTGCAGTCCTCCCAGCACTGAACTACAACAGCAGAGGCTTCTTCTTCCTTCAGAGTCCCAACCTCCCTTAAGTGCAGCCGCCTGCTCCGGCATGGGATCCTCCACAGGCTGCAGGTGCACATCTGCTCCTCCGGTGACCTCCATGGGTGGCGGGGGGTCAGCCCTGACATCTCATCATGGGATACAGGCGTGTCTCTCCTCCTGTGCACCTCCCCCCCTTCTCCTCCTTCCTTCCACTGACCTCAGTGTTCTCACAGGTGTCCTTCTTGTAACTCCTCCTCACAAGTCCCAGACCCTCCCAGGTTCCTTTTCTTAAATACATAATCACAGAGGCACAGCCACCATTTCTAATTGGCTTGGCCTTGGCCAGAGATGGGTCTGACTTGGAGCTGGGGGAGCTTTGAGAAGCTTCTCACAGGGGCCAGTGTTGTAGCCCCCTCCCTCATTGACAAAAACCCTGCCACACAAACCCAGCACATTTTTTTTCAGAAATTAATGCATGGGTGAATGATCCTATAATAAACAGGTAAAAACCTGCTTTCTTAGACCCGTATCACTGATAGAAATATTAGTCTTCAAGAGCTTTTGGACATTTTATATTCTGTTAAGTATTTTCTGTCCTATATGCCTAAGCCCTCAGATCATATTTACATGTCATTTGAACTCCACTATTATTACATATTGGACTTTAACAAACAAATTCAGGCCTTTATCTATAGCCACAGTCATTCATTCTGCTGCAGAAACCACACAGTTCAATTACATGAGATATTCTGGACCTGGGAAGACCATTTACATGAATTGTATTTCTTCTGCACAGAACTGAGATCCCCTTGACACAAATTTTGTGGTACAGGTGACTGTGTAAGCAGAGTGAAAAACTCTAATTCAGTTGAATACATTTACCATGCTGCCTTTTATATTGCTTTCCAGAGACTCTTTCTAACAGAACTTCATTTGCTCAGTGTAAAAGGAGACACTTTGTAAAGGCCACCCATGATTTGATTTATGGGGTCCTAAGAGATGATCTCAACCGAGAAAGTGTTTCCACTGCGCTAGGTCTTGGACATACTGAACAGCAAGAGGCAGCTCCTTCCCTGAAAAACCTTGAGATGTAAACAAACTAGACAGACAATGGGCAGGAGAAAAAAGGCATATGGAAAAAGTACTTTGCCCAAGGTCACGGAGCTGTCAGACATGCTGGAACGGGGCACAGAATCAGCAGATGCCCATACAACATTAAGAATATGAAGCAGCCATCCAAACTATGCCCAAACCTGCACATCCCAGCTACCTATATACACCCAGATGGATGATGATAGTTTCTGCACCAGAAGATAGTAGAGATGTGAAGTATTCTTGTATCCTACAGAATTCTCGCTTCCTGGCACCATGCAGTGAGCTAAACAGTATCCCATGTTGCCATTCTTCAAAACTTCTGCAGAAGTATGTACATGATGCACAATGCCATAACACTCCACTTACAAATTAATTATAGTTCAGCTTCCAAATTACAAAGCAGACAGGCAATTTTCCCCCCCCATTTCATGGTTTAAATGAATAGAGTACTAATAAAGCAGTGAAACAATACAACTGACTTGAGCTGTACATGGTGTGGGTACGTTGCATTTGAGCTATATAACCATCTCAATGAGCCACAGCTGTGACCAGAAACCTCCCTGCTTGTCCATTCTTGTGGGTTCTCTTGCACATACTCCATTTTTGGCTAATTAAATGGGACTATGGCAAAGTTAATTATCACAGTTAGTCTGTAATAGGGTTAATGTGACTGAATGAATTTTCACTTAAAAGGAACAGAAAAACTCTTCATGAAGTTTGTAAGTGTAGACTAATTCAAGGGTATCACCAAAAATCTTCTACTTTGTCCACTGCACAAGACTGCAATGCAAGTAGCTCTTGAAAACTAATTAGGTAGTCTTGCTCAGTAAAAAACTGCACAATGACTAGGAGGTCTAAGCAAGAATCACAACATTTTTGTATTTAAGAAATCCAGCCCTCCAGAACAGTAAAGATGTTATGCTGCTGAATGTTGCTAACTTGAAAGAGCAGTTCGCTGACTAACAATAGACCAAACCTATCTGAAGCAGCTATACTTATGACAAATAAAAAATCCTCAGCCAATCTACTTTATAGTTTATAATTTAACTGAGTACCAGTTTCCAATTCCATGCAATAAAACCATGATTTATATATTATTCATGTCTTCTCAGACTACTTTTGCCAAATTGTTTCTTAAAGACAGCCTTTTTTAGCTATTTACAATGAAGTAAAAAATAGAAAAGATTGTCTTTAGTACTTAGAAAGAAGGGTAAAAAAATCCTCCTAAATAAATCTGATTAATTTGCTTACATTAATGATAATAATGAAAAACCTAAATCTAAATATTTTCATTACAGGACCAATTTAAACACACTGCAAAATCTTTTCAGCAAGATCCTCAGAGCAAGGCAAGAAAGAAGCAGCAATGATTATTAAAGTATATGTAAGACAAAAATACAAAATTGTATTGTCTTTGTTGATATTATATTCCTGGGTCCACGAGCAAGGCCCTTTAATGTACAGTTCTTACCACATGCTGACAAACAGTGCTTCATGCAAGAGTGGCACAGTGAGCATGTGTGCTAGCTCACAAGGGCAGAGCATCTTTAAGTAGCTGCCCTATTAACAAGAACACAAACAGGATTTTTTGGAGGGAGGAATATATTATCCAAAAACCCCCACAAAATAGAAATTACACAAATTATTCACACAGAAGGATGTTGTGAGTCTGATCAAGGTTACTGGCCTCCACTAGCCTCATGGATCTAGCTTATGGGAGTGAACAGGCTTCCTATTGAAAAACTTTGATAACTGAGAAGAATCACTCCAATGATAGCAGGGAATAGCCCAGCTCACATACAAATAAGATGAACAGAGAAAGTGGGAGGAAAAGACATCTGCAACCACAGAGCCAGTATTAGAATTTGCTAAGTTACACATTTGGTGTCCTCTGGCAGCTGCCTGCCTTCTTTAAAAATCCTGGATGAGTGAGCTGCCTGCATGCTTACAACATTTTTAATCAGCCCTCCACAAATTAAAATATTGTTCTATATGTTGAAATAATTTGACCAACTTTTGCTGTCCTTTACAAGAGATGTAAGAGCAGGGTGATGATCAGTTACTGCAGATCAGTGCTGTTACAAGCACATAGTTCACTGGGATGTACCAGTGAGATGTCCCAGACATCTATACACTAAGTCACATTGCAGTATGGCCCTGAAAACATTCAACAGATGGTTCAGGTTGCATCTGAATCTAAATGCTCATCTCGCTGCTGAACAAATATAACAGACCATGCTCTCCAACCACTGCATCCCTAACAATCTGCTTGTAGAGTTGTTAATGTCAAAAACAAAGTAGCACTGACAAGTAACAAGTAAGATAATCTGAGCTGTTGCTCTGTTTATGTAGTTGCTGTCTCCCATCTTCTCTCTGTGCCAGCTCACTCACCTTTTGAAGAATCTGTGCGCTGGTGGTGGCCAGAGAGAAGGAAATAATTCCTCATAGTTGAAAGAGACTCTGGAGAGGTCATTTGCCACATCCAAAAAGCTCTGGAGCATCCCTATTATTCAGGATCTCAGTTAATTTAGTCACTTCTCCCTGTTACAGACTCTGCAAGTAACCTTTTTATGTTTTTTAAGCAAATACGCTGGTTGTAGGGTGATTGATGAACTTGTCAATATGGTTTTGTTACAAACACCAAATGTCTCTTCTGCTCCCTGTTCCTGAAACTACTCAGTTTTGCTAAGAAGAAATTAAGAACAGCTTTATCACAACCTGGGCAAAGAAGCTGACATCAATCAAATTTAGGAATTGATTTGTTAATCTGTATTTAGATCTATGATCTAATTGATCAATGGATGATATTACTAAGTACGCTGCTGTTTCACAGACCTAAGGCTTCAGTCAAGTTGTTTCTTTTGGGTTTCCCTAGCAGCAAGAGATGCTCATTTTGAAGATGCCTTTTGGTCTTCACTTCTCTCTTAGACAGGCAAAGAGTTCTTCATGCTCTTAATAGTTGCACCAATGACTTTCATACAGTGGGACTGATGACAGGCTAGGGGAAATCAGGGCTGATAGCAAGAGTTTGGAAAGTCCATTGCTGAACATCTGGAAGTGGAGGTAAGAGGAATTTATGAGAGGAAAACATCTGACCACCCCCAACCTTATAATTTTCTTTGACTGTTCTCTAGCACCTGTGCTGAATCATGTAGCCTAGCAAGTTAGTACATCATAGGGGCCACATTAAGGGAATGATACCAGTAAATACAAGAGGTGAGAAAGGAAAGGACGGGAACTTTGATGGGGATAGAGGGGTGGCAGCATTGTGCAGTGCTGAAGACATGGGGATACACTCATTGTGGGTGAAAAAGCAATGTGCAGAGAGGAAAAATGACTGGCTGACACTGTGAGTCCAGACAAGGCAGGCGAAGGAAATTCCAGGAACTGTTGGGGGCTCCTTGACTTGCTTTGTATTTGACTGCTAGGGCAGCAGGGATCCAACAAAAGCTCATGTGTAGCTGTCCCTCAGGACTGCCTCTAGCTGCATGGGCAGCTATTACAGCTTAATTCCTGATTCTAATTTTAATGCTTCCAAAGTATTGACACAAACAGTGATATAAAATCACATAGGTAATCTCTAAATTTCATTTGATCTGTATAGAAGCAGGGAGACAGAAGAATGGGTTTTGGAGATGCACCTCTTTTTTTGAAAGAAGTAGGAAGCTGGCACACAAATGATGAAGAACACAGCTGAAGGCCCTGTGTGTCCTTGGGCACTCCTCTCTCTTCTGCTAGTGCACAGATGCATTTCTACAGCACGGTGCTTCCCCAACTGTCACTTTATTGCACCCTGCGCTCTCTGACTTCCTCCGTTCCACCATCTGAGTGATACATGTATAAAACAGACTCCACTGGAGGTCACGTGTATTGTCCAGGGATTCGTCCTTTCTTTTTAACACAGAACAAAACTCAGATTTCTTCCCCTTCATGACTTCACTACCAATACTATCACTTGAATATCACATGGCTCACCTCCACAGTGACATTGCAGGATACATCAAATACTACAGGAGATGCCCCAAGAAAACTCCAGCCCTCCGATAGGCAGTAGAAAATTCATCATTGCCATTCCCTGGTGACCAGTGGGCCTGCTGAGGCAGTTGTTTGAATTTTCTATGCTTATTTTTTTATTACTAAGGTGGGATTAATAGTGTTCAGCAACAGCTTTTGAGACCTACAAATTCTTCCTGTTATGGAACAACATCCTGAAGACCTTTTTTTCTCTAAATTAAAAAAAATCTTTAACTAATTCATTATTTCAGTATGATTCTTACATTCTTAAATTCTAAAATTTGCAAACCAAGCACATAGCACAATAAGCATTTTAGACACTACCAAAATACTAATAATTAGAACAAAAATGTTTCAGCTGTAGTTTTTGTGGTTTGCTTCGTTCCCTAATAAATTTTGAGGGAAAAAAATATTTTTCCTACAACCTTTTTCACTTTCAAGTACTTTTTTATTAAAAAAATCTATTTTCAGTACCAGTGAAATTAATCATATTATGACAGGAAAGCAAAATTGTTTCATTTCATAAGATCTTCTAACAGCATGAAGCTAACCCCATGGTCTCTGAGACAGAAATTCTGCCAGCTCTAGACTTACAAAGAATCAGCAGAGAAAAAGACATTTCTCAGATGGAACTGTTAGTCATGATATGAAGAATGTGTGTTCCCTACAGATGTTATAGCTATTTGTATGATAAATCCCGATCATCACTATAGGAATTTTATAGCCTTCTTTTAAGTTAATGCTCAAGTTGAAATTAATCTTCTTTTGACAATGTTTGCCTAATATTTCAGTGTTGAACAACATTTCCAAGCTTACATTTACAGTGAGCCTACTGGGCACTTTTAAAGCTGTATTCCAGACTTTGTACTTGCTTCAGAAAGACTTCTTTTAATTCTTCAACACTTCACAAATATTTCTAGGAAAGACAAGTATAATAAGCATTGATAAATGCTTAACACGGGCACATCTAGACTTGCAAGTTAACTGGAATTAACATTAGGGTTAATTTAGAGCACATGACAGGTTGTAGAACAGCTCCCTGGAAGAAAATATCGTTCTAGAATAAAGTTACCTCATTCCCATGTTCAACGCTTGAACTGTTTTGAGTAACATGAGATAAACGAGAACAAAGCATGTTTGTTCCAGTTTGCAAGATCATTGCTTTACTCAGGAATCACAGTCTGGGGAATTCAAAACGAAATGAGGGATATGAAAATACCTTAAGGTGTCTCCAAGGAACTGAAGGTTGCATAAATATCATTGGTGTCAAATGGCAGCAGCCCTTTTAAAATCAACGCTACATTTACACACTTCAAAGGCCTGCATTACGCAGAACATGGTGCTACATAGGACACTGCACGCCCCATACCAGATAAAGATTTTTTAATGAGGGTGCCTCTCTGCCATCACCAATGCACCCTTCCACTCCCTGCCTACACCCTCTTGTTCACTCACAGGCAGCAGGAGGTCTAGGCTTATTGTCTGGTTTTGGAAAGAGATGGCAAAATCTTTGGTGGGGAAACAAAAACCAGTGATGTTTTAGTTGGGTGATACATGTTGACTTGATCTCAGTATCTCTTCTGCTCTCACATATAGGGATCAAAAGATAAACTCTAAGTGCTCACACTATCTGACTATCAAGAAGAATTTCTTGGTGGAAGAACTGAGTACTGTCCCTATAAAGGGAAGGCTGCTGTACTTTTCACAAAGATAAGGGTTTTTTTCAGCCTTGGTGTTGCTGGCCATAAAATGTGCTTTGAGTTTATGGAGCTTCTGTGAATTCTTTTTTTCTTAAAATGCTGTTTTAATTATGCGCTTAATCTTTTAACATCTACCCTTGGTTGTTTCCTGAAACCTGTGCTGAAAGAGGCAGTATTGATGAGACCAAGGCGTTAAACCTCAGTAATTACCAGTTTCAAGTACAGCATTTGGGGCAAAGAATAAAATGAGACCAGGAGCCCAGGCTGGCCTGACCAGCTGCATGCATTGGCAATCCACAATGGACCACCAAGTGAGGAACCTTAAAACACCTTGGGGGTGACCAGGGTCCCATGACAGGAAAGCCTGAAACTATTCCAACCAAACCAGAAGATGAAAGTGAGGCTCTTCAGAAAAAGGAGGAACAAACCTAACAAATTCCTCAGCTCCAGACCTTCCCATACTGTATCCCTGATGGTATACAAAGTACTTTGATGTTCATGCTACCTGATGATGTTGACAGCAAAAAAAGTTAATCACCTGATGCAGATAATTCTGGTGCGCATCCAGAGAATATTTAGGTGCAGCAAAAAAAGTGGAGACAGAGAAGATCTTGGGTCTTTTACTGCTCATTTACATTTATATATTTTTTGTGTGGTCTCCTGTGAATGGTCTTTACTTTCAAATCTTTTTGCAACCTCTGTGTGCTCTGTGTTCTTGAGGAGGCAAAACTGCATCGGGTATTCACAAGGCCAGAGCTCTGGCCGTGTAAGAATAGTGCCTAAGGAGTGCCTTCAGAAGAGCAGGGCAGGGAGAGCAACACTAGTCCTCTGGTCTTTGGGCAACCAGGCTTTCCAGCATCACTTTGTGCTGGAAGATAAGAGAAACTGCCCAAAACACAGACCCAAGCTCAAGGAAAGCAAGCCTGTGGAGCCCACACAGATGAAGAGGAGACATTTAAAAGCTCATGCTCACCCTACAGAGTCCAATCACAGAGGCCTGGTGACACTTCCTGAGCAGGTGTTCACCATAGCTGCGGTAGTGCCAAACTTTTACCACTACTCTGTGGTCCCTAGGAAATACCACAGCCCCGCCTCCACTGCCAAGGGGAAAGGCACATAGAATGGTGCACCTAACAGGACAGCTGCTTCAAAAGGGAAGGTCAGAAAACTGTCTGTAGCTTAATCCACCAAGCAAATCAAAGTTCTGTAGAGAGCATTTTCCCCTCAACAGAAAAGTGAGACATTTGACATTCTGCTCCACAACCTAGTTTTGGTGACTTTACTAAAAGAAAGGGGGTAATTGCAGACAATGTATGAAGCTATTCCCCCATGTAAAACTGTTTTGTCAAGATCCGAGAAGCAGTCTTAGCACAGAGTTCATTCAAGCAATATTTAAAGCAAGCAACCTCAAACTCATAGACTAAAATCATAATAGAAGCAAGATGACTCAAGTATACAAGATGTAGGAATTGGCTTATATAAATGCTTCCTCCTGTAGATTTCACTCCCATACAGTTCCAAAGATAAAATCTAATGTTGAAAGAAAAAGCAACGTAATACCTCACATTTCAAACCCAAATCATGTTGTAACTGGGATAAAAGGAAACATGCTATTTCATAAATACTCTGATTAAAATATATTGTAAAATTTGTATCATTATAAGCGATTATAATCACTTCATTAAGCAAACCATATAGAAGATAACATTGGCCTAAATACAAAATTGCCATAATAATACCAGGTTTTCTGCTTAAAACATCTTTTTCATCTTAACAAAAAATGTTATTTTGAATTACCTTTTCAGGCAATGGACGTTTCAGCTAGTTTCAGGACAACAATCTATTCTTAATTTACTATTGTTTAAGGAAGACACAGGAATAGTTAACTGAATAAATAACAGTCTGGTATTAGGATCTCTGTTTTTTCCCCAACTGTTCCCCTGTTTGCTGTCCTGTGTTTTTTGTCTTGTTAGATACACATTAACCTGTTAGACTGACCTTCACTTCCCTCCCAATCCCTACAACACATTAAAATTCTTTAAAAAGACAACTTGAGAGACTGCCTTTTGGTAAACCTCCTAAAGCGAGCTCTACAGACCAGTCTGGCATGCGTTGTGTACATGCATCTGTCACGAAAATTTGATGACAAATCATGTGTTTCCTGACAGATAGGCTGCACTGACTTCAAATTCCCATGAAATGTCTTTGTCCACCAGGAAGAAAAACATTCTCCTTTAAAGCAGTGATCATTCTCAAACTTCACTTCAATCCTCCATTTGCTTTAGTCTGTATTATCATTTATTTGTACTACAATTTTTCTGGATCAGTTAAAGCCTGTCGCAAGATACATCTTCCTGATCATCTTTTGGGAAAATGTAAAGAGACAGGAACTAATGAAAGGAATGAAAGCAAATGTTTCACAGTAATAATGCTGTTTTCAGACGGTGAGAAATGAAGATCCTTTTTAAGACTGACCTACCCCAGTTTGTTTAAAATTAAACTGAACTTGAACTGATAAACTACTCTTTTGAGATTAACCTGAATAGTGTACATTCAGCAAAACACAGTAAATCTAAACATACCTGAATTGGAGTCAAACTTTGTTTCTGACCTGCAAAAGAAAATAAAAAGATCGTAATTTACAAGAACTGCTTTATGCCATAAAAGCCATTTGTCAGACTGATCCCCTCCAGCAAATATCATCTTTAACAAGACTATCTACATTAATATTTAATGCATTCAAGGACATTTGAACCCAAATAATAACTATTATCTTCAATATTTGGGGTTTTTTTGCAATGTAGAGTTACAAAGAAGATATTTTAAAAGACAAATCACAAAATGAATGCAGAAAATAGAATATAAATTTAAACCAGGATTAAAGTATATGCTGTGAATCATGGCACACAGTTGTTCCTATGAAATAAATATTGTTTTCATTCATTTTCATTTTTGAAAAGTCATTAAGAGGATTTAATTTATTCATGAATGTTTCCAATCTATTTTTGAAGCAGATACCGTTTCATTAATGTCATATGTATTGTATCCAATGATCTGTACTTAATTGTACAACATCCTAGGAGGGTTTTGTTTGTGTGTGTCTTCAATTTACTTACTCTGCACATAGGAATAAGTGGTTTGATTTTCTTGAAAGTGGAAAGCGGGGGGTGGGAGAGAGGGAGAGAGGAAGGGAGCCAGACCTAAATTTTAACTTGTTTTTAAAGTCTTTGCAAAAAGACAATGATGTGTGCATTATGCACCATTAGCTTTGGTCGTGCACTGCAGATTTTTCTCTCTCTAACAAGTAGTGTTTTCTTCTAAGGGCTTAGCACTTAGCAAATGAACCCTATAACCTGTATATTTAATAAAAGGAAGAAAAAATTAGCCCTTGTGGGAACATCATGTTTCAGATATAGGTTAATAATACTTGTAAATGTAGAAGCCTTTGAAGATCTCAATTCAACTGTGGGAAAACTTAAGTTGGGTAATTACTCTCAAGATGCTGCTGATGTGCTGTCAAGCAGAATTAACCCTATGACTAGGCCTATCTACACAATCTGCTATAAGACAGCATTGTCTATATCGAGCTCTCAAACCAATTAACGGGCATGTTCCAATCAGATTTATATTGCCCACTAACAATCAGTTGTACACATGGTCATGGCTGTCACAGCAGGACACAAGGTCTGACCAGCAGGAGACCTGTTAAAGGATGTTACGTTGGCAGCAAAATGCATTTCCCCAGAAATTCTAAGGAGGAAGTACAATGTTGGATCCTTTCACATTGCATCAAGGAGGGGATGTATTTTGGGAAGTTACAGTCCTTCTGTTTTCAAAAATAAATGTCCAAAGCTCAAGAACTAATTGCAGATTTATTTTCTTATTTTATAAGCTTCTATGTGCAGGTGTGTGTAGATCTATTTTAGACATACTCTATATATTTTATATAATTAGCACTGTAATCCCATACCAACGATCTATGCTACAGCAAACAAATATCAAATCAATCATGATTTTACAAATTAACACGTTCACACTATTAGTTACAGTTAAAGCCATCAGAAAGGAAACAACTCCCTTCTCCCTTTCTGATCATTCTTCACCTTCCCCCAGTTCTTACAGTCTTTTATGTCTTAAATATAACCCTCGGGTGGTGAAAAGATGGAAGGGAAAAAACATAACTTCTTTTCCTAATTGGTACTTACAAAGTACCACCAAAAGCACTGAACAAAGAAAGTATGTTGCTGATGTGCCTTCATGAATACCACCACCACGGACTGCCCGGGGTACCAGCCCATGCTTCTGTTTGGCAGTGCATTTCCATTGGTATTTACGCTCAGCAGGATAAAGTCTCCACCTTGTGAAAAGTGCATGCTGGTAACTGGAGGGAATTCCAGTGAGTTCCAGGTAAAGCCACTTAGCATCTTCTTTACAATATTCTCCTCAAGCTGCAGTGTATATCTAGACTGTTCTCTCTTGCTCACACCTCACTACCTACACAGTCAGAGGCAACGGACAAATCTTACTCTCAGTGTCTGTTTATCTGCAAATCAACTTCTCGCTGCCCAAATTCTAGATACTTGGTATTAGTTGGTCAAACAAAGACCCTGGTTCTCAGCCTGCACGGCTTGGCATAGACATATGCACTGCAACTTGCGGCATCAACAAACTGGCCCAGGGGCCAAGATGGCAGAGACTACATGGGGAGGACGGTCACAAGGGTCACTGGGCACTGTTAATGAGTATCAAAGCTCCGAACAGTCATAAATTACTGGATCAGAAAACTGATATGGGGTGATAAATGAATAGAACTTTGGTAACAGCAGAATAGCTATGAAAGAAAACACAACATGGGAGGTAGCACTAGGAGCCGTTGAGAGGAGGAGGGTCACCTACATTATGGTCACCATGTCAGAAGACAATGCAAAATTTAGGACACAGTATTACAGAAATTGTTAGAGATCTTAGAATGGCACAGAAAAAAAGAGGAAAATAATGAAGCGTCTTTGGTGTTGCAAATAAGTCACAAGTAGCAGATGTGAGAGACGTGCTCTGCAAGAACACAGTCATCATGACTACTTGAAGGAATGACAAAGCTTCCGGCAACTTCAATGGAACCAGCACTTTTCCCCTAGATCTTCCAATACGTACATCTTTTTCTTGAAAGCATGCTAAACAAAGGTATCAGACACCAGTTGCACATAGGTGTTAAAAATATGCAACTAGAAATGGCCAATAAATACAGTAAAATTAAATGATGAAAGTACCTTCCAAAGGGATGTTCTGCTACATACAAAAATATTCACTCTGACTCCTTTATACTTTTAAAACTACATTAACTAGGAGGAAAAACTTTTCTGTACATTGTTTGTTATCATTGTACACACTCTGATATCCAACCTAAGCATCCTATCAGACAAGAGGCACCTTACAGAGCCAGGCACTGACCTTACAAACTGTCTTTTATCATTTATCATATCAAGAGAGGAAAAAAAATCCACAACAGAGCATAGCTTGTGCATAGTTTCTCTACTTTCAACCCATAGGAGTTCTCTGAAAGTCAGGGAATCATTCACAAATATCTCTGGAAAGGAGTCTATATGCATAAAGAGAGCAAGAGGGTATTTAAAAAGTGCTTTCCATTTCCAACTGTGATACAACTCAAATACACACAATACATGGCAATAC
The DNA here is from genome assembly GCF_031877795.1 of Strix aluco. NCBI lineage: Eukaryota > Metazoa > Chordata > Aves > Strigiformes > Strigidae > Strix > Strix aluco. The sequence goes on from NC_133935.1 coordinate 50,507,490, forward strand.
AAACGCCAAGTAGCTCAACTACCAACACACAATATGCAAGCAAGTAGTGAGCTACTGGAAAGGTTTAGCTAAGGACAAAGTGCCGCAATACTTTTAAAGATCTCAGAAATAATTAAATCAAACACAAACAATAAAATATATGATGGTCATTTTATCTGTACTGCGGAGAGGTGCAGGATTTTGACCTGTTCCTCTTAAAAGACACTGTAAACCAGATGCTCAGACTGCTAAGTACTGAGAAAGAGAGAGAAACTGAGTAATGATAATCACCATGTGTTCCTATAGAGTGAATTTTAAACTACCGCCTTCCAAAGTATGACTGAACTGTAATTGTTCAATGCCACATACTATGGCATGACAAGACACACCACAGCTGAAGCTAACACAGATCTGCTATTTGACAGTGAAGTGGGCTTTTGGGAAGGAGAGGAGAAAGAGGACTTACTGCAGAACCTCCACTGTTGCGTTACAACTGCCTTTATCTTTCACCCTTCTTGATGAAGTCTTTAACAGGTTTATTCAGGTTTTGCTGAAGCCCAACATTGGGAACAGCCTTTGAAAGCCCCACAGCTCTCTCAGAAAGCATCCGATGAAACCTCTGCAGTTCTAATCCCTTTAACACTGAAGGAGTCATTGACTCCTCTTGGCTTTCTTATGCCTTTGCATTAGCAGTTTATACCAGGTTGTTCCTTTGCAAGATTTTGCTTCAAGGATGCTAAACACTCTTGCTGAAGAGACAACAATCTAGCAGGCTCCTGATGCAATCCAAGACAACTGATGTCCTGGCCCACATGACTGAGCAGAATAAAATCATTCCTCTCTCTTTCCCATTTGCCCCCAGTTGTACAGAAAATACCAAGTTAGAATATCAGCTTTCTTGGCTACAGCATTGCTAGCAAGCTAAAGAAGGCCAGGACAGAAATGCTCAGTCATGAACATGTCCCTGGACACTGTGCTGGCCCATATCATGCTCATGAGAACTAGCACTTTTCTAGCTAGGACCTAGACAAGCTGCAGGGGAGGCTCAGGCCAGGGACCATTCCCCATAAGCAGGATTAACCAGGCCACTCTGTTTCAGAGGAGAGGAATTTAGGCTAACAAACATAAGCCATGTCTTGTCACTTGTCCTTCAGGCCAGAGAAGAGGCTTTTGTTCATTTTATTTACAAGTATGGACACAACCCTTCTGAAAAAGCAAACCACTTGGAAGTGGTCACTGATCTTACTCACTCATGAGCCCAAGCTCCAAATAACAAGGCAAGCTTCCAGAAAGAAAAACACAGTAGTATTCTGAAAATTAATACCTGATGTAACTATCTGCGAATTTATGAGACCTGCATCATCAAGGAATTTGAGAAGCCCCTGAGCGTTAAGAACCAAGTAGTTCCTTCGGCAGCAGAAGGAGCAAAGCTGGGCTTGCTGCTGCATTGTGGCCAGGGAACAGGTCCTGTGGTGTCTAAGGAAGTAAAACTACTCACAGGTACTTCCCAGAGCTGGACGTTCATAATGCCTCTCTCTCTTCCACCCTCATGTGGATTCTCTGCTATAATACAATAATATATATATTATTTACAATAATATTATCTGGTATAATCTAATAATATAGTTGAACTCTTGTTCCAGTCTCCCCTCAGAGAAGGTTTGAATGTGATCTCTCTCCTGATTTCATGAAAGTTTTAAGAACTTAATATCTTTGAGGTTTAAGAGCTACTCCCCTGCCAAATTTGGCTGAAAATGTCAAGTAGATTAAATGATACAGTTTTATTATTAGGAAAGGACTGACACACAGACAGCACAATGCTGTAAGCCTTACTTCCTTAGGAAGCCTGGTTAAAGATATATTTTTAATCTCCCTTTCCTAGACTACAGAAAAAAGATTGATTCACTGTTGATGGATGCTGTGACAATTTCAGTTCTCCATATTGATGAAAAGCCAAATTCAAAAAGAGCATTTTAACATCATCTTAGTCAATGAATAGTCCCTGCGTGAGTTCTCTACAGAGTTTATTTTAATGTGAGAGTTATAAACAGATAAATATAGAAATCTACAGCTTCTGCAGTCATAATCCATAACAATCCGCCCTACCTGATTTTTACTTCAGGTACATACCTACACATAGTAAAGTATAAGGTAGGTTAAGACGAGCTGAAAATTATTTCTTCCAAGCAGGGTGACTGACAAACAGTCAATACAAAGCAGTGTGAATTTCAAACAGGGGAAATTACGTATCAGACTTAAAAGTTTCCAAAGAATCCACTGAAATTTTAACAGTGAAAATATCAATAAAATTCATAGTAAAATCAGTGGAAGTTATCTATACATATCTCTAAGATTATGTAAATCTTTAAATTTATTTCGTCTTATTTCTAAGTACCTTCAACAAGGATTTGCAATTCAGCTGTGCTCAGCAATAAGTAAATTAAAACAATTTCACAGGCTTGTCTCAATGAGACATTGAAATATTTAAAATATTACATTTCAAGTCCCCTTTTCCTTCTTTTCTGAATCCTAACGCATTTCTCCTAGGAAGTCTACACCAATATTTGCTTTTTGTAAAGGATACTTGTTGAATGCCCTCTGCCTAGCAAAGCCCTCATATTCCTGCACTTGTTTTCACTGCTGGAGACAGTATCCCGGGAGAACACAAGCAAAAGGAAATCTCAGGTTCGCTGTTGTACTGGCTTGTAGCTGGCAGTCTCATCTGACTTGCTCCTTGCACAGCCAGTGATCTTAGCTTGCAGTAAATCAGACAGTGCCTTACTACATTTGTGGGCAGCAACCAGCTCACTACAATAGAGCTGATCTATTGAAAAAAACAAGACCAGGTGGCTTGTGGATAAAGGAAAAAAATGAAATGAAGTGGTTTTTGTTTTCCAAACTTGCTCTTGCTTTCCTAATCCTTAACATAAAAAATATTTCCAGATTTCATTGTTTATATGAGGGTAGTGAAATGAACATTCAGCACCAGCCAAGAAGCTGCCAGTTAGAGGATATTAAAAACTACCCATAAGTCGGCTAGGAGTGCAGAATCCTTTGCGATGACTGCAGCTCCTCTATGCCACCCTTGCCAAGCATCCAGTGAAAAGAGCCTTTCCCCAAGAGCTGCCCAGCAGCTGCACCAAGGGCAGAATTGTACTGTTCTTGCTTCAAGGGGCTCCTGAGGACCAGGAGCACAAAGTCCTGCCCCAGACCACCACAGAAATTAGTTATTGCCAGGCCAAGCTCCAGCAATGGCCCCATGCTACAGCTGTGATAAACTGAACACAGATTAGCACATTTCGAGCATTCAGGTAGGATTAGATGTGGATTCAGCATTCAGGTACGTTCAGATGTGGAAGATGCCATGGGCTGTATTCACAAAGCAATTTTACTGCAGGGACTGCAGTAAATACAGCATTCATATTGATGGTCATCCTCACAGGTGGATTAAACCTCCAGATTCTAGGTGCCTCTGAGGAAGACAAGCACTCTGCTATCTTGATTTTTGGTGAGATCATTAGGAGTGCATAACAATTTGTCATCCAGCAGTGATATGGCAGACTCAAAACAATGGTTGATTTCAACCAAAAAATGATGAAGCAAGAAGAAACCAATGCTTGATGATAACTACTTAGTTTTAACTCCATCAGCCTTTTCTAGGGGACACTCACAAAAAGTTGCAGAAACTCTTGCAAAAGTTTTAAGATCCTCAAGCTTCTCAGAGCTACACAAGACCTAGTAAATATCTGAATTTGGATGAGAACTGTTTGGTAATACTGCCTGCTGACCGACTGAGCCAGCAGTGTGCCCAGGTGGCCAAGAATGCAAACAGCATCCTGGCTTGCATCAGAAATCATGTGGCTAGCAGGACCAGGGAAGTGATCATCCCCCTGTACTCGGCACTGGCCACACCTCAAACACGGTGTTTTAGGACTCTACAAGAAAGATATTGAGATGCTGGAGCTTGTCCAAAGAAGGGCAATGAAGCTGGTGAAGTCTTATGAGGAGCATCTGAGGGGACTGGGGTTGTTTAGCCTGGAGAAAAGGAGGCTGAGGGGAGACCTTATTGCTCTCTACAACTACTTGAATGGAGGTTGTAGTAAAGTGGGTGTCAGTCTCTTCTCCCAAGTAACAAGCGATAGGGACAAGAGGAAATGGCCTCAAGTTGCAGCAGAGGAGGTTTAGGTTGGATATTAGGAAAACTTTATTCACCAAAAGGGTTGTCAAGCACTGGAAGAGGCTGCCTAGGGAAGTAGTTGAGTCATCATTCCTGGAAGTATTTAAAAGACATGTAGATGTGGCGCTTAGGGACGTGGTTTAGTGGTGGACTTGGCAGTGCTAGCTTAACAGTTGAACTCAGTGGTCTTAAAGGTCTTTTCCAACCTAATGATTCTATGATTCCCACACTGGCAAGAGCCAACTTACTCCAAACAAATGTTATTAAACAGAAGCTGCTGGTTTTGACAAAGTTTTGTGAGGAAACTAAGTCAGTTAGGGTCGATGAAGTTGCTCAAGTAGTTCTATTAGATCTTATCAGAGACGCTACAGCAGTTACTTCATATGGCCTCTCCTAGCAAGACAGACAGTGTTAATTTGTCATTTGGCCAGCTCAAAGGATATAAAGATTATTAAGAAAGCTTAAAGACCATTAATTAAGCACTCAGCACTGAGGCAAGGAAATTCCTTGTATAGATCTAGCCTGGTGACTGAAATCCTCCCTTGTGTTGGGAAGACAAGAGTGGTACAATGCTAATGGCACTGCAGTATTGCCCAGCCATGCTTTGCTTTCCTCACAATTTGTTTTTGGATGTCTGAGAGATGTTGAGAAGACCTGACACAGTTCAACAAAAATCAAATGAAAACATGACATGAATAAGGGTGTTGCTATTTCTCCTAGTGCATGTTCAGAAGAGCCAACACCATTACCAAGAATTCCTTCCAGGAAGCAATAAAGGCAGCAGTGGGTGATTTATGAAGACTTGGCAATTCATTCCTTGGCCCTAAAAACTGGAAACTGACACAACAATAATATTTCTTTTTTTAAAAGGAAATCATTCTCCCAGGCTTCCCAGTTCCCATCTATACCACATCTTTTTCACACAGTCCTGCATATGGTAAAGGACATGACCGTGGTTTATTAAATATGGAATAGCTTCTCTCCTATGGCAATAGCGAGAGCCGTGGATTTCACTCAGGTCCATTGTAACCTTCTCTTGCCATGTGTACAAGAAAATGCCTTGAAAACTTAAAGTAGGTGCAATCTTGCAAATACATCTGGCCCTTCGAAAACGCTGAGCATTTGAGTGGCGTAGGTGGCTCTGTGAACCGATACAGAAACACACAACTTTGCTGCAAAGGCTGTCCAGCCATGATAAACATGGCTTACAAAAAATTAACACAAGCAGGTATAGTTGATAAGCATGAGGGTTTTTTCTTTGGCTGATTAGTTTTCTATCATCAGATCAATGTGCTGCATCAGGACACACTCCAGCTACATCAGGTGAGGTCCAGTGAAGGGAAAGCCATGAAAAAATGCCCTAGAGAAGGGTGGGGGGAGCAGGGCTGCTTCTTTTAGCATAAGCCTGCAGCTAGATTGGAGTAAGTGTAACACAAAACCACATAAGGGCTGGCTTGCAGAAAAGTAGGTCCTTGAGATTACTTTATTGTCTCTCTCATTTATTGCTTTCTTTAGGCAGCTGTACTGGGATGCAGGAGACTGTCTGGCGTGAAAGTTCAGAGATGGAATAATTAGATTCAACGGCATGATTACGGATTTTGTGTGGGGCACCTTTGATTGCAGAAAAAGTTAAAGCATGTTCTCCATAAAGCTTGGGAGGTTTCTCATAACAGTAGTACAAATAGGTAGATGAAGAGATGTTAAATTCCTAATTGTTTCTTTTATCTTTCCTGTGACAGAGACAGAGTTCTGTTTTAAAGACATACCAAAAAGCAGGTCTTTCATCTGGAGTGTAAAATTCATGTGTTCCCTGACCTCGTGTGTCACATGGTAATGAAACAGCGTAAATCAGAAATGTTAAAAGTTGAAGTTTGTTAATATTACTGCTGAAGCTCCAGTCTCTTTCCTGGTTAAACTGACAAGTCCATAGTCCAAATATATATATTTACAGATTACAATGACACAAAGAAAAAAAATTAATGGACACCCAATGAGAGGCAAATGGAAATGCAAGTTTCAGATGACTATCTGGAAATTAATAAAGCCCACAGAAAACGCCACCACAAAAACAACTTTCATTTTAAATGGGGCAATAGACTTCCTTTGTATCATACTACTGCCTTACTTCCAAGAAAATATTTTGGTGATTTACACTCTGTGGGGAAAATTCAGTAATTAGCATACATTTTGCATTCTCTTAACTACGTTTCCTTACTTTTTTAGCTGTCTGGGCTGAAGCAGTCACCAAGATACAGGAATATATCTTCCCTAGTTGAGGAAGACATTATATACTGATATTGTGGCGTCAGTAAACAAAAGAAGATGGACCCCTATCAGCCTCTTCATTTGTTCCCACCCTTGCCAGCCACCTCAGAACAACTGGCTGAATTGGATGTAGACCAGAGGTGGTAAGAGCTCACAAAGCAACACAAAGACTTTGGGGAGATTGGGCTAAGGCCAGTCCAGCCCTGGGACATAATCAGCAGGGTGTTTTTTCAGATACCCACTGGCCTGGGATTTATTAAAAATAAAAACCAACCTCTCTCTTTCCCTCTCTCTCCTCCCATAAAATCCATGGGGAGTCTCAAAGAGAATCTGAAAACAGGGACATTTCCATATAGCTCATTTCACATAGAGAAATCCAACTCATTAACTCAAAAAAGTCAAGACTACGCCAAAGCATACTGTGCACTTGAGATAATCACAGGTAAGTCTCATATTGCAGTTTTTTCCCATATTAAATGGATTGTGAAAGCAACTGGAAACTAGTTCACATTCATTTATGTGAACTACTGCTGTCCAAATCTCACCCCGCAAAAACCCTACTCTTTCTCCAGCAGACGACAGAAAGGAAGCCAGTCTTGAAGGTAGAAGGTGAAATCCTGGCTCCATTGTATTCATTTGCCAAATCTGAATTGACTTCAACAGAGCCAGGATTTCCTCCATAAAGATTTAGCTATAGTAAGCAGGGGAATGTCTAAATGGCAGAGTAGAAAACCAGGTTATGGAGACTTTAGATCCCCAGTTTGTACCCCCAAGCCAAGCACCACAGTAACACATGACATGAGAATATTGCCTTGGCTGAGTTCATAACGATCAGTTTTCCAACTCAAAAGATTCACATTATTACTGAAGTTTCTGCAGGTAATCCTCCTACCAGAGGAATCAAACATAACAGAGATGAAGTGCTTCTTTCATCTTTACAGACGGCCTCTTGAGAATAACTATCACTGCCACATCTGGTGATTCTGGATCTACGTCAATTTTATTTTCCTTTGTAACCTATTACTGACCCAATTTTCTCTATTATTAGCGCTATCCTGACCATCCTGCTTCATGCTGCTGTAAAGGTACCTCTTCAAGTGACAGGGACTGAGTCAGTGTGAACTGAGGGAAAAAACAAGCAAAACCATGAAATTCTTCATCAGAATGAACACAGACAGCCAAAAATAAGAAAAAACACACAAACAAAAACTGTACACGTGCAGAACAATGCAGTGATTGAGAGAATTCAATCAGCACTGCCTCTAGCACCAAATTTAGGGCCGTAATTTCCACAGTACTTCTAAAGAATATTATTCATGCAAGACACAAAAGTTATCGATTCTTTTTTAATCCTTGCTTCAGTTCCTAAAGCAGTTTTCCATGTGTGCTAACTGAGATGGATGAAAATTCAGTAAGTAATGCAATTTTCCTGGGTTTTGTTTTCTTAACTGCTTGAATACTAAAAAAGCATCTACTTTTTTCTCCATTATCAGATACAATGCTGTAGCATGGATGCAGCATTGACACCCAGGATCCAGATCATAAATCTACCTGTGAGTAATGCTAACGGCCAAAACTCAGTATCTATCACCGCAGTGAAAGACTGTGTTACGATTACTCGGCATGGCTGCATATGAAAAAAAAAAATTACTACATTTTTTTCTGTCAAATAACCTATTTTATGTGAATATCTTACTATCTTATTTAATAATTTTTTTACCTTTACCGTAAGACTAATTTTATTATAGCATTATTCTTTATATTGCTTCTCTCGTATCCCTTATCAATTTGAATGACTTAAATGATCTTATAAAATTATGTAAGTACTGGAATATACACAAGATTACACGGGAACACAGCAAATAAACTAAGAGACAGAAATCTCAAAACTGTATTTAGCATACTCACTTGAATAAAGGAGTCCCACAAACAACACATTTGTATATTCCTTGAGCTTTATGATGTGTGTACTCCCCCTCAAAGGCACTGGGAAAACAACAACACTACATTTTAAAAATAAATAAAGGAATTTGGGGTGCTTTTAATTATTAAATTAGCTAAGACTTTAGAAAAATTTTACAGAAAAAAACCCACGATTTAAAAGTTGGCAGTTGTTTTTTATTAAAGGCAGCAAATAAAGCAGGCACAGGAAAAGGGGAATGTCCTCATTAGTGTGCCTCAGGTGTTATGTATCATGCAAGAGGAAGCAAATTGTCCCACAGTTCAAAGGACAGAACAACAACAAAAAGGGAAAAACTGGAATCTTCCCCTATTTGGCAAGCAAAACGTAAGTTTTTGCAAACACAGATTGTTTGACATGTAGCTCAACCTGACGCACTTCTCTACGTCTGTCTTTGGGAAATGTGTCAGTGGTGGGCTCAGCTGCTGAGGCAGAGGTGTGAAGCGCTTGGGTGCCTGCCACCTGGGAGCTGTGAAGCCATGCTGCTGGGTCAGGCCACGATGGGCTGCCGGGGCGACAGAGGCATTGTAGCTGAAAATGAAATAATTGGTCCACGATTTCAAGCTGTGTGTGCCTTATATTTTTAGCTGAAAAGCAATATTACAGCTTTAAGGGAATATTTTTCTAAGTTAACAATCTAAAAGGCTACGAGGTCATTCATCTAATACGAATCAGCTGCGCTAGCCCAACAAAAAGCCTATGTGCTCAGCAGCTTGTTTTTATTATCCTTTCACCCTTTTTATGAGGTCCAATTTTTTTTTATAAACAGGATTTTTAAGAATGACCTAATCTCCGATTGTTTGTGTGCATTAAATCACGTTGTTGGTCCCATACACAAGAGCAAGGAGGGCCAGGGGGAGGCAGGCCTCCCAGCAGAGGCCAACATCCACCATGGACGAAGGGGGCTGGGGCAGAGAGGGGGACCGTCCCCACAGCCCCTCCTCAGCAAATTCAGCCACCGGTCCGTGCTGTCAGGAAGAGTGCTGCCGATTAACCGGGACCCCATGTGAGGTGGAGAGCCCTTTCAGGTCATGAATGAAAACAAGCAGTTACATCATTAGTACGTTTGGAGCAGAGGTAAAGCCAGGGCCTTATGCCAAACTCAGTGGTATAAATTAGACAACAAAAAGTGGCTAGGCCTTGGCAAGTTACCTTCATGCTGGAATCAGCTGAGAGAGAGACTTTATTCACTAAAAACAATCTTGGAAGCAAGTCCTTTTTTTTTTTCCTCCAGGACTCAGAGCTGGCTTCCAGTGACTAAAGCCATGTGAGGGCAGTTATTGAAAATTTTTGACATTCCAACCACAAATGAGCCAATAAATACCTTCTCCACATGTGCTTCAAAAAGAAATTGGAGTGGGGTGGAAAAGAACTAAATTATGCTACCTTCTTTCTGCAGCCAAAACGTCTATACTTACAATGGCCACCTTCAAAACTCCAGCCTCCTGGCACAGGGCCATTTCCCTCGTGGTTCTGCTTACTGCGATGTCTTCCAAAAAAAGTGTACCTAAACTGCTATTACTTCCACACATTTTGTAGTAAACTAAAAACAGACTCTAAACATGAGCCCCGTGACTTTATAAGACATGCAGCGTTCATTAAAAGGAAAAAGTCACACAAGACCCCTGGCTTTGGCCCCCATGCTAGAGATGGTTGTCTTTGCAGTGGTGTTAATTTGTAGGGGTTAGTAAACAAGTGCAGAAATCCTGGGGGAAAAAAAAAACCAACTTGGTGGTGAAGGCGGGGAAGCACCAGTAAGAAGAGGGGGAGAAAAGAAAGATGCCTGCATTTTGAGGACTGCATTTCCTTCATCCTGCCTTACCTTTCAGTCCCCTTCTCCTGAGTGACATGATACTGCAAGGGTGTCAGCCGCTTCCTCAGCTCCTCCTGGGAAAAGACCACCTTACAGTCCTTTTTATCCCTACATGACCCTGCAAAGGGAGAGGATATGGGAGAAGGAGCCTTTTTAGCTTAAATCCTGAATAATTGCTTTGGCAGACGGCCACAGCATAGCTTCTGCATTCACTTGTCAATGACCAGACCGGTCCCTAATGCACGAAGAATGGCTCAGCTGAACTGCAGCTGATTATTTCTTCAAATCCAAGTTTAAAAAAGAATTTTGCTTGAGAGCCAGGTGATTCCACTGGAGCAGTGACAATGTGCTACAGCCAAAGCCCTTGGGTGTTTTATACACTAGACTGTTGCACAATCATTCACAAGAAATAACATTTTTCCCACCGTTAAAAAAAAAAAAATGCAAAAAAACCAACTACAGCTGAAACATTCTTTACAAGACATCTATATTGGAGACTCACGGTAATGGGCATATGATGTTCAGCCACAACATCCAACAATTTCACTACCCTTTAAAGTAGCTGAAAAACAATTCTAAATCTTCAGAATTCCAGAAAGGTTGATTTAACTTCTAGTTGCATCCTCATCCTTTTACTTTATAACATCAACTGTTGTATTTTTTCACTGTTGAAGCAGTAGAATAGAAGCCCTGAGGAGCAAGTAATTTTTTTATGCACAAAGCTGTACAAGGTTCAACAATAAACTTGTCATAAAAATCAGGGTTGCTATTGAAAGTACCTTCCTTTGCAAATCTTGTCTTATGCTTTGCTTAGTTCACACAGAAAATCCAAGGAGTACATAAGGATTAATGTAAAAAAGCATTTGTGTAGTGCAAAAATTCACATCACATCAGGAAAGAAAAAATAACAATAAGGTTGCTTTTGAGAATGAAAACTCCCAAAGTAGTAACAGAAATTGCCAAATATTCAAATAACTTTGATAATTACTTGCAAAAATTACCTGACTAAATACAGCAGGGAAAAAGCACTCTAATTAAAATATGGTACAATTAGAAATAAACAATCCCGACAAAAATATTTTTTGCTAGTAATGTATATGCACTCATAAAAAGACCAATTGTGTTCCCAAAGTAGAGGGAACAGAGCTACCCATCTGTATGTCATTTAGTACAGGAGAGGCAATGGCAGGTTTAAATTACATGGTATTGGATTGCAATTTCCTAACATTGGATGCTTTTCTGCTTTTTTACCTTGAGTCATTACTAAGGAGTGTTCATAAAAAGTAGCTTAAAGCACAGATGCTTGCAAATCATTTAAGAAAAGATGTTTCTTTCTTCCTCCCCCTCTTCTTTTCTCATTTTTTTAATGTGTGGGGGTGGGTGAATAGGGGAGAGAGAAAAAGAATAATGCTGTTGGTCACTACCGAGTAACCCTAGGAAGTATTTTCAGGAAAAAAAAAAAGTAAAATTGAAAACATGTGATTGAAGTAAATAGTGCAAACATAAAAAGCTTTACTAGTGAAAGAAAGGTATTGAAAAGCGACTTTATTTCATAGATTAGAAATTACTTTTGATCTAAACATTCTTAAAAACAGATTGTTTTCCACTCTGAGCCATCTCATTAGCTGTCCTGCAGAGCCTTCGTTTTAATGGCAAGCTTTGAAAGAGCACTGCTGTATGCCTTTGTTAGCTTCAATCTTATTTGGGAGAGGGATAAAGATTTCATTCCAGGTCTCTTTGTTTGTCTTTCAAGAACCACTAAAGCAGTATTCACACAAATTTTGCAGGAATGTGCCCTGTGCCATAGCTTACAAATTATTTGGTTTTGGTGCACTTAAAGGTCACCTTCCAAATTAGCAAAATTTTCCTACATCCTGGCTTTTCAACCTTAAATGTAAATATTGTTTCCTAACTGTAAGTGAGGTTTGTTCTTTACAACGTTTGGTTGCTTATTTAAAGATGTCAAATGTTGGAGGTTTTTATTCTCTGAACATGCAGAGCTCTAGGACTAATAAGTCTTTCAAAGTACAGCTAACAGGGAAAGGAAGCATATGCATTATATAAATAGCTATTGTTATGTTGCATTACGCAGCTCAGAAAGAAACTGTTTGAGAGACAGTCTTTCATCTATAATTTCAGTACTTAAAAAGTTGTCTAGAGAGCAGCAAAGAATCTTACAAAACAACACCTCTTCACTTTTAAAAGTATCTACCAATTATTTTTTAAAAGAATTCTATTTGCTCTTTATATGTTGCAAAAAAGCAAACTAAGCGTAACTTCATTTTGGAAAAGTCAGAGCTAATACTGAATGTTTTAAAGAATGGTCAGTATGCCCTCTTTTCTCTCCTTGAATAATTTTTCATCTATTTTAGAAATTTAGTGCTCTTCAGTCAATGGGGTAACTATATGCACAAGAAAATTTCTATATGCCACTTGATCCATGACATAGATCAGAAGTAGGAAGCGTGTTATAAAAGATTTTTTTCCCCATTGCTTTTAATAATCAACTGTGTTTTACAATACAGACAAATATTTATGTCTACAGGGGAATTTTGTCAAACTGGACTGGGGTAAACTGCACCCTACCCCAACAAAGGACTCTCCAGGTTTGTAATTTAATGGAGTATACATCAGCAAAAAGCTATAGTTGCACTACAAAACATAAAGGAAATCTTTTGATCCAGCCCTCTGCATTTGAGAACAGCCCTATTCAATTAATCGCACTTATTATTTAACTGCTAGCAACAACAACAACAAAAAGCTCAGTAAATTGACTGTACTATTTCCATATTGCCAAAGAGCCAAGGAGGTAAAGCAAGACTCACCCCTGACTGCAAAGGATGTAAGGATATGTTACCTGAAACAGGGCTAGCCTACAAGCCTCAATAAAATGCAATGAATCCTAAAAATTACTGGATGAGATTCTAGGAATACAGTCCTTTGGTTAGGAAAAAAAATTACAGGCAAGAGGGACAAAAGTGCTCAACTTGCAGTACAATAGTGGCTACTTGCATTTTTTTCAGCTGTTCCTTTACAGCATATAGATGTCTGCTACGTTCAAGCCAACTGTCTGTGGGAGGGGACAACATAAAGCTACACAAATATATGCCCAATATGACAGAAACTGCCGCTAGCAGTGCAGCTGTTATCAAATTCGTTGTTAAAGGAGGGAATAAAGGTGCAGGCTGACCATCTTCCTCGGTCTGGTTCCCCAAAGAAGGGACCAGGTACAGGCTGTGGAAAGGGTTCCCATACAGGCCACAAACTTCTTCAGCAACTCAGGCATAAACAAAGGCAGGCTCACAGTTCATTTGCAAATTATACAGTTCAAGGCAGAGGAGAAAAAAGGTCATCCGTTTTACAAATAGCATGGCATCAGTGTGATTACATTAAAGGTGAGAGTAAATTAGATACACTGTGGGAATAACAGAGTCTGGATTCATTGGATCTGTAATAGGTCTCTGGACTGGATCTCACTTGCTCTTTGGAGGTGATGCTCTCAGCAATGACTTTTAGAAGAGCCCAGTACAGCTACGTTCCTAACTCCAGTTAGATCCCGCTGTTAGGAGAAGTGAACACCAGCCTAGAAGGGCAGACAAAATTCCCTTTACGTTCCACTTCAGGATCGGAGGCCAGATTAAATCCTCTAATCAGTGCTCCTCGGTGCCTTCACTGAGGTTGACGATCATTAGAAGAGCAGTGTGCAGGCAACTGTTCCACAAACAGGCACCAGCGTTTCTACTTGAGGCCATCATCCTTCTGCCTTTTGCCAAGAGTTACAGCAGTGCTAAAAGCTGTTAAGATCCTGGAGCAGGATGGAAGGCTTTGTGAAGAAAAGGCCAGGCTCACAAATCTTAATTCATAAACATTAAAAAAAAAGCTGAGGAAGGTGAAACAAACACCAACAGAAACCCTTTTGGAGCCTTTGTGGCATTTCTGTGCTTAGGAATGGGTTTTCTGAAAAGCAATGCAATGCACACTACCATTTACTATTCACCTGCAAACTACAGGCATTTCAGAATTCAGCTCTGGAGTCCTCCTCTGTACCAATGAAGTGAACAGAAAGTATTTTCTGGGTGTTGACCTGATAATGAAGATATTAAGCATCTCACCTCAGACAAAAATTCCAATTTTAATTGACCTTTTCAAATCTGTGGTTCATAACGCAGGCGTGTGCCATTTCCTTCCGTATAAGCAATCACAAGAAAACTAGCAACAAGGTATGTCCAGACAGACGGACACAACTTAGCAGACCATTACTCCTCACCACTCAGCCCTTCACCTGCTCCCAGTGTGCTGGAGAGTGGCGATTAATGTCTGTCATGCCCTGAAATATGGTGGCATTTTGCCTGATGGCTTTCCTTCTTCAAATAGGCTTTTGAACTGTTCTAACGATTTTCTCTTACGTTTTGTTGCTTTCTATCACTGAAATTAACTCAACATTTCAACTGAGTGGAAGACACAGCACACATTTTCCCCCTTCTACGTATGCTTATGTTCCACTAGCATTAATGGACATTACAGTCATGCACTGAGCACATACCATTAAGACTTCCTGAATTAAATATGGCAAGATCAAATGTTCCAGCAGAGCACAGCCATACAATAAATCGGGCTTCTAGTTTTCAGTACTACTTTTAATATAACCAAGCAGTTTTTTAGGGGCCTTCTAGCACATTTTGTTATTCATATACCACCCCAGCCCCAATCCTGCAATGTGACCTGTGTGGGCAGACCCTTGGGAATATGCATAGCTCCAACAACTACATAAGGGTCTATGAATGTACATCAGATTACAGGATTTGGCTCTAAGTATACATCTCTGCTTCCCAAATCCTGTCCCCTCATGGGTGGGTCACACCTTAGTCATCAGTGGTAAATTATCTCAAACTGACATTAAGAGGAATCCTGCAAAGTTAAAAAATATTTGTGTACCTATCTTTTAATAAATAGCCTTACATACGCTATTGCTAACACTCAGTATTATTAAAAGTGGAATTCTCATTTTTATTATTTCAAGTCTAAATTACACAGTTTATGCTTCTTGTTTACAGTTTTGCCTCTCTCTCTGCTTAGGAAAAGGAAAACACACAACTCTCTCTTTCACTTCTGTTTAGTCTGTTCTCTGCAGACTCCAGTCCACAGCCTTGGGAGAATGCCACAGAGTCCTTTCACTACAAACAAGCCAGGAACTGCTCATCTAGTTTAAAAAAGAACAACTCTTGAAAATGCAAATCGATGCAAACAGTTCTATTGGTTTGTAAGTTGAAAAACACTGTTTTACAAAATCTGTATTTGACATGATAGATTTTTTATAATCCCATCACAAGCCATTTTAAATTATCTAAGCATGCTGCTGACTAGGATAGATGCTGCAGAAGAACTCTGAAAAGTTGGGAGGTCACGTTTAAGTAAAATCCAAACTTCATCATTAAAAAAACCCTGTAAATGTTTTACACGTTGAAAAACAGATCTGTGTTTCTTCTCTGAGGGATGGCTCCTTTGCTTTCTTGCTGTAGGTAGCTAACTCCCACCTGCTGTTGAAATACCATTTGCAGTTTCATGCAAGCATTAGGAGTAATGGGGCGAAGACCATTTCCACTACATTGTGCGTTGAAAATCCAAAAGTCGGGTACCAGGACAACAGTTACAATTTTGGGTCAAATGCCAGGTTGTATCTGAAAAGAACACCACCCAAAAATTAACTGTCTTTAAAAAAAATTATTTACTTAACACCCAGGAGGGTCACATGGCCACAAGGGAAGGGCAAGCCCCTTCTGTGCAAATTTGCAAGCTTCCCATGCAACCAAGTAACAGAGCTACCATATTTATTTTTTCCACCTGGTCATCAGCATGGCTCCCATTTTATATAAATGCATATATTTTGAGTCACTGTCAGAGATCTCCCATGTAAGACAGCAAATTTCTCAAGCACTAAAAATAAATCCCAAACTCCCAACTAACGCATCTCTTCTGCACACTTGTTTTCTTTCCAAAGAAAGTGGTACTGGAACCCCAGTGTTCCCTGTACAGGCAGCATCTATGGGACCAGAAGCTGACTGGTTGTTTCCACAGGTCTGCAAGCCTCTTTGTGGCTGGTTACATGGCCAAGGTAGCCGCACAAGCCAAAGAGACATTCCCTGGAGAAGAAATCTGAAGCTGCCTCTCCTCCCCGCAAATGCAAAATACATTTAACAAAAGACTGAAATGTTTTGTGCAGTGGGGAAAAGGGAAGGAAAAGCAGCTCGTCTGTCCTCTCCAGGGATGTCTACTTTATTTCCTTATCTCACGTTAATGAAATAAATGTCACTACCAGCCACAATCTTAGTCTCACAACCTTTCCAAATTATAACCACTGAGGACTCCACCATCACCCTGCGCCAGCTGGTGGAGGGGTAGGCAGCTTCCCCCAGGGCTTTTTGAGCTGTCACCTTCACCTGTACCATAGCGACGGCAGCATGTGGCTGCTCAGCAGAGATTGGTGAATAGAAGCACCTTCACTTAAGTGGAGCAAAAGCTCATTACGTTATGAACTGCCACTTTTGTTACCCTTTCTGCTGAGATGGCCAAAGAGTGCATGGGGCAGCTGATGTATTTGCCTTACTCTTGAATGCAAACCAGGCAAGACAAAATCGAGATCTACTGGTACAGCAGTGGAGGAGGGAACATTTATAATGATGGATTTATCTTCCTCTCTCTCTTAACAGATAAAGAGACTTTTGTTTTGCTGATATGATCCTAGCACCTTTCATAGGCACTACATTTGTTTAAATTAAAAACAAGAAAGGCACTCTGTATCTGGTCAGTAGATTTCTGTCAGAATCAATAAAAGGGTGCACAACATATGGAAAGGCATTTTATTAACAGCAGAATTAAGCTGAATTTAATAAGAGCGCTTTATGCTACCTTTTGCATTTAAAATATTTCAGTAAGCCATCAAAATAAGTTTATTCACACGGCTTTAATAAAGGTTTAACCCTGGCAGCAGAAACAATTAAAAAGTCAGCATTTGCCAGCGGTTACCACAGTGGTGTGTAGCTTATTGTGGCATTTAGGCTGTTGCTAAATCCTCCTGCTGCTTCCTCCACAATAGTGATGTGTGGCCTGTGAAATGAGCACTGCGTTTCAAGAATCAAGGTGCCACAATCTATACTTGGGATGGGGGTGGAGGAAAGGAGCAGGGTGGAGGGAGGTCTTTCTTCTCCAGTTCCCCCCAACAGCCCAGATCTAACTCCCTGCAAAACTCAGTCTGTCTCCAACTGTGCAGGAACCCTTTTAGCAAAAATGCAAGCAGGCACAGCCTGCTTCATGGCCTTTCATCCCACATCTCCAAGCACTGAGGGACACACCCAGCATGAGGACAGGAACAGCTGGAACACGCTGTGCTCCAGCTGTTGCTCTGCTGTGGCCACCATGGAAAACACTGTAGCCCCCTCCCCTCTCAACCTGCTTCAGAACTAAAGGTAGAGAAACAGCCAAAAAAGGTTAGTGACTGCCAACTTCTTTCCCTGGTGGGCTTTCTGGACTTCCCTATGTTTCTGTAAAATTCAGCCATGCTTTATGGGTCAGGAAGATGGGGTCAAGCCCTATAAAAGGGCTTTAAGAGGACTCAGTCGAGCCCTTCCCTGCTGTGCTCTCCTCGGGAGTCCTTGACTGGGCCAGAGCATTGAGCAGGGAGGTGTTACCTGCAGCACACAAAGCTGCCAGAGCCCAACCTGGGCTGCCAGCAGCTACCGTCCCACCAAGAACCTCTCCTCCAGCTGAAGTAGGGGGCACCTTCGTACCTCAGCCACATGCTCCTTCCCAACATAGTCTCTTTTGAAGGCAATCACGAGATGAGACACATGTTTAGCTTGTAACTAAGAACAAACCTTTTCTGCTTCTTAGCCATCTCTGGGACACAATTCCTCTCTACTCATCTCCCCCCAGATCACGATCTGTGGTGTAGTAACCTGTGGTTAACCTAACAGCTAAGTTATAGCAGTGTTTGTGTCTCTGGTGCCTGATTCTCAATCCATGCTCTAGACCCATTCAATGTACCATCAAACTCCAAGCTCACACATCCCCTAAGTGACCTCCTGGGTCATCTCCTCCATCGCTTCCCAACATACTCTCACTGACTTCAGGGTTCACATTCCCATCTTGCACCTTTTCTTTCTTGCCCTCCCTCAGCTTAACAAGATATAAAATCTCCTTCCATTTTGTGTGCTGTTGTCTCTCCTTTATAGAATCACAGAGTCATCTAGGTTGGAAAAGACCTTGAAGATCACCTAGTCCAACCATTAACCTAACATTGACAGTTCTGAACTACACCATATCCCTAAGCGCTTATGTCAATCACATTCATCACATCACAAATGTTACATCACATTCTTCTCTGCAACCTTTATCATGCACTCTTCAGAGAAAGGACAAAGCCAGGAGCTGCTTTTAATTGAAGAGAAAAAAGTGAAAGCAGCCCTTAAAGGACTTCTCAGACCTCCTGTTATAAACAGACAGTCCCAGTAACTAAAAAAGTGGCTTTTCATGGGAAACTAAAACACAGAAACACCATTAGTGCTGAAACCTCATATTTTCCATACCCAACTAAGCAGAAAGCGCAGTAAGCCTGAGCTGTAGAAGACACAGGAATGGAACGCAGAAAATTTATGAGCTCCCAGAATTAAAACATTCCTGCAAGAAGGGTAGAAATGGCTTGTGGTGGGTCCTTTATAGGAGCAGGAAGGGAAGGCAAATGACCTTAAGAGATCTGTCAGGAAACACATTAAGGAACTGGCTCTGTGCACGGTCTGGGAGCACAAGAAACGTCTCACCATCCTTGTGCTACTTCTTGCCAGAGTCACTGAGGAGCCTCCCCCAGGCGAGGCAGGGACGACGAGCACCTTCTGTCTATCCAGCAGATGAGGGAGAGTGCAAAACTCCGCCAGGACAAGGACTTAAGGAGGGGGAAAAAAACAGGGTACGAACCCTAGGGTGCAAACAAAAAGGGGACATTAACAAAGGGTTTCTGGTCTTCTTTATGATCCCAAGTTTTGCAAGCATCAGGCACAATAACAGTATTACTCCCAATGAGATATCTACAAATAAATTTCATTCTAAACTGTACTAAAGTAGACATTCTAGACTGAATACTATTGTACAAAAGAAACATTTGTAAATACAGAATAGCATTGAATATACTCCCATTAAGACACCTCTATATAAAGGTAATTTTAAAAACATATTTTCAAGCCATTCCAAAAATATGATAATTTTATGCTCTGTTATGATACTACAGTGTTCAACTTCATATGACTACGAAGTAGACATACACACAAACATTTATATAACAATGACACATGAACAGCTATTGTGCTCACACAGTGCTTGTTTTCAAGACTTTTCGAGCATTTACTAAATTCCTCAAAACTGCTGGGAGGTAGTAAACTACATAATTTTTAAGACTGTATTTTAAGTTTAAAAATCTATGCATGTTCCAAATCGTTATTTTCTTTTTTTTTTTCTTTTTAATTTAGCATCATAGAAATTAGTTTTGATTTTTGCCCCCCAACCAATTCTGAGGAACAAGTACATCCAGCTGAGACCTTGTATGACATATTTAAACCCAGAGCAAATTTTTACATTCAAGATATAAACCCCAGAAAACATTTATATTTATAGGGATTTATCATTAAAACATTGACAGGCATTTAACCACAGCAATACAGGTGGGTTTTGCTATACAACATATCAGTCTTACTCTTCTTTCAGATCACGTGAACAGACATCTTTAATAGTACATCTCTGGTGATACACATTACAGAAAGCTACAAGAAAGTTATACATTACGGAAATTATATCTCTGAACATAGAAACATACAACATGAAACATTTCGACATACTTAAGTCACACAAAGTTTGATAGCAACTACCGTACTTTGAACACATGAGACTAAGGTCTTTTCTAGACTTTTTGTTGTTAAATTCAGATCTGGCAAACACTACACACACACACACAATTTCACTGACATGAGCATTCTGAGAGTTCAGAGGGACAAATGTATATGAATAACTCATGTATGTAACTGTCTGCAAGATCTGCTCCTAAAAGTAATCCTTTATGTTAGCAGATTACTACCAAAAATCCAGTTCTGAGACCCAGTAATTTTCTGTTCACTAACTATTCAATTTTATGAGAAGACATTATACTGAAACTTGGAATTAACAAAGGTTTAATAAAACAAGTTATGAGAAATTATACTATAGATATTTACTTAATAAAGACTTACACCATATGCCCAGCACCATCTTCATACAGATGTATTGTAATCTAATCCTAGAAAAGTATGGTTTACTACTAGTAGTTATTTTAGTAATTAAACACTTCACAACAATTTAATATTATCTAGGACTTTATTATTTCATACAGAAAAAAACCCCCCTAAGTCTACCCCTGTAATTTCTTCATGATTACTTTTACTTAATTTTACAAGCACCATAATTTTCTTTGATCTACAGGAAAGGAAAAGCCAAATTATCTCATGCAAAAAATGTGATGTAAGCAGCACAACATTCAAAGTGTTAAAGAAATAAAGGATTTTTTTAAGAAATGAGAACCCATAATAATTAAAATACACAGCAAAACAAAATAAGCTCTTTTTACTTCATAGCCTGGTGGTCTGCTACAGAAAACATATGTACATGGAATCTGCATAATCGTTATTTGTACCAGTTACTTGTTGGTACGCACTAACGCAGCTGAAGTAGTTTTTACATTAAAAGTTTGGGGGTGTTTTGTTCTGGTTTTGTTTCAGGGTTTTTTTTAAGATTTAATTTCTGTGAACTAAATCCTAGCAGGTGCTGAGGGCATCCTACATTTCCAAAAAAATTTAGAGCATTCAACCCTAATAAAGTGGGCTCAAGGAGCGACACTTCTACATCACAGGACTGACACAACCAAGCTGTAATCATTACTGGCAATGAAGAAACATTGAACCAATGTGAAGGTAGTTTGCGTACCAGCACAGATTGATGTGATTTTTCCCAATGTTCATGCTTTTCTTAAAATACTTGTAAATGTTCATAAGGTCTCCGGGTGTACTTTATGTATGAATGACTCCTAAATGGGAAGCTTTTCATATAGTGCTAAGTGTGCAAAACAGCATATCCTTAGTGCCATCTACTGGGAATGCCTCCTCATACCCTGACTTTACCATGTTGGCTATAAAAAATGTAATGGGCAAACTGTACACTAGGTTTGCACACGTTGAAACGTTTAGTCCACACTTCAGACAAAAAAAAACCCTTTAAACTTGGAAGAATAGATCCACACTCCAGGTGCTAATATACAAATAGAAAAAAAAGAGTAAAAACACTTCACTAGCACAACTGATCCAGTGTAACTCGCACATGCTTACAAAACAGTGTTTCATAGAAGAGACACAAAGGTCATCCCTATTGTAAGATACTTCCTAGCATTATTTCATTCATTTAACTTATGGAGAAAAAAAATCACTTATTTCTGATCTACAACTATAACTTTCTATTAAACTAAATATTGCATTGTATTACTTTGCTCCTTACAGAAAGGACAGGGGTACCATTCCAAGCATAGAAATTGAAATGATATTTTCATTTAAGTCCCTGTCCTGCAAATATTTAACTGCATGGAGTTTAAAACTGTGCTTGAAAGCCCAATTTACAACTCTTCTGGCACTTTGCTCCCTTACGCTGAGCAGGCAGGGGTTCCAGAAGGTTAGAAAGTCTCCTTCCTTATGGAATTTGCCACTGAATTAGAAGACAACCAAACTCCACACCATTTCAGACTCCATGGGCACATAGCATGACAGTACGGCTGCACGGCTGCAATTCGCACAGAACTGGGCGGTGGGAAAAGTACTAACTCAAAGTGTTATGTTATAAAAAACTCATGAGAACTCGTGGTGTTTTCTGCATACTCAAAAGTTAAAGTCACAGTGCATTGTGGCATTTAAGCAGATGTTGGCTCTAGATCTCGTTCCCATGTTTAATTTGATACATGCTATACCATTTACTTGCAACCCCCTCAATATACCACACACAAAAAAACAAACCAAAGGCAAAGCAAGCCTACATTAGTTTATAAGCATCCGGGGAATTTAGATTACTCTTAAAATATGTGAGATATGTGATTGTATATTATTCCACTGTTAGCAGATGAATTTGGGTTCATTATACATAAATACATATATATATAAAGTAGACAGTCAGTGGAACTCAATCTATTAATGTCTGCACAGTTATGGATCAAAGGGACAGGAATAAACAGTAGTATTATGAGCTTTTTATTCCAAAATGTGACTACCGGATCATGCCAGAAAAATTACTTGACAAAATAGCTAATGTCATGCTTTCCAAACAGGTACGCAATAGCAAAACCTCCCATGGGCTGTGTTTCTAGCTGACCAACTTTGAGATCTCCTTTTCAGAGCAGAAACAAAATGGCCAGAAGACTGTGTGCCCCCATCTTAAGGTAGACACCGGCAATATAAGCACACATCAAAAGGTGCATAATGAGGGCTAAGGAAATTTGCTTACCCTATATTTTTAGGATTTTAAATCTGGCTCAGCAGCAAATATAACAGGAAACGAAGGTCAGGCTGACACAATGTGGGCTATTGTCTCTCTTCCTCAATATGTGTTTGCAGCTCCTATCTAGGTTAATGGGTTTTGTGCACATGTGGGGGGAAACAGAACACAAATGCTGCAAAAATTGGACTCAGATTTAGTTCAAATAAAGTGTAATCAGCTTCAGAAAAATCCATCAGCTTGAAAACTGATGTCTTATCACTGAAAAAATCTTTAAAACATCAACTCCATATGCTTAAGTCCAGCATTTTGCACCCTTATGAACCGGTTGTGAGTGTAGTACAAACACCCGAGCTGTTTCTTTTTTGATGCTTCAAATACGGATCAGCCAGGACTATATATTTTTTATTTGGGTGTCAAGAAAATTCCTAGTAATGTTCAAAATTAGCTCAGTGCAGCTTTTATTTTCTCCCACCTAACCATGTACACTGACATTATTATGCAGACATTACAGATACTGTTGCTGTTAAACACAAAATACTCAGGTTCAAGGTTTTCATGATACAACAAACCCATGGAGATGGGGTTTTACCGAAACCTTCACAGACCTAATAGCTGAACCTGGACCTTACAATAAAAGTGCAGCTGCATCTGGGCATTAAATTGCATGTTTCCATTTATTTATTTAGAGAAGTGTCATGTAACTAAAGAATATGCTGTCAGAGGAATTAAAGAATTAAGTTTTAAGTTCTGCACACTTTTTGTACATAGTTTTCAGTGCAACATATTTGATTCGTAATAAAAATGTAAAAAGAGACACATGGAGTGTAACTATAGTATACTGCTAAAGATTTTGGAAAATATTTTTAAGTCCTATGATTTAACAGAAAACAATACGCTAAATTCTTTTCTGCATCTCTTTCAAAAAATTATAAATGGCATTTAATACATTATTTTCAGTTTCATTCCACTGGTTTTGCCAATGACGAAAATAATATAAAATTTACGAGAGAATATGTTGGACAAGGAAGTCAGCATTTCCAAGCATGCTAAAATACTTCAGATATGAAAACCCTCACTCAAGCCAGTGACTTTTACAAAAAACCCCAAACTTCTGGTTCAAAGGAAAATTTAAACAAACCAGAGCAACCCATAGCACATAGTTTCCTGCAGCAGAGACACTCATTCCTAAAGGGCCTTCATTACGCATGACACAACAAGCAGCACCCATTCAACCTGAGGGAAGCCCACAGGCTCGCAGGGCCACTGGCTGGCTCTTTGTCACCAAATGCAGCAGGTTGAATGCAGACATCACTGTGATATCCTCACCAACAAAACCAGAGGCAAAGAACAGGGGCAAGAGCTGAGTAGGGAAGAAAAAGAAAAAAAAAAAAAAAAGAAAAAAAAAGATGAGAACAAATTAAAACATCAAAGATGTTAAGATACATTCACAGAAAAAACAATGCTTACAATTTTATGAGACCACCACACAGGAGCACAATTCTAAATGTGCTTTTCTTAGTACGTTTAGCCCATTTGTGATACACCCCCCCCTAAAATCAAAATTGATATATCAAAATATATATTACAAAGTATTCAGAGAAGCAACTTTCTATGCTACCAAGTGAGAGGGAGTGGGCATTTTTATAGGGGGCATTCACAATGGCTGCTTTAGATACCCAACTGAGAGCAACTCAGGGTAGCAACCTATGTGCTCACAAGTGCAGAGGTACCAAGAGAGAAACCTCCGGACCTCAGCTTGATAGCAGGAATCCTGCTTTGAACACCCAGGAATGCCAAGCAGATCAAACGTACAGGCTTTTTCTATTTATTTTATTTAAAACAAAATCACACTCCGCAACATTTCTGAATGGTGAATGCTGGACACCAGTCATTGCTAAAAATTGTTCTTTTGATGACTTGTTTGAGGAACGTGACATTTCATTGTAATAAACTTGCCAGATATCTTAAAACCACAACTTTTTTTTTTAAAGGCAGGAAATAATTTGCATTGTAAACTGCCCATGAGATATATTTAACCAGTCTTCCGGCCAGTTTAAAGATAGCAAACAGAAAAATGGCAGTTGCGAGATTTAATTTTAGAAGGATTTAATGTATGAATACTAGTCGCTTCATTTGCCCTGCGATGGGAAAGAGAAAACGCAGCTCCTTTATAGCCCCGCCATTCATAGCCACAGCTCGCTTGGGAAGATGATGTGACATCGGGGACCGGAGCCAACTCCCACCAAAGTCACTAATGAAGCTCTCATGGGCTCTGGTGGAAGCAGGATTAGGCGCCCGGTGCCTAATGACAGCAGGGCACGACTCCTCGTCCCCTCCCAGGTGCCCTCTTCCTTTCTGGCCTGTGGCAGCACAGGAGCTGCGGGACGCAAGGTCCGGCCGTGGCCCGGGGCAGGGCTCGGCCGAGACAAGCCGAGCACGGGCTCACCCCGAAGAGCAGGCACATAGTGCCCAGCCATACGTATCACCCAGCCATTCCGGAGTGTATCTGACGGAAACCTGCTTGCATGAACATGCCTGAGCTCTGACTTATCCAAACTAAACTCGCGGCAAAGCCCAAACACCTCCGTGCTGCCGAACGGCGGCAAAGCGGGGGGAAGCTGGGCGCTGCACGGCGGGCGGACAGCCCGAGAGCCATTACACAGAAATAATCACGGCGTTGTCACGAGTGACTGCAGAGCCGATTAAAAAAAAAAAAAAAAAGAGTAACCCCCCTCCCCAGCAGACTGCCGGCTAATAAAAGACGGGAGACCCGCGCGCAGCCACGCTACACGCCGCCGCTCTCGCGGCCCCGCCCCGCAGCGGCCTGCGGGCGGGCAGCGCGTGCCCCGCCTGCCGGGCCCACAACAGGGCGGCGCTCCCCCCCCCCGCCCGGGCCGGCGCCGCCTGGCGGCCGCAGCCCGGCACCGCTCGCCCCCCTGGCTGGCGGGTGTCCCGGCCGCCATTATACCTGGGCCACGGCCCGCCCGTGGCTTCCGCGGGGACGCCGCCGGCCGCGAGGCTTCGTGAGCGCCTGGCTCCGCCACAGCTCTCAGCAGCATGACTTTCTGGGGCGGTGCCCGGGGTACCGACAGCCCTTGCAGAGGTCAGCATGCCGAAGGGCAGACGGACAGACCGAGCCCTACCCAGCAAGGTCTTTACTGACCCTGTGTCAATGACCTCTTACAGGTCTTCACGAAGCCCCCCTGCGCAGCCGGGCACGGGCACCCGAGGAGCAGAGCGTAGGGTGAAGGGACGCACCGTGTCACCTGCCCCTTGCGCAGTCCCTCGGCCCAACAGACACCCTCATCCCTGGTCCTGGACTGACCTCCCGCACCAACACCACTTCCCTGCTCTCCCCTGTCAGGATTGTAACTCCCTCGAATGTAAGCAGTTTAAAGGAAATTATTTTAAATTCCCGAGGATTATAAAATAGATCCTGACCTCTTGCAAATGTCAAGTATTTCAGTGTTCACCAAAATGTATTCATAAAGACTCGGAGGATATATAAGTCCTGAAAGTCCAATAAAATGTAACTGAGCCTTCATGAAAACTTTATTGCAGTTAACATATTTTATTCTTTTATTGCTGACATTTTGATCACTATTTTTATTTACTCTGTACATTACAGCAATGCCCAGTAGTTTGAAGCAGGAGTGGACCTCCTGGTGCTAGGTACTGTATGCACACACACAAAAGCCCTGCTGTGGGCAGCTTACAGACTACTGTAAGAACTACTTGTAAAGAATCAGTAAAGAGAAGAGCAAAGTCAAACCCATTACAATTAACACATTTGGTTTGGAGGTGCTTCACCTGTCTGCCAATTCCATGGGTACAGAGAACAGACTGGGGGAGATAACATTAATGTTCTTGTGACAGGTTAAGATCTTTGCTCTTTCTGCAGCAGATGCAAGCTTGGCCACAGCTCGGGAACAGGTTCAGGAACTGGGTTTGCGTCTCAAATTTATTAAACAGGAACAGCCAGAGCACAACAAGAAACATGGGAAGAAAACACCATCCTGGAAATTGCAGGTGGTTTAAACTCCTGTGCTGTGCACAGCCAGACCTTTCCAGGTTAAGTGAAGACCCCATGCTGGTGCTGGAGGGAAGCCAGCTGTGCCGGCACAGCACCCCACTTCACCAGTGCGGAGTGGCCTGGGGACAGCACCATGCTAACGCAACTGTTGTATGCCTGAGCCAGGGCAAGTACTTCAGCATTGCACTCCCACCACACAGACTTGTCACCCCCTGCATCTTTAATACAGCACTGCAACGTGCCACTTTTCTGGTGGGACAGATGCTCCATGAAGAAGAGGTCAGAACAAAACTCACAATCCAGGGAAAGGAATGATGCTTTTATATGTCACTTGGTTTTGTTGTTTGGTGGGTTGGTGGGTTTTTTTTAAGCACGTGCTGCTTGCTGCACTGCCTGCAACCCCCAGGACACCACTGGCTCCTCCCCACTTGTCCCCCAGTGTCACTAAACCTCTTGGAGCCCCTTCACTTTAACCGAGAACAACATGGGCCAGCACGGATCTTTCCTCTGTCTGGCTCTCGTAAGATAAAACACTATGCTCAGAGATAGCTTGTAAATCTTATAAATATAGATCATACAAATATAGGAGTAACTATGTCATCAGGTGGGCTGCAGAAGCCTTTTGCTAGGATGATACACATTGTAACTCCAGGAAAGCCTTCCTTTCAGGACCCTGACACCCTAATGTTGACATATGTTAAAGTACACCAAGCTTTCAAAAGCTTCTATATCGTCTATTGCAAACATTCAGAAATCACAAGTTTGGCCCCAAAATAAACATGATTTGTTAAGAAGTAACATTACGGGGTCTGTCAAATTTGTCCTTTGGAAACTGAGAACTTTGTATGTACTC
Source organism: Strix aluco (assembly GCF_031877795.1). Lineage (NCBI taxonomy): Eukaryota > Metazoa > Chordata > Aves > Strigiformes > Strigidae > Strix > Strix aluco. Next base: position 50,535,119 of record NC_133935.1, read on the forward strand.
AGGTTATGTTTTCTCAACCTCTGTCTGCAACTAGAGAAATTTCTTTGGGGGATGGACAACTTGAGAGATTGAAATCTGATATTATCACATTTTGCTTTCAAGAGCTGCAAAGGAAACATCAATGGTGTTGAGAGCTGATAACACTACTGGTTTAAGTTTTTCCATATTCAGTGTTTTTCCTGACAACTCAGGTCCAGAATTCCTAAAATTACATGAGAATCCCAGCTCTCGAGAAAAATTGTGAAGTTTAAGCCCTTTACAAGTAAATTTAAAAGTAACCCAAATTCCTAAGGGAACAATCATTTCTTTTCTTGTCCCAATAATGAGACCTTAATAGTGAGAGGCTTCTACTTTTTATCCAATTCCCCCCCCCCCAAGTCTCTGGCCCCATTTGGAAGGCAGGAAACAATTAGAGATAGGTACACGCTAGCCAGAGAGCCAGGCTCTTGTCAGAAATTTCTATGTCACTGGAAAAAGCAGAGTAAAAATATTGCCACACTGGAGAAACCCAAACAACCTGAAGTTAGAAGACAGTAAAGGCCTGTGAGTCTGCTATACTCAAGTGTGACATTAACAGTTTAAATTTAATCAATATTTGCTTTGTTAAGTTTCTCCAGTTCAGCAGTAAGTTCAAACAGTTGTTTGGCAAAGGGTTTATTTATTTATTTTGACATAAATCAAACCATAACCAAATTTTCACTGATAAATTCTAGTGGAATATTTAATACATATATTTATTCCAACCTTAGCATTTGAAATTTTTTTTATGTGGCTTTTGTTCACTTTATGCTGCTGCCAGTTCAGCATACAGAACAGAGCAACCACCAGGCATTGCAAGAACAAGAAGTGCAGCTTAGAGAGAACCACATGAGCAAGTATTTCAGGATATCATGGGTTTCTGTGTCTAAACAGTTATTTACTCGCTAGTCATTCTCCCTTAACATTTCCTCTGCTAAGGCCAAAGCCCTTAGTCTCTCCTGCTCCCTGCATTGCACTTGGTAGTTTTTAGGGACTTTACTGTTTGCGGTAAACATCTTCGGTTTGTCATCGTGTGTGCTAAGGTGGAGGTAAAGGCAATGTTTAACAGCTTATAAGGAGATGTTTAATCGGGTCTGACCCAATAATCATCACTAGGCTGCCAGCTGTGGCAGGAGACTGGAGCACAGAAAAACTTTTCAGCAGGGGAATGAGGACTGCCAGTTATTTATCAGAGAAAAGGGAAGAGTTCCAGCTCCCTCTTCCAATCCAGAAGATCTCTGATCATGAAGCTATCACCCTTTGCGGTGCACAAAGTATTCTCCTCACACACATTCACCTCACAAAGTATTCACCCCACTACCTGGGCTAACCATCCCTTCTGTCCTGGCCTCCCAACAGCTGGCCAGAACAATGAGGAGGCAGCCTTCAGCCCTCAAAAACCACACATCCTGTGAATACGCCTTTGTGTTTTATATTTTTAGACAACTGCATACTTCAATGCATTGTACTGTGTATTTGAAGCATTCAGCACGAAATTGTAAAGGTAATTGACAAAACCTTTGGAAATTCACCTTTAAAGAGAGATTTTAGGCTCTGGATTTTCCTGTGCTTGTACATCCATTGATAATGCAAACCAGGTGTCTCCACAAGTTTGTGATTTGCTATTAAAATACCTTGAAAAAGCTCGGTGTCTGATGAGAGTAAAATACTTTAATCATTAACAGCTAACAACATGCAGCAAAACATCATAATTATAAGCTTCTCAAAGGCTTACTGAAGAGGCATAAAGCATTCTAAAAGAAACTAGTTGTCTTAGCCTTCCAGGTCTGTGAAAGTATTGTAGCATTTAACTTGTATGCTTGCCTGCATATACTTTTTTCCCCCCTCATACAATACTAGCTTCTCAGTTACAGCCACAGAAATCAGGAGTATTAAACCTGAATTCCCACTTCACTTTTAACACTCTCAACTAAAGCATGCTCTCCATAGCTGTTTGTGCTGGAATGTGCAAGCTGAATAGCAATCCAGTCTACTTTTAGGAAGTTTACATTGTGCCCTGACAAAAGAGGTAATTACTGCCATACCTCATAATATTTGAGTGGAAAACCAGGAACCGTCAAGCTTTAAACTTGAATTTAGTACTACCATTAGAAAGGAGCTTAAACAGTAGAGTTCAAGAAAGCAAAAAGTTTTGAATTTTACCTATTCTCTTATGCTAGATTTTGTTCTTAAACCCTTCCAATAGCAACTGAGTGTATTTATCATAGAAACTCAAACTAAAGATATACACCTTTCTGCAATACAGAACACACATTCTAACACATAAAGAGATTTTCAAATATCAGTTTGGCTAACATATGCTTTCAGATACTGTCAGATCCAGCTACAGACCTTTTAATGGTCCTTGCTTACAGGAATTATCATTTGCAGAGGAAACAGAAAAGTGCTTAACTGAGGAGTATATTCAATGTTTCCTAACACAGAGTATAGTGGTTCCCTCTGCACCTAGCAAGCAGGGCTGGAGGTGGGTGCACACTGCCTGGGCACACCAGGCATGGCACACACCATGGCTGCTCAAGCTGGAGGGGCACAGGAGGCCCCCCCGGTCCGCAGCTTCCTCATGGTGCCCACAGGCCAGCCCTCTTTCTCCTGTGAAATGGGGTAATACAGCCCAGCCTATTAATGTTACTGATGTACCTTTTTCACATTCTAGCTGGGAAGCTTCAGTAGCAGTACCTTCTATATTCATCATGTTAACAGCTGGAGCAGGGGAGGAAGAAGAAAAGTCTAAAGGTTGAGATCAGACAAAGAAATAAAGCAGGAAAAGACGATGAGGATCAGACAGCATGAAAGCACTGCTCTCCCTACAGCCGGAATGTATATTTCCACCTGCTCATCCCGAGTCACACTCTGTGATACACAGTGAGAAGCAAAGCCTTAGGGACTAACCACCCTTCATATTCCATCCTTAGGCTGCATACAAGTTTCCCACTGAGGTGAATCAGAGACCTTTTCAGGAGAGCAGCCTTTAGTCCAAGCTTTATTATCCAGACTCTGCTCCTCCATCTAAGAGAGATGAGATTCCCACAATAGATTTTAGATTATTGTGCAGGCTAAAACGATTATCTTTCCAATAAAATAACCATTAAAATCTTGGAAAATAAACCAGATTCTGAAACCTTTGCACGCAATTCAAGATAGTTTCATTGATTTCAATTGTTAAGAAAAAAAAATATGCTAAGTAAGGAGGTAGGACTCTGTATGTCTACAAGTTTGCATTTATATTAGAACGGTTATCCAGAATAGAAATGATTTGTACTTATAAAAGAAAAACACGACATCTGAGCAGAGAACAAAGAGCTATATTTAATTTTCATTTAATTACTGAATTGAGCTAACATTCTCTCTAGCATCAGCCAAAGATGGGAAGCTCACAAATCCCTTACAGGAATACCCCTTTTTGTATGCTGAACTGGCCACTGCATTGCTCCCTTCTCCAGCTAGTGGAAAACTAGTTTGGCAACAAAGAGGCTGGTGTAACTAAAGCCCAGAGTGTGTCCAAGGGCCAAGTTAAAAAAGCCTGAGACCTGAGAGGATAATCAAAACAAAGGGTTTTTTGAAGGTTGTACCCTCCCGAAACGCGAGAAGGGGAAAAGCGCATTAATGCCTCTCTGTTCTGCAACTGCTCCCATGAAGGAGAGAACAGCGAGGCTGAATTCTCCTTATTTTACTACTTAACATTTGCACACAACAAGGCAGAGGTACTGGTCCCCTCTGAATAGCCAAAGGACATGTCCTTGTACAGTGGGGATGAAGAGGACATCCGTGCTACACTGAGTACAAGGGGAAGAGGGAGTTAATTAATTTTCCTTTAAGTGATACAAAAGTTCAGAGAGTTCTTGCTCAAGTGACTCTGGCTTGGTCTTTAGGGAGGAGTGTAAAATGGAAGGAGATTTCATTAGTGTAGAGACAAGACACTGCAAGGCTTGTGGGCAATGGATGAAACGTGAACAGAAAAGTGGAATTGCAAAGAGACAAGAAAAAGCAGAGAGACCCCAAGGAAAGGAAGAGACTAGACAAGTAAGGAGTCCCAAAGCCTGCGATGAAAGAGGATCCTTGGCTAAGGGCAGAAACTAGTGAGTCTCTGAGCCTTCCAAGCGCTCACACATCCATCATTTGCAGATTGTTTCCCAATAGCTATGACTGGCAGTAATTCCCAAAGGGGAGTAAATATAGGTCAATTGGGATTTTCCCCCTGTCCATTCCTGCTCCTCCCAGATCTCATGCACTAAAATAGCGCTGAGCTGCACTTTCATTTTCCCTGACTTGGTAGCCTGCCAACATACAGCACGTTCCTTCTAGGGCAGTGAGTTTTTAAGTACAACGGTCATAAACTATTTTTAAATGGGTCTTTTCTGAGAATCACAATCCTTTCAACATTGTGAAAAATATCTAATCTTTTCCATTCCAGGCAGTCCTCTCCAGCACAGTGGCAAAGATTTAATTGCTTCTGGTGCTCAGATGATGAGATACAAGTGTTCTGGAAATAACCTTTTAATTTAATAATTCCTACTGGCAAGCCCGAAAGCTTTTTGCATTGCTCGCCAATAAAGAATTCATTTTCAGTACTAAAAGAAAAAATGAAGTTTAAAAAACTTCTGGGTTTCTGCTGTGGATAGAGCTATCAAAGAGGCACCTTAGCACTGAAGACATGATACCTATTTTTACTATCAGGTCAACTGGAGTAGGTATGCTCTCCCTCTCCACCAATATTTGCCTTGTCAAGCCTACCAACAAAGAGAGAATAGAAAGCCTGTTAGCTCTGCTATTTTTAATTCGAGACAAATCCCATGCATCATTTACCAGCAGGTGAAATACAACTTTCTTTTTTAGCAGTGAACAGAAGACCTCCAACAGGAATTTCTATTCTGTTTTTCTGAAACAACTTTGTACTAGTTTTTACTTTTCAAAGAAAAAAATTACTAATTTTGAAGATTAAACAAATACTTAATTTGGAATTGGAGTTCTTTTAAATTGTGTTACACAGTGTTCTGTAACTCAGTGGACTTCTTCCTCAGCTTACAAGGCTTATTTGCCTGGGTAACAATACACAATAGATATGTGATATGAGCCATTTCTCCTTGGTAGAATATCTCATAAAAATGAAGCAAAGAGAAAGCTGAGAACTGGTATGACTTAACAGGACCTTCCAACCTTAAACACAAAAAAGTCTCTTGAAAAAAGCATTGTCTCACTTGTTCCTAAAGCGAGATGAGTGAAAACCAGCTCTGCAGTAGTTTGCTGAGCGTGCGCTCCTATCCCGCGCAGCACAGATGGGCTGCGGTGCAGCAGGTGTGAAGGAAGCTGCCACTTTTGCTGCACAGAGAAGCTGAATTCTGAAATATCACAGATGAGTTAAATTTGATGACTCTGTTTTATGAGGCATTGTAAGGAAATATTGAAATGACACTTAACTAGTCCACTGAAGGAGACAAAGGTCCCTGAACACATCAGAGCTAAAAACAGTTGTCATTTCAGCTGTGGTTTTGGCCTCTGATTTAATAAGCTCTCAGAGTAAAATCTGTATCAGGGAATAAAAAACCCCAAAGAAACAGCACTCCCTGCCACAGCAGCAGACTAAAGCATCCTCAATGCAGGATCAAATGCCAAGGGGTTATTACAGTATATATAGGAAATCACCAACAAATAACCAGTAAATCTATGGCCAGCTGATTTTCAAGATATTTACAACTCTTTTAACGGAAACAGTGGTTGGTGCTAATATCTACCTACATGTGTAGGCACATAATGTGCCTATACATGCCATGCATCCTACTAGAAAAATAAATTTCTAGTGCAAAAGACACACATAGACCCATATCCTACCCAGACATCAGCCTGTGTCATTTCATTCAGCATTCAATTCTTCAGCACAAACTATCTGAAAGCTGAATTATCTCCCTGTATTTTTGTAGTTTACTACATGAGTAAATACAATTTTTAAATCAGACTGTGAACCAAACTTAAGTCTCATATTTTGTTAAAAAGCTTATAAGCATGAGGCTTATAAAATTTAATTATGATCTCTCCATTAGCTAGCATAACTGCATTTCCGACGAGTTCAGGCTGGTTGGTTCTTTTTTTATCATCCCAGCTACTAGAAAAGCATTTCGAGTTAAAGACATCATAGCTGCCAATCTCTCCCCAACAGTCTCCCTTACATGGAAATTTTCTACGTGGCTTTCTCCAAAAACCAATACCGCTCATCACCACAGAGAGGAGCCATCTCCCTTTCAGAAAATTAGATATTCTACAGTCTCATGAGTTATCCTTCAAATAACATCTTCAGCACACATACGTCTATGCATATGTCAACAGAATAAAAGCACTCTTTAAAAATGTACCTTTGATCACACAGATTGTGCCATGATGGTATGCGGAGCAGCCTTATGAATATACAAGAAAATGTCAACCTTTTATCCAAAAATAGCTTAAAAAAATTACAGCATGAAGAAATTCTGATACTGCACAAAAAAACATAAAAGAATGGCTCACACGGTATTAGTAACATTAACCACCCTAAAACCAAAGAACTTTATGCAATTGAAAACAAAATTTTAAAAATCTAATCCATACCGAAATAAAATTCCATAGTAAAACAGAAACTCGTAAGTCTTCCCTAGTCAGACATGTACTTTTATGAATAGCAGCAAGAAGACACTACAGCAAGGACACAGTATTTATCCTTATACTTTAAATCTTCTTTGAACTTACAGTACAATCAGATAATACTGAATGTCAATGACTGAAAAGTGAGAGAGCAAAGAAAACTATTTCTGTCCAAACAGCAATAAATTTGATTCAAATATAAAGATTATTTGATTTTAAACCACTGCCCACGGTGGATTAATTTAACAAATACTTTTATTTAAATTTCTGTAACACCATTTTCTTAAAACGAATCTTCACTTCATTAGGTTATCATTAGTTGATTAGCAAAAAATAAATAACTTTACGCAAAATTTTCTGCCACTATTTAATAACCGGGATTATATGTACATCTACCTGTATTTAGGTAACTCCAGGGATAAACACATTTGTTCAGGACTCTTTTTCCTTCTTACAAGAGAAAATGTCCAAAGGCAAACTTTTTTCAATGAAAAACATTACTTGGAATCTGTGTGAGGTGAATTCTTTTTTTGATTCCAGTGCAGTTTAAAAATGAACAAATGTGGCATTTTATTTTTTTAATTAGCCAAATATATTTACATTGGATGTGCGGCACAAGCATCTATCTCTAGGCATCCTAAAGCTGTTTTTCAATTTGTGAGCAAAAGAAGTATTCATTCTGGCTAAATATATTACTTTAAAACCTGCTTCGATTATTTCCCTTCTCTTTAATTCTCTCTCAAGTGTCCAGAATGCAAAGGTGTCTCTTCCACCTCTATTAATTGTCTAATTTATTAATTGTCATATTTATTAAACCTTACATTTTTTTCAATCCACATTTCCCAGCCCTAAATGCATTCAAAAGATGAAAATATTCATCCTATTCCCACCAGCTGGACTTGCAGCCAACAGTAACCATGCAAAACCTTTCTGCACAGTGAGAAGTACTTACCTTTGGAAAAAACCATAAATACTTTCTCCTGCTCTGTTACAGTGAGCATACAACAGGGCTAATATTGGAGTTTTCTCCAGGGTCAGCTTCCGTGGCCTCACCCTGAGCCACCTGCGGGCAGGGGCGATGCCGCCGGCCTGCTGATGCCAGGGCTGGCAGCAGCCCCGCAGTCAGTCCTGCACAGAGGCCCCCCAAACACACACGCCGGGGCTGGCAGCAGCCCCGCAGTCCTGCACAGAGCTCCCCCTGACGCACAGACCCTGCACTCCTGCACGAAGTCCCCCATACACAGACGCCAGGGCTGGCAGCAGCCCCGCAGTCCTGCACAGAGCTCCCCCTGACGCACAGACCCTGCACTCCTGCACGAAGTCCCCCATACACAGACGCCAGGGCTGGCAGCAGCCCCGCAGTCCCGTACAGAGCCCCCCCAGACGTACAGGCTCCGCAGTCCCGTACAGAGCCCCCCCGACGCAGAGGCCAGGGCTGCCCGTGCCCGCGGCGCTGGCTCACAGGGTGGGCCCACGGCTCAGTTCAGCTCGTCTTGCTTGGAGAGTCAAAGGGGGAACCAATGCAGCCACCACGTTCGTTCCACTCTTCCCCTCAGCCTTTTGCTAGTTTCAAGGCTTTGTAGTTCAGCTTCCCGTCTGGATCAATATTTTAAGATAAATTTGGATGTTTTCTTTGCATAATCTGTTCTTAAAAGCGACATCTGTTCCACTCCCTTCAGCAGAGGCAGCAGCGGCACCCACAGGCAGCCCCCTCCTGCCGAAGCCTGCTGTCAGAAACCTCATTAAACCTTGCCCCAAAATGCAGTTTCTTTCTGTCCTACTTGGACTCACACTCCAAAAAAGGAAATCCTACACTTAAAACATCGGGAGTGCCTCTTCCCCCTCTTGGTCCTTTACATTTCACACCATTCTGACACATTAGAAATTCCTTGGCAACGGAGCCATGCCCCCACAGCATCCTCAGTCCCCCTCAGGACCATTCTCCTCCCACAGTTTACTTCAGCACATCTCAGTGCTGAGCATGCAAGCCTTCAGCACGCCTTATCAAAATAAAACAATAAAGGATGTACCCACTCTATGTCTACTTTAAGGTTTTTTTGAAACAATAATTACTGTTTAGAATTCTGATATATTTGTTCAGTATGTTATTTTCATAGCATTGATATGAATGTGCAGAAAGACTCTCATTCTCTTACATTTATATGTGTACTTAAATAGATATTCACAGAAATAATTTATCTAGATGTTTGGAAATGTTATGTAGTTGCTAGGCAAAACAAATAAGAAAATTAATAAACCATAAGCTATGATCAGTTAAGTCCATCAGCAAATTTCTCTATTCGTAACACAATACAAAGAAAACGCACATAACAGATTATCAGGTTGGAAATCAGTTGACTGCCCAGATGACATTCCATGGCAGTATATTTCAGGGATTTTTTTTAAGAAACAACAGAGGTAATCATCTGAAGTAGCAGTGACTAATTTCAAAATGCTGAAATCTGTTGCACACACCTTCTTCTGCACACACACTGTCAGTGGAGCATGACAGCCACCTGAATTTGTAATGAACTATCTTGTCAATGAAGTTGCTGAAGCTGCATTTTTTTTGAGCACACACACTTTATCAACATCTATCAAGCTTTCCTTCTCACTCTTAGGAACTCACTTCAGGTGCTTTAGCTGGATAAATATGAGGCTGACCACCAGAAATTAGGAACAGTAATGCTGAATCATTATATTCCCGGATGATAGAGCTATCTTGTGTGTCTGCAACCTTTGTCTGAGGTTGCTCTTCCTCCTCTGACAGGTTATGAAATTTATCCTTACAGAAATTTATCCTAAAGGAGACTTTTAACTTCCCAGACATCTGCTGGGAACACAACACAGCAGAGTGGGACCAGTCCCAGACATTCTTGGAATGTGTGGCAGATAACTTCCTGACGCAGCTGGTGAGTGAACCGGCCAGAGAAGGTGCCCTGCTGGATCTCCTCTTTGTGAACAGAGAAGGACTGGTGGATGATGTGGTGGTTGGAGGCCGACTAGGGCACAGCGATCATGAAATAATAGCGTTCTCTATTCTTAGAGAGGCCAGGAGAGGGGGCAGCAGAACTGACATCCTGGACTTCCAAAGGGCTGACTTTGACTTGTTTGACAGAATCCCTTGGGAGATGATCCTGAAGGATATAGGGGTCCAGGAAGGCTGGGCACTCTTTAAGAACAAAGTCTTAATGGCACAGGAGCAGGCAGTCCCCAGGTGCTGTAAGAGAAGCCGGCGACAGAGAAGACCACCCTGGCTGAACTGCGAGCTTTGGCTGCAACTCAGGGAGAAAAGGAGAGTTTACAGCCTTTGGAAGAAGGGGCTAGCAACTCACAATGATTACAAAGATGCTGTGAGGCTATGCAGGGCAGAAATCAAGAGGTCTAAGCCCAGCTAGAAATTAATCTGGCTTCAACAATCAAGGACAACAAGAAATGTTTCTATAAGCATGTGAGTAGCAAAAGAAAGACCAGGGAGAGCCTCCATCCCCTGCTAGACGCAGGAGGAAACATGGTAACAAGTGATGAGGAAAAGGCTGAGGTGATTAATGCCTTCTTTGCCTCAGTCTTTAATAACAAGACTAGTTGTATTGAGGGAATCCAGCCTCCTCAGCCAGAAGACAGAGACTGGGAGAACGACCCCCCCGCATTCCAGGAGGAGACAGTCAGTGACCTACTGCATCACATAGACACACACAAGTCTATGGGACCAGATGGAATACACCCGAGGGTGCTGAAGGAGCTGGCTGGGGTGCTCGCCAAGCTGCTTTCCATCATTTACCAGCAGTGCTGGCTGACCAGGGAGGTCCCGACAGATTGGAAATTGGCCAATGTGACGCCCATCTATAAGAAAGGTTGGAGGGATGATCCAGGAAATTACAGGCCTGTCAGCTTGACTTTGGTGCCCAGGAAGCTGATGGAGCAGCTCATCCTGAGTACCATCATACAACACATGCGGGACAACCAGATGATCAGGCCCAGTCAGCATGGGTTTATGAAAGGCAGGTCCTGCTTGACAAACCTGATCTCCTCCTACGACAGGGCGACCCGCTTAGTGGATGAGGGAAAGGCAGTGGATGTTGTCTACCTTGACTTTAGTAAGGCCTTTGACACCGTTTCCCACAGCATTCTCCTGGCGAAACTGGCTGATCGTGGCTTGGATGGGCACACGCTTTGCTGGGTAAAAAACTGGCTGGATGGCCGGGCCCAAAGAGTTGTGGTGAACGGAGTTAAATCCGGTTGGCAGCCGGTCACGAGTGGTGTCCCCCAGGGCTCAGTTTTGGGGCCACTCCTGTTTAACATCTTTATTGATGATCTAGACGAGGGGATCGAGTGCACCCTCAGTAAATTTACAGATGACACCAAGTTGGGTGGGAGTGTTGATCGGCTCGAGGGTAGGGAGGCTCTGCAGAGAGATCTGGACAGGCTGGAGCGATGGGCTCAGGCCAACTGCATGAGTTTCAATAAGGCCAAATGCCGGGTGCTGCACTTGGGCCACAACAACCCCCAGCAGCGCTACAGGCTTGGGGAGGAGTGGCTGGAGAGCTGCCAGTCAGAGAGGGACCTGGGGGTGTTGATTGACAGCCGGCTGAACATGAGCCAGCAGTGTGCCCAGGTGGCCAAGAAGGCCAATGGCATCCTGGCTTGTATCAGAAATAGCGTGGCCAGCAGGGACAGGGAAGTGATCTTGCCCCTGTGCTTGGCACTGGTGAGGCTGCACCTAGATTACTTTGTTCAGTTTTGGGCCCCTCACTACAAAAAGGACATTGAATTACTCGAGCGTGTCCAGAGAAGGGCAACGAAGTTGGTGAAGGGTCTGGAGCACATGTCGTATGAGGAGCGGCTGAGGGAACTGGGGTTGTTTAGTGTGGAGAAGAGGAGGCTGAGGGGAGACCTCATCGCCCTCTACAACTACCTGAAAGGAGGTTGCAGAGAGCTGGGGATGAGTCTCTTTAACCAAGTAACAAGCAATAGGACAAGAGGGAATGGCCTCAAGGTGCACCAGGGAAGGTTTAGACTGGGTATTAGGAAGCATTTTTTTACAGAAGGGGTTGTTAGGCGTTGGAATGGGCTTCCCAGGGAGGTGGTGGAGTCCCCATCCCTGGAGGTGTTTAAGAGTAGGGTCGACATAGCGCTGAGGGATATGGTGTAGTTGGGAACTGTTAATGTTGGGTTGATGGTTGGACTGGATGATCTTCAAGGTCTTTTCCAACCTAGATGATTCTGTGATTCTGTGTTTCGGAAACAAGCTGGGGCAACCATTCAGAAAAGAGCAATCACCTTGGAGGATTTCTGAAATGCTTTTGCCTTTCCAAAAGCTCAGGAATAAGCTCACAACGTCCATTTTTAAAACGGAAGAAAAGAGCGATTGGTGAACTAAATGGCCATTAGCCTACCTTCAACACCCAGAAAGCTTTTGAAACAAATTATTAAATAGGCAACTGAAAATTAGAAAGCAATAAGCCACCAAGATGGACATGCCAAAATCTAACCCTATCAACCAATGTACTTTTCCTTCTTTCCTCCTATTCTACAGGCAGAAAGAAAGCAGTAAATCCAACAGACTCAAATATAAAATACTTTTTGACAGAGCAAACAGGAGAAGCACGTTCCTTCTGGGCCAAGGTCCTGTAACACAGGTGCAGAGCTGCTTGAAAAATCACACTCATTCAGTGCTTCTCCCACTGACTAGGGTCAAAACCCAGCAAGTAGTCTTACTAAAACTGCAGAGACACCAACCTGCAAGGAGCGTAAAGCACTCTAAAGATCTGAGCCGAACTCAAGATGGTCTTAATAAATTGGAGAAATGGTAAAAAAAACAGCCAGATTAAATTCAATACAGCCAAGTACAAAGAACCACATTTGGACTTTAAAAGAAATCCTCAAATGCAATCCTCAAATGCACAAAACCAAAAGGATGAATACCAGGCCAGCAGCAGCACTGCAGAAAAGGATGTCAAGGTTACAGTGACAATAAATTGAGCCAACGGTGTGAAACTATTAAAAAAAAAAAAGCAAATGATAATCTGGAGTTTATTAGAAACAGAAGCATAATACATAATAGCAGGGCTGGGGAGGAAATCTGCTCTCAGCAGCAGCAGTGAGGTATCAGCTGGAATGCCCTGCTGGCTTGGGACATAGGACAGAGACTATTGAGGAAAGTCCACAGGAGAAATAAAAAAAAGAGTGGTTCAGAAAGCCAAATCCCTACAAAAATATCTTAAGAACTTGGTTTGTTTAGTCTACAAGAGTGACGGTGGAGATGGGATAATGCTCTGAAAACCTGCATCTTTTCTTAAATAGCATTACATCACTCAGCTATTACATGTCTATATTACTGTCATAGTTATTACTGGACTGTCATTAGATAAAAATGTGCTACTCTGCAATTCATATGTAACAGAGCAACAAAAAAAGCTTGTTTTGCCCCAGACAGCTACTGTATTTCACATTTTAAAGGACTTTACAGGCAGAGTGCAGTCCTTTAAATACTTCAAAGTATCTGTTGTAATCCTTCCCAGCATGGTTCAACAACCGCTAAAATAGTTTGGTGCAATCCTGCACCTCTCTCAAGCTCAGAGGCACATAGCAAAGCAGCCTTGTGATTTTGAATGAGGGATGACAGGTTCTGTAGAAGATTAGAAACCAGCAGCGTCTGGTGGGTCCCTTCCAGAGTGAGCCACTAATTAGCTACACAAGTCAGTGAAGATCTTGTCCCTTACATGTGCTTGCTTTTAAGTAAAAGCAAGAGCACACAGAACAAGTATGTACACAGACAATTTGGTTTCTCATGAAAAGAGATGTTAAAAGGTGTGCTGTCAGCACAGTGTATTTTTCCACTGTATATGCATACGATCTGATGAAATACTAATTTTAATCCTGAAAAAAAAAAAATAGAAAAAAATGAGGATACAGTCTAAAAGTACAGTTCTGACAACAAGCGGTTAAATACTAAGGCTTTGACCAACAGGGCTTATTTTCTTTTTCTGCAGCCATTCGAAAGCAGAGATGATAAAGCTATAGAAAACGCAAATCACTTTATTTGTGGAGTTTCTGAATTTCCACCTCAGGGCTTTAACTTCACACAGTTGGCCAATCCACCTGAACTTTTCCGCCTGTCCCGGAACTGGCAGCCTATGCATCTGTTCCTTACTCCCTTTTCTGTTCCTGTCTTACTCTCTTCTCTCCCTCATACTTGTGCTATGGCTACTGACAGTGCCGTTGGTGTGAAGGAGTAGAAGCCTAACCAATCTGATCCGCAAGCCTTGGTTTCAGCATACTTAAGACCAAATCAGTGCACTGCTGGATCACTCACTAGTACAAATTCAACTTGAACTGGGTGTAAGCTGTGACTGCTCGTCATCAGGACACATAAGGAGGGATCTGCATTGGTATTATGTTTAATATCAAGCTTCCTCCCAGCGGCAGGATGGTGACAATCTGTCCCAGGTGGCAAAGCCTGCTTGTATAAAGTTAACCATTTTTCTTAGCCGATTTGAGCAAGTACAGCTACCTTTACATCAAACCAATGCTTTGCTCTTGCACCAGCTGCAGGAAACCCAAGGCCAGACTCGCTATGCTGCCGAACAACTGCTGCATGAGCTGAAAGGGACATCCACGGGGTTCTCACCCCAGCCAACCCACCGCACAGGTCCTCAAAGTGGTTAAAATCACCTACGCTCTCTGTGCATGCGTACACCTGGAGGCACAGCCTCGCCTGCGGATTTCCCCCGAGAACCACACACTGGGGAACAGAGAAGGACAAGAACAAGCCAATCCTGCAGCCAGACTGAACACTTTCTGGGCTCTTTTCTTTTGGCGATGACTGGCACAGATCACTTCCCCAGGAAGCTGCTAAGGTTCCTTGTGCTGATTCCCCCCCCATTTTCATTGTGTGGTCGGAGTGAAAGCGGTAGCATTTGGCAGCTACTTTCCATCAGCACTATTGTTACCCCCTGGTAACAGGGATTTGTTTTCCATCAGGTGAAACACAAAGGCATTGTCCCTGCTTGGAGGAACACAAGATTTAAAGGGATCCCTGGGGAAACACTTCCAAATGCCATGCACAACGTTACTCTTAAGATTTCTTGGATGTGGTAACACTTTCCAACAAAACAATGCATGAGCACACTACGTACATCTTGCTAAACTGCTGCCCATGTTTCAAAGAAATCATTAATCCCAGTGTTCAGATGCTACCGAAAGAGCGAACTGGGGAGCTCTGCAGAAGTCCTGTCCATAGACTTTGTTTGTGCAACACTCAAAAGCTGAACGATGTTTAAACACAAAAGTTACTGGAAAGATCATTTTCACTGCTCTGTTGAAATGAAGAAGCATTTATGCTATTAATCATATTACAAAACATGCTAAACTATAACTTAAGTCTGTGAAGACAGCGAAACTGTGGTAGCACCTTATAAGTTTAAGCGTTGTTCTTGCCTGGTTTGGGCTAGTACTGTTCAATTCCTCTTAAAGTCCTTACTGAGAACAGTCTCTTTATTCCCAGTACCAGTTGCTAGACTGTGTGGCTTTCAGATAATGCTATTGGAACTGATGTTCCTAAATGAGAACCAGAAGGCTAGAGCTAAGCAGATAAATTATAATTTCTAGTTATCTCACCATCAGTGGGGTTCCCAAAGAATTCTTCTACCCTATTTTCAGACAAAGCATAAGGATCACCATCTTCACAGATTAAGGACACAAAAATCCCCATTAAAACCCAAAATGACATTCTTCATTTTCTAGTAGAAGTTACTGTGTGCTCCCTTCCTTTTCTTAAGTGGTTGGTTGGAAATTACTTTTAAGACACTGCTAGTTGGTTATATATTCACAAATTTCCATGGAGGAGGACTTAAATCTTTAGTTTTGTGCTTTTTGGTTTTTTAGCTAGTACATACCAATAGTTTACTGGGAACCTAAGATCCTTCTGAGGCAAATGAAGCATACAAAAAGATAATAATACAATCCTACAGAAGCGACAAAAGTGAGGGAAGGGAAAGTTAACCTGTAGCCACTTCTTACCCTATGAGACACTAGAAAAAAAAAAAAAGCCCCAAATGCTGGCATGCTTTTTGTTGTTGTTTTGAAGACCTCTGACCTGTATAGAGAAGTAGCCTCTAAATAACTCCATGTATGGACACAATTATTCCAGAGCAAGAAACACCCTATTTCCATCTAGCCTTGCAGTCTGTTCCAAAATAAGCATACCAACTTCAGAGTTACTCATTTCTTACTCAGTAAGAAATTCATACCTCACTTTATTCTACAATAATTCCTAAACACAGTCTTAAATACACCAGGAATTTGAGGGTCCATTTTTCTGGGGGTCTTTTGGCTAAAGGAACCCTTTAACAAATCAGGGCTAGACCAAGCTATAATTAGGCTGATAGTTTATCCTACTTTTCCATCAGCTAAAGCCTCAACAGCTTAAGTTCATAGCCTGGGTGCTGCCAAAACTGCAGTTTTTAATGAAAGAAGAGAGAGAATAGGAAGGGGAAAAGAAGATCATATTCCCTATCTACAACTAATAAAATGTTGTGTGTAGCTTAAGAATTGTTCTGTAATGAGGGCACACTCACTTGAATTATGCAACTCAACAGAGCTATCTCAAAATTGGATGGCTTCACTGCATCGCTGGCTTCTAGTGATGCCAGTCAGACGTAGACAAGCAGACTTCTTAACCTGGCTGAGAAGATTAAATCCTTAACAGAGCAATCTCTTCTCTCCCTCTTCTCCCTCCTATTCTCCCATCTTTTAAAATAAACAACAAAGGAACCTTTAACAATCCACCTAAAAGGGAGCTTCCATTTTCTAGCATTTCTCATGTAATAAACAGGCTGGACCTCCAACGATACAGAAACAAGTATCATCTTACAAAGCTGACAAAACGTTAGAGTAGGTAAACAAAATCCTCCCATACCTTCATAAATATCAGGGCAAAGGACCAAATACCTTCCTCACATGCAAGTTTCCCTTATCGAACAGCTGTAAGGAATTCTTATGGTATGTACAAACATAAAAGTCTGGTTTAGCCAAATAAATCTCTGTGGGAGTGTTTAACCACCACCACTTGGAAAAATAAGCAAGGTCTTTCAGTCCAAAGATTTTCTTTTTGCCTAGGATCAATTCCTTTATATGGCTTTACTACTGAATATAGAAACATTACCCCATATACAAAGGCACTATTTTTAAATATTGTCCTTTTGGGGGAAAAATAGAATTCTTTTTTCCTCCTAAAAGATCTTTTCAAATGTGTATTATAAAGATCCAAGGAATTTCAGACAGGAAAAGGACCCACCAACCACTTTTTGGACTAAACTATATATGGCTTAACTCCACTAACTTTAGTGGTTTTGAGAAATCAATACAGAACTTTATTTAAGAAAACCCCAAAACTTCCATCTCTGAATTCTAGGATTATTTAGTAACTCTGGTTAAGCTATTCACCATATTTAATTTCCTACAAAAATTTTAACAGACAATTAAGAAATACTGTTCTAAAATAAGCCATGTCTACAGCAAGGCTGGCAATTCTTTTAGAAACTACAAGCAACTGTCTAAGATGACAAGCCACATGGAAACTAATGGAAACTACTTCCAGAATCAGACTTAAAGGGCACTGTTACCAACCAAATTTGGCAGACAAGGAATCATGACAAACTGCAAAGGCACGCAGCAACACAATAAAAAGTTGGGAATCATCAGCAAATAAGACGGCAAGCACTTGTGTCAATTCAGTGAGGGCAAGAACATAAACAGGACAAATTCTAAACATTAAAGGCTGTACTTGGATGAATGGCACTGTGCCATAGTGGGAGTGGAGCTGACTCTTCCATTTACAGATCGCTTGCTATAAACAAGCTGTATCGGTAAGGCAAAGTATCTGCCTATTGCAGATACCTCATTCTGACATCTATCTTTCAAAAGAACAGTTTCAGAACCATGTTAAGAGTAACAACGGGAAGCTTAAAAGAGAAAGAACTAAAAGCATGACATATATAATGTAACTAAAAAACTGCGTTTAAGGTCAGAACTCTTACAGCGATCTGACGTTTATTGCTAGGTAACAGAAGGCATCTAGACTTACCTGTAGGTATCTATCGTTAGATTTAGTATTTTTAATACACGGTTCTCCCTATTTAAGGTCACTGCACCTTCAGACAGTCTTTATGCCAAGGAGAGGATGACTAGACTTTCAGCTCAAGCAGGAAAGCCAGCATTTATAGCGAATTTGTCAAATATTAAAGGAAGCTCAATTGAGTCTCATTTCTATTTCCAGGAATATTAGAGATGCACCAAGTACTGCTACACTGACTTGGAAAGGGGTCAGTAAGAAATAAAATTATACTTTATTTTTTGCGTCAACTATGTTTGTCAGTAGCGGAACACAAAAGAAACGCAGCGAGCGAGCGCACTGAGCTCCCTTAGAAAAACACGACGGAATTCCGAAAGCCTACGTGAAGTTTAAGCTCGCTTTCTGACCGACGAAGCCCAATTTACCGAGAAGACGACCGCAGCAGAACTGAACTAATTCATCCCTCGGCCAAGCGCTGCCTCCCCAAGCCGAGTGCCCCCCGCGCACCCCAGGAACTATTTACCTCGCCTCCGCGTCCCAAGCGGCGGCCGCAGCACAGGACGCCCGGGCCGGGGCTCTGCGCGCCGCACCCCGGAGCTCGGGCGCTGCGGCGGCCACGGCGGCGCGGCCGGGACGGTGGGAGGGCAAACCCCCTCGGGCGCTCGCTCCGTGAAACGGGGCTCAACCCGAGCACCGACCGCAGCCCCCCGCCGCCGGCAGGGCGCGGGGGGGTCCCCCTCAGCGGGGACCCGCTCCTCGCTCCCCTCCCCCGCTCCCCGCCGCCCCAGCCGCGGCAGGTGCGGCCCGGCCCCCCGCGCCGCCGGGGCCGCTCCTCCCCTCGCCCCCGCCGCAGCCCCCGGCCCGTCCCCCCGGCGGCGGGGGACCAGCGGAGGGCCGGCTGCCCGCCGGCGCGGCTCCTACCTGCGGCTCCTGCGGCGGCCGCCAGCGCCAGACAGAGCGCGGAGAGGAGCGGCGGCGGCGGCGGCGCAGCGCGCATGAGGAGAGGCCCGAGGGAGCGAGCGAGCGGCCCCGGCCCCCCCCCGCCCCCCGGGATCGCGGTGACGGGGCCGCCGCCCGGGGAGCATGACGGGAAATTCCTGGGCACCGGCGGCCAACGCCAAATATGAACATAGAGCCGGGAGACACCCGCCGCCCGCCCGGCACGGCGGGGCGCGGCGCGGCGCGGGGGGGCGGCCTGCGCGCAGGGAGCCGGCGGGGGGGAACGGCGCTGGGACCCCGAACCGTCCCGCCGCTGCAGCACGCTCGGAGCTCGCTGTCCTTTGGCTTAAAGGGTGCTTCGGCTTAAAGGGTGCTTCGGCAAGGCCAACCCAGCCGCTCGCGGCCTTTCTAAAAATATTCCCCCCGCTGTTCCAAAGGGGGGGGGGGAGCGCGGCGCCGGACCCCGGTCTCCGCTTGGCGAGCGGAGGCAGCCCCGCCGCGGCCCTGACCCACCTGACCCGCCCTCAGGGGTGGGGGTGCAGCCGGGGGGCATCAGCCGGGGGGCATCAGCCTGGCGGCAGCCGCCGCCGTTCCGCGGGGCGTGACGGCTCCGGCCCGCGGCTCCCACTTGCGGCCAGAAGCCGAGTGACTGATCCAACTTGATCACAGGCAGCGAAATTAAGACAGGTCTTAACGCCCACCTTGCATATCTTTAAAAAAAAAGGGGATAAACAATTATAGTAAAATTCTCCCTCCTCCCGCTCCCCTTCCACAAGGAAGAGCTAAAATTGAGCTGGACAAATGCATGCAAATAATGGACTCGACATGCCGGAGGGCAGGGATGCCATCCACAGGGACCCTGACAGGCTCCAGAGGTGCGACCGTGCAAATCTCATGAAATTCAGCAAGGCCAAGTGCAAGGTCCTGCACATGGGTTGGGGCAGTCCCAAGCACAAATACAGGCTGGGCGATGAGTGGACTGAGAGCAGCCCTGTGGAGAACGACTTGGGGGTATCAGCAGATGGAAAACTGACTATGAGCCAGCAATGTGCACTCGCAGCCCAGAAAGCCAACTGTGTCCTGGGCTGCATCAAGAGAAGTGTGGCCAGCAGGTTGAGGAAGGTGATTCTCTCCTTCTGCTCTGCTCTTGTGAGACACCCCCCCACCCCCAAGTACTGTGTTCAGCTCTGGGGCCCCCCAAGTGCAAGAAGGATGCAGACCTGTTGGAGCATAGTCCAGAGGCGGCCATGAAGATGATCAGGGGGCTGGAGCACCTCCCCTATGAGAACAGGCTGAGAGAGTTGGGGTTGTTCAGCCTAGAGAAGAGAAGGCTCCAGGGAGACCTTATAGCAGCCTTCCAGTACTTAAAGAGGGCCGACAGGAAAGATGGGGAGGGACTCTTTATCAGGGAGTGTAATGATGGGACAAGGGGTAACAGTTTTAAACTGAAAGAGGGTGGATTTAGATTAGATATAAGGAAGAAATTCATTGCTGTGAGGATGGTAAGACACTGGAACAGGTTGCCCACAGAAGTTGAGGATTCCCCCCTCCCTGGAAATGTTCAAGGTCAGGTTCGATGGGGCTTTGAAGAACCTGGTCTAATGGAAAACCTGCCCATGGCAGGGGGGTTGGAACTAAATGGTCTTTAAGGTCCCTTCCAACCCACACCATTCTATGATCATTCTATGACTTGCACACCATTCTTTGGTTCTCCTACCACACAACCCTTCAAATACCAATCATCAACAGCATAGTATAAATATAATGACAAAAAAAAGGCTATGTTTTCTGTTAGTCTATCAAAAGCCCTTTGAGGACTTTTTCTATCTCAAAATACAAGAAATAAGCTGACAACATAAGGCTGAGACTCTTCACCTCTGTCCTTTAACAGGTCAGACACGGCCTCCCCTGGACTGAGAAACCAAGGTAATGCCTCTGCACTCCCTGGGTACAGAATCTGGACAAATAACAGACTTTAAGTGAAGCTTGGTTGTGCATTTCAGCTCACAGTAGCACCTGTTCAGTTTCAAACCCCAACAAACACTGAAAGGTTAGGTGGCTATGATGAATGAATCTTCCCCCCCCTCCCAGATGAAAAAAGTATTAGAGTCAAAGAGACATCCAAATATCTAGAAGGTGAGACACATATAAAAACCCCTAATAAACCTTTAATTCGAGTTTGTTTTGGTTTTTGGTTTTTTTACAGGACAGGGTGACAAATTACAACAAACATCTGATTTTTTTCAAATGTTCAGGTATTGTACACATTCCCATCTGTCTTGCAGGAAGGGATATTGGTCAACTTAACAGTTTAAGGTAAAATAAGCTGCATAATAGTACATATTACAATAATAAAATGTACAGTGTTTACAAGAAATATATTTTAGAAGCAAGATAGATGCATTTGCATCGAGGCGACCTTTTAAAATGCCACAACTATTTTTACATTCACTCTTGCAACAGGTCACAAGATGGGGTCACTAAGGTCAGGTTAACAAATCACTATGATGCACATCAAATACAACAAAATTAGTTTATATACATATATATAATACATATACATGTATATTATACATATACATATATGTATATAGTAAAACTCATCAAAATCTACCAGACCTGGCACAATCTACTTACCCATCAAAAATATGTACTTGTCCTTGGTAAGTAGAATTCTGCATGGCTGATTATATATTATATATACTCATTCATTAGCATCTGAGACATAAAACTGAGGATTTAAAACTTTTCGGTTAACAAACTCTCCAATAATAAACATGGTGCCCACAAAAGCACAAAGGTAAGGCACAATAGGATTTTCTGTTGCAGAATAGTGTGCATCATGTTTACTTAACCATAAGAAAAACGTGCATTATTTGTGCAAGTTCATGCTGCAAATCCATCATATCTACAAAGTAAAGTGAGTTTCAGTAAAATTAGTGGGACTGGTGTGCTTCCAGTCTCACCTCCTACAGGATATTCAGCTGGATAATTAGATAAAATTGTTGTAGGAATGGCAATTAGTAAAGCCAATAATCTTAGATTTGCAACTAAGCTTCTCAGCAACAATCTTGTACTTCAGGTAAATGTTAGTAAATTTACAAGCTTGGAATCACAAGATTTACTGTCAGCTGTAGTTCTAGTTTGCATCAGCCAAAATTGTTGCAAGGAAGTATGTACCTTTTAAAATTTTAACAGGTAACTGGTTCATTAAAACAAGTTAACAATGTACTGGGAAAGTCACTTCATCCCAATGGTATTTTGTCACAGCCCTGGCAATTGTAATAATAAATACAGCTTTTCACAAAATATTTTTCCAGTATCTGCCAATTGCTTCTTTATTGCTCACAAATTTGAATTCATTACAATTGGTATCAGACCTTTTACACAAAATCAGTCAGGTATTTTAATATAAAACCTATAAAAGATATGTAACCTGTATCTAACACTTTAAGGTATTTGACTTCTTGTCATGGTAAAGCCAAAACCATATAAAACATTAGGTTTTGAATAAAATAGGAAGCTTATTCACTGCTTCAATGCAGACATCCTCACAGAACACAACCATTTTTGCCGCCACCAGCATTTACATTTATATACAAACCGTAGCACATCCGCATTCAGTTCGTTTTCCCTCACACTTATATGCAACCACTAATGCCAGATTAACTTTCCCCATACCCTAGCTGCAGAAAAAGATTCTTATACAGCAACAAAAAACTAATATTGACTGAAAAAGAAATTTCTTTAACTTATTCACCATCAGGAACTGTAGGTTGTTTATTACAAAATACCCACAAGATTATTTCACAGGAAACTATGGAAATACAGGAAGTCGTCTCTTCTCCATGCTTTTGTATTATTAAAAACACTTCTTGGTGCAAAAATACAGTCACCACATCTGCAAATGTATAATGAATTCTGTATTCCTCATGCAAAACTTAAATGCATTGGTTTACTATAGCCCCAGAAAACTTCCTGAAGCAATTTCTTTTCTTTTTTGTCAGCTCAGTATTACTGCCTCATTGCTAAGTCCCTTTGGAAACAAGATTTCTGGAACGTTCAAACTTTTATTTAATTCATTAAAGTATTACATACAAAAAGCACTAAAAAAGGAAGACGGCAGCCAAACAGGAAAATTCCTGTTGCAAGTAACAGTCCTAGCAGTTGTAGAAAGTCTTCTCAGGAACTTCCCTGAGAATTAGTTGTGCCTGTCCGAAGACGCAGATGTGACATAGAGTTCATGTGTTTGTTTGATGGCTTCAGCGGAGTGTTACAAGTAAGAGCCTGGGGAAAACGATGATGATATCGATCTAGTCGCAGGTATTTTACTGTTACCAGCTTTCCTGAGGCAAAGAAATAGGAAAAGAGAAACCTTCTAGTTCAGTATTACTACGTTTTGTTTCAGGACATAATACACACAAACACGTCATTATACTGTAATTAACTTACCAGGTGATGACTACTGAAGAGATACAGTTTTTGTTACAGCTCAGTAATTTAGATATAAAACCTTTCACCATTTAAAAGAACTCCAACTGCACCCATCTTCTGTCATTTCTACCCATGCTTTTTTTTATAAACCCCCATTCCTTACCATCAAACCAAGAGCCATGTAATGCCTTGAAAGCCTTTCCAGCATACTCTGGAGAGAGACACTTGACATATACACAACCCTGCATTAAGAAAGAGAGGTTTGGGGTTTTTTTAAAGTCCAACAGACAAGGATAAACAAAGCATTAAGATGTTACTGGAAAGACACTCACCTCACGTGAATTTTTGTCAACAGCAATATGAACAATTCCATCATTATCACTGCATTTCTCCAAGATTGCTTCTTGAATTGCTAGATGCCAGTGATCACCTATTTCCCTATGCAAACAATTGAAGATTTCATTAAGCACATACTTCTTTAAACATTCAGGACAATCTCATTTCTCCCTGCTGAGTTTGGTTACTCTGTAAGTTGACATCATTTTTGTTAAATGCCTTTGGGACAGATTTAGTACTTGACCTACTGAATATTCAGTAAATTGGGTTCTATGGTTCACTTCAGAAAATTCAACTCTAACAATCAAAAGGAATAATCTGTATTCGGGGGAGTTTGTCCTCCCCTTCCAGCAGGCTGCCATCACCTTCCTGTCTGAAACTGCAAGAAGTCATAAACTCGCCTTCCCACACCTGCTCAGATGGGATGGCCGTTGTTCCAAGGAGAAGGCCACTCCTAGGCTGTTCCTACTGCAGTGGAAGAGCAGCAAGGGAAGACAACAGCTTAAAGGCCTCTGCCCCTTTACTGTATCACCTCTACCAGCAGTTGCAGAAGCAACATTACATGTCAGGCTTCAGCAAGCTGGAGGAGCAAGCTGGAGGAGCTTTTTAGCTAACAGCAGACACTGGTCATCACTGAAATAGCTGTTCACTATCCCAAACAAAGCATCAAATTACATTTGTCCCATAGGGTACTGATAGAACATGCTAAACTAGGTCCAGAAATAGAAGTTATTAAAATCAGATTCTAATTTTGGGAGCTTTTCACAAAAAATATTTTATTGTCAAGACTAATCAATTTTTCCGTACTTCTCCGTAGAGAAGACAAAAGTCTATGTAATTCTGTGAAGGTACTGCAGGAACTATCTGGTTCTAGTAAAATAAATCTAAGCAGAAGGAAAACAATTTCAAAAGCCTTAATATACCTTTAAGCCTGCCTGAATAGTCTTTACACAAAAAACAATGAACTTACTCTTTCAATAATACTATCAAGAGCTTTGGGTAGTTTTAAAGAGTTTCTTCTACATAAAGCCAAAATTCTTGAAATATTTAATCTACCTTCCTCCTTATTAATGAAAAAAAAAAAACCAAGGTGGGGCGATGGAATGTACATAGGGAAGTTAATTGGTCAGAGATGTTACTTAAATCTCTCGAGCAGGGCACTAACACAATACTTGAGGGACTCTGGCAACATGGAATGTCAGGTTTGTTTCTGTTATTTGACCTTGACTGGTCAGAGGATCACTTTCCAGTTGATGCCCCTTAGACAGGCAGATTATATATAAACAAGCAAACAAAAGTGGGGAAGGGACACAAGGGTGCAAAGAAGATCCAAATTAAGGTCCTATTAGGAGAGAGACTGGCCAGCAGAAAACACCTACAATTTAAAACCTAAATTTAAGAGAAGGTGCTGCTCAGGCTGGAAGAAGTGTTTTCTTTTTATTAGATAACTCAAAATGAAGGGAATATAATCTCCTTCCCCTTCTCTAACAGTGTAAACAACCATATTTTGTAACATGCTGTGTTCAGGATATTAGGGAAATAAAGTAATTCCAAGTTGCAAAAGCCAGGACATTTAAAGGTCCCCCCCAACACAAACTATTCTATGATTCTATGAAATCTTGATTTCAGTGCATTCCCTCTCAAACCAGGACTTGTGTCCAGATTTTCTTGAGAAGCATGCTGTCATCAGCAGAAAGGCAGCTACCATAAGAAGAGAACATATTGTTAGGAGTAGGCAATCATCTTTTCTGCTGTGTATTATTCGTGAATACTGAAGTCACTGCGTTACTCCCAAGTGCTCATTTCCTGTTTAAACATCAAGCAGAAGTGCATTCTCAGCCTAGTCTGCTTTTTTGTGTTTTGCAGACCTGGGACACGAAACATCATGAGTTATCAATTAACTTGGATTTCCCATAATGAAACAGGCCCCCAACAGGAATGACTTCCTGTTCCCTGATCATGCATGTGTATGTGCTATCAATACAAGTCTTGCAGTAGTACTACCTAAGCTTTACAAACCATTCTTTTCACCTAGTGGTAGATGCAGAAACGCTAAAACAGGCTTATCCAAATGATGCTTAGACTGCTATTTTAAAAACAGGTTTGTGTCTGGTATAGTAAATGCCTAGAACATACACCCAACTTTAAATTGGTTGCTGTGGTCTGAGGGTTCACAATGTCCAGGTAAGTCTTCTGACTTTTGGCAGTAGAAAGATGATTATTCACTCTGTTAGCATTGATAAATACAAATTAACTGATATATTCCCCAGATGATTCTCAGGTCAAGAGCAAAGACCTGTTATGGATGGCTGCTTTTATCAGCTACTGGCACATTGTTGAAAAATACTTAGTCATTTATTGTTAGTGTACAATAGGTTGACTTAAAAAGCACCTAAAAACTAATTTTGTTAAACATACCTTGCACCCATGCCTATGGATGTCTAAACCAGTACTTGCCAATGTAATCACATACACTGGTACATTCTGTGTTTCAGGTGGTCAGTGAAGGCATTCATCCCTTTCAGATCTGGGACAAGAACATAAACCTCCCTCCTCTTTCGACACAAGCAGTTGAATAAAGTAGTTTGTCTTGCACTGCAGGTTTTGGGGTTTTGGGTTTTTTTGTTTGTTTTTAAGATTGCTCCCAGCGTATGCCAAAAAGGACTTCCTTTAGCAGCAGTCCTCTGCAAGACAGCTCACAGAAGAGGAATGGGCTGGGGTATGCAATATGGAATTGATGGAAGTATCCCACTATGACTATAATCCAGTACTCCAGTAACAGAGCTAGGTAAACTTCCAAAAGAAAAGGTCTACAAAAAAGTGAATGTATTAGAAGTTACACTGTTCAAAATAGCTGAGCGGACACAGACACTAAGAGAAGTGTCAAAAGAGAACAACTTCTAGTCTGTAAGTTTTTGGGTTTTTTTTAATGCCCTTGCTGGGCATAGATTGTGTCAGTACTAAAAACCACTGAAGTTTACAGCAAAGATATAGCCTATAAAGGGAGGTTGTTTTGACAAAAATAACATCTCAGTTACTAGTTCCATTAACGGCGGACAATTTGAACACCTAACATTTTGAAACAAGAAAGTAACCAACACAGCATACCAATAAATATTAGAGTGAAGCTTCAGGAACGGATTCATTTCAGTACTGCTCTGATTAATATAGCTCATTAAGTCTCCTTTGTAGCAAAGACAATAAGGATGTTGATCTCACCCAAAATTCTCAGCAAATCTCATCTTTTATTTCATCCTCCTACAGGAGGATCAACTTGACTCAAGAACAATGCCTAAAACTTCAGTGTTGCTCACCCTACTGAAAGTTGTGAAACAAGTCATGGTTGGGGTCTCTGCCCACAATGGCCATTAAGTCTTAAAGGCACTGAGAAAAACGGTTTTTAGAGTACTTCCCTGTGCTAGGGATAACACTGTCCTCAGTTAAATTAGCTAACAGGTTTCCAAATAATAAGGCAAGGAACTAAAGTAATTAAGTGTGGCTAGAAACAGAAGTGAAACAGAGCTGAAGAAATATATCCAAACTTTGCAATCACTTGTGTCCATACTCCAGTGTCCCCTCCTACTTCCTGTTATGCCCTATTCTAATCAATAGCTTTTATTTTCCACTCAACTTCTCATTCTTCAGTTCCAGTAAGCATCTCACTTTTATTCTGTAAAACAGTATAACATCTTTATTTTTCCCCTATATAATCATACCAGGGAATAAATTACTTCAGAGGAGTTACTGGAGTCCATGATCTTTACACTGGACAAACCAGGCCTCAAAGATTGTAAGGGATTAGCTGGCATAACCTATGTGTTAAGTCCCCAACTCCTAACATGATCTAGTCCACAGCCAATGGGATATAACAGGATAGTGGAGTGGACGAAGCTTTAAAAGACTACAAAAAAATTAATTATACTTCCTTAACTCTTCCTATGTGAAACAAGGCTTGTTGCTTACTCATACACAGTACATACTTTAGAATTATATCTGAGCCTTAGAAGCCAGTACTCTGCACTAATTTGTTTAAAACCTTCCAACTATAAAAATCCATCTGCTTCAAAACTAGGCAGTCACACTGCCATAAAGTAATAAATTATTTAAATTCAGCCTTTTAAGTGGAAACTGTGCAAGCTCTATAACAGTCTAAATACTCCAGAATACTTAACAATACCTCAGAAACTTAACAGTCTGTTGTTAGGCCACATGAGTCTCCCCTGGCAGGCGATATAATTGAACGTTTACAAAATTAATTAATGGTGAAAGATCAGTCATTGCTCCAAGCAGTTTGACTAAATGCCACACTCTTCAAGAAGTGACCCGAAGACAAAGCAAGACAATGCAGGACAGACGACAGACAGTAAGATTACTTATGTCTTCTCACAGATGTTAAGAGGAAGATTTTTTTGTACAACCCATGTGTTTCTTTCACAGTATTCATGTTTACTCACTTCTTCCAAACCCCTCTCAGAAGAAAGGAATGGACCCTTCCAAATGAATACAGAAATACAGATAGATAACTGGTTTTACTTACATAACTGGGTCAAACATATTGCGAATCTTTAGACATGGTGTCAAGCTGTTTGGTGGTGAATTTCTTCTATCTAGATGAAATGCTACAAAGAAAAATAAATTTAATAATAATTACTGACAGGCATAATACCATCTAGTTAACAAGTGTCAGCCTTATACATCAATACTTTTCTAGTTTTACTCAAAAGAATACTTTCCTTCATCTATGAAAAAGCTTCAAGCAAATTAAGTTCCCCATGGTCTTCTACTGCATTGAAGAAAATGTACCATACTTAACTGAATTTTTTAGATTTACAACTTCTACATTTAAAAAGATAATGTACACTCTTATATCCAGGCCACAGTACATGGAAAGAATTCAGGATATTTAAGAAAATACCATATAGCCGAACAGAAAGTATTTGCATTACATCTCCATGAAAAGACAGATACTCTTAAAATCTGGATCAAACTTGTGGAGCTGCAGGTTAACTATTCAGTTTTAACTGCCTGATGAATTTTTGGTTTTTTTTCCACTTTCGGGGCAATTTACTGCCCATCTGACTAAGAAATAGGGAGATGCTCAGATGGATGTTGTATTGCATCTGTATTGCAGTAACAACTGCCAAGGAGCACTCTACAAGGATGGAGGTTTTGTAACTCTAAATGCTCTACACATGATCAGGAGCTTGCAAAAATCTGTAATGAAACACACCAGAGGATAGAACAGATGTAAGAAAAAAAATGAAAACTAAAAATAAAAGAGTAACTCTTTCAAAGCTGAACAATCCCATGAAATAGATTATGAAGTTCTAAAATATTAACTTCTCCAAAGTTCACAAGTTCTACTTGTAGGAGTCACAACAGTAGACTGCACCATGAGAAAAGGGATAAAGGAGCCCTTCAGACTCATAAGGTAGTTCCATGCTTGGGAAGGGCCAACAAAGCAGCAACAGAAATGGAAGGGGATAACCTGGCTTGAAGGAAGTTTTACTTTGAAGACTTGAGATTCAAGAGTTTAAACATAAGACTAAAAATCTCAACAAGACAAAAAGATGTTCCAAACTGATGGTAATGCTTCTCCTTTGCAATCCCTACTTTGGAAAAGTTTGACAGATTCAAGAGGTTACGTTCCAAGCGTTAGAAGTTTCAGTTTTGCATAGATGACACTACTGTTGACCTTTTAAGATAAAGTATTGCAAGTAAACCCAAAATACACAAACACTGCTGCTCTTCTGTATGTCACCAAACAAAAACCATGTCACATAGAAGAAATTCAGTCATGTGGAAGACACTGCATGTGCATGATGAGCACTAACCAAGAGAAAATTCACTGCCTGCAGATATGGCATAGAGAAACTTGCTCCTTATGTAAATTTCTAAGGCAAAGAAATACATAATTACCAAACAGAAATTAGGAAAGGTGGCCTCCAAATCTAATATGGAACCTAATGTAAGTTCCCCAAATAACTAAAAATGTTCTTATTAGAGTATACACACATACACAATCCAAGTCACCAACACCTCTAACAACTCTGTTTTTTCTTGGTAACAGATTTCTAAATATGCTGGTGTGGTGACACTGCATCTATCTCTGAGCTGCCTATAGTTTAAGGCCATGTCCTTTTTCAATAGCACATGGTTTTGTCGAGTTTTTTGCCCTTGAGTAGAAATTATACATAGGGTATACAATAAAAACTTTACAGAACTAAGCTACTCATGTAGGTTGGCTCCAGCAGATGGCGGGGGCGGGGGGGGGGCACGGAGAGGGGGAAGTGAAATGTCACCAGCATATTGTACACTGGGGCACCACACCGTACTGGAGAAGGTGGTTTGGGGTTGCCTAGTCATGGACCTGGACCTGAAAAGGCGTGGGGTTGAGGAAATTATGTGCTGATTGTTAATAGCTAGGTTTATTTCAGCACATGGTTTTAACCCAAGGATAGAGAATGGCAAGGTTATTTGCAGAGACCCTAGGCCCAGAGGATCAACATTTCTGCAAGCTGTTTATGAACTCCAAGAACACCATACTTTTAAGGCAGCAGCTACACTTAAGCTATGCAAAAGTAACTAAATTCATGCTTTAGTGTAGATACCTATAAAAACCAAGCTTTGCCTGCTCCAATTTCTATTAATCTTGATGTCCTTTTGGAAGATCTCAGGTGCTTGCAGAGATGACTTCATACAGAGCACACCACCAGCACAAAACTAATCTGCTACCAACTTAATGTAACATCATACTAGTAGAGCAAGTGTGCCCTGGGCAGTGCAGCACATAAAGATGAATTCTGCTTTTTCTCAAAAATGTTTCAAAGTCACAGTAAATTAAAACAAAGTTTTGCGACTTAGGTGGAGCTTTTTATGTATAAGGAAAAAAAATGGCCACAGACATCAATGAGGTACAAAATTAATGCTAGCACAGTAATAAGCATTAAAATGTATACCAGACACGGCACCAAGAAGGGGGGGCTTGGGAGGACACAGGCAAGTTAAAAATAATGCTGTACCTACACAGCAAAATTCAAAATAGAGCAGTTAACAGATGTCTCTAGAACGTCATTACACATCTGTAACAATTAATTCTCCCCCTTCCCTCAAAAGAGCAACTTTAAGTGACAAACCTATTCCGATTACAGTTCTGATTTTTTGAAAATTTACACTGGTGTGGAGCATACAAAAATACTCCCCACAATAAGGGCATAAGCAGACATTCTTGCAGGACAACAGTCTAAGCTACACCGTAATTAACCAGGCACCTCACATGCCATTTCTTTTCCTAAAGAGATCTCAACAGTAAGACTTACAAGATGAGGGTAAAAAAGTTGGAGATGAAATAGGAAAGCAGAAGCACAACTTTGTGCAATAAGTCACTGACAAGAAAATTTTTAGAACTTCCATAAATTCCCCTTAGGGACTAGTGAGTACCTTCAAGAAAAGGAATCCACTTTATATTTCAATCATAACGTACTTTATTTTAGTACCTTAAACTGAATATGACTATCATTCCAGATTCAAAGAACAGCAGCAGCTAAAAGCATGTACTTCAACAACCTCTTTATCACTGTGACTGGAGTAGGTGTATGATGGAACAAGTGGCTCTTGCACAGATTTCAAAATGAACATCTAAGAAACTGCAGTACAGCTTTCTATACCTCTTGAATTACTACTGTATTATTGCTAAAGGGGTTCCCCAGTATCACCATCACAGGTTACAAGACAGCCCAACAGATCTTCGTATGTGGATCTGATGCACCTGATAAGGTTGAAGACTTGCATCAAATATAGGTAACCACATTTCTGAAGAACAGATTTATTCATGTTAAGCCACAGATCACTGTAATTTATTAAGTACTAAACCTTCTTATCAAAGGCAAGAACAAAAAGATAAAACATTTAGTTGAAAATGTTGAAGTCACACACTTTCACACGACACTAGGTTCTTCAGTAAACAGGAAAGATACTGAAATCAAAATACTACTAGATGTTATTAAGAGAGGAGAGTGTGGTTGACTTGGGGTTTAATACAGTTAAGTTCAGCTATAGAAAATCATCATGGGATGGGTACAGAACTTTACAAGTATAAAATCCAGAGTTTTCTTTCAACAGTTAAGAATGGAACTTTTTTTTTTTTTGGTAACATGGAGAAAGGATTGTATTCTCACAAGCCAGGGAGGAGAGGTGTCATTCACACAAGGTAACAGGTTATCTTCCATGCTGCAGGATGAAATATCACCCTAGATGTGGTACTTCAGAGAACCTCTTTATCTCATTTCCAGAGCTGTCAAGGAACTTTAGCTATAGCTCTTAGCTTAGCTACATTGGAGCTCTGCCTACCTATTTTTCTTTAGAGCTCTAGTTATCAAAGGCATGATAGGACAATAGCATCTGTTCTTTCAAAAGCAAACTGAACACACTAGAAATGTATTTTTTTTCCCCCATTAATTTAATTAAATTACGCTTTGGCATGCTCAAGATTGTTTTTCAACTGACAGTTCTCTTGTCAGCTGCTTTCAAAACATCACTCATATTTGTCCGTCATCTTACAATGACTTTAACTACCTTTTTTTTTTTTTTTGACAGATACATCTACTGTATCCAGTAGATAATATTTCAAAGGAAGTACACTGGACTGTATTCTGACCCAGTGAAGAAAAAGATCCCAAGCTGTCTGTCAAAACACAGGTTGCATCCTGAAGGACAGGACAAAATGCCACAGTGATGCTTGAACTCTAGCTGCTAACAGACAGTAGAGCCTAGATCTTCATGAATGCTACAGGTCCCATATTTACAATGCAGGCTATCATCTACCAATATCCTAGTACACACTATACTGACAGGTCAAGAGGCTTTCTTCTTCAATTGCACATACTCTTGGTACTGTGCTCTGCTACAGAGCACTACCTGATCTCAGAAGGTTAAAAAAAATTGTGACCTTGCAATTTATTTACACGATTCAAACCCAAGAATTCATTCTGATTTTATATGTACTGAGTTTGTTCAGGACCTAGCAGTCTTGAAGAGTATTTAGATTTATGAACTTCTATATTAAAACATCAAAACTGGAGGACAAACTTAATTCCAGTTAATCTATCCTTCCAAATATGTAAGAAGGAACACATACATATAGAATTCCTAATATCAGGAAAGAAACAGCTGTGCAAAAAGTATGAGAGTTATGTATTCCAGCTATTTCCAACAGTCTTATGAAAACAAGGAAAGCAAAATAGAAAGTCTTCGCATGTGAAAATTGCCTGCTGACTAGCAAGATGTACAGAGCCCAAATGACCCATGTCATTTCAGCCACCCTTATTTCCATGCCCTTCTGTTAGAGCCAAAGTATGCAATTTCAATTCTTCAAAGATCTTTGCTGAACTACAAATGTAACAAGAAAACTAAGAAAACTATTCTTAAAAGAACTGAAACAGTATAAATCTTAACATATCCTATTCAATAGAAAGCATAGAGTCTTAAGTACATACTCTAGGCAACATAACAGATAAAAACCACTGCTGATAGTTACTCTGTCCACATTCACAGTATACTAAAGTAGGTATCAGATGCTCAAATTCAGATGGTACATAACAGTAGCTGTTCTTCTAGGAAGTTTTGGAAAGTACTGTTCTGTTGAGAGTCTTGAATATATATTCAATGTAGCAAAGCAGCACCTGAGCTATCTCACACTGAGAAGTCTTCTGGGTGAAGGAAAACAAAGTCCAATTTCTAATACAGGACAGAATGTTATGGAGCTATTTATACTGCAACCAAACAGGACAAGAAAATCTCTGAGCAAATAAGCAGTAAATGAGAACTTCCAGAACTGGAGTGTCATGTTTCACAGTCTGTTACTGAACAATAAACTACGTAGAAGATTCATCTTTATAATACACATAGCTTGCAGAAGCTACATTCGAGTGTTTGAAAATCGATGATGACAGCGTTACAGAAATGAACAGAGACAGCTGTTGACGAAACCCACCATCTCTGCACTGCACCTAAGGCACTTCCACATCCCTAATGGATAATGTCCTAGAAAGAAAAGGCTCTGCCACTCCCTCAATAAAGTTACTATTCACATCTTACTAACTAAAATTGAGAAACAGAAATCATGTAACACAGTTGTCACCACAGAAGAACGTCGTGTTACTACTACTGCAAGACAATGCCTGCAGAACCTCAAGTCTGCAGAGGTATTCAAAATGTATTTAAAAAAAAGCAGCCCTCCTTTCCAATGAATGATTTAAAATGAGAAACATAATGCTAAAACCAGTAGCATAACTTTAAGTAGTATATAATGATATTCCAACATAGCATTTTGCATAAACAAGCAAGAAATGGGTCCCAAGACTAAGACCCTGATCAGATAACATGCAAGTATCTGCAAACATCTCAAAATATTTGACTTTTCAAGTTGACAGAGAGAATTGTTTGGTTTTGCTTTGAAGCAAAATTTAAGACCTGAGGGCTGAAAGCATACATAGAACTTATGAAAACATGCAAATGGCCTGGGACAAAAGCAAAATGTTAGCAGTACTTTTACTTGGGCAATCAAGCCTGCTACAGCATAAATGTTCCAGGCCACAAAGAAGCTCTTTCTGCCTGTCTTTGGAAAGGAAATAATCACATTGGAAGGAGCTACTTTAAACTGTACCCTCTTTTATAGGAAACAATAAAAACATTGTTTCTTACAAATAAAAATGTATACCAGTAAAAAGTAAAAGAAGGAAGACTATTACTACTTGCATTAATTAAACTAGGACCAAAATCAGCATATTCCAGAAGAACATATGTGAGAGTGCAGTTGCTTGCCAGCGGGAAGTTATATTTTAAGTGGGACTAGGAAGGGCAAAAAGTTTGGTTTTTTACTAGGCTTTTTTTCAGCATCTAGTTCAATGCCATAGAAGTAATGCACAATACAACCTCGATAACATCTGATTTAAAAAGTTGAACTAAAAACTGGAGAAGCAACCACTCCCTCCTCCCTCACTATCAATTAAGCTGATGAGTTTATAAACTAGGATTCTCACAGCATTCATTTCAGTTCTGCTGGAGAGATAATACAGCATTACAGAAGAATGTAAGGCAAGACAGACTCTTTAAAAAAAGCCACAATATTTAAACAACTGGCAATTAAGATTTCACTTTAAACATTTACCTTCACACTCAGACACTAATAGAAGTGACTATTCTTTTTCATTGCAATCCAGAATTCACAGAATCACAGAATTGTCTAGGTTGGAAAAGACCTTGAAGGTCATCCAGTCCAACCATCAACCCAACATTAACAGTTCCCAACTACACCATATCCCTCAGCGCTAAGTTGACCCTACTTTTAAACACCTCCAGGGATGGGGACTCCACCACCTCCCTGGGAAGCCCATTCCAATGCCCAACAACCCCTTCTGGAAAGAAATACTTCCTAATATCTAGTCTAAACCTTCCCTGGTGCAACTTGAGGCCATTACCTCTTGTCCTATCGCTTGTTACTTGGTTAAAGAGACTCATCCCCAGCTCTCTGCAACCTCCTTTCAGGTAGTTGTAGAGGGCGATGAGGTCTCCCCTCAGCCTCCTCTTCTCCAGACTAAACAACCCCAGTTCCCTCAGCCGCTCCTCGTACGACATGTGCTCCAGACCCTTCACCAGCTTCCTTGCCCTTCTCTGGACACGTTCGAGTAATTCAATGTCCTTTTTGTAGTGAGGGGCCCAAAACTGAACACAGTAATCGAGGTGCGGCCTCACCGGTGCCGAGTACAGGGGTAAGATCACTTCCCTGTCCCTGCTGGCCACGCTATTTCTGATGCAAGCCAGGATGCCATTGGCCTTCTTGGCCACCTGGGCACACTGCTGGCTCATGTTCAGCCGGCTGTCAATCAACACCCCCAGGTCCCTCTCTGACTGGCAGCTCTCCAGCCACTCCTCCCCAAGCCTGTAGCGCTGCTGGGGGTTGTTGTGGCCCAAGTGCAGCACCCGGCATTTGGCCTTATTGAAACTCCTACAGTTGGCCTGAGCCCATCGCTCCAGCCTGTCCAGATCTCTCTGCAGAGCCTCCCTACCCTCGAGCTGATCAACACTCCCACCCAACTTGGTGTCATCTGTAAATTTACTGAGGGTGCACTCGATCCCCTCGTCTAGATCATCAATAAAGATGTTAAACAGGAGTGGCCCCAAAACCGAGCCCTGGGGGACACCACTCGTGACCGGCCGCCAACTGGATTTAACTCCGTTCACCACAACTCTTTGGGCCCGGCCATCCAGGCAGTTTTTTACCCAGCAAAGCGTGTGCCCATCCAAGCATCGAGCAGCCAGTTTCACCAGGAGAATGCTGTGGGAAACTTTGAATTCAAGTCTTATAGCTTCAAATTTTCATTGACTAAAAAAACCACCACAAAATCTGAAGCTTCACATGAAGAAAGGCAGAAAGAAAAGGAACTAGGAAAAAGACCACTGCAGACAGACAACTGCAAACCCACTGTATTCTTGCCACTTGGCTCCATGATAAAGCTGAAAAGTGACAGACCACTGCAAAATCCATGTATAACAGCCTCCTCTATTAAACCAAATGCTTTGCTTCTCCAGAGCTTGAAACACAAACACACAGTGTAGAAAAACATTTATGACAGAAAGGAAACACTACTAGGAAATGCTCAAAATCCATGTTCTGGCTATTGAGGAGTCTTTTGTCCCAGCAGTTTCCCTTTCAAAATAAACGAAGATCTCTCCCTCCAAACTCTGCCTTTAGGTACCTGACTGATAACAGCAGGAAACTCAAGTCTACAAGCTCTGATTTACCTGCTGTCAGACACAACCAATTACATTACTTCCAGTAAGTATAAGGCATGTCAGAATTTGACCAACTAAAGAGTTTTGTTTTGGTTTTTTTTTGTTTGGTTGGTTTTTTGTTTTTGTTTTTTGTTTTTTTTTTTTAAATTCATGAAAAGGAACAAGCAAGTCATTTTGGCTACATGACTTCTGCTGTATTTCCACAGTAGCTATAACAGAAAAGCCCATTTTGCTTGAAAACAAGGCAGACCCTGAATACACAGAAAGTCTATTGAACAACAAGATAAATAGCACTGACAGTTCATAACACTTAAAAGTCGTGAGAGAAAACAAGTCTTTCATGTTCAAGCAACCAATTACCATTTAGAAGTTAGATGCAGAAATTAAAACAATTATATTTGCAAAATATAACTAAACTTCAATACCTTGGCCTTGCCACACTTTCGATGGTATTACTAAAATTTTGTCACTTGCTGCAGAAGGCTGCATCCATTTCCAAACCAAGAACTCGGCACCACCTATTCTTCGTGTCTCTGTGCGAACTCTAGATTCATTTGCTGCAAGAAAGTCAACTGCTCTATTCCAGACTTTCCTCATTTTCCTCCTTAAAAATTGAAGCAAGAATTACAAAGTTAGCATTGCAGCAACCTGCATAGCTGGCATCCAGCATGTTAAGAGAAATCCAATGGGTTTTTTCCCCCCACCTGTGTCAATAAGAATCTCCAAAATATTATACTATGCAACGTACAGAAATTAACTTAGTTAATTGATGAATTTTACTATTTTTCCTTATTTACACATAAGGAAATTCAGTACTAGAGAGAACATACCTGTCCTGAGGTGGTATTAGAGAATCACGCACGTGTAAAATAGGCATGTAAGGCTGCAAGTCTTTATTTTCAGAACATGCCTCGCTGTGACTTCTTAGAAGATCTGAGGACACCATAAGAAAAAGTGGTAACTATGTAGTTCATGCAAACATTAAGAAAAATACCAATTCTGGCAATGAACAGCTACTCTGAAGGCCCCTCCTAGTTTTTTTGGCATTTTGAAGCATTTTTCCTCCTAACCACGCTGAAGGCAAATCAAGAAAACTAACCACACACAGTGACTCTAAGCACCCCAAATAACTTTGGAATAAAGAAAAAGAGTTCTTGCAGTTACTCTTGCTTGGTACTTTTAACTGTTAGGAAAGACAGCCACCTTCAAAAGTAAAGTGCTTTCCCCCCACCCCAACAAAACTTGATTTGCAAACAAAAAAGGTAGGAAAATGGTAAACACAGGAAAACAGCTTCAATTTTTCTACCATCTCTGTATTTACAATGATTGTCATAGGAGAAAGTAGTAAGACAATTTAAGTAAAAATGCGGCCCAAAACAGAGCTTAAAAGCTACAAACACAAACTACCGAAAACATTGTGGCTTCAACGAGAAGGCAGAATTTCAGAACTTAATTATGTATTCTATTTTAGTTACATAATTTCTGCTCAAAGTTACTAATTAAAAAGCTGCTTTTTCTATGAAAAGCCATTAGGAATGCAACTGAGAGCTAACACACATTTTAGGAGTGGATATTTTAGCTAAAGATAGCTGAAACACCAGATACAGAAAGCAACATGTCACCATACTTCTCCTTAACAAACACTGCATTTATATTTGTTCTCAACAATAAGACAAAATACCACCAAGTCAATGGACATTTATTATAGCCATGTTGATGTTATTCACAAATTACAATCTTTATACCAAAAGCTTTGATTAGGTTTAAAGGATGATTTTTTAAAAAAAAATTAAAAAAAAAGAAAGGGAAAACACATGAACTAACAGCATGATGACTGACAACTAAATGAGCAGAAAACATAACTGAACTAATGCCAGTATTTCAAAAGCTTATACAGATACATCAGATGTGACTCAAGAAGCCATACCTATGATTTTTACCACCATATCATACATCTGCCTCGTTTCTTCTTCTTCTTTTGCCCAACGGTATTTCATGTAGTGTAAGACTCCCCAAACCACTGCTATACCTGCATTAAGATGTATAATAGTCTTTATACAGCAGTAGAACATTGGTTATTTAAAAAAATTTTACAGCACATATTTGGTTGAAGTAGCTAACATTTTGAAGTACTTCAAATTTCAAAGCTACTCACTGTCAATATTTTATATTTTACTAACACAGCAATACAAACTCTTAAACTTTGAAGAGCATTACCTTTCGAAAACCATTTCATTGTTTTAACAATAGCCTGGTATCCCATGACTGTGGTTTGAAATTTTACCCATTTGTTAAGAAAAATAGTAAAATATTGGAAAAATTCAGTCATATCAAAAGTCACATAAACTGACAATTCAGAACATGTTAAGATTTGAAAATGCACAGTATTCACTAATTCATAGACAAGTCACATGCTTTCGATATACCTAATTAACCTGGACTGCTTCAGTTCAGCTACAGATTTGTATTTCTTGCAAAGTACTGCATGCTCATCTTCTAGTACTTCAAAATTTATTCCCAAAAGGGATAATCTAGTTAGGAAGGCCAGCAGCATAAACTGAAAATAACAATCTTATTCCTTCTTCTATCTTGGTCTGAGGGTACCACTACACCTGTGATCTCTTAACAGTCTAAGAAAAAAAAAAAACACCACAAAAACCCCTCACCACAAAACCACACATACACAAATTATAGTTACAATAGTTACACAGCTTGTTTTGCGTACCTGTGATTGCAAGGCAATGGTAACTGATACATCTAAGAGACTGAGGGGACACCATTTTATGCCAAAATGGGTGTTAGTTAATTATAGTACTTATAACATTCATACAGTGGTTTATTTTTGAAAAGGTGTTTCATATTAACCTTAATTACTGATGAGAAAGTTGAGACAGGGAGCAATTTGCTCAGCGTGACTGATGAGACCAGTGGTTGACTTGGATACTGAGTTTCACCTCCACATCCTAATTCAACCCTCATGTCAACTATTATCAGAAAGACAGCAACCTGGGACAGTTTGCCTTTGATTCTTTTGGTTCATCAAAAGACTAGTGAAGAAGGTCTCAAGTCTTCTGCTCATAAGAATGAGATTGTTAAGATACTGGGATAAACAATTCATTAAATATTCTATATGTGCATGAGAGGAGCTCTGCATCTTCAATATTTCTAACCATCCACATGGAAAGGAATCAAGTGTCTTCACTCAGCTGTACCATATTTTTATGCTGCATAGTTTTCAGTATGGTTAAGAATTAAATAAACTTGAAAGAACATGAAACTTAACTAGAGAAATATCAAAGACTAAATGAATTATGCCTACTGAAGGATTAGATAAATTTTTACAACATAGTCTTAAAGGT
The DNA here is from genome assembly GCF_031877795.1 of Strix aluco. Lineage (NCBI taxonomy): Eukaryota > Metazoa > Chordata > Aves > Strigiformes > Strigidae > Strix > Strix aluco. Next base: position 50,574,701 of record NC_133935.1, read on the forward strand.
AAGAATTTTTGGTGACAACCACATTGGGTATCCAAACTTTTCCTAATAGGAAAATCATGTTTTCTGTAGTTTTGTTTCCAAAGTTCCTGGAACAACAGTGAAATATCCTCAAAATTAAGGTTAGCATGTCTTTTTGCTGAGCATTTCACTTTTTCAAATCAGTTCAACCTGGAATTTTTGAAAGAAACGAGGTATTGCTTTGGCAGGGAAAAAGACAAGACTTCCCAAAACCCGAATATATTCAGCTGACTGCAGCGCAACCAAAGTGAAAATACAGTAGTGCAAGAGAAGTGCAAAGCCAACTGCACTGTAATCAAGATACTGATAGGAACTCCAAGTTTTACAGCTGAATAAAAACTTCCTGTAAACAGCATGCTTACTTTTCCCCATGCACTTACAGAAACTAAGTTATAACAAAGAGGTTTGGTTTTTTTATTAACTTACCCAAAAGCAATATTGATAATCTGTGAGTTACATTAACAAATGCACAGCGAAAACGACACCTGAAAGACATCTTTGGACTAGTGGATTCCAGATACTTCACATCTGTCACATTAGTGACATCCATCTCATTAGGGTCGTTGCTGAGACACCTATTCAAAAATATACAGTATTTATGAAAATTATACATTCTGTTAGAAGAAATTAAGTTAAGAAATAAAGACAACTTACTTTATGCCAACATCTTCCCCACTATTCAAGATCCATTGCAATGCTGTGTTAAGTACACTTTCATATTCTGGATCTAAATTCTGTCAAAATACAAATATTAATAAGTAGTTTTAGAAATAACCAGGAAGTTATCATGCCACAATAAAATTTAGATACTGCACAGATTAGTAGCCAAAACTATGTGGTTTTATTCTTGATTCTTCAGATTTTGCATAAGGGTTCACTACACGCAAAGTGAATCTATACCTGCTATGAGCAGCTATCAGACTTACTAGCATTTCCAAAATTAAGGACTGTTTGAAAAGCCAAGTCACATTCACTGTTATTAACAATTCTAACCTATAGCAAGAAAAAATTATTCAGCCACTAGGCGGTGCTCACTGAAAATCTACTTCAAGATTAAAACAAAGTAGATATAATCTCAGCTGCAAATGGGTCCTATAAAAGCAGTTCAGGTATTTTTTAAAGAAGCTTAAGGAAAACCAATTTTAACTGATATTTTGCAAATAGTCCAGTGTTTGCAGTTCAAGAACTGCTATTACTATATAGAAATTGACTTTTTAATTAGCTGGTATCAACTATCATAGAACATTCACTGCTATCTGAGCTAAGGCTGTCTCCACAGTTTACCTTACACGTTCTTTTGCAGAAAAAGCAAAAATGAAAGTTACTATTCTATTTGAAATTACACATTCCAGAAAGATTTATGTCCATCTTTCCTTTGAACCTCACTTAATGTAACTGGCTGAGAATTAAAGGATAAGCACTTAAGAAAAAACAGTAACTTTTATTTTCACTTTGAGAGTAAAACATGAAAGTTCTATCACTGAACACTGAAATTCTACAAAGGAGTTATATTTATACTCCCAAAATGAGGAACTGCAGGGTTAAAAAAGACTTCATACAAAGTGACAAATTTTCATATGGAATTTGAGCTTCTTATCAGAGCTAAAACAGTTGTGATAACAACTGTCATTTTTTCAGTACAATAGATAAGACCATCAGTTATCTGGCATCAACTTAATTTTTTCCAATGTATTCCCTCAATGCACTGGTTTTAACAGATACAGAATATCATTGGCAAACCATAAACCAGTATTAGCGGCTTCTTCAGGATGCTCTTAACATTGTCCCCTTTTGTTTATTATGTAAACATTTGCCAAAATGTAAAATTTCTATACGTTTATATATTAAAAGTCACATCAGCTTAACTCCCCCCACCCAATCAAAGAAATCTTATACTCTCAGCCTTTTAAAGGCTTCAAGTAGTTTTCTATTGAAGGGTACACCAATGTGGGCTAAAATAAACCCTACACCTGTCAAGACAAGGCAAGAGTCATCTTTTATTTGGGGAGTGAGGCAGAGGAATGACAGCAGAGAGTGGGATTTCGTAATACTGCACACCTATCAAATTAACAAAAAGGCCTTTTTTGACCATTTCTATTTAAAGCATCAATGAATGGTGCCTCCATACAGCTGCTGCCTGTCAGGCCCACTGCACAGATCCACGTGTCAGCCTCTTCTCCTAAAGAAAGGAAGACAGTACCCTTTTCTACTAAGTCTCAAAACATAGTGTATTGATTTCTGGAGAAGCTTCTAGAGGTTTGAATTTCATAAACTTATGATTTTCGTGTTGGTCATCTATCTCCATCAATTCAAATTATGCCCTGGTGTTTTAACTAAAGGGAAAAAACCTGCATGACACTGAAGCACTACTATCTGCACTTTCATTGCAATGAAGCCAGTTTCTTTAACCTGCCCTCTCTCTCAAAACCTCGCTACATCCCCAAATAAAAATCATAAGTAGCATGTGTTAAAGACATCAATTCCAAACATTTCCAAATAACATTCCATACTAAGTCAAATTTTAGTCAATACACTAGATACGAAACCAGGCCTTAAAAATTGTAACTTATACAAATCTTACATACAACCAATGAAAAATACCTCATTTGCTTACTTTTAAATACGCAGCTGCCTCCTGGACGGTAAGATTTCTTTGAATAGAGCTGCCGCATTCGTGTTCCCCTGGTAAAATTAAACTTTTGTTTATTCTGATCTACTTATTACTGCATTATATAAACAAAACCACTTAGATACAAACTCATGGTTAACACAATCTACATAAGCAGGAGTACCTCAATAATTTCCACTAATATGGAAAAATCTCTGGACAAACTTCTCCTTCAAGAAAGTTAAAAAACCTTGAGATTGTCGCTGCGAATAATATGTACAAATCACATCAATACAACTTCATGTACTGCTCAGAAAATATATTTCAGTATGTACACTGAAAGTAGAACAAAAGTATGAAGAACTATTGAAGGATGTTACCATAAATCAGTTGCTGTACCCTGACTCAGCTTCTTCCAAATAATTTCCATTTACTCTGAAACATGGATTATTTTTTTTATAGAAACCAGGTTAGTTCCAGCTGCAACACAGCCATAATAGTATTTCAGGAACTATTTTAGATTTGGCCAACTTATCACAATAACTCCCCACCTTCCTGAATACGCACAAAATCCCAATATGGCCTGAAACTGGTGGTTTTACCATCCTCTTAATTCTTTTGGAAAGTATGCAGAAGTAGTCAGGAAATAAGGATTATATGCACAGTCAGGCCTCACAGCCACTTGCCATGATCTTCCTGATTTTCTTTGCTAAACTGAAGATACATGCAAAAAAACCCCCAATGTAGTAACAATCATACCAACACAAAGTCACACAGAAAAGAGGTCTAACACCAGTTTTATCTATCACTAGGCCATCAACTCTGAAGAACTGTCAGGGAGTGGCAAATCAGTTTCTTCCTGATCTTTCTAAAATAAAAATATCTTGGCATCTGTAACTATGATTTTACTGTGCCAAAACAATGAAATAGGAAACAAATCCAGTCTTTCACTGGCTCAGGGTTATACCTACCTTACCTTCCTGAATCTATACCAAGCTGTGTTATTCCCAAAGCCATAGCAAGGCTAGGAAAGTTTAAGATGCTCATGCATATACAAAATTAAATACTTTGTAAGAGTATAAGCAAAGCTTTATAAGTTGGAATTACTCCACACTGGAATACCCTTTAAATGGAGCAACTTCAAGTATGAATTCCCTACACAAACAAGAACATTCGAGGCAATCTGAGCAAAAACTAGGAAATGCTACCAAGTTATGGAGAAGCATCTTCATGTCTCATTCACAGTAGGGGGTTTCAAAGAAGTAGGTGTTTCTATGACTGAAAGTCCTTCTCAAACTGCTAAAGCAAGGTTTTGTTCAATATGCTTCAACAGATTTAAATGAAATTGACCTTTCAAGCACATCAGCATAACAGGGATTCTCTTCTCTTACTGTTGGGTTATAAAGAATAGAAACACTGTTTTTAACAGTGCTCATATGTTATCTGGCCTAGAAGCGCTGCTGGAACTAAGCCTGTGTGCATGTGCATATTTTCAAGGAAGCAGTGAGCAGAAAAGACACTACTTTAAGTTGTTTCACTTGGTAATTAACATGTAACATCTTAGACTTTCAAAGTGCCTGAGTCACTGGAACAGCAAAACTACAGAGATCACCAGTGAAAATTGACCCCACCTTTGTCAAAAAACACTCTGAATTTAGAAGTCAGCACCATAATTGGAGTTATGGGCTACTCTTGTATGTAATTTAGGCAGCCATTCTTTCTGTGCAGTATAAACTCCACAACCTGTAAATTTACATGCACAATCATCAGTGATTTCACGCTTCAGGATTAGCAGTCTTGGGATAACTGTGTGTCACACTCATATAGTCTCTGGTATAAACGTATGGTTTTAAATCTAGAACTTAAATGCCTCTACACAAATGCATGTAGCACGGAGAACAAACAAGAGGAGCTAGGCTTGTGCGCACATCTGCAGGGCTACAATTTTATTGGCATCACTGAGACGTGGTAGGATGACTCCTATGAGTGGAGTGTTGGAATGGAAGGATAGGCAGGGGAGACAAGGTGGGGGTGTCGCACTATGTCAGTGACCAGCTGGAGCGCACAGAGCTCCTCCTGGGGATGGATGAGGAGCCGACTGAGAGCTTATGGGTCAGGATTAAAGGGAAGGCAGGGACAGGAGTCATTATAGTGTGGGTCTGCTACAGGCCACCTGACCAGGAAGACCAAGTGGATGAGGCCCTCTATAGACAGATAGGAGCAGCCTCACATTCACAAGCCCTGGTCTTCATGGGGGACTTCAACCACCCTGGTGTCTGTTGGAAGGACAACACAGCAGGGCATAAGCAATCCAGGAGGTTCCTGGAATGTGTTGATGATAACTTCCTTTTCCAAGTGATAGAGGAGCCAACGAGGAGAGGTGCTATGCTGGACCTTGTTCTCACCAACAAGGAGGGGCTGGTGGGGAGTGTGAAGCTCAAGGACAGCCTTGGCTGCAGTGACCATGAAATGGTGGAGTTCAAGACCCTTAGGGCAGTGAGGAGGGTGCACAGCAAGGTCACCACACTGAACTTCAAGAGAGCAGGCTCTGACCTCTTCAGGGATCTGCTTGGCAGAGTAGTACAAGATGAAGTCCTGGAGGGAAGAGGAGCCCAAGAAAGCTGGTTCATATTCAAAGATCACCTCCTCCAAGCTCAGGAGTGATGCATCATGACAAAGAGGAAGTCAGGTAAGAATGCCAGAAGGCCTGCATGGATTAACAAGGAGCTCCTGGACAAGCTCAAACACAAAAAGGAAGCCTACAGAGGATAGAAGCAAGGACAGGTGGATGGGAGGAAGACAGAGAAACTGTCTAAGCAACCAGGGATCAGTTTAGGAAGGCCAAAGCCCTGACAGATTTAAATCTGGCCAGGAACATCAAAGGCAACAAGAAAAGCTTCTATAGGTACACTGATGATAAAAGGGAGACTAAGGAAATTGCGGACCCTCTCTGGAAGGAAATGGGAGACTTGGTTACCTGAGATATGGAGAAGGCTTGAGGTACTCAATGACTTTTTTGCCTCAGTCTTCACCACCAAGGGGTCCAGCCACATGGCCCAAGAGGCAGAAGGCAAAGGCGGGAACTCGGAGAAGGAATAACGACCCACTGTAGGAGAAGATCAGGTTCAAGACCATCTAAGGAATCTGAAGGTGCACAAGTCCATGGGACCCGATGAGATGCACCCACAGATCCTGAGGGAAATGGTGGATGAAGTGGCTAAGCCTATCCATCACATCTGAGAAGCTGTTACAGTCTGGTGAAGTTCCCACTGACTGGAAAAGGGGAACATAACCCCCATTTTTAAAAAGGGAAAAAAGGGAACTAATAGGCCAGTCAGTCTTACCTCTGTGCCTGGCAAGATCATGGAGCAGATCCTCCTGGAAACTCTGCTAGGGCACATGTGAAATGAGGTGATTGGTGACAGCCAACATGGCTTCACCAAGGGCAAATCATGTCTGACAAGTTTGGTGGCCTTCTGCAACAGGGTCACAGTATTGGTGAATAAGGGAAGAGCAACTGACATCATCTACCTGGACTTGTGCAAAGCCCCTGACACTGTCCCACACAACATCCTTGTCTCTAAATTGGAGAGACATGGATTTGATGGATGGACCACTCAGTGGATAAGGAACTGGCTGGGTGGTTGCACTCAAAGAGCTGCAGTCAACAGCTCAATGTCCAAGTGGAGAGCAGGGACAAGTGGTGTTCCTCAGGGGTTGGTGTTGGGACCAGCGCTATTTAACATCTTTGTTGGAGACATGGGACAGTGGGATTGGGTGCACCCTCAGCAAGTTTGCCAACAACACCAAGCTGTGTGGTGTGGTCAACACACTGGAGGGCAGGGATGCCATCCACAGGGACCTTGACAGGCTTGACAGGTGGGACTGTGCAAACCTCATGAAGTTCAGCAAGGCCAAGTGCAAGGTCCTGCACATGGGTTGGGGCAATCCCAAGCACAAATACAGGCTGGGCGATGAGTGGATTGAGAGCAGCCCTGTGGAGAAGGACTTGGGGGTATTAGTGGATGGAAAACTGACTTATGAGCCAGCAATGTGCACTCGCAGCCCAGAAAGCCAACTGTGTCCTGGGCTGCATCAAGTGTGGCCAGCAGGTTGAGGAAGGTGATTCTCCCCTTCTACTCTGCTCTTGTGAGACTCCACCTGCAGTACTGTGTCCAGCTCTGGGACCCCCAGAGCATAAGGAGGACACAGACCTGCTCAAGTGGGTCCAGAGGAGGTCACAAAGATGATCAGGGGTCTGGAGCACCTCCCTTATGAGGACAGGTGGAGAGAGTTGGGGTGGTTCAGCCTGGAGAAGAGAAGGCTCCAGGGAGACCTTACAGCAGCCTTCCAGTACTTAAAGGGGGCCGACATGAAATATGGGGAGGGACTCTTTACCAGGGAGTATAGTGATAGGACAAGGGGCAATGGCTTTAAACTGAAGGAGGGTAAATGTAGACTGGATATAAGGAAGAAATTCTTTACTGTGGGGGTGGTGAGACACTGGAACAGGTTGCACAGAGAAGCTGTGGATGCCCCCTCCCTGGAAGTGTTCAAGGCCAGGTTAGACAGGGCTTTGAGCAACTGGTCTAGTGGAAGGTGTCCCTGCTCATGGCAGGGGGATTAGAGCTAGATCATCTTTAAGGTCCCTTCCAACCCAAACCATTCTATGATTCTATGACACACAACAAAACCAAAAATTTATCTCTGTAAAAGCCACACCTACAATATTGATCAGGTATTAAGTTGTATGACATGAGCAAGTCTGATAGATAAATCTATTTATGCTTTTTTTTTTTTGTTCAGTAAGATCTAAAGTCTTCCTAGGGTCTTTCTAATAAAGAAAAAGCATGTGAATCAATCTGACTGAACAAACCAGCTTGTTTTTTGATTATCTAGATAAGCAGGAAAGCCCATTTATGAAATAAATAAGAAAGAATAAAGGGGTGAGGTTAATACACAGAAAATAAATAAAACACAGAAGCAGGAGACCAGATTGTGAAAAATTCATTTTTAAAAACAAGTTTCAGGATTCATTTGGGATTTTCAATCTCACAAGAACACAGTATCACCTCTTACAAGAAGACAAAATCTATCTTTGATGGGGGACTATTGCATTACTTTAGTAGCTTTAACTTCTAATCTTATTTGCCTTCTTCCAGGAATTATGTTTATGAGGTATACAGCCAACACACTGACTTCACAGCTTCAGGTCTCATCTTCAAAAACCAACAGACAACTTCCTCGAAGTCCTGCTTCTGCAATTTTCTTCAGACTATATTCCCTCTGAACAAGTTTAACAGTTAAAAGCACCTCTGCTGCCTAGACTCTGACAATGTCTAAGGCCCATCAGTTCAAATTACCCTCATGCAATGCTGGGGAAAAAAAAAATAAAATCACTTTAATCTTGCCTCCCACTCTTGAACGGAGTAAGCTAATTAGAGTTACGGAGTTTCAGTCCGGTACAAAAAACTGTTGGAGCTGCAGTTTCTCATTCCAATCCATCTATTGCTGAGAACCATTTAGCAGCTTTCTTCTGAGAAACTCATGAATTTGAAAGCCTGCAGAAAGTTAAGCAATTCACAAGTCAGACAACCTTCTGTTTTACTGCAAACAGCAGGATATTCCTATATGCCATTTCAGTCACCGCTTTAGCTAATAGTTCTGCAAATGAAGGCTTACTTTGAATAACTTTGGTGCAATCATTAACCACTTGGCTTGGAAACCCACTTTCCATAGTCTGAGCCAAAAATGTTTCCTAACTGTTCCATTTGAGGCCCTATATCCAGAAATAAAACTGAAGCAGAGGCAAAAAAACTTTACACAGGTCTGCTGCAAGATACATCTGAGCTCTTTGTAAAAACTGCCCCTCTGTTAAAATGTCTATTGCACTCTTTGTGCTCAACTTTTCTCCGGCACAGATCACTTCAATTTCAATTGCCATTAAAGAACCCATTCTACTTGCCATTGTAGGGAGGCGAGATGTAACACACCCCAGCAAAGATCACAAAATTACCTTTTATCTTATGTTAGTGTACTTGGGCAAGCCACATGAGTTCTCCTAGAAATACTAACAAAAAGCAACTAAAGCCTAGTTCTAAAGAAACATTTAAGTCTGCTCTCACAACTGCTTTCAATACAGAAAATAAGTCAGATCTGCTTTTCCATATGGGCTAGAATATTTGAAACTGACTTTCATTTGGGCATTTAGCTTAATTTATGAGCTGCAGCATATACAGTTAACAGAAATATTCAGAGTTTCAAAATATTTGCTTTACAATGTAAATCATTCTCTTTAAGTACCAGAACCAAAACCCGGTGGAAATCTAATACACCAAGGAACACGTGAATTTAGCACAGATCTCTAGCTTATAGCTTGATGTGACAGTCAACCAATACAAAAAGGAAATAGTGTATAAAACATTTGTTTAGCAGGTCTAACGCTTAGAGGTTACTTGCAGCGGGACACTAAAGTGGGTAGCTGAAGAAAAGCAGGAGCAGAACAAGTGTTGTGAGATCAAGTAAGAATGCTTGATCTCCCAAAGGCAAATTCAACAGTTTAACAACACTGTGGAAAACCAGAACTTGCTAAATAGTCTTTAAATCACTGCTTGGAAACAGCACAATATCAGTTACCTGAAGAACTAAAGATTAAGGAAAGTGACAGAACAGAGAGCCTGTGACAGCAATCAGACACAGTAGCTGACACTTGAAATTAACAGTAAGTAATATCTAGGGTTTTGTCAGGATTTTCTTCTAGCCATGGATTTATCAGTAAGCCTTATTACATATGGAAGTCTAATTCATCCTTGCATCTCAAGGACTTGTGCTGTCCATTAGCTCTGAAGGAAACCATCTAAATCTGATAGATCATTACTCCGTGGAGAATGCCAAGCAAAAAGAAACATCTAACTAAATAAAAATTCTTTATGTACAAGAAAGTAAGGTCATACCCATGGGTAGCTGGCTGCTTCTTGTGGATATAGTGGTTAGGTTTATTCATCTGGCAAGCCTGACTGAAAATGGATGTGATCTATTGAAGTCTCTCCATGAAAGACCAAGACATCCAGTAATTAGCATATGCCTGAGGAAATCTAATTTAAATAAAGCACATTTTGGTTTAGGAGAAACTGTTAGGCACTGAAATATATACTGTCTATAAAAAGTTGCTGCTTTGAAGAAAGGCTAAACCATTAGAAAAGAGCACAGGAACACAAACTTCAACTCAACTGGATGAGTAGAGTTCTCCCTCTAGTTTCTTGTGAGTTAGGCATTACTCACCATAGGTTTGGCAGACTAGTAATTCTGAGAATAGTAATGCATTAAAGGCAATCTATTTTTATATAGGATAATTAAATCATTTCACATCATAGAGCACCACCATACAGAATAGGCATCTACAGTCAGAACACAGTATACTAAGTCAAATAAAATGAACAAACTGTTATCCTGACTTTTTCTTCCTTCAAACAGCTTTCAGTGTTTTACCTTCTAAAATAAAAGCCCCATCACTTGCTCTCCAGCTGAAGTTGACAAGGCAAGAAACTAGCTCAGTAAAAATATAAGTTGTCTTACAAAACAAAGAGAGCTAGAAAACAAATTCTGAAGCGACCATCTTCATGGTAGTCAAGATGTTGAATAAACCTTAACAGACCAGACTACTGTAAGTTTCCAGCCTGCCTTTTTAATATTAATAGTTATAACATGAACAAATGATTCATAGCCAAGTATGAAATGAGAGAAACTTTTCCAAGTATGTGACAGAGAGACCTGAAAAGCACCACTTTTAGTAAAACTACATTCCTTTACTTCTCTCTCTTTTGAAGTGGTGCACTGTGTACAAGATCAACACTTTTAAATCCTGCATCTCTCTAGCAGCTTTCTCTGTTCTATGACTTTTAAACAGCTTCCAGATATTATGCCAGGTCTACATCAATACAGTATTCAAGAATGGATGGCGGACTTCTTCCTCTCATACCTTATGAAACTTGGCATTGAGGACAACTTCTGTTTAAGTACAGATGAATTAGGTCATTCTTCAGACTTATGAAAGCTACTCTGCAACCAGGTATTCTTGCAATATGGCTTCAGTTTGGGGAATCATCTAACAAGAAAGTATAGCTTTATTTTTTAAAAGTAAGTACTGAAGATTCTCCTGGCCAAGAATAGACTAATAGAGATTAACACACCTGGGGAAGAACACGATCATCTTGAAGCATACAAATTCCTCTCATAAGGCAGACAGGTAAACATTTTTATAAGTGTACATGCATGTAAGTAAGCCCCAGCTAACAAATAAAACTACCTTTCTTTCACAGATGTAGAAATGAGGTGCTAAACCTTTTTATCCAGGCAAATACACTGTTTACTGTACAGCCACTGGAGGGCTAGACAACACACTGAGGGAACAGCAAGCTGTTACATTTGCTTTTCAAAAGGAAGAGAGGAAGCATAACCTGTTACTTCTTCACACAAGTCAAAGCTCTACTGCACACAGCTGTGGGTCTCATAAGACATTCCTATACACCACAGGTTGGCTACTCCGCATGGAAAAAATACCTTTTGGCCCCAATGACTTATAGCACAGAATTATCTACTACCATCTGTTAAGCATGAAATAGTTTGAAACAGATAAAAATGCATCAAGATGTAATTCCCTGTGAAAGATCAACAGTGCAAGGCATTCACAGACAGAAAGCAACAAAATTAAGACTAAAGCAATTATTATTTTGCATGCACTCAGGTTAAACATCATTCTTTCTCTATTTTGGGTTAAAGTATAATGTAAACAAGAAGAAATTTTGAGTTTTGTCCAAACATCTATTTTATTCACCATGGATATGGTAAATGCTCTGGAAACAAAAAGCTTCTGCAGGAAGATTACTCTTGCAATTTAAAGGTATTACAGAACTGCTCAAATTTCTCAGATATTTCCTCTATAGCCCTGACATATTAAATCATCAGCCTCATATCTGACACAGTTGTTTCCACATTTTTTAATGTTTGAGAAATGTCTGTAGCACCTGATAATAGTGGAAAAGCCTTCTTGGTGGAAGTTACTGTTGCAAAACAAATAGTTGGCACAAAGAACAGAAAGGCTTAAAAAAGACCCCCAGAAAATTAACCACTGGCTCCTAAACACATCATGGATTAAATAAGCAAAGATGATAATTAAATGGCTTAATAATCATGAAATCAGATTTTGCTGTAACTCACATTCACCAAATGCCAGAGTTATAAAAACAGTCTTTACCATTTCCTGATTGTGATGTGTAAGTACCTATGCAGTTTAAAGCTGTGTTAATCATGAACCTAGGCAAAAGCACCATATTTTTTACTTTGAATATTCAGTAATTAATACTAATTCTAAACACCATCTCTGACACATTACTATCTACAGCACTTTTCATTACTATATAATTAGTATGGTTAAGTTAGCCTATTTTGTCTAACAAGCAATCTTGTGCAACCACCACTGTTCATTGTATTAGTAACCTTCTTCTGATTGCTGCAAAATACTGTTTTTCAGACATATTTTCACCACAGTGAAACAGCTACCTTTAAAAGAAATGCATATTCTCTCCACATATAGCATATTTAAATCTTTTAATGAAATCAGATTAATAAAGCATTAATATCAAGAACCATACAGCCTATCCTGTTAACTAAAAAACATTGCAACAAAAGGTGCTACACTGGTGAAAAAGGCAGTGTAAGTGAACAAGAAATGGGATTCCTAATTTCCCAAAATGGAACTATCAGGGTCGTATACCATATACCAGTGGTTACAAATCACTATCTGAGCATAGACTTCTTTGTAGCTGTTGCCATAACACTCTTAGTCACAATATTTTTGAAGTGTTACCTGCTACTTGTGCCAATTTATCATGAAGTGCATATAAGCTGTTCATCATGAGAACATTCATCTTTTCATCTTCCTAGAATTAGAAAAACATATTAATGTTAAAACAAACATTAGTAGAGATGCATTTTCTTATATTTACCCCAAAAATCTTTATATACCATGAGGAAAAAAGAAAGGTCTTACATATACAGGTGCAAGGCGGCTGTAGTGTTTCACAAATCAACAATGATGCAAGCAATAGATTTTGAATCTAAGTATTCACAATATTGATTTTTCAGATCTTGACTGAAACTAAACTAGATTGCCAGTTAAAACTGACAGATCAAAAGGTTATTTTAATACTATTGAGAGAACAATGCAATGACCCAAAGGAAGTCTGGTGGTTGTTTGGGTTTTTTTGATAGCTACTACATAAAAACAAAGCAGTTTTGTTAAGAATAAACGTGCAGTGACACATAATACAAACCACACTAAAGTACCATCTGGTCATATTCCTGCATAAAATTCATAGCTAAGTAAAGATTTTTGCTGTCTACCTTCAAACTACAGTAACTTAATTAAAAAACAAGAAAAGAAACAAAACCCCAGGAAGCCATGGAGTATAGAATCTTGTTGTTAATTCCTGCATATGCCACTAGTATAAAAAGGCCTAATTCCCAAAACAAGCAGGAATATGAGACGTCATATAATTGTTACTTACAGGGGAGTTAAACTTATCAAGCTATTGAGCAATTTAATTAAAATATATCCAGAAACATTTTATATTAGAAGAAATTATTCAAAATATGAAGATGAGGAACATGCAGTTATATACACTAAGTACTAATGGCCATTCTAAAACATTGGGGGTTCTTTTTAAATTGGCTCTGACTCCTGGGGAAGTCAAATGGCTGAGATAAGACTAGAGCCTTTATTCAGAAAATATGCAAAGAAAGTAATTTTCCAGTTTGTGCATCTGCTGAATTATACTCAAAGAAAAACAAACAAATATATTTTAATTCCCTGATACATCTGCACTGTCTGACATTATTTTAAAATTTGAATACTCCAATTTTTTTCCATAAGAAAGCTGCTACCAAAAAGCAGAATACTACTTTCATTGAGCAAACATTTGACAAATTAATTTCCATAGACAATATCAACAATTACCTGCATCACCTCTTCTCATTCTGGTCCTACAAAACCATCACTGAGATTAAATTGATATAGTTAGTAGTCCCCAGGAAACTAACCAACCTTAATTCACTTCCTGGCTGGAAAATACTGGGCACATCAGAAGATACATATACCCATGACTTTACTAATAGCTACACTGAGACAGGTACATGAAACAATTGTGACCAAATTCTTTTTATGTAAATTAACAGTCAGACCAAAGGAAGGAACTGAACAGTATAACTTTCAAAGCTAGTGAACAAATCAAGCTGGAGTAGGATTACTATGGAATAGTGCACAAGAAACACAAAAGAAACTGACATACAAAACAAGTTCTCAAGCTGTCAAGCCCAGTGCACAAGATATATTAATCCTCAGAATTTACCCCACAAAATTCAATTTGCTCAAAAGATTCAGAATCATTTTCTACCCAAGAAACTAGACAAGTTAAAATACACAATTATTCACTTTTGGAGAGCTCAATCCTAGACAAAAAAAAACAAAACCAAAAGAAACCACCCAGTAAACCCCACAAAATTATCTTGCAATACTTGCTTATGTATGCCTAGCAAAAGCAGATCACTATGTTTACATAGTGATTACAGTCCAGGCAGAAAGACTGAAGGCCAGAAGAGAACCACCAAAATGCATGCTGCAGAACTAAGAATAATACAGATACCTTCAATGGTGACATCTCAGAAATGGTTATCCTGATATTCCAGTGGAAAGAGTGAATATAGGAACAAGTAACAGAATAGAATGAGAGTGAAAAAGACAAACTTTTTAATCCATTTTCTGAAGGAGGCTAACCCTTGCTCTTCTATGGCACTAAATAAGATCCTGGAGTTTCAAAGTCAATCATCTCTTACCAGCTGTCCTTTCAAGGTTGAGAAGCCAAATGGTAACAGTAAGAGACAGATTGATAAATTTAGTCTCAAAACTTAAAACATTTTCCTCATAGCTTCACAACACAAATTATATAACATTTTCTTAGTATATAAAGCAACCAGCATGCCATAGCCAAAACTTGTAATCCTAGTTATATTGCCCAAGATGAAAAACAAAAAATTAAAACATTAGAGTTGCAAGAATTGTGTTCAGCTCGTGCAAAACATCCTGAAACTACATCCTTCTGAACAAATCTGTATTGTTTTTATACAGTCATTTGACAGACTAAAATCTCAATATGAAGTGGGTTTACTTACTTCTATTTTTTGTCGTTCTTCACTGAAGGGATTCTTGACTGTCAGAAAGAGAAAAAAATTAATTCATTCTAGAGTCTGAAAATACTAAAAAGGTATACTAACACTGTAGCTTTATGACAACACTGTCATCTGTAGATAAAAACAAACATATATGTCCATAATATGACAAATAACAATAAGACAGCTATTAACCTTTGACTTTCATTACTATATAATTAGTATGGTTAAGTTAGACTATTTTGTCTAACAAGGCAATCTTGTGCAACCACCACTGTTCATTGTATTAGTAACCTTTTTCTGATTGCTGCAAAATACTGTTTTTCAGACATATTTCCACAACAGTGAAAAACAGCTACCTTTAAAAGAAATGCTAAATTTGATAATGCAATACACTAGTATTCAGGTTAAACGAGAATCTTGTGTATCTGCAAATTTCACAGCTACTTCCATGCAGACAAAACCATGCCTATCATTTGCTAAACTCTTGCATTAATGACTCAACTGCATTGAAATAATAATGACAGTTTTAAATTTTTCAGTGTCTAGTTTAAAAAAGTAAAACTACTTTTTTTACTAAGCAATAATTCATACAACAAAGCTGTACAACTCATCAGCATTTTCTGTTTTGACAAGAGTAGGAGATGACACACTGAGATCTCAGGTGAAAAGTGCAGTGTGACTAAATGACCATTCCTTCCTTTCTAAATAAAAGTTTCCACAGCTCCTGAAAGCACAAGTTTATCTATTATATTCCTCTTAGCTACAAAAATATATTAAAGGAAGAGAAGTTGAAAAAAGACAAGTAATTTGTGCTACGCTTCCACTTAAGACTGACCAGCTGCTAACTGAAAAGTTACCAAGGCAGGAAGCAATCACCATTAAAGCATAGTCTTGCCTTTCTAAGCCACAAACTCTTGTTTCACCCAGTCTGAGTTTACAGAAATTAGCAGTTCTACATGCTATTCAAACACAAAATGAAGCTTCTACTGACCATAGTTCACCAAGCACAAAAACAAACAAAAAAAAAGAGTATCCCGAGAAACCCGACACAAAATTGAAGGTCTGGTTGTGTATGTCATCATACGGATGTTGAAAGCACACCAAGAACAGGTAGCACTTGAAGGAGCACACTGCTCCACGTACAGTTCTACAAAAAGTAGAGTTCTTCCAAAAGAAAAAAAAAAAGAGAGTACTTTCCACTACTTCCAGATCTGATGAATTTGCATAGAAAAACTGGAATGAATCTCTGGAACAGAGATTGCAAATAGGTTTGTGCATTTTGAAATCTTGCAGTTCAACTTTCTATACCAAGACATAGTAAAAGACAAGTACCATCTTAAATGGTGTCCAAAATACATAATTCCATTTACATGGTGTAATTACACTCACCCTCCCACACCAGATATTGCAGCTGTTTACACAGCATTTCTGCTTGCATCTGAAGGTAACTGAGCAACAGCCTCTGATAGTGCTAACCAATTTGACTTCTTAAAAGACACTCACACATGTAAAGATATTCACAAAACATCAAGAGTTGCCTCCCCAACAGTCAGCTGATTGACAGTATCTTGACTCCTGAACCAACCATGATTATTAAGCTGATCAGTTAATTTAGTTATAAATGGGTCAAATAAAGAGAAATAAAGGTGGACACACTAAATCAAAATCATGGCAAGATTTCTCATTTAGGAGAAACAGAGGATACAAAAGAGACTAAGGACCAACTTATAAATCAGGGGTCCCCTAATCTTTGCCAAGCCTAACTGCATCTGGGTAAGTAACTGAAAATATATACATTGTATAACAAAAAAAAAAATTGTTTTACAAATAATTCATATTACCTGCACAAGTTTCCCTAGCACTGTTGGCAGCAGCCAGACACTGAGCCACTTCACCTTATTTTTGAAAGGCAAGTTTGAAGTGGGAGTGATTACCATTTCATTGCTTCTAAATGTAGCAATGGCAAGAAACACATCTCCACAATTACAACCAACAAATGATGTATAAAACATCAGGGCAATGAAAAAAAATGCTTTGAGTGAAGAAGAAAGCTTGCCTCTGAAACTTGGCAAACAATGGTTTGTCCATGTGTCTGAGCTCAGAAGAAAATTAAGCATGCTACCTACCCAACAGCAATAAACACTTCAGCTTCCTCTGACACCACAAATGGGAAGAAAAAACCAAAACCAAACACACCCAAACACAGGGACTGATTTTCAAACATCTGAATACTTGATTCAGATATCAGATTAATTAAAACTGGTGGAAGCAGAAGATGTTAAGCACTCTTGTAAACCAAGTCCTATACCACTTCATGATTTCATTCTATAGATGCAAATTCTCAGACATTGCCCTCTAGATTATCAAGCTACCAACTTGACAAAGCTTCTATGTATTTCATTCATTAACCGAGCAGAATGTTGCCAGTACACTAAACTTTCAATCTAAATAGCCTAAAATAGGATTAGAGAAACACAGCCAAGGCTCTAGATGACTGCCAGCCTCCCAGTTTGATTGTTAGTTATCCAGACAGGGTAATTATGCAATTATGGTCTCTTCACAAGGTCAATCTTACTGAGTATACATGAAACCTTGATTATATGGTTTTAGATTGGGGGGGGGGAAGAGGGCATGAGACACAACGGTGTGTAGATTTCAGTATACCTAACAAACATATTTTAGCACTGATGAAAGCCATGGAACAAACACAAATGCAATACTTCCATGGCTGCAAAAATGCAAACTGAACTGTCAACTGCAATTGTACATACATTAGGACAGTACAGCAATTAAGTGAAGGCAATGGTGGTGTTACACCCAGACTTTCCCAGCATCACAATCCCAGTGTAAAAATCAATCTCACATGCAAATAACTTTGTATTTGGATACATTAAAACACTGAATTTATGAAGCAATCCAGATGAGATGTCAATGTTTGCCTCTCCTTCACAAATACAGAGCGGTTAAACTGATTAAAAAAGGACTCTCCTCCAAAATTATCTATCACAAAAATTTAACAATTCTTGTAATTCATTATTTTAACTCACACTACACAATTTCCATTAAATCCCTCTGAAGTTAGGGGTTTTATGGCAAGTTAACCAATAAGTGAGACATTTTACTTAAGTTGTTAATATAGTTTAGGATGCCTGATGCCTTAAGAGGCAAGGATGCCAAACGTAACTGCAGCAATTTATCAGCTGCATATGCAATTAACAACTGTTAATCAATCTGCATCTACTTACCACATATCTTGATTAACTTGAGTTAATAAGGCCACTCCTTAACTACTTTAGTAATTCCTCTGTTCTGAATCCACCCTTCTTTCTTTTGTTCAGGATCTAAACTCTTACCAAATCCTCCCACTTGCTTCAGCCACAGCTGTAGTTTCATCTACTCCAACATGTCTGAGGTATTTTGACATATTACATCAACATTATTGGTTCAAAAGGTTTCTTGACACTTCCTAAAATATGTAAGTATTGTTTTAAGAGTAACAAGTTATTGTTCTACCAAACTAAGCATTGATTTAATAACCAATTACTAATAGAAGAGTTTCTTATGTGAACATATCCTACTTCCAAGGTTCCCCCCCTCAAAAAGGGTTCAAGCTCCATACAGCAACAAGTCTTGAAAGTAGTCTACCTAGCAAGCTCATGTTTTTATGGGCTTCAAAGAACAAATTCTCATCTACTTATACTACAAAACTGAAAACAAGAGAGATAATGTTCTAAAGCAGGAATCTCCTGACTGTTGTCCCAGGCGGTCTTCTGTCCAGGTTAGCCAACAAATCAACCACATCCACTGCCCTCAAAGAAGGAAGGATGCAACAAACTGCCTGGACATGGCAATCTCACTGTCCACTAGAACTCTCCACACAGCAGCCAAAGTGTGAGAAGCATGGCAGTTTTACCTGGCCACATGTGAGATAAAAAAAGCAAGAGTATTTTCTTGGAAGAAAAATCTCAAAAACTTGAGAAAGGGAACCATACCAGCTCCCCCAAAACACTGTAACAGCTAAACATTTTGCTTGAAAGTTTGATACATTGAGAGATTCCTGGCAAGGTGTAATGAGAATAGGATACTTCAGCCAGACATGGAAGGAAACAAAAAGCACACTAAGGGACATCATCTTCACATGCAACTTGATTTCAAAACAGGAAGGGATATGCTATTTAAATTCAATTTTTAAGAAATAATCTTATTTAAATGTTAGTTTATCTAGAACAAGACAATAAGATTACCAAAAAGCTCGCAAAATAAATCAAAGCAGCTTACAAATATTGCTCTACTTAACTGAAAAGACTACTAACGACCCTTAGAAGCAACTAATTTACACATATTACTGTTGGGACAAGCTGTAAATGATGACTTACAGACCACCAGAATTCCTTAGAATGGCAGAACTGGTCAGTCTCAAGTAACAAAGAGTCACCAACACAAAGCTAAGGGTCACAGCACAGCTCCAAAGCATTCCAGCCAAAGCTGTCAACACAAAGAAGCCATCTCACAGAGATGCTCAATTTTAGGAATACAAATACAGTCAGTGTCAACATACAAGGTTAATTTTCACTAGAATACAGAAGCTTTCATCTTTAAAGTAACAATAAAACCACTCACCACCACCATCCCCATTTTCCTCCCTAATACATTGGTAACAATTGCAGACAGACACAGTATTCACAAGGGTTTAGTTTCCTTCAGCAAGACAGAGCACAAAGTGGGATTTCTCCTCTTCTTCAAACCATGATTTGACAGATGTGAAGTTGCAGCCTAATTGCAAATATTCATGAACACACAAGTCAGTTTTATAGAGTCTTAATGGTAGACGTTCCAAAGATTAACATAGCTTCACAGGCAGTCATACCTAGAAGACACACACAAATAAAAATACCTTTGCTTAGGACATAATGTAGAACCACATCACTAACGTGGTACCAAAATAAGGGATTCAGTTACCTCCTGGTCAGCAAGTTCAGATACCAAGAAGTAGCTAATTCTTCCACTACAGCAATCTCCTAGATGCTGTGGTATCCTGCCCTGAACAGTGTTAGCATTCTTGCAGTTTCAGTATGCAATACACTTCAACAGGTAACATTAAAACTGGAGTATGAAGGAACAGTCACACCAAGACAAACCAAGGATTCAACTAGCCCAGAATCCCGCCTCCAGCAGTAGCAAGAAGTTTAACTCTTTTCAGAGACACCTGTTCCTAACTGGAGGGGGGAAATCAAAAGAACAGTGGCAAAAATGAGTCAGAGCATAAGAATATAAAGTATATGCTGATACTTCAAGAGAATATTCTCCCTGTCATAAAAAAAATTTGCACCTCAGTGACTTCCTGAGACAGACAGAAGTGGTTGGCTATTTTTTTTCTTCTCAATTACCAACTCCAATGAATTTTTCCCTACCAATTTATCTAGTCCCACATTAACCCCAAGCAAGCTTCTAGCTTCAGCAACATATGGTCACAGAGTTCCACAACTTAAAAATGCATGTGTGAAAAAAACAGCTTCTCTGTTTACTCTGAACTTGTCACTTGTTAACTTGAGAAACTCCTCCTTGTATTAGAGGAGACAGTGATTAATCAGACCCTATTCACCCTCTCCAAAATACTCATGCCTCTACTTCATTCCTCAGTCTCTCCCTTGGTCCTCACACTTGCTATGAAAGCCATACTATGCTTTTGATCATATCACTACTCTCTGAACCTTTCTGCAGCTCTGCTACGTGCTTTTTGAGGTTGGGGACCAGAGTTGGACATTATTCAAAATAAAGGAGCACCATGGATTATTAGTGTCATACTGATATTCTCAACTCCTCAAATATACTTTGTTCTCAGTTCCCTTCCTAAAAATCAGAAAATCCTACCATTGTGTTTCCTTCTTGACCACTACTGAATATTAACCTAGATTATGGCATAACCTATTTCTGAATGTACAGATAATTTAATTTCATAAATGAAAAAGCAACTTTCCAATGCAACTTTAAGGAGCTATAAAGCCACAGCTGCAGAAACAAGAATGATCCCAATTAACCTGTAAGCACTTAATTTCTCAATGTGATGATACCAAAAGTGCCAAATACCATCTACACAAGGATTCAGAGACTGTACACTGCAACACACACTTCCAAGCTAGCAACTTCTGCAGAAGCAAGAATGTTCCTCCCTGCAAGCAGAAAAGTACTTTTCCCCACCCACCATGTCACAAGCAGACTAATCCCAAAACAGAAGCAATACTTTTTCCAAAATCTGTCCTGTAAAGGTATGTTCAGTAAGTGGATAACCTAATGCTTTCCGTTAGAATTTTTTCTTCAAAAAAATACGTTAGCTGGATAATGTATTGTTAACAGAGGAAACAACAATACTGGAAGCACTGCTATCTGAAATAGACCTTTAGCCCAGCCTTTTTCTACATGACCTCAAAAACAAGTTCTTAATAATGTTACAATCCAAGTACTTTCAATATCAACTAACAAATCTAACTTTTTTTGGTAAGTTTGGGG
Organism: Strix aluco; assembly: GCF_031877795.1. Classification (NCBI taxonomy): domain Eukaryota; kingdom Metazoa; phylum Chordata; class Aves; order Strigiformes; family Strigidae; genus Strix; species Strix aluco. Next base: position 50,596,059 of record NC_133935.1, read on the forward strand.
TCAAGTACTGATTCTACCCAGTGACATACTGTGTACGTGTCAAGGACAATTCTAAAACATCATCTCTTAAAGCTCCTAAACCTTAAAATGCCAGAAAAAACATACAAGTTATTACAGAAACTAAGTTATTCCAGAGCTCCATCTTTCAAACAGCTTGAACAAAATAATCCTGCCTTTATTTTCCTCTCTGCAATTACTCAGTGCTCAAAACAAATGAGCAGTTTTGCATGAGCACCATCTCCAGACTCTGCTAATTCAGGTAGAAACCACTTTGAATCAGTAGGCTAAATCTCTGTGCTTTGATATTAAAACAAAGTTATACCTCACACTGAGCAATTCCTTCACTACAGATCATGTTTGTGTGCTTTGGAAAACGTTTTTATGTTTCTAAATCAGTACATCTTTACATTTTGGAATAGTCCTTGGCCATGTCAGTTTTGAACAGCCACACAATCTGCAACAAGGATTAGCAAATTCTGAAAACAGCTGAATGTTTCCTTAATATCAAGTCAGTTTTTCAACTGCCTCAGTTTAGAGAGCTTTTATTGATAATTTTTCCCCAATATCATTTGAATGCATTCTGTTTGTGAATAGGTGACATAAGGGTTGATGATATAATCAAACTACTTCATAATGGTTTTGTTTTTTTGTTTTTTTTTTTTTGTTTGTTTGTTTTTTTTTACAAAACCCTCCTCTAAAATAATGAAAACCATCATATTTGTGATTGACATTTCAGTTCAGGCACATTTTCTATAAGCCCTAAAAACAGCAGTCTTCGTTACTTTAGGTAAAAGGGTGGGAAATACCAGAATTTCTCTTTGGAGTTCTTCAATGCTTCTTAGAAAAACCTCTCCATATTTTAGGTGTATCACCCTTTCTAGAAATGCTCAAATCTACTCCTGCCTATTTAAATACTGGTTAGAATAGACCTGAATGTTGAAAGATGCTCTTGAGAGTCATGTCAATTCAGTCCATATTTAAGGACGCTAGTGTTTTAGGAGCGCTTCTCAGATTATTCAGTTTCACTAGAATAAAAATATTAAGGTTCATTCTAGTACTTGTATTAATGATTTAAAACCTAGAAATCATAAGTTTTGTGCTTAAAGGATTGAAGTCAAATATTTTACTCTGTATACTGACTGTAGATATTCTTGTACTGTGAAACAAACAGAATATAAGTCAGTTTTTAAGAACATCACCTTTTTTAAGCAAAAAGCCTTATAAAATAAATCCAAAACTGAAACAGTTGCCAAGACATTACAGCTGACTTTAGAGGAAGTTTTCACTATTAGTACATTAACTCCATGAATACTGCTGCCCGCTAGAATCTACTATACTGAACTGCCCATTTCAAAGAGAGATGATACCTCAGTCTAACACCTCCAAATATTAACAAAGAAACTGTCTTTCCCTCTTTCCGGTCTTTTGTTTCCTAAATATCACCATCAACCATAGCAAGACTCAGGGAGGAAAAAAACCACAGGTACAGAGCTATAGTATATACACCACTTGTTTCAAAAGGAAGAATATGCAACCTGCCTGTGTGTATGAAAAAAGAATGAAAGTTCACTTTTCTTCTAGAAGACGGTGTGAAAACAACTGTATGCAACAGATGAAGGAAGAAGCAAACGAGCTCAAAGAACCACCTGTGCAGCCACACCAAGAAACAGAACAAGCTTTAGAACACCCCTATCAGCAAGAAAACAATACTGCATTTTAATTCCCCAATTCCATAGACAGATGAGAAATTTGGGCAGTGTTTCATACCCCTAACTTGGGGGGCAGGGGAGGCGTCATCACTAGAGGCAAATATCAGTCACCAAATACTTCAGACAATGCTTCCAGCTGCTACACCCACCCAGAAACTGGTCTGCACCCCAAACTCTATCTCCTCTATGAAGCATACTCAGCACAATAGCAGGCTTAAGCAAGAGCACATTAAACTGCTAGGTTATTTGCAAAATCATTTCTCATGATCTGTATTTGTGGAAAGCCAAAACTATTCTTACAATAAAGTAGCCCCTCTTTTCCAATTTTAGCAGCGTAAGGAAATGTTTTATAGCAACAGAAATTTGCACATGCACTCTTTACATTATATTACAAAGCACACTACATTTCAATGAAGAAACAGCTGTTTGTGTTCTATTAGGAAAAATGGCTCAGAAGTGCATTTGCCATGTATTGTAAAAATTAGGTAATACTACATTCCTTGCACACACATACGCACAGTCTCCATTATAGGCTAGCGTTTATATGTAGAAAAAAGAAAGGAAAAAACCCCAACACACTAAGGCTGCTTTTTATCAATGGTTGCTAAACATCACCAGGAGAACTTCAGACACCTACCAGCATTTTATAACGGGTAGAGAATACCTTCACTGTCAAGAGATCCAGAACAGGCTTCTGTAATACCTCTCCTCTCTTCTTCTGTGCTCCCTCCAAATATTTTAGCTCCTTATACTTCACAAGATCAAAACACACCCACAACTTCAATAAATGAAAATGAAAAAAACCCCAAAGATATTCGGAATCAGTGGAAACTCCACCTTGAAAACACGGCAGCACAAGCAGATCAATGTTAAATTAGGAAGTGGTCTGCTTTCCTCAAACTCCAAAGTTCAAGATGGAAAGCAAACCCATAAAGCAAGTGTTATTAAAACACAGAAGGTTTAAAAATCAATAGGAATCTGCAATTAAATATTAAATCTATTGTCACTCTGCCAAGGTGCCAAGTCTGGATAGAAACACTCCTGCGATCTTGTAACACGCAGGAAGGATTCTTGTCTTGAAGAGTTTCCAATATAAAAATACCTAGTTATAACCTGTTCTTCCAGATAGATTTCAGTTACAGAGTATTAGCAATATCCTATAATGGTATTAACAGTTTACAGCATCCAAAGAAAACATTCAAATGGAGACCGCTGACAGAACTCTTAAGAGACCATCAATCACAAGAGCAAAGACATTAACAAAGTCAAGATAAAGATCACCTAGAGGCTTTTCATATTTAAAACTGGGGTTTTGTTGTGCCTCTGTCGTTTTAACCATTCAGCACACATTGGTCTATCACTGCTAGCTGCACTAAGTGCAGCAGAACTGCTGAACAATGGGCTATACAAAGCCTGAACACTGCAGTAAAACTCTGAAAATAGGTGCTCTAGCGAATCCTAGGGAGAAAAAAGAGCTTATTCTATGCAGGACATACAGAGGTAGCTGCTAGCAGGTCACTTGTCATGACAAAGATAAGCTTTCACAGAGGAAGCATCAGCCATCTTACCAGATGTATCCGTATTAGCTAAATAGAAGGAAGAAAACTGCCCACCACATATAGTTGAAGTTTGCAGAGCTCAAAATCAGGGTGAGCTCAGCAGTAATTCAAGACGTAACACCACTTGACTGGAAATTAGTAAGAATAGTCAATATTCAGTAACTTCCATTTTTATTCAGTTGGACCAAGACTCTAAAGAGTTGGCTAACCTTCTACACTGTCTCCCATACCAGCTGCGTTTTGATACCATAAACTGGCTGGTTCAAATAAAAACTATTATCTGAAGGGAACAACTGGACTACCACACAGCCATACGCCACCACTATATATATATATGCCTTGCCATTGGCTCCTATACTCAGTTGAAGACTCTGCTTGAAATAATACTTCCAATATTGTTATCACAATTGTTTGTTAATTAAACAGGTTACGCCTACTAGTTAAAGGATTACATCCTCATCTCATGGATTAAGCTGATGAATCTTCTAGCAGTACTGTGTGCAGTTCTCCTGAGCCAGGCAGATCTAGAGGAGAAAGAATCTATCTTGGCAAGAAACCCATCTGCCATACAGCAGAAAAAGAGGATGGAAAGGAAGAACAAGTGACTCAGATCTCAAACACTGGGGACAATAAAACCTTACCACACCACTGGCTATTTGTAGATACATGAGAACTCTTGTAGTATGTAAGTCACTACATACAAAAGTATGTAGCACCTAGTACAAACCTAGGAGCTTAAACTATAAAACAAAGTTTACAAAACAAGATCTTAACTCTCCTTACTCAAACCACTTATCTTGTGCTTAAGGAAGCATAGCTGGCCATACAGCTAGTAGTCTGACAGCAAAGGTTGTGTAAGAAGCTCAGTATATTCCCATCTCCTGAGTGGCAAAGAACATCACATGCTAATTCACTCCCTTACAGAAGGGATAGGCAGACCCTATGTGGCCTTCGGTCCTCAAATCACTGGAACAGATCCTTCCCAGGCTGCTACTTCCATGTGATTTCCCTCCACATTTGCCCTCCCTCCAAAGGAATGACTTTAATAGCACACATCCTATGCAGCAGGATAAAACAAGTCTGGATTTAACACCCCATTGTTTCCCCCACACACACACATTTCATGCGATTTGTACTCAATCAGCACATTTTTGTTGTTAGTTCATAAGCGGCACCTTTAGCTGAAGGTCAAGAGAAAAACACAGTATTTGAAGTTATTAATCAAAAAAAATGCATTAACCATTGCACTGTCCAATTCCAAAGTACAGACACATTAGTGCTCTATGTAAACAAGCTAAGAAAAAAGTGTCTACAACATTTCTGCAGGGAGTACCACCTTTGATGGAAGTCAAACTTAACAGACACTACACCTAGGATCACCAAGTCAGACTGTGCATATACACCTGCCCACTCCAAATGAATGAGCTCTCAGGAGTTCTTAGAAGGCTGGTATTTCTGGTTTCCAACTAGAAATCAAAAACTTCTAGCTCAAAGGACACTGTACAGACAGTACAAGAGTATGGCTCTTCTAGATGTTCTCAACACTCAGTTTTATTTTTTTCCAAGTTTATATCAAAATGAACATGTGTTTGCTATTATATACAAAAGACAAAGTACCCAAACAAGAATATAATCCTTTAGATACAGCTCAGATTCCCCGTTTCCCACAGTGATTTAGGAACACCTTTATCCAAAGTTGGTTTTGCATAAGCAGTACTTCACATGCTTACAGATAAGAGAAACAAAACCCAAAAATAAGTAGACTAGTTCATTCTCAAGGAAATCTGCATCTCTAACCTTTTCTCAGCTCGGCAAAGTCTCCCCAGGACAGCATAAAGTTCCTTGGACACACACACACAAAAAGCACACACCTTTGCAGCTTTTTTCTTGAAATATACTATGTCTCTCACCTCCAGAAGCCTCCTTGGATCATATATCAGGTGCAAACCAATACAGAAACAGACCAGGATGAACCTGACATCATATTCTCCTCTTCTTTTCAAGATCCCACCAATGAATTTCATAAATCATTTTCTCTTATTTACAAAGTAGCAGTAAACTATTTCCAAGGAATTTGCAAGAATGAGAAACAGCACAAGCAAGACTGCCAGTCTGGCCCTTCCCCAGTAGTTCGGCTTGACTGTGGGTCTCCATAGCCTGAAAGAGGCCTCTCAGGTTTGTCACACATGCACCACCCATTCTGTCACTCAACAAAATTAACAAATACCCTCTTTGGTTGTCTGAAGCATGACACCTGAAAAAGAACAAACCGCCCACTAAACTTTTAGATACAGGTCAAACAACAGAGATGAGCAGGAAATTTCATGATGAATGTTTTACCATTTCCCAGAAATTATCCTGGGAATTAAAAAGAAAACCCAAACAAACCACAAAACCACACAACACAACCAAGAGCTGTTTCAGACTCTTGAAAAAAAAATCCCAAACAAAAACCAAACACACATTTACCTTTCGATATTTGAAACCCCTCATTCACAGTAAATGCTCAGTATCTGTTGACAGGTTTCTGATTAGGTCTAGCTAGACTTCTGAGAGATATGGGAATACTACACGAGGGGCTTCTGCTGTGCAGCTTGATGATACTGAACAGACACTGGGATAAGTATTACTGAATGAGTGTGCTGTGGAATGTTTCACTGTATAAAAATCATCTCACATAGTGAGATGACAACGGAGGGGTCAGATGGTTAAGGTGAGCAGCTTTGATAGGCAGCCTGTTGAAAATATCCCAAAGCTAACATGAGCAGTTACAAAGTCAATGGACAGTCTGAGGCTTCTCCAATAAGCAATTCAGAGATTTAATTGACCTTCAAAGAAACACTTTTCTGTGGAGAAAAGGAAAATTAAGATCTAGATGTGGCCTTAAAATGTAGTGTGGAATAACACTACATTTATCCAACTCATCCCAGAAGAACTCTCGTGACAAAGTTTTGCTCAGTCGACTCCTTAGCAAGAACAGGCTGAAGCTGCATTAACCTAAGATGCCATGAGTCCAAGTATAAAAGTTTCATAGAATCATAGAAAGGTTTGCGTTGGAAGGGACCTTAAAGATCATCTAGTTCCAACCCCCCTGCCATGGGCTGGGACACCTTCCACTAGATCAGGTTGCTCAAAGCCCCGTCCAACCTGGCCTTGAACACTTCCAGGGAGGGGGCATCCACAGCTTCTCTGGGCAACCTGTGCCAGTGTCTCACCATCCTCACAACAATGAATTTCTTCCTTATATCTAATCTAAATCTACCCTCTTTCAGTTTAAAACTGTGACCTCTCACCCTATCACTACAGTCCCTGGTAAAGAGTCCTTTCTCATCTTTCCTGTTGGCCCCCTTTTTAGGTACTGGAAAGCCGCTACAAGGTCTCCCCAGAACCCTCTCTTCTCCAGGCTGAACAACTCAACTCTCAGCCTGTCCTCATAAGGGAGGTGCTTCAGCCCCCTGATCATCTTCGTGGCCTCCTCTGGACCCACTTGAGCAGGTCTATGTCCTTCTTATGCTCTGGGGGTCCCAGAGCTGGACACAGTACTGCAGGTGGAGTCTCACAAGAGCAGAGTAGAAGGGGAGAATCACTTTCCTCGACCTGCTGGCCACACTTCTCTTGATGCAGCCCAGGACACAGTTGGCTTTCTGGGCTGCGAGCGCACATTGCTGGCTCATAAGTCAGTTTTCCATCCGCTAATACCCCCAAGTCCTCCTCCATAGGGCTGCTCTCAGTCCACTCATCACCCAGCCTGTATTTGTGCTTATGCTTTCTTATACTTTTTCAACAAAGAAAACGTTAAGGGGATGTGACCTGTACGTAAAACCTGTATTAAGAATTAAGTGAATAAAGGCAGTATGAAGAAAGTCTTAGTCTGTATATGAAACAATAATTTTCTAATGAGTCATCTTCCAATTTTTCATTAACTGGCCTTCTCCAAGAGAAAAACTGACCTAGGAATTGGTCTACAATCCTTCATTTATGAACAGACCTCTTTCTTACTCATCTAGTACAGCAGCACTAGAATTCAATGGATTTTGTAGACTACTTAGTAAGTTTTAATGCCACTTAATTCAGTGTGAGACCTCTCTTAAGCCTCTACCTCTTCTCCTCCCCTTCTATATAAATTCAATCTGTCACTCAAGAGTTCATTTAAAGCAGTTAAAGGAATTTAAGACTCTAAAGAGGCAGCTTTATTCAAGATACCTGTGTTACAATATGACCCTCAGTATGCAGAAAATTTGATCCTTTCCTCTGCAAAAAGACTTCATCTCTACAAAACACCAGACATAACAGCACATCTCCTACACAAACTATGCCCAACAGGCACACCACGATTGCCTGTTTGACATTGTGCATGCATCCACACTCACATGCTCCTTACCCTCTCACCCTCCACGTAAGATTCCAAATACACAGCAGAACAGAGAAACAGCACTAAACAATGTTGTGGGAAATACAGCACAGTAGGACTCAACATCATACATTATAAACTGGAGCAAGCCTTCTACAAAGAGCCTACATGAGATCAGCTTTAAGTTGTGCAATGGTTCTTCAATCTATCCTTGCATCCATCAGTACGCTTCTTTCCATCAGTAACACTGCCCCTTTTCCAAGGTTTTCTAAATCAGAATTCCTCAGTGGACAGAAGGTATCAAGGTTACTTTGATCAGTGGCAGAGTTACACCATGCCCTTGTTTATTACAATCACAGCAAAGGTGTTGCCATCTTCCCCCACAACTCTAGACCTACCAGCAGCAACAGTAGGAACCAAGAAAGGAAAAGTAAGGACAAAGATACTACTACTGAAGCTCTTAGCAAACATGCAAGTCCCCCAAAAAATCCCTTTTTTTTTTCCTTAATGTACCTTGATTTCACAATCCCTTAACCAGTCAACTTACTCCCCTCAGCCTACCACAAATCACAACAGACAACTAATTCTACCAGAGAATACAAATACCCACAAGAACTTTAAAGGTATAAGGAATATATGCTTCATGATTACAATGGCCTCAGTGCTTCTCCACAGTATTGGAACAGCACTTTTATCAACAAAAACTGATGTACTTGCTTAATTAACTTGCCTAAGCTTTTTTGTTAAGCGGCCAAGTAACTTTCTCAAACAGCAGCTCTGGCCTGTTCACATGTTCTTAACTATCGCTGAAGCACAAGTCTAGAAGCATGAAAGGAATCAGTTCACTACAACTCTAGCACTCCTGCCAGCTTAGCCAAAGTTTTGTGACCTACTACTCCCAGATGAAACACAGATGTCAACAGGAGTTAAAATGTACATGAATGTTTAGAAACACAGTTGATCCCCAGGAATAGAAAGACTGTAGGCCTGATTCTCCTCTTGTACTGGGATACTTAAAGATTATGAAACAGTGCAAAGTGGGGCTCCTACAATGCTAAATTTAAGTCCTTGGTTATCACAGAAATTTCCTTAAAATATTTCCACCGCATCCGTTACTGCTGTATACATCTGTCCTAAGCAGAAAAAAAATCTGCATTGCACTTGAAGAAAACTATTCGTTGGCAGATGTTCTTAACAAAAGAAACACAAGTTTGCTTTTTGCTTTCCCACTCCTTTCTAGTCTGCAGTGCTTTATAAACATAGAAAAGTTGCAACCAGATCTGCTTTCAGATTAGATCACCCTTAATTTTCATCACATCACAAACCAAATTTTCTTTTGAGAAAACTACTATGCACCATGGAATGGAGCGCAAGCTTTCAATTAGTTTTTGATACCTAGTGAACACAGATCCTGCCAAGTTCTTCTGCATCCCTGCTCCCCAGGCAAGTAATTCTAGTTCCAATTTCCCATGACTGACTTCACAAAAAAGCAGAACCTACAACAGTAACATTGAAAAAACATCATTATATCTAAAGTCATAGCATAAGGAAAGTTTTGTGCATGCCTGCAAATAGCAGCACATTTCAGGTATGAATGCTGAGTTAGTTCTAAATATTCTGAACAAAGTATCAAACACCACACTGGCTCCTTAAAAACAGGAATTCTGAAGTTGCATCATTTTTGTTTCAAATACTTATAAGCAATTTTCATATTTATACTTTATAAAAGTAAATAGGCTGTTTATTATCCATTAGGAAGAATTTGAAGTTGTCAGCTAAGATGAACTACTTTGCACTATGTAACAATTATTTGGACTTTCCTGGGTACAAGTCTTGGCCAAATTTGTTCCTCATTTTTAAGAGTTATTTCTGATATACCATAAGGAAGACTGAAGTTTAAAAATGTCAAGAATCCTAAGGAAATTTAACTATTCTGCCTGGCTTTACCTTATGAAGGCAGCCTAGGGCTTTTTTGATCTATTGATCAAAAGGGTCTTTTCCAACCTGAATGATTCTGTGATCTTGATCCAAAACTCACCAAACCATGTAAGTGAGATCAGCTACAAGACAGATTAGTCTTTAAGATGCAGATCAGTTTTCTTTTGTATCACCTAGAAAAGAAATACTTGCTAGAGTTTACAGCAATACAAGGAAAGTGAAACTGAGCTATATGCCAATACGTTGATAGAAGAAGTTGTTATACTGTCAACTACAAGTCAGGGTATTATTGCTTGTGCTTTGCAAGTGATAATAGTGACACAACACAGGAACTCTCCAAATCTCTTAATTTTGCTTTCTCCCTTTACTATCTTCTCTTCTATAAATATTTCTTATCCAAAATTAATTTTCTTCCATTGAAGCCAACACCGTCAAGATGATTTCTGAGAAGCTGATCTTAGAAAACAAGTAGATTTGTAACAGTTATCTGTGAAATACCACAGCACTTTAATAGTAATTTGCAGGCCTGTGAGTGCAACAGTCATCTTCTTGTCTTTTATACAGCAAGTCTAACTTCTTAACAATCAAGTTCCCTGCATAAAATTCCACAGAAGCTTTAACACCTGAGAGATTTATAAGTTGAGAACAAAGGAATGTCAATGGAATAGAATTAAACTCTTAGAATTGTGATTTGCATAAACTTCCACTTGGAATATAGGCAACTGCTAAATCTCCCTGAATTAACATTTCAAAACCACAAGTTGTAGCAAATACAGTATTATCCTCCTAGCAGTTGTTTTGTAACAAGTATCATAGAAAGACCAAAAGCAAGAGATGTCACTTTCAAATGCCTCTCCTAATAAGAACGTAAGATTTTAAACAAGACCTACCTGAAAGTTTCAAGATCACTTTTTTTTTTGTTGTTTTTTTGCCACATCAACTACTCCCCAGGTAAAGTACTGGAGCAGAAACAGCAGGAGTAACTTCAATGCAACCTATTTCAGATTGCAACCTTAGCAGCACCTATACTAGCACCCTCATCTTTCAGAACATAACACAGACCCGAAATCAACATCTACTGATCTGATAGTTATCAACTTTCCATGAAAAATAACTTTAGAACTCCCAGGAGCAGCCACTTGAGATGCTCAGAGTAACATAATAAAACAAAACCAAAGAAGTTGGAAGAGATACCCAACTCTTCAAGGTTTGAAGAGCCCTAGGAAGTAGACAAAAGCCAAATCTACCATTTTCCTGACAAAATACTATGCTGGCTTGGCAAGTTGTTGATAGAATTCCACAGTATTTTGAAGGCAGGTGCAAGCAAAACATGCTTTACTGCAAGAGACACATGAATGAGGTTACCAGCAACCAAGCCCAAACTGATCTTTCTTTACACATACAACACTGTCAGAGATAGCAAGCACAATATGTGCTTATGCATTAATTGGTCTTCTATGTACGCTTGAAGAGTAGTTTAATTTCAATAGTTTAAGATGCTCTAGTAAAAGCCCCATAGATAATTTTCTACACTTTAGACAACTAAATGTGTAAGTTTACCTCAAGTGACCATATGTAGGTTAGAAACAGAAGAAATAGCCTGATTCTGATTTGTCTTTGAACATTTTATGCTGCATGTGTGGCAAAACTAACTCACTTCATAGCTGTTTCAGAGCTCTGAACAAGAAATCATTTGAACATTATGCGTGATATAAGTGACAACCCTCTCCTGAAGTTTTCTGCTTACTGCTTCTCATCTATATTATCTTACCTGGCCTAAATTCAACCCCTAGTTTTAAGCCTCCTCCCCTACACACACCTTCTCTGTTCTCAGATTACAGCCTGACAAATACTGTAAGTGCTGATATTGGGTGTACTTGGTGATAAATATTTTTCAGTGTCGCAGACATAATATCACTCTGTTTTGATTGAATTTAATTTTAGGTAATGAACAACTAAGACAACCAACATTAAGCTCATTGTGCATCATTCCCTGCAAAGTTAAAATAAGAAGTCACCCAAATATACAAATAACGGCCTTTTTTTGTTTTCTCACAGTAACTACGATAATTATGGAGATGGGTATAGTGCAACTCCACTGAATCCTAAAACCTTTTATGAAATAGTTATGAATAGAATAACTGAGTTTTTCACAATCAAATCACTCTCAGCCAACAGAATCTTACCTACAACAATCTGAAAGACAGAAAAAGCTCAGTATCCAATCACTTAACCAAAAGGTCATTTCTTGAGATACACTATTATTTTTTAATAAAAATGTATGAATCAGTTCTGCTTCTATAAAGAAAACAGGCAATACACCCACACAAGAGTAAGAGCCAAAGGACTCACTCAGATGATGTTTAAGCTTAGGGAAGCATGTAATAGTAGACAGGGCTCTTTCCCTTCCCAGTAGCAATCAGTCTTTATTGGCCTGTCTTGCCTGTTCTTGCATGTTCTACAGACCTACCATATTTTCTTTACGTACACCCATTTCAGAAGTAAGAATTTAGTGAGCACGTGCTGAGCATATGGACAAGGTAATTCCCTGCTCATTCCCACATTACTTAGAAGCAGTAGCCTGCTCCTCTTCCTATGAAAGGAGTTAGCCACAGAACCTGTTGTTTGCTTCTTCCAGTGGCCCCTGTTTCCCCTGTTCCCATTTGTTATGTTGCAAAGCCCGGGGCTGTGAGGAAGGACGACAGATGAAATGTGAGTGCCAGAACAATTCTTCAGGAAATCCACTTTCAGGAGTTCTACTGAAAAGAGAACAAATAGGAACAGGCCAAGAACTGGCTTAACTGAACTACCAAGCAACACTGGGCTACCAGACCCTTGGCGGGGCAGTCTAACCTAAGCAAAAGCACAGAAGAGAACAATTTTCCCTGTATATCAGTTCCAGCTACGTTAACTTTTTAAGAGCAATATATTCAACAGTGATCCCACATGCTCTATAGGAAAGTTCACACATTCAGAACAAAGTTTTCTCCCAAGACAAAAACTTCAGAGTGGGTTTCCTTTCACAGTATTATTGCTATCTGCATAGCTGAGACATTCAGCTTTATCAATCATCATGGCAGGCAAGTTTTAACTCAACCACTGAATTTGACAGTCAGAAAGTTCACCCCTGTAGGTTGACAGACCTTCTCCCCTATTAAAATCATCATATTTCAAGACTAGAAAAAAAAATCTAATACATGTTAGTAGAATTACACAGCTTATCAGTACATAAAAAAATTTATCTCTGTCTCGAGCAGTTATGGCCAGAAGTTAACCACAGAATATGAGCAGTCCCACCAGTCACACTACACTGTATCTAATTTTAGCCCACCTGCGTATGTTCACTGCCTTCCCAAAAAAACAAGACTGTAGTTAAGAGCCACGTGGACAGCAATGAAATCATTGCAAATGCTTTTAGTCCTTGCTGCTACTGTCTTTCCTAAACACTAAATCCTTTACTCTCTCCTGCAAAGAGTACAAAACAGAGTTAAGAACTATTCTGCTACAATGTAATAAATAACGTTGGGGAGGGGAGGGGGGGGGGGGGGGGGGCGGGAAAGAAAAAACAGCCCACGCTGCTATTCCTGCCCTGTAACATCTAGCAGATCCCAATCTAACAGTGGGATCACTCCTTACAAGGCACTGTATATATATACATGTCCACACATGAGTATATAAATCCTCTACTGTCTATACAAAGAAAGATAGGCACGTCTGTACACCCCATATACCTTCCTCAATCAAGAAAAATTCAAGTCCCCAAGGACCTTCTAATGCTCTCACGTCCCAAAACAGGCTTTTTGCATAATTTTTCATTGCTCCTGATAAGAAATTAAGACAGCAATGGCATGATTTTTCTTTCTGATGTTAGAATCTCCACTGTCCATTTCAGAGCAGCCAAGAACTGAATTAGCATGAATCACCACCCTTAGGTGGTACGTTTCCATTTTCGTATGCTTTGTGAACAGAAAATGGTAGTTTCTAAATCCATTCCCAGAAGTTACTTTCACATATTAAAGAAACTCCCAAGTAATTCAGGATTAAAGAAAGAATGCTCTGAAATTCAAACTAAACCACAAGTGTTTCATGTATATAACCATACTCTCCACTAAATTTAGAAAAAAGGACTTACTAGAAAACAATACACAATAGGTCCAGCAATCACTGCACGAAGTTTGTTGTAGTGTGTAACATCATCTCAACCCAGCATCCTTTTCAAGCCTCAGTACACATAAATGAAAACAACCTGCTTTACTACCAAACAACTACAGTCAAATCTTAGCCCTGCAGGAATCCCAGGTATCTAAATGTGCATGATTACTTCTGTGAGATTAGCATAAAGCCTTACCTCGTCAAATCTCTATTAACCATACATCTGCTATATCGAACAAAACACATAAAATTGCTTTGTGAAGAAAACTTGCTAGAAAACAAGGTATCAACAGATTACAGCAGAGAATGCCAGGATTTGAGTTTATCCTCAAATGTCTTGCAAGCTTATTACACCAGCTTGCAAGGTATATAAGGAAAGACAATTTCTTTGTGCTCCATCCTATATAGAAAGATTATACCAAGGTGGAACCCAGAACTCCTCAGTAATGGATGTCTGGGAACGCAAAAGTGAATTAACAGTTGTATATCCAGTTGCAGAAAGAAACTGCTCTTACCCTTCACCTAATACTTACTGTTAGCTCCCACATCCTCAGCTACTCCAGAACCTCTCATTCTCAGGTATGTGAATCCCAGTATCAGAAAGAACAAGCATGCAGCAGTTAAGAGGAACATGGACAGGTAATGTGCACTGAAGCCTCCAGTGGTGGATACCTCCTCTCTTTTGAATTGTTGGAGAAGCTCCTCCTCGGGCTCTGAGAGATTCTTCTTGTAGGTGTTTTTCAAGTAGGTATGATTTGAACCCGTATGATTGGAGTGGTTGAGTCTAAGGGAGGAGGTGGTTCCACCCGGGGGAAGGCTATTACTAGCTGAATAGATCCTGGATTCAACATTATAGCTACCAGCAGCACCGCTGAGAACGTGATTATTGGTCGCTTTCCTAATGGTGCCTGGAGGGTCAGTGATTTTACTGCTGTCCACGTCTGTGAGCGGTGGTGGCAGCAACAATACTGTAGGGGATTTCTTAGACAGGCCAATGCGGTATCTGGGGCTGGGAGGACTGGAGTCCAGATTTTCGCATCCTCCTCCCCCCGCCGCCGCCGCCTCCTCCTGATTTCTGCCCGTGTCTAGACTCCCAGCAGCAGCCGCCTCCGCCGCCGCCGCCCTGTCATTCGTTACGACTACACCAGCACCACAGCCTCCGCCAGCCCTTTCTTGGCCCGTCTCCATCACGCCAGCGCCGGCTGCAGCGCATTTGCTTGTTATGAATGGAGCAGGAGACTTGCTGAGGCTCCGTCTGGGCCGGCGAACTGCAGACTCCTCCTTCGGTACCTGCTGCTTGGCCCTCGCCCCCGCCACCTCCTCCTCCTCCGAGTCCGAGTACTTGTCCCTGCTGCCGCCGTAGGAGAGGAGCCGATTACCGTTCACGGTCCGGTTCTTCCACCGCTGCTGCTCGCTCTCCTCTTCCTCGTCCTCTTCTTCCTCGTCGTCCTCCTCCCCTCCTTCCTCGTCGCCGTCCCCGGGCTCCCTCACACCCTGAGCCGCTGCCGCCGGTCTCCTCGCCGCCGCCCCCCACCAGGCGTTGGGCTTCCGCCTGGCCGCCTCCGCCGGGGGGGAGCTGCTACTCACGCCGCAGGCGCCGTCGGGGGCGGCGGGCCGCAGCCCGCGGAAGAGGGGTGAAGCCCGCTCCCTCCTGCTGCCGCCGCCGGCGCCGGCCTGGCTCCGGGGACTGGTTTCCACATCCGACTCGTCCGAGCTGAAGCCCAGCAGCACTTTGCCGCCCCCGGCAGAGGGTGCTGCGCGGCTCCGGCCGCTCCCGGCGGCAGCCCCGGGGAGGTAGGGGTGCTCGGCGCCGACCAGCCGCGCGCCCACGACCGGGGCCGCCCGCCCGGGGCCGCCGCCGCCGCCTCCGCCCGGCGCCGCTCCGGCCGCCGTGTTATTGTTGTTGCTGTTCCGGGTCTTGCTGGCGCCGCTGCGGGCCCCAGCCCGCTCATCCTCGCGCAGCTTCTTCAGCTTCTTCAGGTAGACGGGTCGGGTGCTCTCGGTGACCGGCCCCGGGGAGAAGCCGAAGCGCCTCAGCTCCGAGAAGAGCTCCTCGTCCGTGAGCTGCGCGGCCGTCGCCATTTTCCGCTCCCCCGCCGCCGCGGCGTTTCCTACCCACGCGCCGCGCCGCGCCGCGCTCCCCGCCGGAACTGACGCGTGCGCACTCGGCGGTGGCCTAGACCTGCCTGTCACCCCGCGGCGCCGCCCGCCGCGGCCAGACGGGGGAAGGGGGGGCGGGGCGGGGCCGCGCGGCGCCGGCGGCCCCTCCCCCACCCCGCCGCTCAGTAACGGCTGGCGCGCGGCGGCGGGGGGCGGGGGGGGGGTTGGCTGGCGCCGGCGCGCGCGGCGCCGCGAGCCGCCCCTGCGAGAGACGTCGGCTCGCCCGCCCGCCCCCCGCGCGGGGCCTGGCGCGGCGGAGACACCCCCCCGCCACCCCCCCTTCCGCTTCGCTGCCGGGTTTGGGGCGGGGGTGTCGGGGCGGCGGTTAGAGGCGAGGAGGGCGCCCCCGAGCGGGCGGCAGCCTGCAGCCGCCTTTCTGCCGATGGTCGGGAGGTCGCGACACGGGTACCCCCGGCGGGCCTGGGGGCGCCGAGCACGGGGGGCGGGGGCGAGAGGCGGCCGGGGCGGTCGGCGGTCGCCCTGGGAGCTGGGAGGGCAGATCCGGTCAGAAACGCGCTGTTGTGTGCGTGACCGTAAACAGCCGTTAAAACGTGATGGCTGGCTGAACGCCCCGTTATTGGGGATACACTGCAGTGAGAATGTCAGACCGAACATCGAACATCGAGGGTAGGGAGGCTCTGCAGAGAGATCTGGACAGGCTGGAGCGATGGGCTAAGGTCAACTGGATGAGCTTCAATAAGGCCAAATGCCGGCTGCTGCACTTGGGCCACAACAACCCCCAGCAGCGCTACAGGCTTGGGGAGGAGTGGCTGGAGAGCTGCCAGTCAGAGAGGGACCTGGGGGTGTTGATTGACAGCCGGCTGAACATGAGCCAGCAGTGTGCCCAGGTGGCCAAGAAGGCCAATGGCATCCTGTCCTGTATCAGAAGTAGCGTGGCCAGCAGGGACAGGGAAGTGATCTTACCCCTGTACTCGGCACTGGTGAGGCCGCACCTCGATTACTGTGTTCAGTTTTGGGCCCCTCACTACAAAAAGGACATTGAATTACTCGAGCGTGTCCAGAGAAGGGCAAGGAAGCTGGTGAAGGGTCTGGAGCACATGTCGTACGAGGAGCGGCTGAGGGAACCGGGGTTGTTTAGTCTGGAGAAGAGGAGGCTGAGGGGAGACCTCATCACCCTCTACAACTACCTGAAAGGAGGTTGCAGAGAACTGGGGATGAGTCTCTTTAACCAAGTAATAAACGATAGAATAAGAGGGAATGGCCTCAAGTTGCGCCAGGGAAGGTTTAGACTGGATAATAGGAAGCATTTCTTTACAGAACGGGTTGTTAGGTGTTGGAATGGGCTGCCCAGGGAGGTGGTGGAGTCCCCATCCCTGGAGGTGTTTAAGAGTAGGGTTGACATAGCGCTGAGGGATATGGTGTAGTTGGGAACTGTCAGTTTTAGGTTAATGGTTGGACTGGATGATCTTCAAGGTCTTTTCCAACCTAGATGGTTCTGTGAACATCTCTGAACTCCGTTTCCAGGTTACGAAGTTAGCCTGGCAATGGCTGAAGAAATGCAGAGAGCCCACACGCGCACCTGTGGTGGGCTCTTCCCAGGGCATGTGCTCGCTTCCCCCAACACACTGGGTGAACTTTTCCCTTTCAGATGTCCAGCATCGGGACATCACAGCTGTGAGGAGATGCGTGAAGTGTAACGGTGTGAATGCTCTGGGAGGCTGCATCCTCACTGTCAGTGACTGAGCACCACCCTCATTAAGTTTGCAATTGCCTGGATGTATTTTGCTCTTTTCTTTGGGAAAATACAGTCTTTCACATATATTACAGTTGAAACTATCTGTCTAACTATATAGGGAAATATGTACTTGTCAAAATGGTTGTGCCAATCTAAAGAGATGTCGTGCTGGCATTTCTCAAAGCCTGAGGCATGTGCTGGCCCTTCTGGATTGGCCCTTTGGCCACAGAACCTCATGTGGAGGCTTCAAAATCTCCTTCTGACCCATGTGTCTGTCTGTCCACCCCGAATGACAAAACCCTGGCCTTACCTGCTGCTTATCCCATCATAAATACAGGAGGCTGAGCTTCCATTTTGACCTAACTCTGACTGGCCTTATAACGCCATGTGCAGAAGTGGTCCAGAAACAAGATCCAACTGCAGGAACAGTTGTATGTTCCCCCTCACAGTCTGCTGCAGTGAGGATATTGTGGATGTGCCCTGCTAATGTCAAAACTGAAGTTGCTAAACTTGTTATTGAGGAACATTTGCAGAGCAGGAATTAAGGTAGCTGTGAGGCAGCTATGTGCTGAAGATCAAGCCAAGTCTACAGAGCCAGAAGAGTGGCTTGAAACAATCTTTCATGATGATGATGATGATGAATGGTGATGATTAACTCCTGTACAGCACCCTCCATTTCTAACCAACCACACCTGGAAATGCAGAACCCATCCTATTGTTCATCTAAGTCTCATTTAACACAACTTTTCTGAGGCTGAGCAGCAATAGACAAGGGTCTGTACTGCGGGTGCTCTCTACGTGGCACCACTGCGCACAGCCTCCTTGTTTCCCTGGCAGGGAGCCATTTCACATACAGCAGGATTGTGCATTGGAGCAATGCACACAGCTCCAGCTGTAAGGAAGATTATACTCAACACTAACTCAATTGCACATTAAACCGCTAACATAAATGTACCTGCTCTGACCTATCTCCCAGTCTGTAGTAGCTAATTGATAACCCAAGTGCCACGAGAAATGCTTCCAACATTCCATTCCTCCTCCTTCTCGGTGAGAAGCAACGCACACCTTCCACCAGCTATCTATCTGGGACACGTGTTTGAATATCCCCCTACCCCTGCCCCCGTGCAGCATTTAGCCCAGCTGCCTATGACACTGGCCAAACCAGCAGCAGTCAGTCCCAGAGCAGATACCGTTCTGGCAAGCGCACTTCTGGCTAGCGCCCGCTTGGGCACCTTCCTTCTCTTAGAAAAATGTATGCTGTCCTGCAAGAGGTGAAGATCCTGTCATCTCACTAATGCAACTCATATGTTCTGTCTGTTACAGCAGCAGCAGGAGGGCAGTAAATACTATAAATTGTTAACAATTGAATCATCTCCTGCAAAACTGAAGCATGTCGATACGCAGAACAACTGACTGAAAAGTCTGCATACTCCAAGTCATGCTTTAAAATCTGTGTGCCAAAATATTTTGAAATGTTTCAAAAATATCTCTTCTGGTTGATACTGAAGTAAGGATACTTCCACTATCAATTCAAAACCTCCACATTTCTTTAATAGTATACATTAGTATCAATAATATCAATGCCTCATTAGTATCAATACCTCCATGTAGTAACTTTTTAAGTAGATATTGAAAGTAGATACTTTTTTAAAGGTAAATGTTGACTGCGGGAAGTCTGAAGACTGTTCTTAATCAGGAAAAAAAATGGTGGTGGTTTTCTGAATAAGACATTTTGGGTTATATTTTCCCTCTCATCCTTAAAGGACTGGTGTTCTCAGGAAACTGCCAGTTCTACCATTGGATGAAAAAGTGATCTTTTAGAAGTTAGCAACATAATTCTGTCAACCTCATTGGACCGGGATTCAAAGTTGTATCTTAATACCTCTTTTACCTTTCTTTCCTGATTCCAAGTTTATGTGATGTTTATGCATTTTTGAAAGTTCTTAGAATCTATGAATGACAGTTGCCTTTCTAGGGTTAGCATGTCTCTTACTGCAGCTTCCTCTAGCAACTAATGCAACCCAGTCTCTATACAACTCACTGTTGCATACCTGAAGCATTGAGAAATCATGGATCACCTCTAAAACAAATATGATACTCTTGTAAAACTTGCAATATTGTAAATGCTGGTGTCTTTCTACTTACCTTTTGATTTTTTGAGCCTTAAGATATGCTCAAATCACATTCACATTCTGTTAGTAATGTGATGATAATGAATATGAAAGTTAGTGAAGAGTAGGAATGTGCTTTTCCTTTCTTTTTTAGTAAAAGTGGTGATTGTCACACAATCACAGAACTCCAGAAACTAGTACATTTACTCTTAAGACAGTATGCATAGGAAGAAATCACTCTTTACTATGAAAACAAACTGTATTAATGTATTTTTGAACTTATTTACCCTGGTTTATCCAGTTGTTTCAAATACTACATGATGAACATGAAATAACTTTCTGCTTA
Source organism: Strix aluco (assembly GCF_031877795.1). Classification (NCBI taxonomy): domain Eukaryota; kingdom Metazoa; phylum Chordata; class Aves; order Strigiformes; family Strigidae; genus Strix; species Strix aluco. The sequence goes on from NC_133935.1 coordinate 50,616,081, forward strand.
TAAAACTTAAAAGGCTTTTTACTGAGAAAACTAATTTTTAAAATTACAATTGCTGCCACCATGACAGTTCTGTGTGAACAGACTCACTTGCACATCCCTCTTTTCTTATTTCTCCTCCTTACAACTTCCATGTGAGTTTTTGTAATGAGAATGAATCCATCTTTATTAAAGTTAACAGCGGTGTAACGGTACTAATATGTACCATTTGTTTATATATTGGCCGTGCCATTCTGCAAGTGAGCCTGTGTGTTTTGCTGATACATCTTTTGCTGATACGCGTTTCTTTCCTGAGGGCATCCTATTAACGTTCAAAAGGCTTATGCTGTCTCTTGCCTTTGCATTGCTGCTTATTTGTGGCTAAGATGTGAGCACCCGCAAGGTGTCTAATGCTCACGCTTCCCATGTGGTGCTGAACTGCTTGCATATTGCAACAGCGCGAGCACAGCGTGCTAGATAGCCTACGTCCCACAAAGAGGCCATGTGTTTCCAGATTGCAGTTCTTGCCTAAACGTTCCCCAGTAGTTCCACTCCCACAAAATGTGTGACGACCTGCTATGACTGTGCAGATCTTGTCACTAAAAGTGAACCATCTTAGTTCATAAGTCTGAGTCTTCATAAGGCAACAGAATTCACTCCTGCAGTTAATACTTTGCCTTTTGTATAACCTATACTGATCCATAGCATAGCTTGTTCTCAATTGGGTGTTCTCCCTGATCACATTATATAATGCCTGGCTCACTTGATTATGTCCGTATTCCTGGGCACTGGCCATATATAATCAGAGGCATTACTGCTGACTCTGTATGTTGAAAAAAAATCCACCAAGCAGAACTCCAAATCCTTAAGACTGGCTTAAAAAAATTATTTATTTTAAAAAGACAGTTTATTTACATATGAGCCTTTCACTAAAATTTGCTTTATGTGTTCAGTTCTTTCTCAGGAACCAGAATGGTTAGGTATATTTCTTTTAAAACCTGAACCCCAGCTATCCAGCTCCCCTGGAACTTTGATGTTTATTATAGTAGTCAATTTTTACCTTCCAGCCTTTTTTTTCAGGAAACTAGTGGAAACATTGTAGTTACAGAGAGGCAGGCATATGAAATTGTGAATGCAGATAAGTGGTTGAGAGGCCCATCCTGAAGTTATTCAGAGAGAATGGGCAAATCTCATAAGTAGGAGAGTATCAAAATGTCACTGGGCTGTTGGTCCCTAAAACCTTCTTGCCCCTTTATCTTATGTCTCAGAGTAATTGTTGCTAGAAGACTAGTGCATGCTGTAACAGTTCTAAGTGGGTGACAAATCAGTTGTGTTATTCATTCTCTGAAGCATTGCAGTAGATTACATCCATACGTTTTTGTCTGAATCTGAAAAGGAAAAAGTGAAGCTGAACTTGGTAGTCAGGCAGAGTGTTTTTCATCTTGGTTCACTACTCCTAACATACAGAAACTCTGACTAGATAAAACACATATTTGCTACCCAGAACCGGCGGAGGTACTTCTACATATGTATAATACCCTAACCGGCATATTGTGTCCAAAAGTCATGGGAATACACTAGTCTGGCTTTTGAGCACCTACTTTCCTATTATTAGGTATCCCTTGCAAATATTTTCAAAGTCTAAGGAATGATAAAAAATAGAGATGCATCCTTAATCACAGGAAAATACTGGGAAGGGATCCCGTCTGGCCGAAATCCACAGAACCCTGAAAATATGGAGATGCCTCATTTCCTGCATTCCTGTACCTTTCTTACTTAAGGAAATACCTGTGAGTGCCATGCGGGATGCAGACATGTTGAATATACTTGATGAGATTTTTTGGTGATGTCCTAAACAACCTTTAATATGGGTGTGGATGTGGCACTCTAGCCTGGGACCTTGGTAGTGTTTGGCAGGAATGTGAAGAGCAGTGTAGACATAGCCACAAAGAATACAGTTTACAAGTACATCCCTGACTTTGATCCAAGGCTAATGTCTTGAAAACTTAGGTTTATTTCATTCATCTAATAATGTTTAAAAGAAGAGCCATCATTCATTGAAGAGAAAAAATGAAGTTTATATTTTAAATTTGAAAGGCATCTAAGATGTCTGTCCTCTGCTCAGGAAAAGGTGGCTATAACCCCAATACACATCCTCCCCCTACTACTCCTCTTAGGTTGACCCAAATGTAACCAAAGTGTTCTTCAGAGCCAGTCTCCTTTGTCAACACCGCTGAGCATCTTGGTTGGAGAATGGAGCTAGGGATGCCAAGAAACTCATGCCCTGGCCCCACATAATGTCCTTCAGTTATGGGGCCTTTTCTTCTTAACTCTGCAAGCTCATTACAGACAAGAGATCTGCCTCTCCTCTTCTATGTCAGACTTCACATGAAGGCTGGATCCTTCAAGTCCAGGGTGTACCATGTAGCATCCTGTCCAAAGATGTTATTTAATTTCTCAGACCAGAGACACATCTGACAAGCCACTCTTGGTTATTGTACCTGACCTGAAAAAAGATGGCCTTCACCTTGCTGAACTTGCATTAGAACTGCAGTCCTTTTACTGTAAATTGTTGGACCAGCTCCAATATTACTTCTGGGAAATCCTCACAGCAGCAAAGCCCTTGTCCTCTCCCTGCATAGCCAGACAAGAGCAATGCTTTCTGCCAGCTCTCCAGCTCATGTCTCCATGCCTCTATGGCTGAGGTTGGGCTAGCATGGAACACTTCCCTTTTCTTGTGGAAAAGAGGCACAAAAAGTTAAATAAACACAGCAGGAAAAAAAAAAAATTACTTCATATAACAGTGTGCTGAACAAAAAATTCTGCCCTGCAAAGAACCTGTGAGAAAGAATGACCCATCTATATATGTGGCCAATGTACTACTGGAGGATTTTCATCCAGTTGTGATCTTAAAAAAAAAGCGTAAATGAACATACACTTCAATGTTTGCAGAATAAAGGACCCAAATGACTCACCTAAGGCCATAAAGAAGACTCTGGCAGAGCCGTAAACTGAGTTAATGTCATGAGGGCACCAGGCAGGAAATGAAGAGCCTTGTTCTTTGCTCTTGGCTCTACCACTGACTTGCTGTATGGCAAATCACTTCCTCTTCAGGTGACTCAGTTTCTCCCATAGGCAAATGGAGACAATGATTCATCTTTGTAAAAGTCCTTTAAGAATGATGATGGAAAATGTTATAGAAGTGCGAAGCAGGAATTCTATGCCAGTGCTCTCCCCGGCCCATCCTTTGTCCTCTTCTTGCTGGATTTTTTTCAGAATGGTATCTTTGTTACTGTGAATGGTATTTTGTTAGAGATAATAAAGCTGCAAATTATATAGCAAAAGCATGTTAATGAATTAAATGCCAGATGACTTCTATTATATACTATAAACAAACAGAAGATGTGCTAAAAGAGAATTATCTGTGTTGCAGAGCCAGTCAGGCAAATAATTAAATGCCACTTTGCTACTCATTCTGGAGAAAAAAGCAGTATGTGACTATGTAATTTAACAAGTTGTCATAATATAAGCAGAAACAGGTGAGCATATATACAGGTGAGCACACCTTAGAGGTGTGCTGTAACAGGCACAGAGAGAAGAACTGAATGAGAGCATGTTAGGTAATAAAAGGAAGATTATAATTTTAAAGTCAGCAACCTCATTTACAGCAGAAATAAGAAAACACAGCAGTTGAGGTAAGGCACTATAAGAGATCAAAAAGGAGTATAGGCCTTACTTTGTGTGTTGGTACCCAGGGAAACAGAATTAACTTTACTACAAGCTTTAAGAAGTAAAATGGGGAAGATAGGCAAGCCAAAGTTTTCAAATGAGCCTTTCGTAATGTGTTCCTTATCTTCAAAGTGTCCAAGTTCAGATGAACGTAAGACCAGTTTTTAGAAATGCTAATCATTCACAAATCTAAAATTATTTGGAAAACCATCTAGACAAATATAGGGGTGAAACTTTTCCAGCTAAGATCTACAATAGCTATTAATAATTACTCAAATGAAGTTTTCAATATCATACATATACATTTGCAACCTAGTGTACACCTGCTATTTGTTATAACCATATGAAAATCTACAAACAGCCAATTAGTCAGCTGTATATTATATTGACTAAGATGGTACCTTCAAATTAATGCTTAAATCTACATTTTACATATGCAACTAACAATACATAATTTAGAAATTATGTTTCAATTTTATTTATAAAATGTGTTAAACCTTCTGACATTGAGAATATTGTGCAATCGCAGTAAAAACAATATCCAACAGGTTTTAAACATAATTTTGGTTTTGCTCTTATGCAGGCAAGTTTTCCATGCTCCTTTATCCTAAGTTCAAGAACAACTCCATGCCCATTCTTAGATACATCTGGACCTATTATGATCATCTGAAAGAATATAAATATATGTATGAGGCTGAACTGTTGCATGAAAACAGTAGTTGCTTCAATTGCTTCCATATATTTTGCATTTATTTTATATCACTGCCTTGTAATTTGGTTTTAGCTTTCTTTTATAACATATCTTTGCTTTCCATGGCTTTTTTACTGACTCTCTGGAGCATTTCCTATTTAAATTATCATTTACTGAAGCCATGGTTTAGGACCTATTACTCCTTACTCCCTCCCCTAGGAAACATTTTACCATGCACAGTTCAGCATTTTTTACATCATTTTACATCATTCATATTGACATTGTGTTGGCTGTACAAGTTCCCTCGTTCATTGTCAACTGTGGAAATCTGGGCCCTTTTAAATCTATCTGCAGTTGTCATTAGGATTTTCTGAAGAACTCATGCCAGACAAAAGTCTCTAAATACATGTAGATAATATATTCATTTTAATGCTCTCATTATCCATCCATTGCTCTCAGAATCCACGTTTTACTTCCAACTTTTCCATAATCTCACATTATTTCTTCTCCTTTTGACATCTGGTACTGTAACTTTGTAATGAATGGATTGCTGAGGATACATACAACTTCCAGATACTCCATCACTCCCTTCACTGAATCTCTTCCTGTTTGTCTCAGCATATCCACTCTCCTTCACCTGTTTGGTACTCACTGTGGGGTACTCAGTACTACATGAACTATGTGATTCAAGAACATACTGTGTGAAACTAACCTATTAACAAACATGCTGCGAGGTTGCTGTTCTCACTCTGCTTCAGGTGCTGCCTGTGTAGTTTGGAACCAAAAAGGCTCTTGCTTTTTGTCTAAAATCTACCACTTGTGTAAAAATATTTCCAGGTCCTGGCAAACTTCCATCTGCAGGAATTAGTATGACAAAGAGAAATCCTGGTGTTGAGGTCTCTAAGCAGTATAGTCCTTTTATATGTCACTCGGGCACCCACTGTCACTACCTGCCATAGACAGGAATCCAGAAGTCCTCTGCAATGCCTACTGCTTTCAGTAAAAAAGCAGCACCAGCCTTCTGCAGAGATTCAGAAGTCTCTTATTTTCTCAGAATACCCTATTTTAATTAGATAATTTTCAGATGTGTCATTAAGTAAATATGTAAGAACTTTAATGCATTTAAAAAGGTTTGCAATTATTGTGTTTAATGCCAGGCATGTCATATTCTCTTCTGATCAGATCTTTTAATAGTTTTTGAATTTGCCAACACCCCGTCCTTCTACATCTGTTACTGCATTTCTTCTCTCAGCTTTCTTCCCTATATGTAGAGGATTACAACCCTTGGCATTCAGTTCCTCAATTCCTTTACCCATCATTACCAGAGGGACTGAAAAGCCTTTGCAGTCAGTCCGGATGTTTTGATTCTCTGTACTCACTCCCACATGAAACCCACCTCTTAGTCTGCCCCATACCCAGGCAGCTGAACGTCAACAAAGACTTTATTTCTTCACGTGTGAGAAATTAGACTTAGCCAATGTAATAAACATCATCAGTTAGAAAACAAAAAGTGCAACACGAATGCCCAGGGAACAGAGAAATGAAAATGTCTGTGGTAGAAAATAATTTGCTGGGGAAGGAATATTCCACAAGTAGAGCATGTAAGAGGCCCTAATTATAAGTTCTTTATTTTCATGGTATAGTCTTCTGTTGTTTCAGATCACCTCAGTGTGTTAATTTTTTCCTCTATCTAGCCTTATAGCTCAATGCACTTCCATTATTTCTAAATGATGTTATGTTACACAGCTTCCCTCATACTGGGACGTGTTGTTATACCTTTGCCTTCTTCCTGTGTAAGCAGAACTGTCACATGTCCTATCTTCCGCTAACACATGGATTTTGAATGGAGCTCCTACAAAGCACTCCTTCCAGGTTTCCCAGGTGTATGCTCCCATCTCTGCAGCTGCATGGTAAGGAAAGCAGCAAAACTAAGGAATTCAAGGGGTTTTGCTCCAAGGAGAAAAGTAACTGTACTCCCTTTTCTGTAAAAACATGGCCAATAGAGCGTGGGTTTTTTTAAAAAAAAAGTGACAGGAAAGGAAGAGCTGACAAATGAGCAGCTCCCCACAGTGTCATACTCCTGACACCACCTAAAGTCCACCAGCATTAAATGCAGGGTACAGGTGGTCCCGCTCCGAACAAGAATCACTCAATGTCCTGTTGTATCTCCAGATGCTGTCAGGAGAGCTGTGCGGTACAGCGGCACTGGGAGCCCAGGGCGATGCCTCAGCAGCAGCTGCACAGTCATTCCAGGAAGATGGGGGCGTCAAAGATATATAATGAGACAGAAATTCTGGCCCTGTTAGGTCAATGGCAGTTTTACCACTGCCTTTATTTAGGCTAGGATGGCATCCCGTGTGCCTGACTCATGCTCTACCAAGACTCTGAACCAAGTATCGGGATCCCTGCCCTGCCCACCCTTGCTCTTCTGTTTCCTTGCCAGTTCCAGCGTGGGGAAGTTTTGAACAGGGAGATGAGTGGGGCCGTGCTTCCCTTTCTTCAGCACTGTTCAAAGTGTTGTGCAACTTCTCATACAGCACGTCTGAATCCCGGTCTGCATGGTGTACAAAAGGCAGCAAGAGAATGCAGTTGAATGGCTACGTTTCAAAAATCACATGATTTTTGGATTATTTTGTTCTCCCATGCAGTTTAATGCCAGAGGGGAACATATGGCCCAAAGTGATTTTTTCCCACTTTACAATTCACATATTCTTTACCATATGCAAGACATTATTTCATGCTATGACATCTATAATCCCTCCCATGTCTATTCTTTCCTACCACAGATGGACAATATACATCTTGTCTTTCTGCTCCTAAGGCACTGTCACTGTGATGGTCTCTTCAGACATTTGCTATAGTTTTCCAAGAATGTTCCTAAAAGATTTTTATGTGCTTTTTTATTATTTCTGTGAGAAATTGTAATGATATCTTTAGTTTTAACTTTCTTGCTAGTTTAAAGCTTTCTTGCTAGGCAAGTCACAGACCATTTGATCAGTTATCAAAGAAGCTTGCATGATCCCATAGTCACAGAATCTGTACTTTTAATCTCCAGTGTATGACATACTCATCAAAAGCTTTGTGGGTAGCCACATTCAGCTACAAATCATACAGCTCTCATGCATTTCATTCCTTTTCAATGAGCAATATTTATCAAATCTGCCCATTATGTCCTCCGATAGATGTAGATGTTAAACCCTCTGAAGTTGATGTTGCAGGTAAGTAACTTTCATAAAAGAGATTGCTTCCTTTGCTACAGTACAAGAATAATATTGTAAAAGATGAATTTCTGTTAGGTCCTCTTCATGTTCTTTGTAATTTCTAAGGTAAAAACTTAATTGCATCCACTCTTCTTCCCTTTTATTTTTTACTTTGCTAAGATCTTCTATCTTTCTCTCTAAAACCCCACTAAATTCAGTGTTGCTTAGCATAAAACAATGTCCACTAGAGTGGAAAAAGTAAATCCCAGTACCTCTTCATAAGATCTAGGAAGATTTGTCCCAGACTGACATAAGTAACTGAGACTGTTGAAAAAGAGCTAAAAGAGAGTTTGTTTATGCAGAAGTGGGATAATGAACAATACTGGCAATCTTAGAGGGTCCTGAATCCAACATAGACTGGATTACTACAGTTTGCATCTTGTGACTGGTTGATTTTCTCTCTGAGAAGGTGTAATCTTCAACTGAAGTTTCCCCTGCATTTGGGGACATCTGGGGAAAAGGTCTCTTTTCCATGTCATTTTCTTTCATGTAATAATGCATAAAGACAGACTGTCACAGACAGGACATTTAGAGGATGTCTCTTTTTTTCTACTCTACTACTAACTACTTGCAATAAAATATTAAATATGCTTTGAATCCTATATTTACCTGTTAAAATTTGTAGAAATCAACTAATAAATTCACAGACATCATAACTGCATGGATGTTGTTTCCATAGGAAACCAAGCTAAAAAAATGAAACAATGTTCTCAAGAAAAATGTGTGGCCTCAGTTGGAACCCTGCCAACAGCACTTGCCAACGTATCTCTAAAAAGAGTATTGCAAAGGTAGTAGGTATCCATCAAAGGGGAAAAAGAATGACCAAGAACATGGAAAAGATCTGATATAAAGAGAAAGCAAGGGTGTGCTCTGTAGGGAACAGACAAGCAGCCCGAGTCATGATAATGTTTAGAGTCCTAAGTAGAGAGCAGAAGGATAAGGGTTTCCTTAGTCTGAAAACCAAGGGAATGCTCGTGGAAAATAAAACAAGGAAATTCAAAACCGGGAGATTTCCCCTTCGCCCCTGGAATGGCCAGTTAGACTGTAATTCACTGTGTCCGAGAACAGCTAAAACCAGCGCCCCAAACAGCCTGGCAGCCTCCAGCGCTGCCCAAAGCGAGGCCCTGCGGTGGCCCAGGTCCGTTCTGCGGTGGCCCGGGTCCGTTCTGCGGTGGCCCGGGTCCTGGCGCTCCCCCTAGTGCTGCCTGGCTGCAGCAAGCGCTGAGCTCAAGCCCTGCGCCGGAGCATCCTTGGGCGAGCTTTGTTCCCCTGAAAGCAGGGCAAACTGCCCTTCGCATCACCCCAGAAACCCACCCTGGTAAACAGAATGACGCGATTAAATAGGTTTTTTGCTTCTTCTGCAGAACCGGTGTGGGTCACCAGCCCCTTGGACCACCCGCCTAAGCTGAGGCTGCCATTTCTAGGGAATGTTCCATCCCCTCTCGAACAGCACAGGACCAAATACCTTGGTGAGGAGGTAATGTTCTCCTCATTCACTAGTAAGTACTACAGAAGTTTCATAAATGCAAGCAATAAAAGGAAACTTGTAGAAATAATTTTCTATATATGTATTTCAATATAAAGTTTTCCTTTTAATTATTTCTGATAATATTTCACAAATAAATACTTCAATGCAACATGGGTAAATTAATTTAAATTTTAAATCCAATTGCTAATCTTATAAATAGGAAAGTGCAATGAATTATGTTAATACTAAACTAATATAACTAGTTTAATATGTTTTTCAGTTGTTTTAAGGATATATAGTTTTCATGACATATTTTTCATTGAAAAATTTGATAATCAAGAAAACTGAAACAATTAAAAATACACTTGCATGGAAATTATTTATTAAAATGTAATAAAACAAACAAACAGGTCTACTTTTCTTTGTTTAATATTACTTTGCTCTGACAGTTTTGAAATAAATGTACACATCTCTCAATCAAACACAAAATAAGTGACAGAAATGGAACTTGCAACTTGAAGCAAAGTTAGAAGTCATGTCACCAAGAGAAAGAGCTGGGAACTGATGCCTTCAGGCTAATAGCAATGATCAATTTTGGGATTAATTGATAAAATAGTGTACACTTTTCCTTTTAAAAATGAAATAATTAAAGTCTAAATTTATTACAGTCTATTAAAATAATGAAAATTACAGTACCAATTAATTAAAACAGTGTGGTTTGCTACTGCAGTTTAAAAGAAGGTTAAATCTGCTTTTTTTAAAAAGCTGAGAAATGGCACACAAGTTATAAAAAACCCCTAGCATTTAAAACATTGCAAATTCAATGATTCAAAAACTTTTAAAGCTCCCAGAATGAAGAGTGTGTGTAACACATGTTCATGAATTGTAAGGTGGTAGCTAATAATACAGTTGCAGAAAACAAATACTGCCTACTTGAATACTTTGTTTTCTCCAAACTCTTCATCACTTGGCCTTGATCTTCTCTGCTATACTATCCTTTTGAAAGACAGAAGTATACATATTTGCACCACCTCTGGGATAAGCTACCTGGATTTTGGGATTCTGCAGACAAGACTGAAGACCTGCTGTCAGGCACCCTGAAATGAAGAACAAAAATTGGTGACCACTTGGCAAAAAAAATGAAGTAACTTGGCTATTGCCACATAGGCACATGACAGAAACAAGGACAAGGACATCTTTCTCTAACTTCTTTATGTTTGCTTCTGCAAACTCCTGTCTCATTTGCTATACATTTTTCAACTTCAGCAATAAATGAGGCAACTGCTCTAAAAATAATTTTCTTCCTCACTACCTAGCCTGGTTCAAAGCCAGACTAATTCTATGCTCTCCAATGGATGAGCCAGGAATATTGTAGGAAAAGAAACAGAACAGATAAAAAAGTGTATCATAAGTGATATAAAAGAGGAGACCTCTCCTGCCCCTAGAGTGTGTGATGTTACAACCTTCAGAGTGTTGCTTTAACATAGTTTTTAATGCTACTATACAGACGATGTTCTAAAATAAATAATTGGAATGTTATATTCAGAATAATTAAAGGTGGAGTCTTTGATTTCCCATTTGAAGTTTTGGAATCTTCAACATATTCCAATTCCAGCAAAACTGATTTTTCTAATAAAAATAGTTCTATGATTTTTTTTTTTCCCCTGCCAGATCTTAATGCCAGTTGTTTTGGCCTAACCAGCAAGAATTTGAGGGGATCTAATTTGCAATGAATAAACTTTATTTCTGCTGAAACTGGCAGGAGTTTTGTGATTCACTTCAGTGAATAAACCCAGAGAAGGCGGAGCACTTCTGAAAATCCTGCTTCAATTTGGCATCTTCTTCCTTATTTAAATTGTGCAGGTGTTAGTTATTATCTACCAATGTTCACCACAAAGAAACAAATAAATAAAATATGTATTTACTATTTCTGTAGACCTGAGGTGAAACAGCATGTATAACCTTTGGGATGAAAATTATCACCTCAGGGCCGCATTTATACCCATTACTGTTATTTATGCCTTTTTCTCTCTCGTTTTACATTACTCATAACTGACGATCAAAGGGCATCAGGCACTGACTTCCATATCCCTCCCTAGATAGATGATCATTCAAACCATCTATTCATTAATTCATGCCAAGGCTGTCATCAGGGGGATGCTGTCAGTTGCAATGAATGTCAGAGCAGGCCACAAATGAGCTATATATGCATTCCTATGAAAGTCAGTGGATCTTGAAGCCACATTCACGACGTAGTTCTGTTTTCATGTGTGTTTTCCATTTCACTGAACAAAGAACCATGAAACACTCGCTTTTCCAAGTATATTCCAACCCACCCTCCACAGCGCGCTCAACTCACTTAAAAAGTGAGTATTATTCCCTGAAATATGTCATGTAAGCTAGGAGGAAGAGATGTTTAAGAGATCAAAAAGAAATATAACAAGCTTTTACCTAGATCTTCCCATTGAATGCAAGCAGGCAGTATGAACACAAGCTTTGCAAACCATGTCCTCAGTGAATCTCATGGTGGTACAATAGTACAATAGAGAGGAGCTTGGGAGAACAGGCACTGCAGTACAACAGGCCAGTCTCAGCACTACACAGGGCTCACCTAAGCCTTGGTAGATGTTGGAGGAGAGACACCGGCGTGCAAACACATACATAGGTGTATATGGACGAGGATAGCCTGCAGATACAAATACATACCCACTGAACAGTATGTCAGTCACTATTTATTACTTATTTCTGCAGAAAGTAAGCTGATTGCTACTGCATTTTTTACTCAGAGCATTTCTATTGTACCATCACAGCTTCAGAAAAGATGTTCCAGGTTTATTACTTGGCAATTAAATACTCTTCCTTTGATAGATCTTAAGAAAGCCCTTTTAAGTGATAAATAACAATGTAAATCATTGTATTAGAATATAAAAAAATCATACCTATATTAGGGTCTCATTTTAACCTCTTTCTAAAAGATATTATTCAGATGTTATTTTTCCCCACTACGTTTCTCTTTAGTCACAAACTGAAAATTGCTCATACCTTTTGAAGCTAAGAAAAACGAATCATATTTAATTCTCAAACCCGAAATATTTTTCTGCCTTCTAAAATCAAACCCACCAGCAGTAAATTTCCAAAATAATTCACAGCTGTTCTCTTACAGGCATCTCCCATCTCCACGGGACATGGCTTTGTTTGGCACGGGGCTTGGCTGCACACCTGCTGCAAGTCGAGCCCTCGACCCGTGGGTACCGGGTTATGGACGGACAGCCCAGCCGGAGGGGAGCACCCCCCGCGCTGCCGGGGCAGGGGTGCGGGGGGTGCAGGGGGTGCGGCGGGAGCCGCTACGCCGAGCCCCCCCCCGCCCCCTCCCGGGTCTTGCAGGGGCGGCCGCGGCCGGCAGAGGGCGGGCTCGCACAGGCGGCCTCCCGGGGTCCCCCCGGTCCCGCCCCCCCCCCCCTTCCGCGGGAAGCGTGAACCCGAGAGCAACCTCAGGCAGTTATCCTTCTGACCGTAGGTCTAGTCGGTTAGGGGCAAGCACAGGGGAGCCAGTGTGAGAAACCGCATTTTACACCCAGTAAGTAGTCATAAATAATTTTTAGAAAGTAAATAATCACCCTTATCTAATAAGCACCTAGAGTTGGGGCTTTTCTATTAGGGTGCACACTCTGACCCCAGTTTTCCGGTGGGGACAGTTACTAAGGAACCAGCTGAGGATTTGGGAGAACTGTATTCCAGCCTACATCTGTGCCTTGGGTAAACTTGAGCATGTCATTCCCTCTCTGTGTCCCAACTGCCCACCCATACAGTGCATGGAACTGGGAGAAAAAAAGTGTCTGAAAGTGTTGGGAGGTGCACAGGTGCCTTACAGGTATTTATGTATGGAAAATGCAGAGATGTCATTGTAATGTCGCGCTTCACAATTACAAGGTATACCTATATATACACACATGCACACGCTGTGTAAATGCGTGTGTTTCTTTCTGGTACGCATGTGTGCTGTTCTGGGAAATGTGACAACAAAATCCTGAGCAGACAGAACAACAGAAACAAGGGAGGGGTACCTACTCGAGGACAGAAACAGCGATACGGGATTAGTGAAGTGATCCTTTGACAGCAGCAGCAGATTCCTCAGAAGGAGATACAGGAAAACTCACCATACAGCATGTCAGTGGGAGGGCGAGCTTATTTTATGTGTTGAACCATATACCTTTTTCTTGAAAAAATCACCATTACCAGTCTGTCTATGCTCTTCTGACACGAAAAATAATGACAGAGCTCAGTGCCTTTTCCCCATGTGTAACCTGACACGGCAAACTCCACTCAAATCGATCTGTCTGGAAAAGTGAGACCAAGTTCATGTTGTTCGCCATGACCTGAAGAATTCCGTGCCAGGCAGTTAATCCTGAGGTAACGTTTGCAGTCACACTAACAGGATGGGATAGAGCACAGCAGCATCCAAGGCAGCATTCACAGGCAGAAAATACCTTCCAGCTCCTTCCAGACATTACAGACAGAAACTTGGGGGTTTTACTCAAACTTTACCTATCCTGGTTAGTTTTAGCTTTTAAAAAAAGAATCCAGAAAATTTAGAAACAATAGTTTTAACTCCTTTAAAAGGCATGATTCTGTTTAAATAACTTTTTGAATAGAAAATTCTTTCAGCTTTACTAAGTTTCTATATTGAGCCAGTTCCAGTTTCTGTGTAAACGGCAACATTTCAGCTTTTTTCAGTCTCCACTGTCACGAAATCGGGAATAAACCTCTTAACACCAATGTAGCATTAAGAAACAGGCATTTCTTTATTCGGTGCCAGGTGCATGTGGGATCATTCCTTCTAACATGTGCACCTAAAACAAAAGTTCATCCTTTATATAGCTTAAAGACATGAATATTCACACATTTTCCAAGAAGTCTCCACCTTTCCGCCTATCTACTACATTTCTACGGTGCTGGTGTTGCAAAACTACACTATGCATGCGTGGGGGGCTTGGGTGGTCGTCGGTGGTCGTTTGGGGAGTCAGCCCCCTACTCCTTTTTCCCTTTTATGGTCATGAGTCTTTTGAGGACAGTTTCTTCTCCTTGGATGTTTCCCAACTTTGTTGTCCGGCCAAGATGTTCTTTCTTACCAGCCTTGTTTGCCAGGATGTATCTGTTCTCAAGGTTAGGGTACCTTCTCTGTCCGGTTTAATCGCTCATTGGCCTCGTTAAATACAGAGTTTGTTAAATACATTGTTTGGTAAAAGAATTTCTCACCACCACTGTTCTCGACACCCTCGGACAAGCGCAAGGCGAAAGCCTCTTCTCTCTTGAGCCACCGCGCCGCTCCGAGCACCGGGGAGCGCCGAGCTGCCGCACCGCCCGCCGCCGGCTGGCTCTGCGGCCCGGCCCGCGGGCGCGGCTGGGCGCCTTGCCCAGCTTTGCCGGGAGCCCCCACCCGCCGTCGGGGTGACGCTTCCCCAACCCCGCACCCAGACCCCGCGCGCACCAGGTGACCGCGCCGCACACGCCGGGTTCCTTCAGGCGGACGCCAGTTCCCCCCGCGATGCGCTGGTGCCTGTGGCGGGGCCATCCCGGCTGCCAGGGCGCCGGCGGTGCCCCTGCGGGGGACACATCGCGCGGGGGGACGGACGGACGGACGGACGGACACAGGCGGCACCTCGTGCGCAGCATGTGGCGGTCACGGGGACCCCGTGTCACGCCCCCCGTGCCGGAGCAGCCGTGGGTCACTCGCCGGCGCCGAGGCGGATTGCTGACGGCCGGACGGCGGGGGAAGGAGCCGCCCGCAGGCAGGGACGGGGCTGCAGCACCCCGCGGCCCGCCGCCCTCCCCCGTGCCCGCCCCGCCCCGCGCCCCCCTCCCGCCGCCGCCGGGGCCGCCCCGCGGCAGAGGGCAGGCTCGGCAGCGGCAGCGGCAGCCGGCGAGCGGTGCGCGGAGCATGGCCCCGGTCCCGGCGGGGCGGCTGCGCGCCGCGCTGCTCTGCGCCGCCCTCAGCCTCTGCAGCCTGCGGGCCGCGCCGCGGCAGCCCGACACGCTCTACATGTGGATCGGCGCCCAGCAAGCGCGGGTGCTCATCGGTAAGCGGGGCCGCTCCCCCGGGCCGGCGGCGGCGGGCGGCAGCGCGGAGCCGAGCGGGGCCCGGCCTGGCGGGGCTGCCGCCCATCGCGCCCCTTTGCCTTTCGCAGGCTTCGAGGAGGACATTCTGATCGTGTCCGAGGGGAAGATGGCCCCGTTCACCCACGACTTCAGGAAAGCCCAGCAGCGGATGCCCGCCATCCCCGTCGGTATCCACGCCATGAACTTCACCTGGCAGGCAACGGGACGGGTAGGTGCGGGGACGCGAGGGGCGGCTCTTCGGACCCGGGCAGGTGGCTTGGCTTTGGAACGGTCGAGGAAGCCTCTTCCAGGCGTGTCGGAGCGGCCCGCGCGTGGGTCGCCTGCCGTCGCGGGTCAGCGCCCCGCGGGGTGCCGGGTCCCGGGGCGCGGGCGGGAGGCGGGGGAAGCAAAGGGCGCTGGGGGGGGGGCTCGGGAGGCAGCGAGGAACGCGGCCAGATCGCCGGGAAAGTGTGCTTGAAGGTGGGATTGCGAAGTGCGTGAGAGCCGGGTGTCGCGGGCAGCGGAGGAGCCGGGAGGCTGGTGTGGCGCCAGCAGCCAGCCAGAGCTCACCGGGAAGACACCCCTTGCCTTTGCTTTTGATTACATTTTACCTGACAGTAGTTATGTGAAGGCAATTTTCTTTCAACTTTCCTTAGCTTATGGACATGTACTACAGGTTGTTCATTGATCTCTATTTACTAAAAGTGCACGCTTAATTTGTACTTCTGGTAAATAATAGTTCTCTCCTGTAGACTTAATTTTACCAAGCTTAATTGCAAAACCACGTAAATCTGCAGTGTATTGAATCCTTTGGATTCTTTTGCTGAAAAGATAAGAATGTATGACATTTTCATGAAGAAACATATGCATGACTTGACACACTGACAACATATGTTAAATTTGTATAAAGCTGACACATGATAGCATACATTATCATGGATACAGGAAAAAATAATTTTAACATAAAACTGATGGATAACATGAATTCATTTTTACAAGGCTGAACATTGACTTTATACAATAAAGAGCTTGGTGAAGATGAAACAATATTTACCTTGAAATATTCAGTGAAAATTGGTTGTATAATTCAGCTAATTGCAGCTTCACAAATTTGTTTGTGGTTTTAGTTGTTTTAAAATACTCTAACTACAGGACTTGTTTGGCTTTGAGGTGTTGTCTGGGGCCCTTGTAATTTTTTGCTGTCCTCACAAAGCCTTTGAGTTTAGGAAATGCTTCACCTCCTCTTTTAGAGAGGGAGGGGAATGTGGAGAGACAAAACTTACTCACAAAGTGACTTGCTCGAGGTCTTTGGCGTTCCAGTCCAGTTTTACAGAGAAAACAACTTTGTACGCCAAGGGTTGGCATTCAAATACCTAGAAATAATTAGGGTGTTTGGGGACTATATTTCTTGCTCCATTTCTCTGCCAGCTTCATTCAGTTGCTATCCATGATAACGTTACCTCTTTCTGGAAAGGAGGATTGAGATGTTAGACTGAATCCTCTCCTTCTTTTCTTGCCCTTCTTTCTTGTGCTCTCTTCTTCTTCCTTTGCTGCCTACAGGTGGCTCATTAGAAAAAGATGATTGTAACACAGATTTCAGTGAGAAGAGCCTCAGGCTTAAGGCAGCATAGACAAATATTCCCCTTGATGCAACTTGCAGGGTGAAATCCCTTCTCAGCAGCAGTAAAGCTGTTTAACCCATTATTCCTCCTCCTCTTTGCTGAATTACTGAATTCCTGTTAGACAAAACGTAATTAGTAAGTGAAATACCTAAATGGCTAAAGTAACATCATTGCACTACTCTGTTCCTAGAACAGTGTGTTAGCTTTCAGATATTTATGGGTCAAACAAGTGTTTGACTGAGAGACAACTGAGACACTCTGCATTTGCAGATTTTGTAATCTCATGTAGCTACTCCTTACAAGTTCATCTGTGTGTCCAGTCAATATAAACATTGGCACCCCAGTCTTCTGGTTGTGGATATTTAGATACTTATGCAGCTCTGCAGATGAGGAGCAGGATTTCAACCAGTAGCCTAAGCTAAGGAAGGAGTTTCAACCTCATAGTGTTTTAGGAGTTGGGGAAAACCAAACATACTTAGCATCCTAGATAAAATGTCTACTTTTTGGTATCACAAACAGTCGTGCTGGGTTTTACATCCCTTAGAGGTGTCTGAGTACAGCTGCCCGTTACTCACAGTTCTTGTTATCCTCTGTGGAAACCAGGGCACTTACTGCCCCTATGCCACCCAGCCCTTTACATGATGAGAAGGGACAGGAAAAAACATGAGTATTTCTTCTGTAGCCTGTAGGGCAACAACATCATTGCCCACAGTAGTTTTGCAAAGAGGAGTAGGATAAAAGTTATTTGTAGCAAAAGAACACAGTTTCTCCAGAACTTCCAGTATTTTATGAGGGGAAGAAATGAGTAAATTTTAACAGTTTTTTTCAGTGTTCTGTTTTGTTTTTAAGTATATGCGTTCTTAGAAGTTTCCATTGACATGTCCAGGAAAGTACTAAATACTTGCTACCTTTATTCTGGCAGAATACTTCTTTCTGGGAGTTTCCTAAGTCAGGGAAGGGAAAGTGGGAAGGGGAAGGGACAGAAGGGGAGGGGAGGAGAGAAGAGGAGGAAAGGGGAGAAGAGAGCAAGAAAAAAAAGGAAAAGAAATGGAAACTAGTACTCAAGATATTGAAGTACTAGACTTCTTTCTGTAAAACAACTGTTAACTAGCATACAGTTGACTCCTGTTTGGTAAAACTGAAATAATTTCTTCTGGGAGTCTTGTATCTTGTGCCTTATAGACCTCTGAACCTCGTACCCCACTTGGGATTTGAAGATGTTTCTCTAGGGCTTCAAGGTTTTGGCGCCTGTCCGTAATATATGCCACAGCCTCTAGCAGTAGCAAGACCTTTTTTGGGTCTGCAGATATCAGACTTCTGAGTAGGTACAGGAGATCCTGTCTATGTCATTACATGGTTCCTAGCCCTCATATCAACAAGATGGGGGAGTGCGCTTGCAGCTGGGTGGGTGTCTGGCAGGCAGCCAAGGTCAACCCACCACACCTGGGATCTCCAACAGAGTAGGGCTAAGTCTCTCTTCGACATGCACCTTGCATCCCTGTTTACACCTGTGGAAAGTGGGTAAAAATATCCTGTGGGTAGATTCCATCTACCTGGGATAAATAATGATCCAAGTTGTAGATGAGTAAATAATCCAGCCCAGGGAGTGGCAATACTTCTCAGTCCTGCACTGCTGCATATGTCCATATTCTATGCAAAAATGTCTGTTGAAAGCAACATTTTAAGGACTAGACTATATCTGTATTCTGTGTAAACTGAAGTGGTAAAAATCTGCTACATTTAGATGTTACATTTCTAATACAGTGGCCTTTGTGCCCTGGATACATTTTCTGTGGAAAAGATTTTGTATGGTAAACAATTAAAGCCATTTTCACTAGAAAACATTAACCAAAGAAAAGCCCGAGTTGCTTTTAGTCCTTAGTCCATCACTTCTAATTAATTAATTAGGATATATTAGGGGAAGCCCAAAATTTAAGGGTCTGAAGGTGCTGAATATGTGCTTTTTCTGTTGAAGTCAGGATGAGCCAGCAGTTACGAGAAGGCTAGAGTACTGCAGAAGGGGATTGTTATATTTTTATGCACTTTATGTTTTTACCTATGAATTTAAACGTAAGATTACAGATGTTATGCTCTCTTTAGAAAAAATGTAATCTGGATGAATCAGTAATTACAAAGATTGCTCCTTGATTTGAAAGGTTTAAAAAAGCAAAAATTGGTGTTAATGTATAGCATATGGTAGGCATCTGTGTAACCACTAGAGCTCACTGGTGTGCTTCTTGCTCTTACTCTGTATGGTTTTTACAAAAGAAAGAGTAACAACTTTTGGGAGTCTCATCCTCTGGGGAAGACTGCACTTAAAGACTTCTCAATGAGAGGGGAATAGACCCTATTATATTAACTAATGCTGCCGCATGTTTCACTATGTCCACCAGTGGAAGGTGCCAAAGATTGTAGTGATAACATCATCTCTACAGTGTTTAGGAATTTATGATAGGTATTTAAGCTCCAAATCCACAAAAAACAATATGTTTGCCTAACTTTCAGTGGGACTTCTGACAGCAATAAAATTAAATTCACATGTGAGTGAGTATTGGTGGGAGAGAACCATGTTAAAAAAAAAAGCACAGGAAGCAAGTGGTCAGTGACAGAGCAGCATCCAGGTTGATTTAATAGATGGGAGATGAAAAAAGAAACCAAAGAGCAACTTGGAATTTTTGTTCTGTAGCAGTCTCTGGTCTGATCCACAGAAACAATCAGTCTGGGCCACAACCCGCCCAGGCTACTTTCTTTCCTTCAGATATGGGAGAAGTATTTGGGGTCAGATGAATTATTGTAGCAGCTTACTTCCTACTCCCAACTGTCATGAGTACCCCACGGCTCCTCTCCTGTTGCACAGTTACATGCATGCCCATGATGTGACTCAGTCTGAATCTGAATACTCAGTCCTGTGCTGGTGCATGAATGGAATGTGGCCCATGGTACTGGAGGATGCATGTAGAGCACAAGGGGATCTCATGGTGCATGGATATCTCATGTAGATTGAGTGCTAAAGATATATCCAGCCTTGTGCTGCTGGATGCATGCCGTTTTGCGATATGGCAGTGGTGGTTCTGCTCTGTGACGGGAGATATGCATGTGTGTACCAGGGGATCAAGTGCTGAGGAAAGGTCTTTGGTCTGGGAGTACTTCTGGCCACAAGAGCACAAGTGTCAGGAGATAAGGGGGCATCCCAGCATGTAGTCCTCAGGGCCCCTGAAAGAGGCAATTGGACCTGTCCCTAATGGAAGGACTGGGTTACTCCTGATCAGAGTTATTGGTAACCTTCAGTAAAGCAAAAAGATGCCCACCTCTTAAGAAGAGGGAATATACGTAATCAGTGCATTTTATAGCATCATTTCTATATTGTAATGTGGAGCTTAGGAGTGGTACATAATTACAACTCCTGGAGGCTAGTTCTGATCTCAGCAATGTGACCATCAGCCCCGAATAGCTCAACTGATTTCTGTAGAATTACCTTATATTGCTGAGACATAGTCCGACCGTGAAGATGAAATGGAATATCCAGCTATGCCAGGAGAAGTTTTGTTTCCTTGCCCAAAGGAAAGCTAAGAGACTACCAATTTTAAGGCATTATCGGTGCAATAGGGTGCTGCATCCAAACATCACTGTTTCCCTGATAAACTGAAAGGAAACAAAAACCAGTGAATTTCAAAACATGTAATTCTTCAAAGGAAACTTTTCTTCAAAGAGACTGCTGAACTTTTTGTAAATATCTTATTCATACCCAGTTGTTACAGTGATGCTTTTCAGATTAAAAAATGTGTCATATGCACAATTTAGGGTTTTTTTTCCAATAAAAGTATGGCTGTTCTGGAAGTTTGGTCAAGGCAATCATGTAAACTCACACTCTCGGGATTTACAGTAGTACCTTCACTGCGGTTTCATGTCACCAAACAGAGGAAAAACTTTGTTTTCTGACCTCTGTACCAAAATTTCCATGTGGAATGTGAAGATGTTTACATACTGTGAGCATGATTTTTAGACAGGGGCTTCTCATATCGAGAGCACAGCTCCAAACCTTTAATATTTAGATTCTGCTCAGCTGTGGTATTTTGCATCTCAGTGTTGTAGACATGCCACCAGGGATCAAAGTAATGCTGTAGAGATCCCACTTTCTTAGTAAAGCAGGCATGTGCCAGCCATCTGTTGTATCTGCTGATAGAAAACAGCAGTAAAGTTTCTCAAAGTTTTGCCAAGAAGAAAAGGGGGGGATTTATTGCTTAGCAGAGATGAGTTACAAGGCACCTTGTAGTGTAAGCTACATCTGGTTTCCATAGTAATTTACATGGTATATGTGTAAACTACACAATTACTCTTTTTACACAGCAGTGTAAAGCTGCACTAAATAAACCATTCTTCAAGATTTTCATTGTTTATCCTTTCTGTAAATATTCTAATACATTTTTAACAAAAAAATCTCAACAAAATATTTTCCACTACTTTTACAGTAGTAGCTGCATTGTACAACATAACTGTTGAAAACCACTGAAACTAACAGGACACTCCAAGCTTCAAGACTATATTTTGTGAAAACATACAGATTTCTCTCCCCATGTTACTAACAGTTTTTCTGAAAGCTGTGTTGCTTTCCTCTTCTTTGTGGAAGTGAAAATGTTTTCTGTCAGCATCACCTCTTTTTTACAGACAGTTCTCCCAAGTATGTTCTTAGTGGTCTGAAGTTAATGCTGTTACAAGTAATGTCATGGAGTAAAAAATAAGAACTAACCATAATGAGAACTAACTGGAAGAATTTCAGATTTATTTAGCTTCTTCTGTTGGTATCATGCTTTCCAAAGAGGTTTTTCTGGGTAGCTACGAGTATGAATTACTTGCTTCTAGCCAAAATAAGTGTAAGAAAACACACTCTTCCCAGGGCATGCACATATGTAAAGAATACATTATGACCCAGAGTCTTCAAAGCAGCGATATGTAGTAGCTGCTTGCATCATGTTGAACAGAATTTTAAGTATTGTATACCTTATCTCAGAGCAATGAGTTCCTGATTAGTATTTTTAAAGCTTTCAAGAAAATGCATCTCAAAACCTTTTTTGTTTCGCCTTCCTGTGGCTTTACACTTGGCTTGACAGGGTTTGTTCTTCGTTTAGTTTCCTTTTTGTGCACAAATTCTACCTTTTGAAAGACGTTACTTTACTTCCATTAGTCTCTTTTATTCTGCTGTTCAACCATGTTGGTTTTTTTTGTTTTGCTGGCGTTTTTTTTTTTTTTGTTTGCTTGTTTGCTTTTTAGCAGTTTATTTGTTCACCAGACTGTAGCCCAGACATGTTGGAAAGATGTTGCAGTCACCCAAAATGCACAGCAAAGAACGGACAGTTGCATTGCAATACTTAGTCTTTCCATAACAAAACACATAGTGTTCTCAGCAGTGAATTATATAAAATGTAGTAGATGTCTGTTGCTGCAGGGGTATATTTCAGTAAAGGTAGAAGATAGCTTTATTGGTATTTTCTGTTACATAAATGGCTTTTTTTTTAATTGTAAATGGAAGAAACACAAAATCAATCACATTTTGAATAGGTTGTTGAATGCACAGTTAACTTTCCATTTTTTCCCTTCTGTTTGGTTTGTAGAGACTGCCATTTTGAAATCTTAATTGTAATAAACTGTGATTGTAATAAAATATATGTAATAATGTAATGAAAGACTGGCTCTTCTTATACAAAATAAAGTTGAGATCCATGTACTAAAAGCGCCTGGGCTATCTGTGACAGTTTGAGCTGAGCTAATCGTACAAAGAAACAGAAGTCCTGCTCAATGAGTAGGTATGCATTGAGATCAGATGTGTTTTCCCCTTGGGTAGCACCCTAGCAGATGATGTGTGTGCACTGACAGTCCTACAGGGCCTCTGTCTGCATCACTGGTCCTCCCAGGCTCTAATGAGACCTGTCAGCCTGTAGAAGAACCTGCAGAAGATTCGCCTCTTTCCTTACACATACTTCGTAGAAGAAAGAGCTAAATGGGGAAAAACATGACATATCCTCAGACCTCTATGAGGCATGTTCCCATCTCATCATGGCCCTTTCCCTGGACTGACTCCGGTATGTCCATGTCTCTCTTGCACTGGGGAGCCCAGGACTGGACCCAGCACCCCAGGTGTGTCTCACCAGTGCTGAGCAGAGGGGAAGGATCACCTCCCTCAACCTGCTGGCAACGTTCTGCCTGATGCAGCCCAAGAGGTTGTTGGCCGCCTTTGCCACAAGGGCACATTGCTCATGGTCAACTTGGTGTCCATCAGGACCCTCATGTACTTTTCTGTCAAGCTGTTTTGCAGCTGCTTGGCCCCCAGCATGTATTGGTGCATGGGGTTGTTCCTCCCCAGGTGCAGGACTTTGCACTTACCCTTGTTGAACTTCATGAGATTCCTGTCAGCCCATTCCTCCAGCCTGTCAAGGTCCTTCTGGATGGCAGCACAACCTTCTGGTGTATCAGCCACTCCTCCCAGTCTTGTGTCATCTGCAGACTTGCTGAGGGTGCACCCTGTCACAACGTCCAGGTCATTAATGAAGATGTTAAACAGTATGAGACCTAGTATCAACCCCTGAAGTACACTACTAGTGACCAGCCTCCAGCTGGACTTCGTGGTGCTGCTACTAACCCACTGAGCCTGGCAGTGCAGCAGTCCATCTCACTTACATAAATTCCACTTCCTCACTACTTCTGTGGGGATGTTGTGGGAGACAGTGCTGAAAGACTTACTAAAGTCAAGGTAAACAAAATCCACTGCTCTCCTGTCATCCCCTAAGCCAGCCATTAACACAAAATGGGCCAGGCAGGAACCCAAAACTGAGACTGGATTGTACAATGAAGCAGCAAACCAAAATCTGCCTCAGAAAAAGTAATATAAATAAAGCAAAGACAGTGATACTGTTGTACAGAGGCAATGAGAAGACTTTATCCAGCTATACTGAAATCCACCATAGTATGTGGATTCATAGTCCTTTCAGAAAGACCACTTAGCTGCACAAAAATGCTGAGGAGGAGTTACTCGACAAGTCTGTCTGACTTGGAGAAAGGCACATGCGGAATAGAAATGCCTTAGTAAAGGCTCACAAAGATTTGGGGTGGATTTTTTTCAGCCAAACAACAACAAAACCCCTGGTTGTTTTGCATCTAATATGAAAGTTTGCTTTGTTTTGCAACCAACTGGTGGAATCCAGCATGTTTGGCCGTACAAGGAAAAAGTGGGCAATTACCTTCCAGCTGCTTCAGCACTTGCTGCCATCACTGCCAAATACTTCAATAAATAACTTAGAGACCAAACACCGCTTTCAGAGCTGGTTCCACAAATCCTCTGAAGTTGCCCCTTAGCCTGGATAAACAGCTAGCTAAACCCAACCGATCCTAAAGGAAATAAATATGCCTGACATCAAAGCTGGCGATCACCCAGCCTCAGGTTTTGGCCCATCACCAGGGAAAACAAACTCCCCAAACAGCAGCCCACTAATGAGAAGACCTGTCACCACCTCTGAGCACTGAAGCATAGAAACCAGTAGCAAGAGCAGTGGAGCCAGCCTTCACAATGATGGCTGGCCAGAGAAGGAGAGGGCAGGCTCTTGGACCATCCTGATCATCACAGAATGAGTTCAGAGCTTTCAGTACTGCGATTATGAACCTATTTTTTTTTTGAGAACACGAGGAAGACATGGAGAGATCACAACTTGTTGATGAGCAGGAGAAGATAGGCTCTCCCTGCAATGTTTTCTACTTGCTCTCAATTTGCAAATCTGTGAATATTGATATAGTCAATGGGAATCTGAGACTAAAAGCCACATAAGCAAATAATCAAGTCCACTGAACACCTTCAGTAAGGAGTACAAGTACCAACTTCAGCCTGTTCCTTTTAAACTGTAATAAACACTGCTTTCATTTTTCCAAGTTTGAGCCTTAGCCAGTTCTCTTTCTTGCAGAGGTTCTGGGAAATAAATTGAACTGTTGAAACAGAGTCCATTTGAGTGACCAGGTTGAAACAATTTTTTCCTTGTGAAGCCACAGATACATCAAATAGCTGCAAGCAGCTATGTGCCTGGAGTCTTCCACACAGGGACCTTCAGGG
This sequence comes from Strix aluco, assembly GCF_031877795.1. NCBI lineage: Eukaryota > Metazoa > Chordata > Aves > Strigiformes > Strigidae > Strix > Strix aluco. The sequence goes on from NC_133935.1 coordinate 50,641,015, forward strand.
AGAACAGGCAGGTTGCACAGCAGAACACACCGGCATCTACCAGAGAGGAAGGAGAGGCAAAATACAGTTACCTGGGTCTGTAATCACAAGCAACAGATGAAATGCATAGCCATATTAAGAGTTGGGAAATAATTTACTAGCAGGGCATGTTGACCATTACCTTGGTTGAGTTATTTTTTTGGTTTGGGCTGAGGTTTTTTTATCTCCTTCCTTTCAGTTTTGCACAGGAACATCTATTCAGATTGCCCAGGGATGATGAGATTTCTGTATTGTCAAAGAAGCGTAGCTGAAAACTTATGACCCAACATGTTGCTCCTCTCCAGTCAGACCTGTGACCTGTTGGTATTAGCTACACGGTGGAGAAGCCTATACTGTCCCTTACAGACAGAAATTAGAGGCCTTCATCACATGAAGAACCACTTGGGTTTCACATTTTTACTTGACATAACAGTAGTTTTCCTTTGATGGGACAAAGTCTGCACCTTGTCCTGCCCACTAAAGGAGTTCACATTTGAATTGTGTCAGTGTGAATACCCTGTTTAGTAAATGAACCCTTTTTAATTGTCCTGCCAAACATTTGCAGTCAAATAAACTTGATAATTTATATAGTTGCTGCCATGGTGCCATTGTTACTATGATTTGTTTAGACAGCAATTAATTGAAACCTAACAGTATAATTACAAGATTTACAATATTCCTGAGTATTTAACTTATATAGATAAGACCTTTATCCATCCAAAAGTAAGGTTTTCTCATCCTGTAAAGTACAACCAAGCAGTGTAAGTTCATTCAATTGAATTAATGGGGAAATATTTAAAAGGAAATCTGAAAATTTGCTGGCAGGAGGAATGGTTACCTGGAGGTATAGAGCTCGCAGCCTCTGCAAGTTCTCGTGAAATCTTTATTTCTCCACCTCTCCCCAACCCCACTAACTGCAACAGAAATTTCTGTTTCAAGGTTTGTATGTTTCTTGTCCCTGTCTGCAAAGATTGAGATAACTGCAGTAAGGTCTTTCCCCCCATGTTGATTTAGAGCAGGTGATGGAGCGTACCCAGGTTCTTCAGGATTTCTTCCCTTCCCCAGGCCAGAGGCCTCATGAAGAGTGGGAAGCAGAAAGCCAGTTTTGTGAGAGATGGAAAGAAAGGATGGCCATTGCCCTTTGGTGAAAGTGATATTATGAAATTCTTCCCTCTCTGATTCCGTTGTAACCACTCCCCACCAAAACAGAAGAGGACCGCCAAACTAACCCTCTCTGCTCTGAGGAGAGACTTGTGCCAGTCTCCTGCTTGTGCTGTGACTGGTTATTTCACCCAGGAGAGGGGAAGATGGAGGAAGCAGCCAGTCCGCAGGGGCTTCCCTAAGTGTGGTGAGACATAGAAAGGAGGGCTGGAGCTTTTCTTATAACCTGAGCAGAATTTCTTGAACTGATATTCGATTATGAGAGTTTGCAATACTGTTTCACACATCATATTTTGCCTTGGCAACAAATACGGTTTTGCTGCCCCAGCCACATTCACAGGACAGTTTAAATGCGTAAGTATCTACTCTGACAATTTATCAAGCAGCAGAGAAGTTTAGGTGAAGCTTGCTTTTTATCTCTGATTATAGACTTCCAGATAAACCAGATTTAGTAGTGGTATACTTAAATTAGTTCCTGTGGTAAAGTCTAAGTTATATTTCTGGCAAGCACAAGATGAGCTACTGACCACTCTCAATAGAAAATATTTGAAGACGTTTCTTTGAAAAAGCAAAAAGCCTTGGATTAAAATTTGTACAAACTGCATGTTGAAAACTCAACCATTAAACATACCATAAACAAACCAGAAACATACCTTTCAGTATATCATGGAAAATGGACCTTCTAACTGAGGTGCATTGTTCACCTGTTCTTCAGAAGTATGGTAATAGCCTACAGATAAATGGTAATTTTTCTGAAAAGAGATTTCTTCTACTTTAAAAATCTGCATTTGAAAACTTTTGTGGATATTTGCGTATGAACAGCATGGCTTGGGCTTGAGAGTTTTTTCCATGCACGTTACCCCCCAAAAAATTTCTAATGAGCCTTGTGATCAGCAAGTTGTAGCATTCCAGTTCCTGCCACCCCTAATTCATGCGTATCTCAGTTTGTTAAATACAATTGAAAGGTTACAGCAACAAACTATTGCATTAAGGTAGTTGGCCTTCATGTGCAAGCATTTTTTCCCTAGACCTCTGCGTGTCTTGTACTGCACAGCTTGCAACTGTGTGGTTTACTGTGTATCTGCATATTAACGTGTCCAGTTGACTTAATGGGCCAGATTTTCAAAGACTACTCAGTGTTTGCAACAGCCATTCACTCTGAGGAAACCTGCAGGACTTCAGCACCAGTTCTCTGGTTGTGTAAGAGTCACAGTTACAGAAGAAGCTGCATGATGTTATGTCTCATACATGAGAATTAGTATGGGCTCATGTGCTTAATGATGTTTTAATGTCCTGTAAAACCAGAGATCATGTACTTAATGAGGTTTTAATGTCCTGTAAAAACAGAGACAGAGTTAAGTCTGTACATACAGCATTATTCACTGGTATTTCCTGATTTTTGACTGTTTAACTGGATACCTTAAGACTTCTTGAAACTTTTTTTTTAATTAACACAAGTGGATTTTGTAAAGCATTTCCTCAGATTCCTAAAAAAAAAAAAAGATTGAAAGGTAGAAAGGATTAGGAAAAAACTCCAATTTGTTCCTCAGACATTTAAAAGTTTGAAAATAGTTTGCATATTGCTTAAACTTAATTCCATTGTCTAGACAGCAGTGTGTCTCTTCTCTCTGAGCGAGGCAGAGACGGGATCTCATTCCCTGCACCCTGGGGAGGGTGTGGGAGTTCCTCCTCCCAGCAGAGCTGCTCCTGAGCTGTACTTGCACGGTCCTTCCCTGGTGCCTCTTAGGAGATCCACATGAGGGAGCCCATATGCTATGTGCACCACCGGAACGGCAAAGGCTGTTGGAGGAGAGTTGAGATTCTCTTGATTCAGGAGTGCACAGTCTGGTTTGCCTGAGCACCTCATGTGAAAAAGCATTAGAGCGTGGGCCTCACCTTTGCACCAAAGCAGCATCATCCTCAGCTGAGACAGGTCATACCCTGACTGGTGATTTCCTCACTGGCAAATTATATGTATGGCTGGTATGATCACAAAAGCCTCCTGGTGCAACATCCTTGTTCAGTTTCTTCTGTAAGACTCTGTACAACATTTTCCTAAGATGTGCCAAGACAGCCACTTGAAAACAGATGTGTAACCTATCCTCAATTCAGCTGCACAGCACACCTAAGCATGGCACAGTCAGAAAAGTGGCACTTGGCTTGTCTCACTTTCCCGAGAGGTATGTTATATTCCATTTAAAGAGTACAGCTCCCTGGCCACGTTTCAGAAACGTGTTTGTAATCTAGTGTTGCTCCAAAGAAACCTGTCAACATGAACTGCCTCAAGCTGAAAAACATGACAAACTGGAGTCAACTGGAATTATTCCCTATGTATAACCTTAATGAACTATAGCAAGATATTTCTGAGGGTGGGATCATGTGTTTGGATTTTTCATTTTTCTCAGAGATAAAAAGCCTTGTGGCCACTTGATGGCTCTGGTAGTGCCATCAGGAATGCGCATGTTCTATCCAGGTGCAGGTTCTGTTGGTTTCAGCAGAGCATTGAGGAACCATCTTCTCACTAATGATTCTCAGCTTAGCTACTTCCCCACACCAGGATAATGAAATTTGATGTCTGCCAATGGCACAGGAACAATTTGCCTCACTTCCAGTGCCTTTCCCCAACAGCTTCAGCCAGGCTAGCAGCTGACACCATGCCTTCCTCTTTCCTATGCCTGATCACACATTTCTATTCTCTTTCTTGTGCCAGTGCTGATGGGGCCGCTCAGGGAGCTGCTCTGGCTGAAAACTAGTCCTGCAGAAAGAAGTGATTGATTTTTAACTCAATCTGCTGTTTTGGTTAGTTCATCACATGGCCACGTCCGAAGAGGATAGGACTGTGACAGCACAGTCTTAGGCTGCCTTGAGCTGTCCTGGTGCAGTCCCAGTACTGTGAGCTACAGAAAATGTGGCAAATCAAATCAAAGCAAACAACTCCCAAACACCAAGCATCTTCTAACCGGCAGAAATTCAAACAGAACCAAACACAATTGACTCAGCTGACTGGTATCACAGAGAGTCCCGCTGCAGATGACAGGGAGGGTTTGATCCACAGGCTGCTGTGCCGAGCACTGCATTTCTGTGCCCTGTAGTGACGCAGAGAGCAGATCTGAAAGCTCAGCAAGGTCTTTCTGCCCCAGTTTCTTTCTTCCTGAAAGTACCATGGACTCCACTCAGCCAGAGCTACTCAGTTCATTTAGTCAATAAAGGCTGGTTTGGGGGATTTGGAGAACCTCCAGCAGCCTTTGACTCCAGCAGAAGTTAGGATTGTCAGTACATCTGGGATGTATTGAGAGACAGAAAGGACAATTGGACCTTGGTCTGCAAGAGCAGACCAGATTTACCGTAGCTGTGTGTCAAGGAATAAATTACATCTCGGATCTTAACAAAACTCTTTAAATCCAAATGGGGCAGTTATCTCAAAGCAGAGTATAGACTTCTGCTGTCAGAAGTCCATATGGTTTTTCATCAGAGGTAAATTTGGACTTGGGAAGGTCCACACATTCGTGTCTGAAGCTGAACTGTCCCAGTGGCATTTTCTCTAATAAGAATGAGGTTAGGGTCTCTGCAAAACATTATTCTGGGGAACTGTGAACTGCTGGCCCTCCTTGTCAGTATTTATACTGATGGATGATAGGTCACATTATCCAGAGTGAAAAAAAACAACAGAAGGATGTAGCTTTCCAAAAATAAACTTCATACCTTCATTCCTGCAAAGGGTTCATCTGGAAGCTCAGCTTGACCCTGACTGTCATAACTCTTCCTAATTTCTTTCATCTTCCTTGAATGGAGAATTGCCCTTGTCATGCCAGTACTCCTGTATCAGAACACTGCTTTTGTCTTTCACCAAGTTCATCTGCACAAAATTTTTAACCTAGAAAGTGCCAGGACCATTTCTTAATCCCATTGAAGAAAGGGACCATAGCAGAAGGAGAAGAAAGGAAAATCAAAATGGCTCTTTGCCATGTTCATCATCTGAATCCCCTCTAAAGAAAGATTGGGACAAGAAGAAAGGGAAGGCAAGAAGGACAGACCTTGAAGAATAGGAAGGGATTGGTACAGTAGCAGTGGCTAGGGGCAGAAGAAAGACATTTTTGATGAGAGAGTTTCTCCAAATAACTGTTCCTAAAACTCAGTGAAACAATACCAATTGCAGAGAAGCGTCTGTGTTCAGCAGTGCAGCGCATGTGCCACAGTGAAATTCAGGACTCGACGCCTCTCTGGAGCGTGACTTTGCTAGCAAACCAACGCAGAGAAAGTCAGCAGAGTCTAGGCCACGTGAAGATGCCTGCGCTGCGAATAGACTCCATCTGCACCCAGGGAGAGAGGGAAAGGCAGTTCAAGACAACAGGTAAATCAGACTCTGGCTGGGCTGAATTTTCTTCTGCAAGTGCTGATCTCTCTCCTCTGAGTGTACAGGAAGTCGAGGATGAGCTGGCTTTAAAGCAGATGATTCATTTAAATGGTGGGAAATACACTGGGCTGTTCTGGACCTTAACTCAAAAGACTAAACCCTGTAAGACTGGTACTGTAACCCAGGGATGAAGCTGTGTGGACCCTGCCTATGGAAACAATCTGAAAGACAGAAAGGTTATTTGTAGAAACCGTTCAGTTTCTTATCAGAAACTGGGAATAAGGTAATACTTCCCTGCTTTACTATGAAGATAAGTCCATCTAGCTTTGAAAAATTCAAAGTATAGTTATGGAGGACATAAATATGTGGAGGCCTGCGTGTCAGTCATGTATGTCCACATACTGGGGTCTTGTCTCAGTAGACAAATCAGTGATTTCAAGTACAACAGTACAACAATAAACACCAAAGTTCATTTTCAGACACACTGATCAAACATTCTATTTAAATATCAAATTTAGTTATTCTTTCACGGTAGTGTCTAGAATTTGCTTTGGTCAATGACAGCCTGTAAAACAAGAACAAAATTATTCTGTATATTCACAAAAAAAGGCATTTGAAAAATCCATGCAGCGGATGTTAAAAGAGAGCAGTGTTAAAGAAGTTTTTCTAACAACTAGTCAGGAAAGAGTTGAATTTTTTTCAAAACCTTTTCACCATAACTTTTAAGCACTCATTTGCTTGGAATACAAGGCTAAAGACCGTTATCTATTGAGCAGTAGATAAAGAAACTCAGAGGTGCTGCAAACTTTCTGTCACTTGGGTATACAAAAATGGAAGCGTCCCCACTTGAGACCCTAGAAGGGCTCCAGTATGACAGAAGCTGCTGTGAGATTTCATAATTTTTGACAAAGTTAATTGCTTACATTTTGGGGAGAGATATTTATTATGCAGGAGTGCCAGTTAAAGCCAAGAGTGAAACACATGGACTCAATAAAGGCACAATTATGTGACCTTTGCTGTTTGCCATGCTTTTAACTTGTGTAAGTTATTGATTACACTTTCATGAGATCATAATCAGAAGGTTGTTCTTTGGTAATGGCGTGCTAGAGGAGCTTTAACCTCAACTTCAAAGCTGTCCTGTGAGTCTTAAGAACAAAGAGTTGGAAGTTTGAAGAATGGCCAAAATGAATCTCTGTGCATTATCCATGTTTACCACCATGCAAGAGGTGGATTACGTTATTCTTCAGCTGTGAAATTTCTCTTCTCACGTCAGATGAGCCACCATCTCTAAGGTTTACATTTGTGCTTTTTAAAGTATTCTGTTTAATTAAATGTAGTGTCTGCTCAGATCTCTGTCATAACTAGTCTAAATGCTTGTTAGTGCAATCATTTCCCTAATTATAGAAGTTTTATTGAAATTATTTGACATTCTCTGAAAATAATTTTCAGGCTAATTTATTAATTATAAATAAATCTATCCAGATCCTGAAACTGCAAACAGTCTATAATCTATGTAAAGATGCACTCCCAGGACCAGCCAGCCAAGGTTTTCACTTATTTTTCAAGCTGTGAGGGGAAGAAAATAACCTCTCAGTTTATTCTCAGTGTAGATAGAGCCACAGGTTGCAGGTGCCAGTAGCAGACCTGTACAGCATTGTTTTGTTAGGAACTAATCTGATGAGACAGTATTTTTTTTTTTTCTCTAAGGAGCAGTAATAATTTCCCCTTTTTTATTAGCCTTAGGAAATTGGCATTTTGAACATCCCTGATCATGAAATCTCCTCTGAAGAGAGCACTGATCTTTTGTTGAGTGACAAAAGAATGAATTAGCCCTTGCTGTGCCAGAACAAGAAATAACTTCTCAGGAGAATAACTTCTAGCATATCTCAGGATACCAGAAAAATATGCTTCATTAAATATTTGAAGATAATGAAGGCTTGTGTATCTTTTATTTTTTTTTATCTGAACTCTTAGTGCTATTTCTCTTTTTGGTGTATTGCTTGCTTCTCCTTCCTTTCCCAAAGCAGAGTTATCTAATTTTCATCTGTCAGGCATAGGAGAAAACAAACTAAAGGAAACTGGTGTACCACGTGTACATTCCAGCCTGGTTCATGCTGAGAAATATTATTCCTTGCTAGAGATTTTCAGGGTGTAACTAACTGTGCATATTTATCAAAACCCTAATGATTTTGTCTCCTTTTAGCTTAATTTTCTCAAAAGTAACTCTAGTGAAGCAGTAATAAAATATGTTACAGAAAATCTGTTAAACAAGAAAATGTCTAAATATGTGCTCTCTTGCTTTCTCTTTTGTTTCTGAATAAAGCAAGGTAGAGGAGGAGTGAGAAACTCCAAGACTTTCCTCAACAAGGAGCTGTAAATTTGTTGTGACTGTTTTTTAAGAAATCCTGCATGCCACACGACTTTGCATCAGTGTACTTGTACTTACCTGGAAATTGCTGTGGATCTCTTTGCCTGGATCTCTTTGCCTGTACGCTGCTTTCCGAGGCATTAGCCTTGTGGAATGGCCCCACTGTCCCCATTGCAGCTACCTACTGCATCAAAGGATTGACTCAGATCTAAACCAAAATCATATTTTCATTAGTGAGCTAATGATGGACAGGAATATGCAATAGGCATGTGTTTGGCCCTCTGTTTCAGGTAGCCTGCTTTTCCTGCACATGAGGATGAGTTTCAGAGTTAACGGTCTGCTGGTGTACTTGGATTTGTCCTTTTCACTGGTGTCCCTCTTGAACCCCACTCTTTCTGCCAAGCCCTTCAGCTTCCACTCTTGGGTTGGTTTCAAATGACCTCTTCAAATGCTAGAGGGCTTCCAGAGCTCAAGGCCTAGTGAGAGAAAATAGCAGCTCAAAATGACCAGGTAGCCACCCTGTTTCCCATGTCTCCCAAAGAGCAGACAACTGTCAGAAACTCAATTGCTAAACGTAATCTAAATCTATTACTTTGGGGCCTCACCAAACTTCTTGACAGTGATTTCTTCATATTACTTATCTTTACAGAAATTCTTTTCTCGTTACTTGGAGGAAAGGCTAATGTATTTTGCAAAGATTTCTATCCATCTCTCCTGTGCAAGGCATTCTTGGAAGCCTGCAGTGTCACCTTTCAAAATCTAGGGCTCCTTTTGATAGTAACCAAGAAATTTCTCTATTCAGCTTTCTGAATCACTCTGTTGGGGGATCTGATCTGCCATCCACAGTCTCATGCCACAGGAGATATTAAGCACCAGTTAGTCATCTTCCATTGACAAAATCAGAGAGTTTTTGTACCATTCTTCTTTTAAAAGCAATAAACCACAAGTGGTTATTGTTGAAAGTTGCATGCAGGGATTCACTCCATTGTTACAATAGTCTTCCTCCTCATGCGTGGATTTTCTTCAGTCTTCCACAGTTTTCTTAATGTGAAGAAAGCAGGCCTAAAACAGGCTCTGCAGAGTTGTGTGCATTTCACCACAGCATTGTGTAATTAACACTGTCACATAATGTATTTTTTTTTGAGGTTGCCCATTTTGCTGAATTCTAGTTTGGGTCCTATTTTAGAAACACCAAAATATCTCTATTTTGCCTTTTGTGTGCATCTCTGCTTTCGTTAATCCTTCTGCTTCAGTTCATTCCAGTACACTTAGCAGCTGGTACTGGAAAATGGGCGGGTTATCCTGTCTTCTGTGTAAATTGGTTTTCTCAGTGTGTTTCTGTATCACTTCATATTGTTAAGCATGTGTGCCAGTTTGGGACTACTTAGTGAGGTTGATGGCAAGTCTCTTTGGGTGTCACACTGAAGTGCAAAAAATGGTTTACACACTCTGTGAAAGGACCAATTAACAGGTAAGGCAAAGCTGCCTTTCCTAGCAGAAAAATAAAACCTTGTAGGCAGACAGTTTATTATCTGCTTGTCTAAGGAGGCATTATGTGTCATTATGTTGTTCATTACAGCAGTGTCTAGACTGCACTGCAGTAACAAAATGTGTTGCTGACATACATACTCATACCCTGGCCGGACTCCTTCAATAGCCTGGTACGCACAGTACGGCTATGGCCTCTCCTCTTTGTTGAAATTAATCTCATTTTGCTTCATGCTTCATCGTGGAAAATAGACGGACCAACTTCTCTGACCTAATGCAGTTAATATCTTGGAGAAGCAATGGTGCATGCTGTAAACACCTAACAAACACATACATTGCCTCACTTTGTGATTTTATTTATGGCATATGCAGCTGTGAGCATCTGCTATGGATAATGCATGCTAGAATCTTCTAGTGTGTGCGCGTAGCCAGAAATATCCATGGATCTGGGATAAAAAGGAACTTTTTTGATGAATTTCTTTATTTAAATGTAGAAAATTTGCATTAGTGTATATTTGTCATTTAATTTGTAACATAATAGAACATTTAGCATTGATCTCTTTAAAATAATGAGAAGAAAATATAGTTAATTTCTTACATCCACTTGCAAAGCTAACACACATTCTCTTTTCTTTGTTAGAAAGGCTGAAGATTTCATTAGGTTATTGATCTGTGACATACAACAGTTTAAGCTATTCTGCTTTACTTCTTACTTCCAATCCTACATCATCTTTCATGTAAAATGAAGAAAACATAAAGCATATTCCTGTGAATGCTTTGATTAAATATGAAACAAAAACAAGGTATGCACAACATGGCACCTGAGTGATAAGAAAACTCTAATGCAGTAGATCTTGTACTGAGGAGTGGAGTTCTGTAGGAATTTTAAGTGTATATCATTTAAAACCAAACTGCCGACAGATGTTTGCTACAATACTTGTTAGAGGGCTTCATTATTTTTATAACCTCTTAAATTCCTCTGATTTATAGAAAACAGCCATTTAAACTCCATAAAAGTTAATCCCAACCATGGAATTATTTGCCTAAAACGAAATTTCCTCCCTTTGCTGAGGGCTTTGCCCACATGGGGAACTGTTAAAGGGCAGCTGTGCGGGGCTACCGGCTGCCTGAAGGCACCGAGTCCGCAGACTGTTCACACAAGGTCTGCAGGGGCCCTTGTCTCAGTTTCTGAGGTTCTCAAAAAAAGTCTTTACACAAGTAAAGCATATTCTTCCTTGGGTGCTTCCTGAAGTCAAGCCAAAACCAAAAAGTCTTCTGTGCATGCAGAGTGTGCAGTTGTCAAAGATCAACAATTTATCTCAAACCCCGTTTCCTTCATCGCCTCTGATAACACTGTTCCTCTGAGAGTTAGCTTCCGTACCAAATTTTGCCCCTCATGTACGAGACAGTTCATAGTCTGGCTTAAAAAAAAAAAAAAGTCACAACAATGTTTTTGTAATGGAAAAGGGATTATAGATTATGGGGTTTTCCCCTTTATGTCTCAACAATATCCAAGGAAATTTTGTTCTCACTACCAGATCACTCACAATGACCACTTACAGCACAAATTATGGTAGTCCCTAGACAATATTTTAATTGCACAGAGCTATCTCTTCAATTAACCATCATGACTAAATTTCATGCTAGGCTGGAGCATGGTAAATATTTGCTGAGAGCATGTTGTTTGCTTTTCAGTCATGGTGATTAATGCAAGTTAATTGACAACTCAAATTACAGCAGGTCAGTACTGGAGACTGGATATAGGGATTGTGTCAAGACAGATTTTCTTCCAAATAGATAGGATTTATGGCAGCCAAGTCTTCTTTCAGATTAACGGGTTTGAGGAGTTAAACTACCCTGCTCCACTGTACAGCCTCTCTAGACTGTGGTTTTTGTATATAATTTTTATATCAAAATTTAACCAACTCAGTCCATCACACATGATTTGCAAACATACTCTGCAGCACATGGCTTCATAACTTTGAAGTCATGCTAGCTGGATTTACCTGAGGTCTTTCATGTCTTCTTAGATACTATCATTTCAAGAAGTTCAGTTTTTGTCAACTCAGCAGATGTACAAACCTTTGTACAGAAATGGTGAGAGCACGTATCTCCCCCCAGTGCAATGCATGGCTTTCCTCCTGAGCAGCCTTTTGCTTGTGCAGTGTGTCTTCCGTCTTTTTAACGTGTGAGCAGAACGTACTCCTGCCTCAGGCACTAATCACTGGTACACCTCTACTCTTTTTTTCCCACAGCATTCTCCTGGTGAAACTGGCTGCTCGCGGCTTGGATGGGCACACACTTTGCTGGGTAAAAAACTGGCTGGATGGCCGGGCCCAAAGAGTTGTGGTGAATGGAGTTAAATCCAGTTGGCGGCCGGTCACGAGTGGTGTCCCCCAGGGCTCGGTTTTGGGGCCACTCCTGTTTAACATCTTTATTAATGATCTAGATGAGGGGATCGAGTGCACCCTCAGTAAGTTTGCAGATGACACCAAGTTGGGTGGGAGTGTTGATCTGCTCGAGGGTAGGGAGGCTCTGCAGAGAGATCTGGACAGGCTGGAGCGATGGGCTCAGGCCAACTGGATGAGCTTCAATAAGGCCAAATGCCAGGTGCTGCACTTGGGCCACAACAACCCCCAGCAGCGCTACAGGCTTGGGGAGGAGTGGCTGGAGAGCTGCCAGTCAGAGAGGGACCTGGGGATGTTGATTGACAGCCGGCTGAACATGAGCCAGCAGTGTGCCCAGGTGGCCAAGAAGGCCAATGGTATCGTGACTTGTATCAGAAATAGCGTGGCCAGCAGGGACAGGGAAGTGATCTTACCCCTGTACTCGGCACTGGTGAGGCCGCACCTCGATTACTGTGTTCAGTTTTGGGCCCCTCACTACAAAAAGGCCATTGAATTACTCGAGCGTGTCCAGAGAAGGGCAACGAAGCTGGTGAAGGGTCTGGAGCACATGTCGTACGAGAAACGGCTGAGGGAACTGGGGTTGTTTAGTGTGGAGAAGAGGAGGCTGAGGGGAGACCTCATCGCCCTCTACAGCTACCTGAAAGGAGGTTGCAGAGAGCTGGGGATGAGTCTCTTTAACCAAGTAATAAACGATAGAATAAGAGGGAATGGCCTCAAGTTGTGCCAGGGAAGGTTTAGACTGGATAATAGGAAGCATTTCTTTACAGAACAGGTTGTTAGGCATTGGAATGGGCTGCCCAGGGCAGTGGTGGAGTCCCCATCCCTGGAGGTGTTTAAGAGTTGTGTTGACATAGCGCTGAGGGATATGGTGTAGTTGGGAATGGTCAGTGTTAGGTTAATGGTTGGACTGGATGATCTTCAAGGTCTTTTCCAACCTAGATGATTCTGTGATTCTGTGATTCTGTGGTTAGAGGAATTCCTTCTTTGAAAAGTGGTGAGTATTGTGGCTCATGCAGCAATTGGTCCCCTTTCCCACAGCAAACGTTCTTTTTGTCTCTGTCCTTAGGCATCATTTCAACTCTAGAAAATGGGATTCCAGTTCCTTTCCTACAAGTCAGGGCTCTGGCTCACAAGTGGACCTGCTACAACAGCCTGGCTGGAATGGAAATATGGGAGTGGACCTATTTGGTCTAGTTACCAGTTGTTGTTTACTAGAATAGTAAGAACATAATGTTTTAATATCCTAGCCCATTATGACCTGGTTTAGATATAACCAAACATCAAAGCTAACCAATGAGAAACAGACAGTACAGCATTGACTCATTCACTGTACTATTCTATAGATGTGTGGAGACATATAATTATTTTTCTGAACCAAAGTTTTACTTGAAAACAAAAATGTTCACAATCTGACTTTATGGCTTGTTTTCATATTTTGGCATGGTATATCGTATTGGAAAAAATATCTTTAATTAAAAGCAGCCTTTTGAACATTACCACAGACTTCAATTTTCATCCCCTGGTTTACTGCTTCTCTCCATGTCCCCTCTCCCTCCCACATATACTCCGTGTGTTTAACCCACGCTTAAAAACTTTCATCGCTTCCTTCCTTCTTGTTTTAAGAGTCCTCTCCATGCCTACACAACACCCTCTGAAGACTGTCTGTGCAGAATGTAGCCCCTGCATGCTGTTTGGGGTCTCCTTGCTGTCCCCACAGAGCGAGAGGATGTGCAGCCAGGGCTGATCAGGAATTTCATAATGACCTTTCTACCCAGCTCATGAATGCTTTGCTAGTGTCACCAGGAGCTAAAGGGAGATGGTCTCTCACATGCTGCCGGGACTTCTGCTCAAGTTAGCAGGGCACAGCATCACAGAAGGGCTGAGGCCGATCTGAGACCAGACAGTCTGATCTTGACATGATCTAGTCCACCTTTCTGCTCAAGCAGGGTCACCTAGAGCCACTTGCCACTTGTGTTGGGTTTTTAATATCTTCACAGATGGAAGCTCCATAACCTCTGGGCAGCCTGTGCCAGTGCTCAGTCACCCACTCAGTAAAAAAGTGTTTTCTCAGATTCAGATGGAGTTTTCTGTATTGTGCCTGTTGCCTCCTGACCTGTCACTGGGCGTCACCAAGCAGAGCCTGGCTTCATCTTCTTTATACCCCCTATCAGCTATTTTTACAAATTGATTAGATCACCCCTCAGCCTTCTTCAGGCTGAATGGTCCCAGCTCTCTCAGCCTCTCCCTGTATGTCAGATGCTCCAGTCCCTTGATCATCTTTGTGGCCCTTCACTGGCCTTGCTCCAGTAAGTCCACACCTTCCTTGCACTAGGGAACCAGGATATTACAGGAGAAAAAGGACAGTCTTCTGGCTAAGGACATTGACTGCCATCTTGTAGACGTAAATTAAGTACCATTTATCAGCCCAAAGTTCTCATAAAATTTTGGCTTTAGTCTCTCTTTGTTTCACTATTTTAGCTAAAAATCAGACATAACAATACTGTCTACTATCAATGAGTTGTTGGATGAAAACACATTTTTTCCAGTACCCATGCTAAAGTCTCAAGTGCTTTTCTGCGAGCAGCAAGTACAATTAATTAGCTGTGATCCCTTGTATGCTTCAGGGTAAATGATAAGCCAGACTTTAGGGCAAAAGGCTCATTTTGGCTTGCTCTGCACACCTGCAGCTGTGCCACTGACAGCAGTGGAAGCCTCCAGTGACTTGCTAAGATGCGTACATCTCAGGTGTACATGGTATTTACAGCTATGCTGCAGACGCATGGCGTTACTTTGCATCAAATATGAACAAATATCAAACAGATGACTCAACAGAGGCCAGGGTTCCATGGAAGAAAGTACCAAAGCCTACAGTCTGTGCCACAATGCAGGTGCATATAGGGAGTAGGATGAAGGTAGTGGAAAGTAGTTTTTAAATTATGCCAACACCTTTTGGAAATGACCAAAACAAATAATTTATGTTGCAGTAAATAATGACTGACATGAAGCCAACTCTGTAGGAGACCTCTCAACTCCACTCTTAGAACAGTTTAATGAACTGAATTTGAACAAGGCAGTGTTGGAGCTGTAAGCCAGCTATGTGTCCTAGCATGGTGCTCCAGCAATGTGGCTATTCATTGTCTGGCACTGTTTCCCCAAGGCGATGTGCCGTGCTGTGCAGATCAACCAAGAGCAAGCTCAGATACTCTCATGCCACAGTTGCATCTTGCACGTGCATATGTCCTTTAAACTCATGGTGCAGGCATGTCATCCAGGCTCACCAGTCAGTTCCAGGAGGATTCTTCCCAAAAAACATCTTTAAGGATTAGCCTAGTGTTCATACGTTTTTTATGGTCTGCCAGATAAAAGGTGTGGGTTGTAAAAAAATGTCTTCTCTGTGTAACATTTGTTCACTGTATGCATGCCATTTTCCTTGCTGTTATGCTGTGTCCTTGCAATACCTGGTCACTTGCAATCTCTGAAATAAGAGAAAATTATCTGAAAATTACGCTTGGGTGAAGAAGCAATCAGAGAAATAATAGAAACTAATCCAGTGAATGGCATAATGAAAAGTGTAGTATTTTTCTAGTTTATATGCTAAATAGTTTGCTTTCATGAATGCAATTAAAATACCTATTGATTTTTCATTTATTTGTCATAGGCTGAGTACTTCTACGAGTTCCTGTCTTTGCACTCTTTGGATAAAGGCATAATGGCTGATCCAACTGTAAATATCCCTCTGCTTGGAACAGTTCCTCATAAAGCATCAGGTTTGTGCTGTTGATATTATAAATTGTGTTCCTGTAAAAAATATTCCACAGCCAGTAAAGTCTAAATATTTTATTATGAATTACAGTTCTGAAGTTTATTGCTAAAGAAATACTTGCCACAGTGCTTGACACTGAACAGTTTGTGAGTGACTTGCCCAGCTACAGCAGTGTATTTTGTCTGACCTAAGTCACGTGAAGCTTTTATGCATAGATAAATCAGCAGAAACTTGTGCAAAATTGTTGCATAAAATTCATGTACATGAGTATTATTAGTTAAGTTGTGCAAGTTTTGGAAAACAAAATCTTTGATCACTATAAGGACTAGTGTTTTGCTGATTAAGGATACCAATTAAACTCAGACACCAGAGTGAAAAGAGCAGGCGTATTTTACTGGTGATAACCAAATAATGTAACAGAGTAATACAGAAAACATGCAGTAAGGAAAGGCAGAATAGTGCACTTAAAGCAACAAATAAGGAAATACAGGGTAATGCATCAAATCATTACTACATGAGAGAGAGAATAGTGATTAAGAAAGATACATCACCACTTGCATATATTATCATCATCATCCAGATCCGCAGGCGCTGGGGAGCCCCAGTTACAGCGAGGATTTGGAGAGCCTGTCCCGGCAAGTGGGAAATCCTACGTGATGTGTCCATCCGTAGGTGAGGCATCCAAAGTCGCTGTGAACGGGCCCAGCCTTATATACCAGAGATCGACAAGCCAGAATAGCTGGCACCTTTGTTTTGAGCGGAAAATTTCTGGTTTCATGCTCCTGTTGGATTCCACCCAAAGCCTGGCCAGGGCCCGGGGAGGGAAACCAAGGGAGTTTCTAACAAGGCCAAATACGTGGGTTCTCAGCCTTGAACAAGGCTAAAAAAGGGAAGTTGGATACATTCTCTCAGCATCTCATCCTCACTACTGATTATATTCTGTCTAAGCTGCGTCTTTCACTAGTGAGCTTACATACTTTGTTAATGACTACATACTAAGTTAGCAGCTTCAGCTTGGGGCCTGTTGTTCAGGCTGCAGTATTTCAATGCTTTAGCACTTTTTACACCAGCATAAGTGGGTTGTTATAACTTTGTACAATACCTACTAGCACAATGGTTATCAGTTATAAAATATACAGGATTAATCTATAAGTCAACTCTGGCTTGGGCCTGTTGTCCAAGCCTTAGCACTTCAACTAGTTGTCAAATTATTCTGTTTCTCAGAGGTTGCAGTTTGTGGACATTTTACTTTCAGTTTGGATCAGCTGTTGTCATCAGGCATTCAGCTCAAAGACACGAGTTCTAGTTTAGGATATTGTCATTTACGACTTTTCCCTTACTTGTGCATTCTTAGTCCTTCTCTGGAGCTTATAGGTCCACAGCAGAGACTGAGCCCAAGCCAATGTGAGTGCTCCAGAAGCACCACGGTGCACAGTGAGCCAGGTGGAGTTAAAGCTTTCTGTGAGAGGTTATCAAGTCCACTTTGCTCTGAAGTGGATAAATAACAGTTTACATGATCTGTTCCAGGGCTAATATGTGGTAATCTCTGGCAGAAAGGCAGAAATGTACATTTGGGTGACAGTAGTGTCTTAGACATCATGGTTTCATGATCAGCCTTAGCCAACCTAAGACCATGTGGGATAAAATGGGAAAGAGATGAGAAATGGAACAGGAGGATGGGGCTGCAAGTGGAGCACTGATATACAGGTTTAAATCTGACCAGTGTTTCTTTCTCTTCTCTTTTCAGTGTATACATTTTGAAAGTTTGTGCTTGATAGCCTCCATTTTTGACTTGTAGTAGAATGATGTTGAAGCAATGTTGCAGCACAGTTTTTTGCTGTGGCACCTGGAATTTAACACTGATGATTGGTCTTTCCATTCAGTGTGGATTGATTGAGTGGTCTTGAAAATGGATTTGGGTACAAATATTTGTACCATAAATTCTGCAATTTAATTGTTTGCAAGCCCGATAAATTGGCAGGTAAAGACATTTAAAAGTAACTAAAAAGTCACAAAGGCAAAGTTCTTGTTAAGCATTATTTCCATCTCTGTATAAAGCAGGTGAGATATGTGGGAAGCTCTGCACTCAGCATCCTCTAATACAAGCTAGTTTCTCCTTTAATTTTTAACTATCTAGAAAGGCTAAGCCAAAATTACCCCCTTCTGACTGTGTTTAGGAAAACATAATCTACAACTGCAGGGAGGCCGGAGATGAGATCTCATAGTTCCAGCAAAAGATCTGCTAACCATCATAATGCGAGGTCTGATTAAAGCCAAAAAGGACTTACCCTGTTTGCAGCACTGGTACCTCAGTTCCAGGACTAATACGGGCATGTCCATGGTTTCCCTATGTGGATCATTTGCAGTGCACCACTGCGCTTAGCATATATAAGCTATATTTAAGTCCTGTTTGGCATTATAGTGAGTCTGGTGTTTAACAGTGATTGATGATCAGTACATGTACGGTATTTGAAGCATGTACACTATTTAACAGTGAGCCACTAGTATGATGGTGGGTTTTTTACACTGCCTGCTAGCTGGCCAAAATTAACTAAGTAGCCTTAAATAAATACATGCTATAAAAGTAGTGAATGTTTGTGCTTTGTAGTCATTTCAATAATTTATATGTTCACAAAACAGTTCTGACAAATCTCGTCTAGTTTGCCTGGATCTATCACATTACCAAATCATTTTTCTACACATATGCATGTTAGAAGAAATTCAGTCACAAGCTTATATTTAGTAACAAATCAACAATAGCAAGTTATTTCTTGAAAAAGCATTTTAGCTCAAAAGATTACACTAAAGGCAATTAAGGAGGAATAAAAGAGGAATGGCGGCTGTATTAAGCATGAGAGTGAGAAACAAGAATGAGGATTAACAGTTAGATATCTTAGAGGCAGCTGAACCCAGTGGTCTTGTCAAAATCAGTGGACTTTTAAAACTTCTTTGAGGATATTTGCCTACCACCAAAAAAGCATAAGGATGGCTTTAGTGCTTTAGGGCCTGCCTAGACTCTATTTTGCTTACAGCCAATGGTGGCCATAAGAAGACCTGTGGAAGAGCAGAAGGAGAGCAAGCATATGTGATACTTCCATTTACTGTCTCAGCTCTGACTAGCTTCAGCTTGGAGGATTTCCCGAGTCTTAAGTGATTTGTCTTTTTTATAACCCTATATGGGTTACTGATCTCTCTTTCCAGTACTTGTCCAGGCTCTCCTTGAGTCCATATTATCTTCTGGCATCTCCAGTTGCTTTGGCAAGGAGTTCACTGCATTCCACTGCATGAAGATCCTCCTCCTGTTGTTTTGAGTCTGGCTGTGGCAGCTTCATCTGATGGTCCTTGTACTGGTAGAGACAGCAGTCAATCCATACTGTTGATCCTATCCATACCAGTCTTGATTTTGTAGATGTCTATTATGCTCCACCTAATTTTTCTCTTTGCCAGACAGAAGAGTTGCAACCTAGTCAATTGCTCCTCATTGGATGCAGCCTTGTTGTCCTTCCTTCAGCTTTCTCCAATTCAATATATTCTTAATGAGATATCAAATTCTCCTCAAATTTAAATGAGGTTTAAATCACTTAAGTTCCTTAGACTCATTTGAAAATCCCGTCCCCAAATCACAGGATTGCTATTGGATTCAGCGCTCACAACATGGGTATTGTTAAAGCTAGACACATGGTAAGATGTTAAGAAGTCTGGAGAAGATGCCTTTCAGTGAAAGCTTAAAGAGCTAAGACTACTCAGCTTGTCCAAAAGAAGATGTTTGAGAGGAGTGTGGATACCTGTACAATGAGAAGCTGGCTGCTCGTTTCACAGGGGAAAGCCTACGAAGATCCGATGGTTCAAATTGAGGTCAGCAAGTTCAAAACGAAGTCAGGCGTTGTTGGTGGTCACAGTGATTAATGTCTTGAACACCACACTCAGGAAAGTAAAACCACTTACTGGTCTGTGCCCAGAAGAAATGTAGTGGCCTGTGACTGAGAAGCAGCTGGCCCCCTAAGCGACCTGAGCCAGCCCCTCCTGTCCCTGTGTGCACCAGACAGTGCAGTGCCGTGCCAGTGCTGCCGGTGCAAGCTGATGTGCCTGGGATGGTGGCACAGTGCTGCTTCATGCATTTCATGCAGCTCCCCCCAGCCCACGGGCCAGGCTCAGGACACCTTCTCTTCCTGCCCGCTGCTGGTGTTGACACATTAAAACATATGTGCTGAGCAACCAAAGGTGCTGAAACTCTCTCTGGCTCAGTGGGAGAAACTGGTGCCTTCTCTGGGTGCAGCAACATCTCTGCTCACTCTGCCACGCTAGTAGAGAGGGACAGTGGGTTGCAGGGCTGGGCGTGGACTCCCGCTCTTCTCCAGACCCCACATGCTACTGGGATTGGTAATTCAGATGTCCTTTAAGCAATCCCACCCCTGAGACTGGTGGCTTTTGCATATTAACTAAGTGGCCTGCAGACTTGAAGAGCTGTGCAGACATGCAGGAGTTACTCTCAATCTGCCTCTACTGGAGACAATTTAGGGAACCTTTGTTTTCTGAACAGAAGGAAAAGGCATGTGGTTCCAGACAAAAAGGATTAAACCTGCATCCTCCACATCCCAGGAGAGCATTCTAATTACTAGCTAAAATTAAATTAGATATAAATCACTAGGTTTCCTTAGGTACCTGTTCAAATTAGTTAATTTTTCCTCACTCTTGCTAGAACCATCTGCTCTGCAGCTCTGGGTGCAAGTGCTCCAGAGGATGCAGAAATATAAACATGCAGGAGAGGCAATTCTGTGGCCTGGTGGTGGGATGATGGCTAGCAGAGAGAAGTCTTGAGCTGTGGTTCCCTCTCCTTGATTTTAGCCAGTGATTGACAAATGTAAACTGCACCCTGAATTTGGGAAGCAGGGACCAGACCTGAGGTTTGCCCTGCCACAGCCCTGCTCAGCGCTTTGGTAGCCCATGGGAGCTCACAGCTATGGTTCTGGATGCAAGGGACTTTTTCTCTGTGCTTTGTTTTGACTCTAGTGCTGTTGGTGCGTGCTTAGTATTATTCAAACAGGCATAAAAAGGCAGAGATTCATGCAGAGTTTAGGGACTTTATTTTAGCTCTGAACCACCACAGAGCTCAGCCAGGATCCAGGTGCTTACTGTGCACATGAGGGTCCTCTACTACATTTCTCTGTGCCTAGGAGTTTGGACATATGGGAAGTCCGAAAATACGGCTGCTTCCAGGGTGCAGAGTGCTGCAATAAGGAGTTTCTGACCTGTCCCCTTGGACTTTAGCCCTTAGAAATGCATTCCTGGTCTTTGCCCTAGGCATTTAAACCCACACCCAAATCTCAGGGGAGTTCAGGGGTTTGCTACTGATTCAATGAAATCTAGATATGACTATAGTGCCATCATTAAACGTCTGCCCGTATCTTCCTCGCCATTGCAATTTGGTCAGCTAGGTCACACATATCACAATAGAAGCACTGATTTCCTGCACTTGCGCTGTGAGAAGATTACTACAGTTTAAGAAGTTCACTGCATTTAAACTGTATTTAATCCACTGTAAGAGTTTCCTTCTTACCAGACGGTTACATGCTTTTTGTAACTGTCTTTTAAAAGATTGTTGTAAAAGTGCCTCAACAATGAAATTACTTTGTAATGAAAACTGGAACAGACCTTTCAGTCCTTAGGACTTGCCAGAAGCAGAATGTGTTTCAGCAATAAATTATTCTGTATTATATCAAGGCAACAAATAACAAAAATGGCCCAAATATGACTTGCAAAATTTTTCATAATAAGCAATTTAAAACAAACCAAATGTAGGACTATTAGCTCAACATTTGGTTCTGAAATTTCAGGCCAGCTTAGGAAGAAATGAATAAACAATTTCTATTAGCTGGATCTAGCTTACAAAGCAGCTAGGAAAAACCAATTTAGAAGAAAAGAGATAAAATAATTTCATCTGAAGATTATTTAATATTACTTGTGACAATCACAGTAGAGCATTTCATAGCTTTGAGGTATTGGGCTTGCTTCCTCATTAAAATACTCCAGATTTACTGGCCTTAATTATTTACTTAAACTCTTGGTAGTTCATAGTGTTTGAATACTTTTCCTGGAAAGGCAATCTCCAAATGTCACTACATTTAACAAGTTCTGTCAGAGTGGTGTGTCTGTGTCTTCTTTTGAAATATTCGCACCCATGATCTTATTTATCAAGTGTTCCACCTTGCCAGCACTTTATGGAGTAAGTTTTGATTAAATCAGTATCTTATTTAATTATTAATTGCAATATCCAAACCAGAAAAACATTATCTAAAGTAACTTTTTTTCCCAAAATGTGTAAGATGTTTTTGCAGAAGTCATATGAGAGCCTGCAAAATTTACACTCAGAAGTGATCAACTCATCTTAGAAAATTAAATGTAGTCTTCCAGCTTGTTTTGGTGTATCCTTAGATACCTCCACATGAGTAATTGCCTCATCTGCAAGCAAAAGTATGTTTATGTTAAGATTGCTGTCTGTGCTGTAGACTGTTGAGGCTATGTCAGTAAATGAGCACACTCATCTCCTGTGCTGCTGTACTTCCAGTCCTAGAGCCGCCTATGAATAAGATGATCTGTGTATCTCTGTTACCGGTTTTCATCAATGGCATTACTCTAAAGCTTAAATATAAATATTATCTATATTTTTTAGTATTTCAATGTATGCTTTTATATGTATATAGATACATATGCATGTAAATATAAATATTATTATTCTCCTTTAAGTCGTTCAGGTTGGATTTCCTTGCCTTGGAAAACAAGATGGGGTAGCTGCATTTGAAGTGAACGTGATCATAATGAATTCAGAAGGCAACATTATTCTCCAGACCCCTCAGAATGCCATCTTCTTTAAAACCTGTCAGCAAGGTAACACTAAAGAGAATGTGCCAGAATACTGTTAGACCTAACTCTCTTATGTTTCATTCAGGATAAGGGTTAGAGAAGATGGAAATAAAGTGGTCACACAATGTATAGTAATGGTGGTGAATGCCAGGCTGTTCTGGCTCTGTCTGTGGGTTTACTGTTCATTTACTATGTGTTTACTAACCGTTTTCTTACTGTCAGCTACATTTCCCTTAGCAGGCTGGGTTGGAGGCATTTCTCCTTCTGTTCACTGCTTATCACATCAAGGATATTGGTAGAAATGTATCATATGAAAAGCACCTGTTAGCAAATGATTTGAGGTGCTTGGAGGAGAGCTAGTCCTGTGAAAACAAGTCGAGGCTAACATTTCCAGAAAAGGCACGTAATTTGG
Source organism: Strix aluco (assembly GCF_031877795.1). Classification (NCBI taxonomy): domain Eukaryota; kingdom Metazoa; phylum Chordata; class Aves; order Strigiformes; family Strigidae; genus Strix; species Strix aluco. The sequence continues at coordinate 50,663,848 of NC_133935.1, forward strand.
AGAACTGAACTTCTGGGATCTGTAGTGGGGACACTGACTTCAATTAATACTGTTTGGTGCCTTAGTTCAACAGTTCCTTAAATCTTAACTTGCACATCCAAACCAAATGCAAAAATCCTAAATCAGAAAATTTCTGCAGAAGTTGGCTTTACCTTCTCTGGAGCTCAGACAGCAACCTCTTGGTTTTGTATACAGGTAAGGTGGTGGAAGTTGGTCTTCAATACTTGCATTCATCAAGCAGTAAATGCACAAGGATGTGCAAGTAGAAGGTCACCATGAAGTTATTACAGTGTTTACTTGGAAAGGAGGGAACCTGTTTAATCAACCAATCTATGAACCATAAACACTATGTAATAAGACTTTCTGGATTAATTTGATACACTACAAACAACTATAATTATCACTTTAAACTGAGGCTGTGGAAATTGAAAAATCAATTATCTAAGATAAGGCAGTTATCCCATGTCATGTGCAATTGTATCAAATTAACCCATGACAGGGCTGATGTACAAAGAGTGAGATTTTTATTCTTCTCCTATTAAATCTTCATTCCCAGTCTCACACTTTCTTCTCTGCTCTTTTCTCTGAGCTAATTCACTGTAGCGTGGCTTCAAAGAGCGAGCAGCAGGAGCAGGAGCTGTTTATTCTTTGAAACCTCACTACACCTAAGTAGCAAAGCTGCTTGTCTCCTTTGAAGCCTTGCTGCTGCCAATTAGCCCAGGGAAAGTGGAGAAGGGGGGAGAAGTGGGCAGAGAAACAGGAAGGAAAATGGGGTCTTAATGGAAGCAAACTCAATCAGATGTCATATATGAAGTTGTGTGTCTGATGTAAATGCAACACAAAACATTTGCTATCTTTTTATTTTCAGTTCAGTTCAAAGATACTGAATTTAATAAACTTTGGAAACAGTGTCCCAACACTAATCTAATCTAATCCCCCCAATCTAATAGGGACAGCATAGTTACAGGTCTGTATTGTGGAAAAATGTGGCTTAAAGAGAGAGGGCTCCAAACTCAGTTTAGTAGTAGCATTCATCCAAGTTATCATTTCTGTGCTATTAGTTGTTGTTGCTGTTACCATTTTGATATGAGATGTAATATTTAACAATTTAACAGTATTACATCATATGGCCTATCAGGATAGCTGGGAGTGATTGTTGTCCCGGTCCTTTGTTTCCAGACCCAGCTGAGAGACACAAGGATGATTTTCCAAACTTTAGAGTACGTGCTCTATCCCAGCACGTACTGGGATAACTCCCATTCCTGCCCTCTGTCTGGTAAGGTGGACACTGCAGTGTTTTGGGACAGGTGCTGAGAGGGATGAGAATGTCCTTACCTGTTGGTGTTAGAGCAGGGGTGAGTTTCCTTACTCTGAAAGATGTCGTTCACAGTGAGGAGCTCCGATTCCTCCTGCTGGGGCCCTGGTCACTGTTTCCACTCATTCTTGGCCATCCAGAAGGGCACCTGCCAAAGCAAGTGAGTGGAACAAGGGAGCAATTTTGCAGGAGAGGAGAGGATTTGTTGTGGCTAAGAGGCGGCCACACAAAAAATTATGTTTTTCCATTTTTCTGTTTGAAATAGTATGTATTTATGTATGCATTTTCTGTAATGAATAGCAGCTCTGCATTCAGGTACAAAGAGAGAAGCATTTCCAGAAGGAGTCCTAGAGTATGGTGTTGGAACACAATAAGACCGAAAAGCCTTTACCACTATTACTGCTGCTGTGAACAACTTTACTTTTAAAGCAACATTTTTTGCTTCATGTATCTATGGCCTTGGATAGCAGACCAATTTAAAATTATATGAGTGCAGCAGAATACTGTGCGTAGTCATAGCAGGCATCGTTTCCTGTGGCTCTAATAATCTATTAGATAAATTTTCAAAACCAGAGGTTCATTTGTGTATGAGTCTAAATAACAGATATGTCACCTGACTCAAATATTAGAAGGGATAATCATCAGGATTATGTTTTTCTTTGTATTAGTAGGAGTTACAGTTTAAAGAATCTCTGTGGGCTGCAAAAATGTCTCAGGCAACCTGACCCTCCTGAATTTATAGAAATCCTGCTACTCCTTGCTACTTTAAACAAGTGCATCTTAAAGGCTGTAACTGCTTCAGTTTGAACTCAGGTATTATTCAGTTGGGAATCATTGTGAATCAATGGTATATCTTTACAGCCTAGGGATGGTAGGTGCCAGCACTTCCTGATGAGGCAATGGAAAGAGAGGTAAGGGTGCTTGTTGACAGGTGTTGTCAGTCATGAATGTTTACAGCGCTGTTACACTAAAGGAAGAGAAAAAAGTTGTGATGCCAACATTACAGCAAATTGCTGTCTGATAGATGACCTTTGAGTTTGGGTTGAGACATGCCGGTCTACCTCGGAGTTTTTGAACCTTGTCACTCGAAGCGTCATGTGGCATACTATCAAGATGAGAAGGTCATGACTACTCTACTAAAGCTGCCCTGTGGTTTACCCAGGTACCACTGATCACTAGTGTTGTTAAGTTTTCTAATGGGAGTAGGCAGCATCTCCTGCCTGCCACCTTCTCTGTGAGAGATCTGGGAAGGTATTTTTGAGTAATTGTTTTTCTACCCAGCAGTCATGTTTTCATGGTGTTCCATATGAAACAAAGAGATTCAATTTAGTTTGCCTCTTGTTTGATGGATTCTGGTGTTTTGAGGATGGTGCTGGTACCCAGAGGTATTTCTCATCCTTGTATAATCCAGCCAGTGTTGCCAAATGCTCTTACCAGTGTTTGATCAATAGCTGAGATATGAAATAAAAGTTGGATGATGATATAGGACCATTGTGCAGGAATGCTTTCATCTTCCTTTCTGGCCTTCTTTCATTTAGTCAGAAACTCTTTCATTTGAATACAGGTTTCATGACTTTGTCACCTCAGTTGTTACAGATGTAGTAATTAATGCAATGCAAGTTGCAGTGCAGTCTACTTAAGGCTGCAGAAATTGAAACTGGTCCTGTATACTGAGGGCAGGTCTAACGAGCAATGCAAGTCCTGCACTGAGCTGCCTGCTCATTTCCACACACAGGAGAAAGTGCTGGATTGAGCAGAGCATCCACATTGCTCATGCACCTACAGAACAGCAGAGCAGTGGAAATGCACAATCTGTCAACAAGCACATTGTGCATTTGTCTGAACACATGATGAAACCTCTAACAAAAAAGAAATTAATTTATCCTTGAGGAGGTCTTAGCTGAACTTCCATTTCTGTCAGCATTTGCCTGTCTGTCAGCAAATATTTTTACTGTTGTATCAAAGGAATATATTGATCCTACTGAGAGCTGGCTAACAGCTGTAGTATATAATATTCAATTAAGACTGTCATTATATTTTATGAAGCGGAGTGTCCAGGAGGATGCAGAAATGGAGGGTTTTGCAACGAAAGACATGTCTGTGAATGTCCAGATGGATTTTACGGGCCTCACTGTGAGAAAGGTAATTTTTAAAAAATCTTCTCAACTGTCTTGTTTACCATAATCTCAACAAAACTGTAGCTACTGCACTGTAGCCTCTCCTAAAAATAATAATGTTGTATTCTGAAGATTTCATGTATTTTGAGTTCACACATGTAAGAGAATTACTATTATTGTCCATGGGCTAATGGAAACATTAATTGCTTACAAGAAAAATGTTTTCTCTCTAAGAGATTACTTTTAACAAAAACTGACACAATAGTTAAGTGATCCTTAATCACAGGGAATCCATCTGGCAAAAAGATTAAATAAAATTCTTCTGCTAATGAGGACTAGCTGGGAAACAAAGCACAGGACTTTAGTTGTTCTGTGTTTGTTTATTTGGAGATAAGATCTAATTTGGAGACAGGCTGACAACGAAGATAGGAGGATTAAAGAGGCGCCTTTTTCCTTCCATTAGTGACTAATAGCCCCAAATGACATTTCCAGGAGTGAAGGACCAGGAAATTGGTGTGACTTGTTGAGGAAACCATCTCTTCTTCCTATCTCTTCCTTCCTCCTCCCCCAGTGGCAGAACCTCCCTGGGGCAACTTGAGATGGAGCAAACCATCCCCCTGGGCATCCTATTCCATTGCCATCCTTTACTCTCAGACACTCTGGCTACATCCAAAATATTAAGTATGAAGGATCAGAGATTGTTTTCTGGCCTGGAGGCCAGGTGGCATGGCACAGCTTACATTTGTGTGTTTAATAAACTCTCTTACCCTCCAAAAGAAAACCCTCCAAACTGCCTGCTGGGAGGAGCCCGTGGCTGCTGCTCTCCCCAGGGCCGTGCCTGGAAGGGTTTGCTGGTTGGCTGGGGCCAAAGCTGTGCCAGGAATGGCACCAACAATTTCACAAGATGGATGATCCTGTGCCCCCACTTGGTCCCATGCCTGGGTGCTGTTTAACTCACTAGTATGGACTCAACCTCTCTGCATGTACTAATTGTGGGCAACCACAAAACGAAGCATTGCCCCTGACATGCCCCCCTGGAACAGCATTATGTGGTGGCCACAACTGCAGAGAAGTCTTGGGAGAGCACAGGGACTCTGGAGAAGGTTCACAGGGAGCATGCAGGACAGTTTGGCCACCAAACCAGGCCATGCGACAGGCTTCCCTAACCTAAATTAGGTAGCTGTACTTATGATCAGGTATGCAGAGGGAGAAGGGAGGGTTCATTGTAAAGCCTGCCTGGGAACCCCACTGAATTACTGGCACCTCTGAGTGCAGCCCCTAAAGAGACAGTCCTGTCTGCAGAGCTGAGGCACCAGCTGCAGCACCAGAGTCCAGTTACAGAGAAGACTGGTCTGGGGGGGCTTCAAATATCCAGTGGGGGTAGGTGGGCAATTTGCTCTCCCCTGTTTGAAGTTAAACTGTACAAGAGACAATTTCTGCTTAGATATGAAACCAGACTTGAACTTAATTTAGTCTTCACTTTTTCAGTCACACTATATACAAATTGCCTGATACAAACCAGAGATGTAATTGATTTAATTGACTAACAAAGATGCTTTGCAAAGGTGACTTATTACATTCAGCAGCAGGAAAAGTAACTTAAGGAGTCAGTGTGTTGTGTATTTAAATAGTCAGTTGCTATCCCAGCACAGTGATGCTTTTTTGGTTCTTCCTGCTCCTCAGCCCTGTGTGTTCCTCGCTGCATGAATGGTGGGCTCTGCATTACCCCAGGCCTCTGCATCTGCCCCCCAGGGTTCTATGGCATCAACTGTGACAAAGGTAACTGCCAGCTAAAAGCCCCCAGACTCCATATCCAGCAGCCTCTCTTTATTCACCTGTGTTAGTTTCCCTCTAGGAGTGGATTTTGGAAAGTCAGGCAAGTGATGAAGTAAGTAAATTTTAAAACTTCTTCAAATACTTCAAATAGATGATCTAGCACAACCTGGAAGCTACTGGAAGAATGTAGGGATTTTCAGTGCTTTCTCAGCTGGATGTGCAGGCATCCGTATATGCCAGCTCTGTGAAGAGTAATTTAGATAATCGCTTTAGTTCATCCACTGAAAGCTGTGGGACCTCCCACAAAATTCACTTGTATTTCTGGCCTAGGAAAAAAAATTATCTCTATTTGAATTCTAATTCCCTGGAGTAAAATTAGTTTTACTAATTATTTAGTACATTAATTTGCTGCTTCTGGACACTTGAAAAAAATAAGCAGGCTATTCATTTTTTGTTGATGCTTTGTGGCTCAGGAAGGATAAAAAGGAACAATCAGTTGTTCAGAACAGTAATTTGGAACAGTCCAAACTACCATGTAGAAAAAAAAAGAAGTCGTTTTCTGCAGAAATATAACTGATCTTCTCATGGCAGAGCAGATTACAAATCATCATGTTGCGTTAATTGCATAGAACTATATGAAGTAAAGACTAAATGCAAGAGGTCCTAGCAGACTTTTCAGCAAAATAATGGGAACCCTCCTAGGCCTTTAGGTATGTTTGCACAAACTGTTGTTGTCAATGTCCTTCTGACTTGTATCTAGTCCTCGATGAGACTTTTACTGCATTTAAAAAATGTTTCAAAAATGCACTGTAAAGAAATGCTCCCAGTGTCTTGAAGGATTAATGTGAATCCCAACTGCTTGGTGAAAAGTCACATCTACCACGATGTAAGTAAGTTGGCAGGTGAGAGACATAGCATTTACATCTGTGTCACTACACAGCAAAAACTTATAAAGGTCTCTTTCTATCAAGGCAGTAATTAAGAACTGTAGTGAAGTATCCTCTTGTAGAAGTAACTTCCAGTCCTAAGTTGTGCTCCTTTTATCAGACACTGGCAGTTTCAATAGCAATAGTGACTTGATCCTTCAGCGAGCTTTACATGTGAGGATTGATAAAGGTGTAACACTATCTGTCCTTGGGGATCTCCCTGCTGTATTGTTCACTTGTCTTTATATTAACTTGTGTGTGTGTGCCCATGTAAAGCATTATGTAGGAGAAAAAGCATTTCAGTCTTCCTTTGTAAAGCAGATGAATAGATTTTAATGTGACTTTTTTAAACCTACTCAATATTTATTTATAATGAGCAGCAGAAAACATTATGGTCAAGTCAGACTGAGTTCATGTTAGTGACTTAGTTCATTCCTGTTTTATTTGTTTCAGCAAACTGTACAACAACCTGTTACAATGGAGGAACGTGTTTCTATCTGGGAAAATGCATTTGTCCTTCGGGCTATGAAGGAGACCAATGTGAAATTAGTGAGTAGCATCTCCATGTGTTTGCTTTCACTTATGTCAGCTTCTTCTAGTGTCAGTGTCTGAATCATGACATGAAACCTGCCTCTGCCAGGCTCACAGCGAGGGTCTCACACAGCAGGTTGGGACCCTCACAGAGTCAGATGCCACATGCCTCCAAATGAGTTTCTTACTGATCGTTTGACTCATTGCGAGACCATCTCACCCCCTACCTTGTTTTGGTTTTACTACTAATTGGACTTGGTAACAACCCTCAAACCATAAGTATGCAAGCAGTGCTCTGTGGCAGACAGATGTGCTGCTGTGCCAAGCCTCTGTGAAGCAGCTATTTTCAAATATTATGGCAATTTGCACTTGGGCACAGCAGATTAGGTTTGAACCTGCACCTTTGAAAGGGCTGCTATAAGTTGGGAATAGGGTTTGGGGCAAAGGGAGGACTGAACCGTAAGAGCTGAGAGCTTTCATGTAACATATTAAGTTGCATTCACATGGCAGCTTGAAAATATGTGTCACAAACATCAAAAGACTTGCTATTTTCAGAAGTTTAGCATCAAAGCAGTTCAAAATATTTTAGCTCATGGTTGATCTAAGTGTGCTGTGTAAAGCTGGGGGTGGAGATATGGCTAGTCTGAAATAGACCTGGGAGGTCAGCTGTCAAGTATTTGATCTCACTAAAAGAAGGGTTTTCTCACAGCTCTGTTAAATTGGATTAAGCCTATAGTTCCCCACGCTTGAATAGAGTATGAGCATTTTGGTTCTGAGAACGTACACCCGGGTCGTTCTTTCTGGGCTTAAAGCTTCTAACAGGACACTGTGCGAGGAGCTTCCCCTGCTGGAAATAATCCCTCTGATGTTCCCCAGCACCTTCACAGGCACACAGAGAGCAGTATTTGTCCTGGGATATGTAAAAGATGATTTCTTAATATGCATCAGTAGAGACAGACTCTTCTCACAGTTACAAAATTTGTATCATCAAATATTTTAGAAACACGTGGAAATAAACTCTAACATGCTGTCAGCCCATACAGGGCAATAAATAAATTACTGTGCAAAGAATGAACACAGATACAGTAAGACCTATGTTTTGCTCAGTATTTATGTGTAGATAAACAGTAGATGTATGTAAATGTTTCACCATATGTCTACACATTACAAGTCATTTTACAACTCCTTTTTCTCATCAAAACTTGAGCCAAATTGAAGCAGCAAAGCTTTATTGTTATTAAATTAATAAAGATTGCCCTTTGATATAAATTCAGATCAGATGTCAGCAAGAACAACAGTGTGAGTTTCCATTGAATTTACCTTTGCTTACATCAAGTTCAAATTTGACACTCTGACAGAACCCCATTTCTTTCTTTGGTCCCCAAGAAGTCAACTTTGTTGATACTTTTCAGATGATGAATGAGTTTTGGTTTGAAGTTTGAGAAGCATGTATTTTATGTCAGTAGTGTTTTTTGAGAGAATTGTTAGAACTGATATTACAGCATATATAATTAAGGGTAATCCATTTAATTGATCTGTCTGAGGGGCTCAAGCTCATTGTTGTGTACTGCTGCTTGGGATAGGTGCAACTGACTGGCTTCTTGCAAAGGCTTACTTGTGCAACTTAAATTAAATTAACTAAATACAGGCAGTAAAATAGTTCCTGTACAAAAGAAAGAAAAAAATTTTCAGAATCACAGTATGCTAAGAGCTAAACAGAGATCATGTTGAGGAGAGCAAGTAAAGCTATGTGCTTGCCTTGGCTTTTGTAAAGCTGGCACAGCAGTTGTCAGACCATGATTGATCGCTGCTACCACCTCTGGGCACAGCACCAGTGCCAGCACAACAGTGGAAGACTGCAAGAAATGCTAGATGAGACTTAGAAACAGCCTACAGAGGAGAAACACAACTCAGTCTCTTTTCTTAGATCCAGGGCCAGCTACATTCAGTCATGGGGGTCTTGAAATAACAAGGGGAAAACTTTCAACAGGCAGAAAGCCATCTTCTGGAAACGGCAAAGTTGTTTGGTTTTTTTTTTTAAATATTGTTTAAAGATTTTGAGTGCTTGTCTAATAGTTGAATCACTCTGTGAGACTCCTGGGAAATGTACTGGACCTAGTCTACAATACTAACAAGCATTCACAGTCTTCCAGATTTTTTCTAGCTATAGTTATGCATTGTCTCTAATTAGTGTTTCAGTTTGAGTCCAGAGAGTTTTGTTTTGTTTTGGATTCCTCCCCCATTTGTCACCAACTGTTTTGTTGCTTTTTCCATTTCTCAGTCAATAACGGAGAGAGTAATTACTCTTTCCTTCATTCTGTGAAAATAGTACAAAGTTAATTGAGCTCTGCTAAGCCAAATGCAACTCTCTGGAAGTTGGTATCACATCGCTTGACCCATATTCTTTAGATTTACTTCAAGAACTAGGAAAATTCGTGGATTTCTTTAGCATTGCTCCTTTTGGTCATTAATTACTTGGGATCCAAATGCTTGCAAATTAGAATACCTGAAGGTTCCCTCTCCAGAGGCTCCTGCGGGGAAATTGTGCTTTTGCAGAAACTCTCCTTAGCATGGTTTGTTCTGTCAGCTTGTTATGAAGCTTGTTTCAGGGCTATTAAAATAATTATGCACATTAGGAACAAATGTTTCTTTTATATTGATGATACACACATGCATCACAGAAGTCTGCTGGCTTGAGAGCTGATCAGGCGCTGTCTGGGGTATTGAGCTCCCAAGGGGGCAGTCTGTGATCATGAGATGAGCGCATTTACTGAGGTTTTCAGCAGAGCAAGCCAATGTTGATGCTTAAATTATCATGTGCAGGTCTCAGTTAACATCCTTTTTAAAAAAAAGGAAAGGAAAGGAAGCAGTTTGCTGCCCCAGGTTCCAGTTTTTGTTTGCTCACAGATTCTGGTAAATATTAGTGCTAAATCTAGGAAGGGCTTTTTTTTCCTCTTTTCTGAAGAATCTAGAAAATGTTGTGGGATTAAAAAAGATGACAGTGAGAAAATCTGCACTGGTACATATGGCCGCTGAGGGGGTGAGGGACTGAGGGTGTAGTTCCTGGTGGCCCAGGAGTACCCAGGGATGTGGCAGTGAGCCTCCCTTGGCCTGAGGGTGACCTAGCTTATGGTTGCTGTGCTTTAATTAGTTCAATAATGCATACAAATTCTAACAAGTGTTTGACAGTCTGGTGATAGGAGACTTGCCATTAAGTTTGAGGAAGGCCCTTGGTGTGATTCAGGCCCAGCAGGAACTTGAATGTGGATCTCCTCCATCAACGTGGACCTCCTCCATCCCAGGCGAGTCAGGGCCAAACATACCTTCCTGCAACAGCGCTGTCAGACACAGCCTCTTCCTTGGCAAAGTGTGAATGTGAGGGAAAGTGATTTCCAGACCAAAAGCCTTGAAAAATGTCTGCCAGTTCTAATTACTGTTACCAAAGATGCTCTGTTCTTCGCGAATAGGAAAGAAGGGCATGCTTTTTTAATGCGTCTTTAGTTTCTGAGCTGTGGTGTGGAATAGCCCTCATTGCACCATCCACAGCATTGTGATGCTCCACAGTCTCTTGTTGCAAGCTGACAGGCACAGCCAATCTATTTATTGTCTGCAAGGAACAGCCATACCTGTCAGTTTCTGAGCATTCTGTTGCTTAAAATCTCTCTCAGACACCACCACATTTTCTTCTGCTTGTGTCCCCTGGGTATGGATCCCCCTCTTTGCAAACACAGTGTCTGGACAGTGCTGCCTCCCTCACGAAGAGTGAGGAGAGCAGGAGGCAATACTGACTGGTCGCACAGGGGATTCGAGTCTGAGTGGCACAGATTTGGGCAAAAGCAGCATGGACACATGGGCTTTGGCTGTGACAAATTATTGTCATATTTTCAAAGCAGAAGAATGCATATAAATTGAAAGCACAGACTTACAGCAGAGTCCTCCTGATGGATCTGTGGTGCACACTCTTACACCAGCATCCAATGAGTTTTTCGGATACAGGGCAGGCTTCTCAGACACCTCTCTCCAGTAGGTGCAGGGACTCAGACCATTGTTTTCGTGTTTTCAATTTCTAGGTAAATGCCATCAGCCCTGTCGAAATGGAGGCAAATGTACTGGTAAGAATAAATGCAAGTGCTCCAAAGGCTACCAGGGAGACCTGTGTTCAAAGCGTAAGTACTAAAGCTACTCCATCAGTCCTTGTTGTAGGAGCATCAAGCTGGTTGTACAGTATCTTTTTATATAATATCAGCACGAATTTTTTGTTGTCAAAGTATTTCAGGTGAATTTACTTTTACTTTCTGGACGTATAGCATACACCAGACTTAACGGAATTATGAAACCAGAAATGTTTTTTTACAAAAGCCTCCCCACAGTCTCTTCTGTACTCTGAGTTTCTATAAAACAGCAATGTGTCATTCAGTAACAGAGAAATGCTTAATAAAATGTCAATACATTGCAACATTAAAATCCAACGGGAGCACTTTGTGAGAGGGATGCTGGGGGCTATCTTCCTTCTCCAGCTGGTTCTGGTGGACATTCAGCTCTGCTGTTTGATCTGCTTCTCTCTGCCTGAGACTGAGCCAGACCTTGCAGGTGAAGGGGGGATGAACTCTTTTGGGGCTCTGCACATGCTCAGTGCAAAGGCACAGATTTACTGTGAGAGCCCCAGCCCATGCCAGGACCATCATGAGGAACAGCAGGGAAAGCAAATATGCAACTCTGCCCCTGGATGAAATGTCAGGAGGTCAGGTGTATGTGCTCGCTTTCTTACAGCTGTCTGCGAACCTGGCTGTGGCCCGTACGGGACCTGTGCTGAGCCCAACAAATGCCAGTGTAAAGAAGGCTGGCACGGGAGACACTGCAATAAAAGTAAGTGAGAAACAAACCCTGAGAGCCCATGTCAGGGGTTTTACACATCCGATGCTATACAGAAATGATCGTGTCAAGAGCCTTTCCACATCATTAATAATACCACACCCCATTTCTTCTAATCTTTGATCCAAACAATAAAACAAGGATTTTCAGTACTTCATCATTTTTACTACTTAAAAAACCCTTGGAATCGTTTGAAAGTGTTTTACCAAGATCACCCTTATATTAGAAATTCCAGAGTTTGGTATCAACCAGATTTCTCGGTGATCTTGCTTGTCTTCCACCCATAGTATGAAAGGGATCTAAAGTCCTTCTGTACTCCTCAGTAATGTCAGCTAGCTTTAAAATGTTGGGTAGGCGTTTTTAGAAATAAACCTCTGTCAGACTTTAAAGCTGATTAAAACTTAGAAAAAATGAAATGTCCCCTAGAAAATTTGGGGAAAACTTGAAGAGTTATGCAAGATCTATGCTTACTGACCTCAGAGTTTTCTCCTCTTCTTCCCACCCATGCTCCACAGACTACAAAATATATTGTCCCAAAGCAAAGTTGAAGTCCTCAGAATGAATTTCTGTTGTGCTTATTGGTCCATCTGACACCTATTGAAGCAACTGATCATTTTACTGGCTTTAAAATAGCCCTATAAAATTATTTGAAATACAATTGGATATATCCAGTAAGAACTTCAGGTTTAATTTTGTATTTCATGTGCAACAGCACTGTAATAGCAGATCTTCAAGAGACATACTGTACATACATCCTCCCATAAGGTATTAATGTTTATCACTGTTAGCTAACAATTCACATTTAGTGTTTTAAGTGTCAGTAATAAAAAAGTTGAAAAATTTTGCAGCTATAAAACCCACCAATTAGCCATAACAAATGTGAACCTTACATTGCAGCATCAACTGAATGTTCATTTCTATTAAATGCTGCTGATGCCTGTGATTTCTATCACATTAAAATGTATTAGAATAAATATAGTTGTTTCATTAAAAAGTAAGTATTGTCTAACTAAAATGGATTTTGCTGTGAAAATGAGGTTTGGGGAGTCCACTTTTCTGCTGTTAGGTAGTGGACATGTATTTAAGTACTCGTGCTATTCTCTGAAGGAGAAATACCATTACTATAAGCTATGGTTAGAAAAAAGGTACATGGAAATGAACCAGTATGAACTTCATAAGATCAATATGAACTTTTTCTTCCTGTCATATTCTTCTTATAAAGAACTCAGCAAGTGAAAAAAAAAATGTACTATGGGTGACCATCCCCAAAGAAGTAGTTACCTGTACAACAAAACCAAAACTCGTAACTGCCTTGTTATGAGTCACATGTTATTGTCAGCTCCAGGGTTTTCCAGTCTTCATTACTTGGAGTTTGGGTACAGTCCTGCTGTGTTTAGGACTGCAAAGCTCTCTTTGTATTCAGCAAAGAAACTGAGAATAGGCCATTTGGGTAAAATTCACCCGCATTATAAGTGCCTATGTAGGGCTTAAATTGCACATGCAAGTGCATGCACTTCATTTCACTCTTTTCAACTAAAACCAAACATCAGATCTTGAGAGGAGATTTATAGTTAATTTGAGAGACTTGCTTCATACTCCCTCAAATGAATGGCTCTTTGGTAAAGCTGTTTTCTTAAAAAGAAGTGGTTAAAGAAATTGAATGGAGGACTCAGTTTTTCAAAGTCATTTCCATGAGATTTAAGTAATGAGATGGGTAAATGAAACTATAAACAATTACAACATAATACTTTGAATTCCATTTTTGTTGTTTGTTTTAATTTTCTACAACAAAGCAGCTCTGCTAAGCCTGTTTCAGACTGCTTTTTTTTCCCCCAGGTGTTCATTGTTGCTGCTGTTCTTTCTCTTTGCATTCAGCCATAAACCAAAGCCAAGCTTGGGTAGCTGGCGCAGATTCTCCCTGGGGGGATGCTTACGTCCCTCTTTAGACCCTGTGGCTGGGAGATCAGCATGCCTTTCACCCACCCGATGTGGACTGTGCACGCGTGCACTCAGGGCTGAGTGATAGCCTGGGTGTGCTGATGGTCCCCTGGGCTCCCTGGCGAGGCGAGAGCATCTTTCTGTCTGGCAGCACCTCGTCCATCCTGGGGGGCACAGAGAGGGGCACGCACTTGCATAAAGCATAACAAAATCCTTTGTTCAAAATGGGGAAACTGTTTCCACTTGAAATATTAGACGTGGATCGTGAGCCCGCTTCTGTGGTTTCTTTTCTCTTGAACTGGATAATTTTCCAGGGTACGGAGCCAGCGGTCTGAGCGCCCTGAGGCCAGCAGGCAGCAAGCACAGGCAGCACACGCCTTCGCCAAAAAGGGCCGAGGAGAGGCATGTTCCACCCGAATCCAATTATATCTGGTGAACTGCAACATCTGAAATGGTTTGTGTTACACAAAGTTCATAGCCTTCATTAACCTCTCATGGATTGAATGTTAAAACGCTGTTCATTACAATTAAGATTACTGGCTGGAATTTTATTAGCTTCATTCTAAACCACTGAGCTGATATTTACTATTCCTTTTAAGTTTTATAAATAATTCCATAGCATGATTATATAGGCTGCTTCTTTCAGTGCTTTGGATGGTGTTTTGTACTATACTTCAGTTATGTTTAAACTTCCTTTTTTGATCGTGTAGCTGCAAATATTTTCCAAAAATTAAGTAACAATATTCAAGCAGAAAACCTTGTAGATGTTAACCTGAATAATTTCAATGACTACAGATTTAATTTGCCTAAGACAAAAGTGCATTTTACATTTTTACTATTCTGTATTTAGACTTTTCCCTAAGAAAAATAAATAAGTTGCCTAATTTAAAAACTGAATAACTCAATTCAATGTTATTTTTGGCCTTACAGTTTTGCAAAGTGCTGTGTGTTAAAAATACACTGCAGTGGTGCCATTTAACCAACGTAATATATTGTAAACAAAGTAGAACTATAATGTATGAACTTTCTGCATCAGCTTGAAGCAATATAATATATATTGTAAACAAACCAGCTCTTATGTAATAAACTTTTTATACTGACGGTTATGTATAAAATAAAGATGCTGCTTTAGTTTTTCGAATACTGCTATGTGTGGCCTGCTGTGGTCTCATCAGCACTGGGTTGGGATGATGGCTTTTCTAGAGCATCCTCATAAAACGGTGGCACAGTGGGGTTGGTTTCCCTGTCTCTGCTTTTAGCTCCACAGCTCTTAAAAATATTTCAAAAGAGCAACTTCTTGTGCCTTTGCAAAGGAGGGGATAGCACTGAAAGCCAGGTCTTTCTCACCCAGTATTTGCCCTCCACCATGTCCTCCTTTCCCCCACCTGCACTGCCAGCTGGCCATGCCAAGCTGGTGTGCCCTGTTCGTGGTGTGTCCAGTACCTGGGATATTCTTCTCAGAGCCTCTGTCCAAGAAGGTAATAATCCAGCCCTCGTGATGTTTCCCGTTCAAGGGTGATGCTCCTGTGTCGTGTTGTGTTTGGACTGCAGAAGGTTTGGTTGCTGCCTCTTGTGAGAGTCAAGGACCACAGAGTTTGAAATGTACTGTGGCTAGGAAGCAATGAAAATGGATCCTGTCTGTGCTGAAGAACAATATCCACTTCAAGAAATTATTACTGACCCTTGCTATATTGCAGTTCTGGGAACCTTATTATCTGGGAGATAAATAAAAAAAATAATAAATAACACATAATTTGGGGCATAAAATTAATCTTAATGAGTGAGGAATTTTGAGTTACAAAGGAAAAAGTCTAGTTAATTAACCTGATCTTGCTGGTCTTACTTAGTCAATGGACCCTCAGGCCAAGTAAAAAGACTTGCTTAGGCCAGAGAGAGGGAGGATAGCTCTCTAAGGATCCATTTTTACGTCATCTTTCATGTGGTGGGACTGTAGTTGCTGCCCAGCAAGCCTGATCCAACAGGAGACCAAGTCCCCTATCACCACGCATGGCTGCAGACCTCCATGTCTGGTGCAGGGAGAAACAAGGCTGGGAAAGGGGGGGCAGGGCCAGGCCAGCGCCCCCCCCCCCCCCCCCCCCCCCCCGTTACACCTGGGGCAATAACCAGAAACAGCCTGAACAAGGTAGTTTGGCCACTTGCCTGATATTCTTCTCCGGGATGGCAGTAAAACAGCTCAGGTTTGCTGTAGAAGGAGCTTTCTTAACATGGATGTGTAACAGCTCTGGCTAGTAGGCTCCAAAGCGGTGGTCCCCTGGCCCTCAGGGTCATGCCTCCTGTGGGGCCCCTGGCACCTCTCTGACCTGCTGGGGGACTGGGGGGAGCCTGGGCTATGGAGGTCTCTGGTGGCAAAATACCAGCTGCTGGTGTAAGCTGGGCTTTTCCCTTTGCTGGGGCCAGAAAAGGGGTCTGTTGGGGCAGGATGGGAGCTCAGCCCCCACCCGCAGTTGGTGCTCTCCCAAAAGCACCCTCTTCAGATTGAGAGAGTATGGAAAACAGGGAGCCTGTGGCACAGGAGGAGACACCTGGGTGATGAAAACCTGGAGGAGGTGTTGAGGAAGAAACATTTTTTTAAATTTTCCTTAAAAGTGAGGAATGAAGGAGATATTAGACTGAGATTAAATGTGTAGCTGCTCTGTATCTCCAGGGGTGCCCCAGGAGCTGTTTATAAACATAGATGTCACATTTGCTAGCTTTTTGCTTTTTCTGTAACAAAGATTGGCTTAAGTGATTGGTCACACACTACAGTAAAAAGTACAGAAATTTCTTACTTAAAATTCCTCAGATATTTTGGCTGAACTTTTTCTGCTCCTGTCAATTTCTTAGAAAGTGCTTCCTTAAAAATAGCAAGTGTATTCTTTTATGCGGAGTAATTTATTTTGCTACTTGTTCCAAAGACACTAAATACTGCTGCTTTGTTTTCAGAGTTTCACCACTGATTTTTGGAAAGATCATTAATCATGAGAAGAATATGGTTGGAAAGGTTAGAAAAAGAAAAATTATTCCTCAAAGTGCATACTGTAACACCACTTTTTCTTAAATAACATCAACTTTTTACACACAAATTTTCCACCACTTTGCCTTTACTGCCAGCATGAGCACAAAGTTTCCTGGGTAGAGGTAGTCCCCCATGTCAGAGAAGTTTTAAGTCAAAGTCCATGATATCTGACAATGCTAAAAGAAGACATTAATTCCTCAGAAAAAGTCCAGTAGAAAGTTGGAAGCAATTTTGCCATTAGAAAATAAACTACAGAATTTATCACACCCTCTCACGGGACAGAACATATGTATGGGAAAAACAAATGTATGTGCCATAGATGAAAATCACTTAAAGAAAAATAACAAGAAAAGTCAAAATACCAATCTACTACAATAGGTCAGGTAGAAGCTGCCTTTTCAACATTTGGAAAGTCTGTAGTTAGGCAGAGTGAGATGCCAAACG
This sequence comes from Strix aluco, assembly GCF_031877795.1. Taxonomy (NCBI): domain Eukaryota; kingdom Metazoa; phylum Chordata; class Aves; order Strigiformes; family Strigidae; genus Strix; species Strix aluco. Next base: position 50,680,783 of record NC_133935.1, read on the forward strand.
TTGGGCTTGCAAGCAGCAGCTATGAGATGGTCAAAACTGGTAAAAGAACATAAAATGTTAAATCACTATAGCTGTATCCCAGAAATCCCAATTTAAGCAACTGACAAAATTATAACTTTACAAAGTGCTTCTAATAGTGCTTGATAATTTGGATATCTAATATTGGCATCCTGCTATGTCCAGGTGTGCAAACAGTTCAAAGGACAAATACATAAGGCACAGAAAGAAAGCAGAGGCAGACACCCTAAGGGCAAACTGCCTTTTTTGTAGCGATGCCATTAGCAAACCAACGCACATGCACTTTTTTTGGTAATTTACAGTTTAGGTTAGCATCTCCTTAGCTCTGGCTATGCCATTTGATTTCAAACATATCGCTTCTAATGCCTCTTCACTCGACTCTTTGGGAGCTGGAGAGAATTTGAGCCCTTTCTTGTTTGTGCTATGTATGAATTAACAGCATAACTTCATTACCACCTGCAGAGCACGCTGTGTGGCCTTGCTGCTGCTGTAGCAGGGGACCGGCAAGGCTGGGCTCACTGGGCGATGCTCACGGGGTGTCTGACCGGGAGGCAGCGCTGGCTGCCAGGACCTGGAACGCTTTCCCCACGTGGTGTGAATGCATGGTCCAGTTGTTCTTCCAGCTTCAGCTGCATTTCAAGGAATATTAAGGAAAAAAATGATAAAGAAAAAAAATTCAAAGCTGTTCCAGATGACTTGCTGCCTGTAAGATTCAAACTCCAAAAGCCAGGCTCAAAGCTTTGGCCAGACCTAGTGCTATTAGTTCAAACACTGCAGCTTTGTTTCTGCTGGACAGATTTGTTACCTTTCCTTCCCTCTCACTTCTCTACATCACCTGTTCTACTGAGTTTGTATGGAAAAAATTCATACTTGCAGATACTAAGGGGAGATCTGTCAGCAGCAGAGCAGGAGCTGCCTGAAATGGCCTGAAGTTATGCCAGAATTTCTCCTGTGCCTGCCCTGCCCATGGCACTGCATCAGGGGTGTCGAGGCATCACTCGGAACCACAGATTCATGGCAGCTCCAGGTCTTGCAGTCATTTCAGCTCAAGTCTAAACAAACTGCATCAGCCGAAATTGCTCTCATCCATAACAGGGACTAAATCCTGCTAAATCCCACAGGTCTTGCAGTGTGAATATGACTTTGTGTTCAGTGAGGTGACAAGATGCAATGATTAGCCAGGCTGTAGCCAAACCTTAAGATCACAATTAAACCAGTGACACCCTCTCCATTTGTAAAATGTGACAGCAAGATTTGCTCACATGATTCTTTAAACAAAAAAAGCATCTAGTTAAAAAAAATCTCAAGTGAAATGAGTCCCAGTTGTTTATTTTTTCTTGTAGCTCTCTGATGGGGTGGCTGCTAAGGTACAGGCCAGTCATTTGTGTGCGGCTCCCAGCACCCAGCTCCTGCTGGGGCACAGCTAATTGCACACTCCCGGGTGCCTGGCTGGCTGCAGCTGCCCAGCCCAGCCATGCAAGTTCACCAACACTCAACAGCAATGCAAAGGTGAACTGGGCACAGAACAACCAGGTTAGGAGAACATCAGGGTTTGGAAAATGCATGCATGCAGATCTGGGCAGATTTATTGCTTACCTCTGTGGCTGTCTAAAGTTCACAACATTCAGATGATATTAATTTAAATGAGCCATCATAATTCAAAGCTAAAAAAAGCCACTCTATTTTGGCTTAGACCAACATATTCTATTATTTATACTAGATACAGAAATTGCATTTTAATCCCTTTCCACATAGCCCATCAGAAGACAGCAACAGCCTTGTTGCCCAAATCTTTCCATGGAAATGTGAATTTTTCAGAGGGTTCAGCACACATACCCTGTCTGGCCAAGCCACAGCTCATAAGCAGTTCAGATGATTATGAGGGACATCCTCACAAGTTCTTTCTAATACTTTCTTTCCTGGTGTATTCTTGGAGGATCTTATGGCTGGGAAGGGAGGAGAGGCAAGTCTGTGCTTTAAGCACATACTTTGCAGAAGGCACCTCTCTCCTCCAACCTGGTCTACAGGGATAAGCTCAAATGTCAGGCACACTTGGTGACCAGCTGCTTCTGGGCACATGTGCCCCAAAATGACAGAGAAGCTGTGAAATGTGATACTGGCGTCAGTATCTGGCCTTGCTGGTGCTACTTGGGGACAACCTGGTCAGAGGAGGAGGTGGACTTTTATTGGAACTGCTGATAGGAGGATGTCGTGGTTTAACCCCAGACAGCAAATAAGCACCACACAGCCACAGTTTCAGCAGTTCCAATAAAAGTCCAAAACTAGCTCACCACATACAAAGTGCTTGGTGCACTGTTCCTAAGCCAGTCACATGTCAATATCACATCCCCTAATCAGCGTGCTCCAGTTGTGCTGCTTGCTGCCTGCCCAGCAACCCCAGCAAGCCTCACATGTAGGCAAGGACCTGCGGGACTCCATTAATTCTCCAGCAGGCAGTATTTGGAAAGGTCACCCCACACTGTTAATACCTCATGCATCACGTTTCATCATCCTCTGTGTTATCCATCATGCCTAGCTTGCAGGAGCCTTGCCCAAACAGAGCCCGTCATGACCCTGGGCTGGCATTTCCCCAGTCATCATACTACTGATCACCAGACTTTGTTGGACAAACTTGTCTACTATGTGAACGCCTTGTGTGCTGGACTCTGGCTTGCTTCAAATTAGGCTAATCCAGCTGAAAGAGTGCTCAATTGCAGCCCTGGCTGTTTTCAGCATGCACAATTCCACCCTTCAGCATGAGGGTGGTCGCTGTGGGTACCACCTCTCCCCTGGTCTATCTGGAGAGTGACTGCCACACCTATATATCTCCCAGATGGTGCCACTATTAAAAAAGTTAAGTGAATGCTCAGCACAATTCAAGTCAACTTTTTAAACCACTTTATTATGTAAAGGAGTAACTATTTCTCCCCTTTTACAGTTACAGACAGAATAAAGAGGGTATTTTCTGAACCAGAAACTTGGCATTGACTGTACTGCTTCACTTTATTTATCATGTTTAAGACAGTGATTCAGTAGCAATAGTTCTACCTCCAAGGTTTGTTCTTAAAAGGAATGAACTGTGTTTGAAAAGCAGTTGAATGTTTGAAGCTTGATACTTTCTCCTACCCCCAAAATTACCAGAGCTCCTAAGCTTCAGATGTCACAAGTTACACTGATCCACTTAACAATGAGGTGTGATGGTTTTCCAGGGAGAGGTAGGTTTTGGGGTTTTATTCATTTGTGTGTACCTTTGAGATCTGTGGGAATAGGAACTTCCCCAAGCCCAGAGGAGCCCAGCCAGTTGGTGTTAGCGTAAGGGCAGCAACCCCAGGTGAGGAGAGGTGCACTGACCCTCTGGAAGCAAATGCATCTTTGTTGCCACCAAGGAGCTGAAACTGGGATCACCATAAGCCCTGTGGGTCTCTGCAGCTGTTCCTGGTCAGCTTTACAATGTATGATTTAGTAATATAGAATCATAGAATGGTTTGGGTTGGAAGGGACCTTAAAGATCATCTAGTTCCACCCCCCCTGCCATGGGCAGGGACACTTTCCACTAGACCAGGTTACTCAAAACCCCATCCAACCTGGCCTTGAACACTGTTAGGGAGGGGGCATCCACAACTTCTCTGGGCAACCTGTTCCAGTGTCTCACCATCCTCAGTAAAGAACTTCCTTCTTATATCTAATCTAAATCTACCCTCTTTCAATTTAAAACCACTGCTCCTTGTCCTGTTGGTACAGGACCTGGTAAAAAGTTTCTCTCTGTCTTTCTTATAAGCCCCCTTTATATATTGAAAGGCCACAGTTGGAGGTCTCGTTGGAGTCTTCTCTTCTCCAGATCGAACAACCCCAGCTCTCCCAGCCTTTCATCAAATACTTGATTTAGGTTTTTCCCCTCTACTACTACTTCCTTTCTTTGATTTGAATTAAAAGTCAGTAACTTCAAACAATCAAACAAAGAAACAAACAAAAAGTCAAATAGACCCCAACTAACCAAAAATCCACAAGATTTGCATTTGTTCAGAATTCCCCACTTCTGGCCTATTTGGAGGAGCCATTCCATACTGCAGTAACTCTGTGTTTAATTCTGCACTTGTCCCTGGCAGTACAATAGTACTACAACATTTTTGAACACCTTGTGGACCACCCACAAGCAAGAGAAGCAGCAACCATGTGGCCAGCAGAATGCCTTGGATGTGACGTTTCCTTGGGGATTTAGAGGACAATAAGAAAATAGTTTGTTGGTTAGTATTTTGACTGAGATAGATTTTGATCACTCAGACAAGTCTGTTCTGCTTGGGAGAGAGCAGTCTTCTCTGAAGCAAATGAGTAACACAAACACCTCAGTAAAATGGGTGAGTTGTTAAGTACAGAAAGTACCTGAAAAGAGCCATGAAGGTAGTTAAGTATTTAGATTCCTGCTCACTTTTTAAGTGGATTTGACATAGCCTCATACAACAGCTCCGACTATGCTGCGGTACTCTAATATCCATCGCAAAGGTTGTTCTGGAAAAGTTTAAGATAAAAGAAAAAGATCTGCTGAACACAACATCTTGATGAAAAGAGGAATGCAAAATCCCACATTTCTTTTTAACTCTGCTTTCTCTCCTAGCAAAACCCACTCCTTTTGTATGTGTCCCCTTCAGCATCCCAGATAATAGAGTCGGAATAATTACAAGGAAAAAAGTGGCTAATTGGGAGGTATGTTTTGTCCATCGTACCCAGCACAACAAGGTCCCTAAAAGACAAGCCAATGAATGTCCCTTTGAAATGAAGAGAGGGAAAATCTTTTAAAAACTTTGCAAGCAATTTACAGTAATTATAACCTCACCCGTTATTAAGGCCAGCTTCCTATGCATTGTGTAACTCTCCTCTCAGGCTTCCTCCTCTTACAAACAGACAGTGATACAACAGTGTTATTTCATATCTCTGAAGTTGTTATTGGAAGCAAATAATTTTGCCGTGAAACCAGAGTGCAGCTATAAAGCTGCTGCCTCACTGCTCTGAAAACACAGCTACATGGCATGAACTTAACTTGGCTCTTTTATGGGATGTATTTGGAGCCTAGAAGTAACTTCTGCTGAATGCGTGGAGGTTGGTTTGACTTTCAGGCCATTCTGGGTCAGCTGTGTTAGCCAAGCCCTGGAGATTGTCCCAGACTCACGGGCATCCTGAGCTTTTTGATCCTGTCTGCTTTCCCAGTTTAGCAGAGCTCTCCCAGCTGAGTTACCCATCAAAGTACAGAGGGAAGCAGCAATGAGGAGCTTACAGTGGCTCTCTTCCCTTTCAGACAGTACTGAATCATCGCTCATATGAAAGGGCAAGACAGGACCTCGCAGTGATGTTGATGTAATTTTCTGCGACAGACAGAATTGAAGATCTTAACCAGATGTTGTTATTAAATAGGTGTAGCACTAGTTCCAGAAAAAAATGAGTGTGCTTCCAGTATCTGTATTTCAAAAGAGATCTTGGAATATTTTTGAGAATTGAGGAGAAAGTGGCAAGGGCTATTCAGAATCGTGGAAAAGTGTGTAACAGAGTGAGAGACTTTGAACACAATTCAGGAGGACTGGCTGAGCTGCCCGAATCACTCCCTGCTGCTAGAAGAGATGTCTTTCTTTCACCCCACACACCATCCTCACCAGAAAAAAAGCAGTTTTCTGCTGGATAAGTGAGCTCAACCAGCTCTCCAGCAGACCAGCAGAAGGGAGGAGAACTTTAAAAAGTATCCCAGCCACAGTCTTCAGCTACTTGCAGAACCAATGGCCTTTTACAAAAATACCCACTGGGGCTGAAAAATTGAATAAAAAGAAATTTCAGACTGGATCCAGGGTACACATTATTAACAGCACATTAAATAATTTAGGTTTTACCTGGGACTGCAGCAGATTCTTCATCACCTGAGTCTTAAAAGCAGGACCTTCTAAAAAATACACTTTTAGCTAAAAATGAAGTTACAGGCTTCATGTAGAAATGGCAAGACAAGGTTCTTGTTCTTTCCACACTATGATCACCTAGTCTAAGCTTTTGTCTAATGGATTACTCTGGTCTTAAATATATAAAATGGTGAATAACTCCAGAACTGAGGTCAAATTCTAATGCAGGTATTGCATTCCTGGGTGCCTCTCTACAGTTTCACTCCAGAGGAGGATGAAGCTTATCAGTGACTGAAGTCACAGCTCAGTGCTGTTCACACATCAATACTGGGTTCGTAAGAGGCACTTTACAACTTTAGCTAGTGAGAAAGTAAAGAACTCAAGGCCTTGTCAGTCCCTAAAATGTATAATTTCAGAAGAGCTGTGGCTTTTTTATGTCCTTCCTTGCTCCTGAAGTACATTTTTCACTGTCCCATGGCAACTGTTTCTCCTCACCCTGTTGTTATGTGAGAACTGGGATTTTTAAAATCTATTGTGAAGGAGTTTTGAGAAAAGCTTCAAAAATTCATGCCATTTAAAGATCAGAAACAGAGAAAAGTTCATAAGAAGGACAAAGAATAGCAGCATGCCTGTGATACAAGCCTTTGTAGAGGCAGCTACCTGCATCAGAATCAATGTCTCAGTAAATTTCAAATGAAGTGTTTTTACAGACACTATCACAGACGTGTGGCCTTCACTTTTCTGGGTACCAAGTGTGGGTCAGAGTGGATTTTGTGATTGCTCCTGCGTATCTTGGCACGTTGGGTTTTCTAGTCCTGGCCAAACTCCACCCTGGACAAGTGTTGCCTTCATTTCCTGGCAGATTGTTCAAGGGATCTTTTTGTGCAAGTGACAGCTGAAAGGCATTAAATTGTACAGTAAATCATTTAACTGGAGCCTAGAATGTGTGAACACCAAACCACAAGCTCTGACAGAAGAAAATCAGAATTTATTTTGTGTTTTGAACAGTTTTAACATTAATGGCCCAGTTTAACCACATATAACAAGCATAATCTGTTCAGTTTTCAGCAAGGTCTTCAACTGGATATTGTATACCTCTGTGGTGGTTTCCTCTAATTATTTGAGGTTTCTTACTTGGGAATTTTGTTGTTAAAATGGATTTTATTGTCTTGAAAGGTGACAGAATGCTAGCTGGGGAAGACAAAGTCTGTCCACACCACAGTTCAGCAGGGGCAGTAGCAAACCTCGCACACTTCCACCAATTCCACCGTGCAGGAACGAAGGATGAAGAAAGACAATCCAAGATGAACAGCAAAAACCAATGACACTCTTCATATTCATCCTTGATTTCTCCACATCTTGGGGAGGGTCTGCCTTTTTTCTTCTGGGTTTCAGGAAATGATTCCTTTTGACAGTTTTATTTAAATAAAAATACATTCTTATGGGGAAAAAAAGTTGGTTTTGACATATCAGCATTTTCTACAAAAGCCTTTTTATAGAAAACTCCAAAGTCACTCTGTTCAGAAAGTATCCTCATCCAGCATCCAGTCAGTTTGACTTAGTACAAACTCAAAACTGTAAGCCGTATTCTGAAGTCAAAGGGGACCAAGCCAAGGAGAAAGCCAAAGGCTGAAGAAAAATGAGCTCTGGACAGGCAGAAGACACCTGTTAAAGGGAGACCTGCTGGGGCTGTCCTGGGAGCTGCAAGCAGACACCGCTGTTGGCAGGAGGGAAAGCGGGCACTTACTGATTTACCCTGGCACTGAAACACCAATTAGTTATTGTAGCCACTAACAGCTTTGTACCCCAATTCAGCCCAGCTTTTCATTTGCACAGCCATCAGAGAGAAATCCCTGGTTTGTGGGGGAATTGGTGTACTGTAACTAGCCTAGGGCTTGGAAAGAGGTGATGGCATTGATGTTGGAGCATCTGGCCACCCGCTCGCCTGTCAAGTAGGACTCCCCAGGACCTCCTGCTGCAGGAGGAGATACTGCACTCACAAATGGCCATTGTTGTGCAAAAGTATCATTTTCTGTCTAGGAAAGGTGTTCATGGCCACCAGGCTGCCTGTCTCCTCTGCTGGCCTTGACCTCTCCATCCATCCATCCATCCATCCATCCATCCATCCATCCATCCATCCACCCACCCATCCATTTATTTCTTGGCTGAAGCTTCTGAGTAGACAGAGCCCGTTCACAGTCACCGGAGTACCAAACCACTGGGCTTGGTGACATTACGAACCAACTCCCAAACTACAACAAAACCCACAGAAATGACAAGACACCACCTGAGGAGAGAGTCTCATGGGTACAACAGTGCCAACGTGACCCTGCTCCGGGGGCCACGAGTCTCTGCTGTCACCTTCACCTTCTCCAGCTCCTTCTTGCAGCTGGACCCATTAGTACAGCCCAGTAAGCAGAGGCCTTGGTTCCACATTACCAATTGTTTCACCAGAGCCATGGCACACGTATGGCTGTCATTCCTTCCAGCAGCTGCCCTCCAATGGACAGACAGTTGGTCTCACTGTGCTTCCAGTGCTCACTGGGTGATGGCTGCAGCAGCACTGCCCGCAGCACCCTACCACCGCCCTGCTGGGCTCTCCAGCAGTCCCAACCCCTAGGGAAGAGACTCTGAGTGCTGCTACATTGCAGAGCAGGACTGCAGAAGGACTCGGTGTATGTGCATCTTTGGTCCTGCAAGGCACTGCCAGGCCACCCTGCTGCCATACAGGGCTCCTGCGATGGTGGAGTTTCAGCCTTTTCAAATTCCAGCAGTTTGGATGCCTCCTGTGTTTGAAGCTTCTGGAACCACATCAAACGGCTGCGAGCAAAGAATGCTGTTGAAGGATTTATTCAGCCTGGATGTGAGTGTTGCTGATGAGAGAGGAGGGAACACCAAAGATTTCTCAGCCACCATTGTGATCTACACATTTAAATATATATATATATATATATATATATAAAAGAATGGTTCCTTTTACTATCAAAAGCATTTGGCTGAGCATTTTACTGCAGACCCTCAGCAAGTTCCAAATTGCCTGGCTTACATAATTCCTTTATCACCAGTGGACCTTTGCAGAGGGAAAATGTTTATATTTGAGTAGTAAACGTAACTAAGTGACAATCATGAGATACAATACATTTTTAAAAAGCCAAGTGTCAGACTTTTGAATTGAAAACATACAACTGGAAATATAAACTCCAAAACAAAAAGTAGATTAAAACATTACCGTAATTAAATGAGTTTCACATTGGTACAGTAATGTATCTTTGTATAAAAGGTAATAAATTGTAACTTTTTCTACTTAGGGAAGGTGATTTTTAATAACAATCATCTCTCTTAGTTCCTTTTCTTTTTTCCATACTTTATTCCAGATTCAGGAAAGAACATCAGTCCAATATATTTTCATCTTTATGTTATGTTTGGTCCATTCAATAGAGAGCAAAAGCCCAGTCCACAAGCACATTTGCACTAGCTAAATATACCCATTTTTAAAACTGATTTGTGCATTAAACCAGTGCAACTTCCCCTTTCCTCTTCCTACCTAATCCCAGTTACATTTCTTTAAACTGGGCATTTCCACTGCCTCCTCATGCTGGTCTTTTACAAGAACAGGAGCCATCCAGGGTGATCTGGATCCCTCTGTAGTGTTTTACACAGTCATTGGTACTGGCCCTGCTTTAGAGATGTACTCCATTATCAGGTTTAAGCAACACTCAGCTTTTTCCCTTCCTTGCTTTATTCTTTCTTCTTTGCTGCCATTACAATGGGTGCACTTAAAGGGAATGTATAGAGAAGATGGAACCAGAGTCTTCCAGGAGGTGCAGAGCAACACAGAAAGACGCAGCAGACATAAGCTGTGACACAGGATATTCCAATTCAGTAAAAGGGGAAAAAAAGGATTCACCATGGAGATGGTCAAACACTGGACCAGATGTTCAGGGAAGGTATGGAGTCTCCATCCTTGGGGGTGTTCACACTTGTCCAGACACAGCCCTGTGCAGCCTGATGCAGCTCCCAGCTGGCCCTCCTCTGAGCAGGGGTTTGGACCAGGTGATCTTCTGATTTGTCTCCCAACCTGAGTTATGATTCTGTAATGGCCTTTAATGAAGGGACACAGATAGGTGTGTCTGGGATCTGTAATAAGATCACAGACAGGTATGCACTGTACTTACTGTCTGTGTGCTACTTCCACATATCATGTAGAGATAGGTATGAGCCAACAGATAAAACAATCCATGTCAGACAAGTCTGACAGGAGCAATTCCCTCAGCCCTGTTTTGTTTTTTAAAGATACATCACAGTTCAGTTCAATTCTTGGGATGCACAACCATGACCCATAGCACGCAAACCAAAACTTTTTTTCCATATTCATATCTGAAGACATCTGAAATTTGAAACAATTTAGTCCCTCAGATGTGAATGTCCTAAAGACATCCTTTACTGGATATCTTTGCATTTATAAACAGCATTGTGAGTTTAAGGCACAATTTGACCATGATTTGCCATGCTCTGCAATAGTCAGAATCTCACCCGTGTCATTAATGACCAGCTTCAAACACAGCCATACTTTTAAAGGCTGTAATCCTTGGGACTGCAGTTTCCTCAGGGTCTGTTATCATCTTCCCTGCCGAACACTGGGTCAGATCAGGAAAAGGATGGAAGTGGATGGAGACAAGACCAAGATGAGATAGTAGAGCAAAACCATTGCCTACCAAAATGTGTAACTCTTAAATTTTGTTTAAAAAAGGGACAAGTGCAATTAAGGGTTGATGGCTTGGCATTTTTTTCCCCACAGCACCAAAATAAATGTGCAAGCAGGAATGTCTTTGGAAGGGGAAGAGCAACAACAAATTAATGAGAAGACAGACAGGAACCTGAAATACCACCCCAAACACTCCTGCCTTTCCCTCTGACTGCTGGCCACTTACCTCTCATTTCCCCACAGAGCACATGAAGCAAATATCCTTTCCCTGCAGTGCTTTCTTTCCACCTGGTGAGAGCCACAGTACTAAAATATCTAAGTTTCAGCTAGTATTTCATGCTAGTTTGGAAATGCATCAGGAGGTTTTGTGTGTATAATATAAATACCTCCCACTGCAACTGGTCTCTGCTACTGGGAGAGGAACAGGCTGCATCAACACTGCTTTTCTGCTAAAGTGCTGCTGTAGTTCCAGTTCATCCTACAAATGTGGCATTGTCTCCTAAAATTACATTACTAATTACAGCTAATACACCCAAGCCCAGATGAATGCAACTTTCATCTGAGTAGCACCCCTACGCAATCCCTCTGGCATGCAAATGGCAATTACACAACAGGCCTCAAATACAGCTTGAAAGCAAAGATGTAAGGCCAATTTTTTTAGTGCCCCTAGACAAAACAAGGTGCTTATTCCAGTGCCAGATTATGATTGACGGTGATTTACTCACAAAACATTTCCCACTGAGAATGTGTGACAAACTGCAATTATTACTAGTCCAGTTGGTTTAAAAGAAAAAAAGGCCATCTTTAGCTGCAATTTTGGCTGGGCTGCCTGACAGAAATTGGCTGCCAACTGCAGCAGAGCAGGCTGGAGGGAGTAGGTGTAGGGGTACAAAAAACAGAACAAGACAGGTTTGGGGGATGGCAAGGAACAACAGGAAGGAGAGAAAAAGAGGAAAGAGAGAGAGATAATACAGTTGAAAGGGACAAGGAAAAAAGAGAAAATAAGAGAGGTTAAAGGAATATAAGGACACAGAAAGCAAGCATAGAAAAGAGAAAAACAGATGTGAGAAAATGAAGGAAATTGAGAAAGAAAACAGAGTAGACAGGTCAAAAAATAAAATAGAAGGTCTAGCCAAAGATAGCTCCCTTGAACACTTGCCACCAACTATCTCACTAGAGCAAGAGCTGGACCACATGCTTTCAGCTTTTGGAAGGAGCCAATTTAGGCTTCTGCTGCTGCAATCAAGCACGTGAAATTCCTATTTCTCATATTAAACAGCTACAGGCATGAGTTCAAGAGCAGAGCTCTCCTCAGCACAGCTAGAAGAGAAAGCACTTGCCACGTGGCACCTAGTCCTAGACACTCTGTGTGCAAGCTCTGCCACAAAAACCTGACAGAAAAAAAGACTTTGTTTATGAAAAAAGAAATATGGGGTCAGTAATTCAGCAGTACACTATGACAGCACTAGAGAGCTGAAAAATAAGCATACTCATTTGATTAACAGGTATGTAGCAGTTGTAGTCTGGAGGAAAAAATATCAAAGGAACAGAACCTTTTCACTGCACAAAACTAGATATAAGCTTTTCTGCACACTTCAGTTATAAGAGGAGGTCACAAGCCAAAACAAAAAGTTCCTTCTTATTGTGAGCGAGGAAAGTAAGACATCCCAGACCTTTGGCTGATATATCAGAATAAAGCTGAGGTAGATAAGAAAAACTGACATTTAATTACAAAAAAAAGAGCAAAGTAATCTGAAACCATTTACAAGTGCTTACTCATTTGGAGAGATGTCAGAAAATGAATTTAGAAGATATAAATGTGGTCTTGAATCTTTTTAAGGACAAAACAAAAAACCCAACAAAATAAAGAAAGAGCAATTATGTCAGAAAGACTGAAGTGAACAAAACAGACAGATAAATTCTGTTTGCCTTAACATGGAGAGTGATGCAAAGCCAGCACCTTATTTTTTATCTCTGATTTGCTTTCTTTTAATTCAAATCTTATATCTATGATTTAGCATCCACATTTAAACACATCTAGCTAAAGTCTCTGGCTCTCAAACAAAAGATAGCCTTAACCTGTGCAAATAGAAGAGTTATTCAAACATTGAATGAAAGGCACATAAAACTCTCATTTGCAGTAAGAAAAATAATGCAGGTAGCACAAAAATCTTAATGACATTCAAGCTGAGCAGAAGCCATTTCAGTAGCAACTAAATGATGTTTTAAAGCAGAAGTTAGGGACTAAACTTTGTAGGAATATAAAATCCTTCTGATGACTCACCCTAAGCTTATCTACTGAAATCCTGCATAAATATTCAGGGTAATTCTACATAATCACTAAGTCATGCTGGCATGTGGGCCTAATTTGTTTTAAAGAGAGATGAAAAATGTGAATTGTCTCTTCAAGCAAGAGATCAGGGCAGGAAACCCTAGGGGAAGGAGTTCAGGGTCTTATTTGTGGGCATTATTGTTTTCAAGTTAAATCAGTCAAGTCAAGCTCAAAGAGCAGGTCTGACTGCGCAAATAACCTGTCTTCTCTCAGTTCTTTGGAGCCGTAAATAGGGTTTCTATCTATTTCAATCCTTACTCAGAACATCCTTTTCTTACAATTGTTTAAAAAAAACAACACAAACAAACCAAAACAACAAACAGGAAATAATTTGAATACCTTAATAACAGAATTCCTGAAATCAAAGGTTTCCTTCCATAAACTTATGTAGAATTTACAAGATCAAAGAAACCATATACCTTTAAGCCATAATCTTATAAGGCACCCTTTACAACTGTGGGTCCAGGCTCAGCAGGGCTGTGCTTGTATTAACTAGTTTTAAGGCATCCATCACAGACAGAAGGTAAGTGTGTACATTGAACTTTGCCAGATGGGTCTCACCTATATGATTTAATCCCTCTTCCCCTTCCCTTGCTGTTCAAAAAAAACTTGATAAAAAAAGCAGCTTTCAGCTCACTTTTTCCCCTGAATGAAAAGCCACCATAGTAGTTAATGTACTAAACTGAGTGCATTATATTAAAATCAAGCCATGTTGTGCTGCACATGTTGACTTTGCCACACACTGAAATTTTAATAAGAACAGGATGACTGCAATGATGGCACTAAACTGAAGAGCACTGGGTTCTGCTCTCATGCAAACTGGATAGTGAGCTTGGGCAAGGAAATTAGTAAATCTCCATCTGCAAAATGAGGGTAACAATTGACTTAGATTTGTCCATTCAGGTCTTGAACAAGCAAATCCTCAAAGCCTGTGGTATCCTGTGTGTGGGCAGTCATGAAGACACTAGGTAGCTGGAAGGTCAGAGTTTGAAAACTGTTTTGAGAAGCATCTCTCTTCTGAAGCAAGGCACCCAGGACAACAGGACTGCAACATCAACAACAAACACTGCATTCTGTGGTCTTTTCCTGAGCCAAAAGCAAACGTTCCTGCAAAATATGCAATTAACAAGATGCTAAAATTGTTCTGTGGCTATGAAAGTGCTCAGAAACATTCATTTTTAGCTCTCAAATTATTTGGGTAGACTTTGCAAGGGACTGCATAAACACAGTCATTGTCAGTTTCAGATTAGTGTACCACCTTATTCCTACAGCTGTAAATCTCCTGAAACATTTAGATTTCTCTCATTAGCAATGGCAAAGTAGTCAAGATATTGTCATCAGATACAGCTTCACAGCAGCACAGATCTAGCTAAAGCCCAGAAAGTCTAAAGGGGGCAGGGGAGTGCTGGTGGGTGCCAGGCTGTGCAGGGGTGCCACAGCATGTGGGACAGGTGCTCGTGGCCGCTCAGTGCCATACAAACAGCTGTAGGACCATAGGTTACAGGATGAGACACCATTTCAACTGCTGAGGTCTTAACTGAGCACCTAAATTTGGAGTTAAAGGCTAGCTGTATAACAGATTTAGGATGGGATCTGTGAAGTGAATGTAGCGCTTGACACCCAAGAGTCAAGCACCTTCCTAACTGAGGAGAATCCACAGAACTTTATGTATTCCTTCCTGAGTCTAAAACTGAGTACCTCAGGATATTAGAAAGATGAGGAGAGATGCTTTACTGATCCCCGGGTAAATTGTAAGTGCTTGAAAAAGCACTTGGATTGCTTTTATGGATTTCACCTGTATACGTCCAATTCTGAGGCTTACAGCCACCCAAGCCTCAGAGTTCAGGAGGCTGTACTAGGTGTTCATGACTTCTGTGGGGCAGCTGCTTTCCAGCTCTGTGGCTAACACAGATGCCTGCAGATGCCTTTTCCAGCATGTTTTCTAAAGACTCCTATCCAATTAATGTTTCGCATCAAATACAGGACCAGGGTTAGGAAAGGCAAGCAAGTCCTGGGACTGCCTCCTCCCAGTGAAGGCCCAGGTCACCAGCCCACACACACTTCTCCTACATTGTTTCTTGAATTATTTGTTGTATCATGACCTGACTTCACAGATCTCTAACCTCTCAGGTGAGCACTCTAACCATCACATTTTGTAATAATGAGGAAAGACTGCAGCAAGCATTTTTTGAAACCATTGATTTAAGCAGCTCTGGCACCTCAGCTGAAAGAAATGGCTTTTTACCCTATATGAATGAAACTATTTCTCAAAACTCCAAGTGATGAGATTTATGTTTGCTGCATTTAGCTTCCTGGCCAGAATGCTAGCTACTGTAGCTCATCGGAGGGTCCTGGACATCTTCTTAGATGTTTAGATCAAAGCTTAGCTTTGTTCATGGATGTAGTTATATATCCAGAACTGCCTGGAAGTCCTAGCAAGTTCTTAGGGAATGATCCAGTGCAAAGTCCTGCTGAGCCACACATAAACTCCTTTTAAAACCCAGCTATTGTTTCAGCACATAATTCATCTTTTGCCACTCCTTTTTGTGTCTATCTGGGGACTCCTGAGAATAGTGCTTCTAGAAGAGAAAGAGCAGAAGCTCCAAATTTTCTCCAGGTCCCTGGGAATTTCTCCTGTAATTTAGTTCTTCCTCTAGGGTGAGAAGTCCCTTTCTGCTCATATGTGCATATGATAAACACATGGATGGCTAGGGAAAAGGGCTTAGCTTTCCCTCCTCTTAAATCACTTTTTCAGTGATCTTTTCACAGAACATAATGGAGTTTATTTTTATCTCCTCTTTAAAACTCAAATCCAGTGTGACATCATGCAAGATGCAGCTTTGCTAAAACATTGGTGAAAAGAGCTTCTCTATGGAGAAGAAAGCTTTGCACATACTGGTTTTCTTCCATCTGTCCCCCACCCCTTCTAATTTATACCAATTATTCAGCCTGGGAAAATACCAAGATTTTTACTTAGTTGTTCTTACTTCCCACTTGATCCAGGTCCTGTTGGCTATTTCCTGACAAAGGGCCACCTGGTCCAGCTGTGGCCAATTGACAACTAATAACTAACCAAAAAAGTTACAGCAGCTTGATGAGAATCATTCATGACTGCTATGCTCTACAACAGACCCAGCTGCACCCGGGGTTCACTGTAGTACACTCTCCTATGATGAGAGTGTTTTAGCATAAGGCTGTTGTTAAAAAATAAATGAGTAGTCCCTTAAGCACAAAAGCTGTAGGGTAGATTCTGCTCTCCACTGCCTACCTGGGTTTTGAATTGGAAAGAGACTTAGTGTTGGCTCCCTGTGAACATTTTCAGTCAGTGACATCAGCTGAGGTGGGATACACATCTGAACTGGGAAAGGGCAGAAGAAATCAAAGGTCTCCAGGTGGCCATGCCTGGAAAGAGAGGAAGAGGGCTTTCCTGAAGTACTGACAGCAGGTTACATGTAGGCAAGATACTTTTTTTTCTCTGGTCAACTACCTATGTCCAAACTACTCCCATTCTCAGTGGACGGCATAGCAATAGATACTAGAGTTTTTCATTATTTTTTTTTCCTTATGAGGGTTAGCGATTCTATAAAAATCTTTCAGACTTCAAAGCCAATGCAACAAATTCTGCTTTAGCTTTATGATTAAGACATGGGAGAAACAGGATGACGGCTAAGAGGCAGAGTGTTTGCAAGGGGAGCAAAGTGATGCTATGCGGATGGCCATGCAGTGGGAATTAGGAAAGTGGCTGTTCGTGAAAGGTTCAAACCTGCTTCAGGACTAGGCAGGAAACACTGTGAGAAACCAGCAATTGTAGATCCTTGGTTCATGTTGAAATCATCCCTGATTTTCTAAATTAATTTTATAACCAGGGAAAAGAAAAGAAAACCTGTTATATGCAGCAGTGGCTTTTGCTGATAGCATGCAGCAGAGAGAAGACATGTTCCTTGCCTAGGGCTATACTGAGGTTGAAACATCTAACAGTGGCAGCAGTGTTTCTTTTGTAAGTAATGATCAAATTTTGAAGGTGTGGCAGCTCTACCTTTCTGTCAGCGATTGTGACAGGATTTTTTTCCACCTTTGTAAACCTAGCATTACTTTTATAGCCACAGTGGCTGACTGGCACAGTAGCTAAGCATTAGTGTCTGGCACAGAGGCTCTGGGAACAAGGAAATGCACCCATTTGGTCTGTTTATTTTGAAAGCTTCCTCATTATTGTTGTTTTTGTGGGTTCAAGTACTGTAGGCCTGTCAGGAGATAAAGAGGCCTTTCCTGGCTGCTGAAGCCAGTCTCCAACATCTGCTCTGTCCAGAGGGAAGGGAAGCTATGTTAAAGGAAAAAAAAAGCCACCACAATTGTTAGCTATTTGCTAGTATGTTTAGGCAATGAGATCAGAGTGGTCAAGCTGAAGAAAAGTTTGCTCAGTTCTGATTAAGAGAACCAAAAAACTTCTGGCACATAGGTTTTCATGTTACAGTAAATCAAAGGAGCCTCTCATGAACAAAGCCCTTTTCATATTTTACAAACTATAAAATACTCCAGTGGGTGTTTACTTGTAAATGACAAAAGGAACGACATGCAGATTTCACAGTACATTGGAAAACACTGGTCAGAAGTTAGTTTATATTTAAAAGCAGTTATTGTAAACTCAATTGTATAACATGCTGATCTTTAACAGCAAACATCTGCTTATTCTGCTCAGACATTTATTTTCCCACTTTTCTTCTAACAGACTGTTTTGAATACTGGGTAACAAAAGCATCTCCATGCCATGTTCAATCTGCATGCACATAAAGTCAATGTGTGAGCATTTTCCAGGGACATCACATGGAAGGTCATGTGGTTTTACTACCAGCAGTCTGCCCCAGAGCTGAGATATGTCTCCCACACAGCATAGGTAAACAGAGCTTCATTTTCATGTCTGTGCTTCAAAATGCTCTTCTTTAAGGCACTCCAAGTTGTCTGTAACCTTTGGAATATTGTGTATGATGGAAAAATTATGAGAAACATTGACTTCCAGACCTGACTCTCTAAGGCTGGAAATCAACAGCACACACTGATTGCAGGCAAAAGTCACCAGCCAGGACATGCATAGAAGGACATTGTCACTGGGTTGCATATCTGAAGACCAAAAGTTTAAATGTCCATATTAGCAAATGCCCTTGTCACCTACTATGATGGTGATGGTAGGTTCAAAACTCTAATCTGACAAGCCTCATTGAAACCTGGAAAATAGAGCAAAGCCCAAACAGGTCTTTTCCTTCCAATAATTAGGTCAAGAACTTGAAGCTATCTATCTGGTGGGTGTAATTGTGATGTCTTTAAATTAAAAACAAACAAACAAATAAAACACAAACAAACTGTAAGGAAATTGCCCTTTGCAAATATTACTCGGCTTCTTTACTGACCATTTCTGATTTCAGTGGGATGTATTCAGGCTGCATTAGGATTAACATACTGTGCTGTTCAGAAGAAAAACCTGCAGCAGCTCTTCAGCAGCTGTGGAAGCTGGGAACATAGGAAAAGCAACATGTTTAGTCCTCGAGGGAAGAGGAGGAAGAGGTCCCTCATGTTACTCAACAGCAATGTGAATGGATGAGTAGATGCCATGGCCAGGGGAGGCCCTTCCAGCTGCCAGCCAGAGGAATGGCTGCAGGCAGGGCTCTCCACAGCTCAGTGCCCCATGTCAGGTTGGTGTGGGCACCACACTGAATATAAGAAAATAGTGGCATCCCTACTGACTTATCCCTGGGGGGAGACCAAGGAACAAGTGTGACTGCCATCAATAGATGGTAGGTCTCATGTTGCTTGATGTTAGGCAGTGAGTTAAATTTATGCTGGCTGCCACATGTTCCCTCTCTCGTCAGTGGACCCTGTTGCTGGAATGACTGCTCTGTTTGTTTGCTTATTTGTTTGTTTGTTTGTTTGTCTTGAATGGGGAGAATCATGCTGTGGAAGTGCCTGTTTCTCTCCTTCAGTTAGAGATAGCATCTAGAAGTCTCCCTCAGCTATAGATGTCTACAATGGGCAGATGAGATCCTTCCAAAGCAAACAGTCAGAAAGGGTGGGCTAAGAGCATTTGGGTGACCTAACTAGGAACCTAACCATATCTCTCTAGCAGTTATGAATCACATGGCTGGGGAGGGCTCAAATATTTCTGGGAAACAACATGATTTGGGTTTTACTTGAAAACAAGTAGCAAAAGAGTCATTAAGCAATGCTTGTTCTCTGGTCTGCATCATCAGTGGTGTGTATCATGTCATTCACCCCAGAAGTCCCATTGTCTAATGGAGTGTGGTAGGTTGACCCTGGCTGGATGCCAGGTGCCCACCAAAACTGCTCTATCACTCCCCCTCCTCAGCTGGACAGGGGAGAGAAAATATAACAAAAGGCTCATGGGTCAAGATAATGACAAGGAGAGATCATTCACCAATTACCATCATGGGCAAAACAGACTCAACTTGGGGAAATTAATTTAATTTATTACCAGTCAAAACCAGAGTAGGGTAATGAGAAATAAAACCAAATCTTAGAACACCTTCCCCTCACCCCTCCCTTCATTCTGGGCTCAACTTTACTCCTGATTTCTCTGCCTCCTCCCACTGAGTGGTACAGGGGTATGGGGAATGGGGTTGTGGTCAGTTCATCACATGTTGTCTCTGCTGTTCCTTCCTCCTCAGGGGGAGGACTCCTCACACTCTTTCCTGCTCCAGTGTGGGGTCCCTCCCACAGGAGACAGTCCTCCTCAAACTTTTCCAGTGTGAGTCCTTCCCATGGGCTGCAGTTCTTCACAAACTGCTCCAGCGTGAGTCCCTCCCACAGGGTGCAGTCCTTCAGGCACAGACTGCTCCAGCGTGGGTCCCCCACAGGGTCACAAGTCCTGCCAGGAGCCTGCTACAGTGCAGACTTCCCATGGGGTCACAGTCTCCTTCAGGCATCCATCTGCTCCGGCATGGGGTCCTCCACAGGCTGCAGGTGGATCTCTGCTCCACCATGGACCTCCGTGGGCTGCAGGGGCACAGCCTGTCCCACCATGGTCTGCACCATGGGCTGCAGGGGAATCTCTGTTCCGGTACCTGGAGCACTTCCTCCCCCTCCTTCTTCACTGACATTGGTGTCTGCAGAGTTGTTTTTCTCACATCTTCTCACTTTTCTCTCCACTTCTGTTGTTCCCCCAGCAGTTTTTTTTCCCCCTTCTTAAATATGTTATCACAGAGGCGCTACCACCATTGCTGATGGGCTTGGCCTTCACCAGTGGTGGGTCCGTCTTGGAGCTGGCCAGCATTGGCTCTATTGGACATAGGGGAAATAGCAACTTCTCACAGAAGTCACCCCTGTAGCCTCACCACTACCAAAACCTTGGTACATGGAGACACTGAATGGTACAAGTAGTGGAGGAGGTAGAAAATTAAGGCAAAGGGATTGATGGAAGGATAGGCCTGGGAGCTGCTGGTATGTGTGCTAGCTGGAGAGGCAGAGTACTCCTCTGTACTTCTGTACTGAAAGGGGGCTTCCATTTGTTCCCAGCAACTGCCTAAACTACATTTCTATGCAGCACGTTTCACTTAAAAACAGCTAAGTGAGAGGGAAGGTGGAGATAAAGCATCCTGCTTGATGGTGTTTACCTGGAACACTGCACTGTGGAGGGGAGGAAAGAAGAGCTACATGACAATAGGACTAAGATCAAATAAGGAGGGAGAGGACTTTCTTCTTCTCCTCCCAGCCCTATAGCTGGGGGAGTTTCTTCTCTCATCTTTGAGACAAGGATCACACAAGGACTGCATCCTGCAGGTGCTCTGTTATGCTTTCACCTGCTCAGACAACAAAAGCTCTGTTTTTTCAGAGGTGTGGGTTCCTCAGGATGCAGGAAGGCACATTTTGCAAATCCACCTAGGCATTTATTTTCCACTGCCTGCCTGCATGCTTAGCTTCATAACATCTTAAAAAACCTGATTACACAGGAATTAAATCTTTTTTTCAGGGCTTAATATCTTACCAGGCTGCTAGATGGAATCATTTGATACTAACTCATGTGCCCAGAGCTGTGACAATATTGGAGTCAAGAAGTTAAATGCTGAGTTAAGGAAATAATTTTTTTTCAATGGAGTTGTGGCACTGAAATCTATCTGTCATCCAAAGCTGGAACTCAGGAAAAGTCCAGAATGGCAGAAAAAGTTCTGTACTTCTGTAGAACACCCTCTGCTCTTTCAGGCATAATTTTTCAATCAGAGATCCTCTTGATCAAAAAACATGGCAGGTTTCCAGTAGGATAAACACACCTGATCCTTGTTATTTATAGATAGCCACACAACAGCACCTCAATTATTGAGGGCTGATGAAACCCTCACAGTCCCCTCTGAAGTTCATGCCAGATGAAGGTAATCAACCTTTCTGAAAATCTGGACATATTTATCCTCTAAATGTCAGAGGTAGCTACCTGGAACCCAGTTAATATGGAGTCACAGTAAATTAAAATCAAGAGGCAGCATTCGTGGGTGTTATGACAAGACTTGGCCTCGTAGTCTGGGAGGACAGTTTTTTACCCCTTAATAGATATAGCCAAGGTCTAGAGACAACTGGGCATTTAATTTCCTGTAGAAATCAGTGAAGTTAAACATCTAAACACATATGTGGACCTGGCACAGAGATATATGAAGAATTTCCTTATCTGGGTAAAAATCCAGAGGGTCTCCAGTAGATTATGAGGCAGCCTCAGGCTTCCAAGCTAATGCTGTGCACTGCACTGACCTTTATCAAGCCCACCCCAGGAAACTTTAAGGCAAGGGTGTTGCCACCTCTTCCTAAACAGAGAGGGCAAGTGTCCTTTTGAGTGGCAAGGCATGACAAGCAAAGTCTGAAGATATTACAAGCTGTAAAAGAAAACCTGAGGTACCTAAGTTAGATACCTCCACTGGAGCAACCTCTGTATGCCATCTAAGATGTTTATTCTTACAACAGCCCTTCTGAAGTTGAAAAAAACCTTATTATTTCCATTTATGCAGGCAAGGCAAGGCAAAGGGATTTCCTTAAATACTGACTCTTGAGACAGCATGTGAAGAGCCTAGTCCCCCTTGGCACCCTCACTTGTCAGTGAGCAGCAGAGCACCTGAACTAATCTTGTCTTGGTGTTTGGAACTACCCGTCTCTCTTCATCAGCAATGCTGGGGGTGGACAAGGAACCACTTGAATTAGCACTGGAAATTTAACAGGTTCGGCTTCCCCTCTGCTGAATTTCATTCAGGCCAGTTTCTGTGGCGAATCGCTCAGTCAATGTGTTCACCAGCACTAGGCAGCACCTTAACTGCTGAGAGATTGGTGCTTTCTAGAGAGAACTTCACTCAGAGCAATATGAATGTAGAGTGACAGGGTTCACTAGAGCTGCACTTTTTTAGGAGGCAAAACCAGGACATATCCAGAGTTGTTTCTCAGGGAATTCAATTTCTTTTAGCTCTAATGTTGCATCACAGAGAAGTCTACCATGGCGTGGGGCACAGGAGATGCAAACCTCATCTGTACAGGTTTTTCAGATCTATTTTCTATGAGTAATGTCAGCTGTTGTACTTCTTTCTAGTGGCTTTTGATGACATTTTGAGATTTTTCCTATTCCCAGTAGAAAAATTCCAACTCTTATCTTCTCAGCTGCAAGTATTTTTTTAAGACCAGTTTATAACCAAATGTACATAAACCTGAGCCCTGACTGGATATTCTTAATCTAATGACAATCCCACTGATATAAATGAAAGTCTGTGTCTATCAGCAAGACAGGACACTGCTAAGCAGATGATGTAGTTAGCCTGAAATGTAACTCTGATCCTGCCATTCACATTAGCATACTTGTACCCATATCTTGTGCAGTCTTGGCAGACAGGTATCTGAGTCCATCCAAGGGCATCATTGTAGGGTTTAGACTAAAATATCTATTTTAGCTGCAGTGCCCCAGCTGAGACTGAGCCTATGTTAAGTGATGTACAAACACATAGTCAAAGAATTGATGTCTGAAGTCCATGGCAGCACTCTGTGAACCTGGAAAAAAATGTGAAACGTCTTTCTTCTAGCTGATGCACTGCATGGAAACCACACTATGGAGAAAATTTTACACCCGGGCCTCATGTTGACAGAACAGACATGCAGATGGGGTACCTACCTAACCTAACTTAACCTAACTTAACCTAACTTAACCTAACCTAACCTAACCTAACCTAACCTAACCTAACCTAACCTAACCTAACCTAACCACACCACCTAAAATTTAAATGGAGCAAGAAAATCCCTTCCCAGATGAAGGTACACACTAACCCAACCAACAAAGGTCTTTGTCTCTACAGATTGACCTGCTTCATATCCTTCTCTATTAGGACCCAGCTCATCAGTCTTATTTTTTCTGCTGCATTCTGATGTCTTCTTGCATCTGCACCGCACTGGTACACGATCCTGACTGCTCTCCCTCCTTCCACAACATGCAGGGTTCAGCTACAATGTTAATGTAATAAGACTACTGTTGTTAACACAAGTTAGTTGTAACTTGTTATGGAAAAAGTCCGATAGCTAAACATAGCTTGAAAGTTTGAAGAACTACTTCTTTGTGAATAGAGGGAACTGTAAATATGTAAACAAAGAACAGGGTAACATATGTGATCACAGAATTTAATTCTAAAAAAGTTTCTTGCTCTTGCTTGACTTTCTAGGTGACCACCAGATTGAAGAGTACATGTTGTAACATTTAGAAAACACACACTGGGGATGGAGAAGGTTTTCCATTTGTTTGTTCTGTCTGTTAAAATTATACTGTGGTTTCTGAATCATAAATCATGTAGTGGAGATGGAGTTGTATTAGCTGTGCTACACAACCTCCCTCCTGCACATAAATTCCCTTTAATCCATTTGTACCCTATGCTGGAGTTAATACCTCCACGTGCATATTCTCCAGTCGGTAAACACAGAGCAGGTGAAATCAGGAGGAAATTTAAATGAGATCAAAAGATATGTTCAAAAGAAGGGCTTAAGCCATCTGGAATCCCTCAGAGCTGCCAGCGACACGAATGAGACCCGCTGGCATCTTAAGTGGAATTTCTTGCTTCCCTTTCTTCTGGAGCTGGAGGAAGTTCAAATGAACACTGGGCTAACAGTTGGCACTCTCTTTGTGAGAAGGCGCATTGTTTGGAGAGGTGAGGTCAGGCGCAGATTTCAAGAACGCCCAGATTCAGACCCTGAAAGGTTACTGCTTTTGTTTAGGAAGCTCTTCAACGCAGAAAAAGTGGATTACTCTCTTTTTTTTCCATTGTTCCTTAATATACTTTGACTTGTCCTACATCTTTCTTTAACTGAAGCAGAACAAATCTAGGAAGGCCACAGGAAAATTTGATTGGCTTTTTGTTTGGAAAGTCTCTTTATTTAAAGGAAGCAAAATAAACAAAATAAGCCCCAAGCCTTTGATTTCAGAAAAACTGGTCTGGCTACACAGTCAGTAAAGAAGCTATGGACTGCCCTGCTATGATTGGAATAATGTGTGCAATTCCATGACAGAGTGAACAGGATTGGAGATCTAAAGTAAACAAATACACATCTTTAGTCCTAAAGTCAAAACTGCAATTACAGGGAGCCACGTACTTCAAACAAACATCCAACGACTTTTACATACCGGGAAGGAACACTGTGCTCCTCTCCTCCTCGCCCTAGGCTTTCAAAACAGGGTTGGCAAAGGGATGCTTAATGCAACATATTTAACACATTCAAAAATGGCTTCAGCTCTATCTTTTAGGTGAACTGAGTATCTCAAACTTTGTCTCGAACACTGCATTCAGAAAGATGCACTCTTGGGAAACTGGGACACTTCATTACAGAAGCTATTGTGAATGTACTCTGTGGGAATGGGTTTTTTTTGGGTAAGGAACAGGAGAGTTCACAGAAGTCTTAGGTAGAAGGGGAGCAGGCTGTTCCTGATGGACTGCCAAAGGATGGCAAGGGGATTTTCAAGCGTGTCTTTTTATCTAGGTGCTGAGACACCCCAAATCTAATATAGATCTTAGGTACTTCTATGCTGAATTTCAAATATATCTGAATGGGCCTGGATTTGCCCTAAATTTTACCCCTCTTTTATGCTGCCTGGAAGTGAGACACACCCCCTGACCCTCCATGTGCATCTCTTAGAGATAACCCAAGCCGGTATATCCCTAGACTACAGCCAGAAGAGGCACAGCTGGGTCTGTATCTGTTCAGCCAGTGCCTACAGGACCTACCACAGTGCTTGGTGATGGTGGTACAGCTAACGCTGAATCCAGCACTGTGCCCCAAAATGCAACATGGAACACAGAAGCATCATGATGGTGTGGGCGTGCAGATCAGGGTCCCAGAATACAGGCCTCCAGCCTGCTCCTGAGGAGAGTGTAGATGCAGTCTTTAGTCTGTATTTATTTTGGCCTCAGCATATAAAAGCTGATATTTGCATGAGATATTAGAAAATATTTCATTATAACAGTGTCTCTGAAGTGGAGACCACATTTTGGAAGAGCTCATAAAGCAAAGCAAAATAAAAAAATCCTTTCATGTCTCCAGGAGAGACTTAAGTAAACATACTTCTATCATAACTGAAGCCCACAATAACCTGTGTGTGCTGAGCAGTGTTTCATAACCTAGGAAGTAATAATTTCAGTTTTAGAAACCCAGGAATACTGCATCAACCACACACATTCCTCGAAAACAGATACCTTCCTCTTCAGAATGCATGTTGTAAATCCAGATAGACTTTCACTAGAACACACAAACATATCCTTCAGTAGCAGACTGAATTTTAAAAAAACCTTGCTGTTTTAAAATGTCTCCTATTCTATAGGACTCTTTTTTGGTTTTAAATAGAAGAGCTATATGCACTAGTGGCATTCAACTGGCAGCCAGAAATTGTCTTGCTGAAAACAAAGAACTTGCTAGAAAAGCAAGTCCTTCAGCAAGTTCTCTAGTTCGTACTACTAAAAACATGGATATGTACAAGTAATTGTAAAAAGAATGGACTACATCCTCTGATGTTCTGTAAAAGCTAAAGTAGTAAAAATTCAGAATTAAGGGAATAAACAATGTTTGGGTTAATAAGAAAGGAGCCTGTGAAGCAGGGGAGTGCTTGCAGCAGGAGAAATCAACCATAGCTGGGTAGAAACTGTAACAGGTAAAATGCATTTGAGCAAGGCCAAGACCAGATGCTGTAGGTGGAACCCAAACACTGATATCAATTGTGCACCAATTCTTTAGTGCTCTCTTGCTCACTGAGACATAACAGTCCTCTCTTTTCCAGGACTTTAATATTTTTAAGTTCAGTGTTTAATGTGAAGAAGGCTATAAATTTTTTCTTCTCTACTTTTTGCCATGAGAAGAGGAAGCCCATCTGTTGCAGCTCAGATTTCACTGTCACGTGAGAAACTCACCCATCATCCAGTCTGAGGTGGGCAGGAAGGGAACAAAAGAATGAGTTCGGGGAAGTAGAGGAGATATAAGCCTGAGAAGCACCAGGTAGTCTTAAGATCCTACCTGAGTGAAAGGTGCTCTTAGGATCTTTAGGGGGCATGGACTCTATGGAAAACACCCTACAGAAAAGCCAAAGAGTGGGATGCCAGCTCAAGGGAGACAGTAGGTTGTTTTGTGATTGTTTTGACACCTTGGACAGGGCAGGATTCACTCTGGATGTGCAACTACTCCCCATCCTTTTCTGAAGTGGATATATAGAAAACTTGGTTTCTGAAAAACCAAGAGAGAACATTAACCCAGACACTCTGCTAAAGATCACTTAGACTGTCTGTCTCCACCCCATGGGCCCACAGCCAAACAGCTCAGTGTTTCAAAAAAGCAGCAGCTCTTCCCCATTTTATCCCCACTCTTCTGCTGTGCCCAGACAGATGCTGCACTTCCAGATTCTCACTGTGTTTGGTGTTTGTTGCAGTAACCTGTGATCTTAGTTAACTTACTAATGCAGCTAAAAACCAGTGTGTTTGCTGGGTTAGTCAGTTGTTGCAATTCACAGATGTGTCTGTCATATTCCAGGGTAGGTGTTAAAGTGAGGTAAGCAGATGGACATGAAAAGAATGAGACAGACTCACTGAATTACAGAAGGGCTGAGGTTGGAAGGGACCTCTGGAGGTCATCTGGTCCAACCCTGCTGCCCAACCAGGGCCACCTACAGCTGGTTGCCCAGGACCATGTCCAAATGGCTTCTGATTATCTCTAAGGATGGAGACTCCACAGGCTCCCTGGGCAACCTGTGCCAGTGCTCAGTTTCACTCACAGTAAAAAAGTGTTTCCTGGTGTTCAGATGGAGCCTCCTGTGTTTCAGTTTCTGCCCATTACCTCTTGTCCTGTTACTGGGCACTACTGAAAAGAGCCTGGCTCTGTCCTTTATGCACCCTCCCTTCAGGTATTTATATACATTGCTGTGATCCCCTGTGAGCCTTCTCTTCTCTAGGCTAATGTGTTGGCTTGACCCCAGCCAGCAGCCAAGCACCCACACAGCCACTTATTCACTCCCCTCTCCCAAGGGATGGAGAGAAAATAGAAGGAAGGCAAAAAGACTTGTGGATTGAGATAAAGACGGTTTAATAAGTGAAGCACAAGCTGCATGCCCAAACAAAGCAAAATAAGGACTTTATTCACTATGTCCCATCAGCCTCCTCCTGGTATGCAGGGCCTCAGCATGCATGATGGTTTCTTGGGAAGACAAACACCATAACCAGAATGTCCCTACTTGCTCCTCCTTTCCTTGACCTCTTATTTCTGAGCATGACATTGCATGGTAGGGAATATCCCTGTGGACAGTTTGGGATCTGCCTCTGCTGTCCTGTCCCAGGTGTGTCCCCTCCCAATGTCTTGCCCACCTCCAGCCTGGGGGGCAGGGTGGGAAAAAAAGAAAGCCTTGACACTGACCAAGCACTGCTTAGCATTAGCCAAAACATCACAGTGTTATCAACGCTAAATTTAGTCACAGATTTAAAACACAGCACCATATGGACTGCTATGAAGAAAATTAACTCCATCCCAGCCAGACCCAGTACAGCTAGACAGTCTCAGCTCTCTCAGCCTTTCCTCATAGGAGAGATGTTCCAAACATCTTTGTGGCCCTTAGCTGAACTGACTCCAGTATGTCCATGTCTCTCTTGCACTGGGGAGCCCAGGACTCGACCCAGCACCCCAGGTCTGTCTCACCAGTGCTGAGCAGAGGGGAAGGATCACCTCCCTCGACCTGCTGGCAACGCTCTGCCTGATGCAGCCCAAGAGGCTGTTGGCTGCCTTTGCCACAAGAGCACATTGCTGGCTCACGGTCAACTTGGTGTCCACCAGGACCACCAGCTCCTTCTCTGCAAATACGCTTTCCAGCTGGTCAGACCCCAGCACATACTGGTGCCTGGGGTCTGTAAAACTGCCACACAAGATGGCCTAACAAGAGACATGGTACTGCAGTTATTTCTCTAGTGGGAGTGGGAGGGCTCATAGTTTTCAAACAGAAGGAAAAAAAATAGCTGTCCCAGATACCTTGCTGGATACTTTTTGCATATGAGGAGATCGTGACTGTGTGTAAAAATGGAAACTTATTCACAGTTTCTGTTAAGGATGTAGAGAGTAGACTTACAGTTCCTGGCTAGACACTGTATCTACAGAAGATTCAACCTACCAGTAGCACTAAGGTTCTCTCTCTCTCAGTAACTTCAGAGGATTTCTGCCAATTAGATATCCTGAAAGTCAATCTCTTGTATCTAGCATGTTTTACTTTGTACAAGCCAATCAAGAGACCTACAAAAGTATATCAAACTTTTCTGTCTATTGAAAATCTCTATGTCTGATTTTCTTGATGTGTGGATGGTTAGAAAATGTTTTATATTGTGCCTAATTGATACTATGTCCATGGCAAAAGAACTCAAGTTTTGGTGAGGCAAGAGGTTTGGATGATGATTGACTCCTACAGGACCTATCTGCAACATTCAGGAAGGAGAAAATAAGGGTTTAGAGGATCTCGTGCTGCAAATATGAGTTTTTCCTTCACTTCTGAGAATCATAGGCAACATCTGAGTTCAAGTATTACATCCAACATGGGAAGGAGTTATATTTACCCCTCCTGTTGACACAGAGGCCATTCACAGAAGTAGGAGGTAGTGGTAGTTTAGGAGCCAGTGATCATGATTTCATTACCTTTGTTCTGTGTAACTAGAACAGAGTCCAAACCAGTAAACTATATACATTCTTGGGGCCTGAAAAGGGCCAACTTTCTACCAAGCTGAAAACAATTGACTGAAGTCAGTTGGGATATGACTCTATAAAGAAAAATGTTAATTAGAAGATATTTAAGAATATTTCACTAGAAGTTAAGAAAGCCACAATACCACAACTGGAAAAGAAGGCTGTGGTGGTTACAAAATAATCTGATTTAGAAGGAGAGCAAAATAAGCTAAAAACATTTTTTTTTAAAAAAAAAAGAAGAAATTAATTAAAGGATGAATTGATAACAAGGAATAGAAATTAGGAACTATGAACTGTAAAAATCTAATAAGAGAAACAAAGATACACAAGTAGAATTTTATGGCTGGTGTGTCTAAGAACAAAAAAGGACTTTCCTTAGTAGACAAAAACAGAGAAGAAGCCTAACCATGGTGCTGGTTTATTACTGAAGAGAAGTGGTGGCGTTGCTGCTGTAGAGGGCAGTGATTTATTCTGTATTTGGGAAGAGAGCCCACGGAGAGCAACTGTTTCCCAATCCCTTCACAAACACATTTGACCTTGAAGATTTAAATCCTCCCATGTCTAGACTTTAATCCTCCTATATCTTTTCTTGTCTCTGTTTTCCCTTTCTACACTCAACCAGTCATGCTCAGTTCTTTTCCACTTTCTACCTCAGTCTCATGTCATAGGCTGACAGGAAAGCAAAACCCAAGGCTAACTCCTTGCCTTACTCATGCAGCCTTCATATAACTTTCCTGTCTTCAGAAGACTCGGCTGAGTTTAGCGAGCATCCTTTTGAAAACAAGCTAAGCCCTCAGCAAGTGTCTGCTGACACCATTTCTTGTCCAGCTTCAAGTGATGCCGGGAGAGCCACTAGAGCTCCCCAGATCCATTTGTCCTCTCCCTGACCATGTGTGATGTATATACCCCTTTGGAGAAGGCCCTGTAAGTAATATTGATCCAGACAGGCTAGCAGAAAACAGATCCTGCTGCAATTTTTTTAACCTTAAGGCTGTAAGGCCACTTTTTTGCCTTATATTACTAATGACTGGTTAAGGTGTCATACCAGTGCCAAGGGAACATGGCAGTGCATATGCGAATTAGAAACTGGGTAAATTAGGTGTAAATGAAAGTGGAAGGATCACTCTCAAATGACTCCCCAGTACTGCAAGGTCCTGTACTCAACCCTGCTCTAGTTAACATTTTTTCAGCAATGACTAAAAGAAAGAAAATGGGAGATGGAGAGTCTCAGAAACCACACAGACACCAAGAGGCATTATCTGAGTCCTGCGGGCAGTAGCTAGATCTTATCTCCTCTGCCAGCTGGTGTTGTGGGTACCGTTCCTTCCCACAAAATCCTGTAGGAATCTGGGTTTCCAAATCTCCTAACCCCCCAGTTCCTCATTTCTGTGGCAGAGCATAATTCAGAGGGCAGATGAAGGAGAAAAAGCCTGTTTGGCTGACGGGACAGGGCCTCCCCAGGACACATCTATAGGGATGGACCTCACACAGAGCCCAGCCACAGGGCTTCTCATGCTCCCTCAGCAGAGAGCACAGGTTTGAACCCAGTTTCTTGCACCTTATAAGATGGCACTCTACAGCTGGGACACAGTCTGCTCTGAAGTGGGCTTCTCTCAACCTCTCCTGTTGAAAGAGTTTCTATTTGCTTAAATTAATTACATATTTGTTTGGACAGAACTAAAAGCATGGAGAGTCAGAGATGAGCTGTGAGAACAACTAAAGGCTATCTGCAGTTAGATTAAGGCAGAGAAAGCTGAAATTGTATGTTCATACCTACATAGGTATATCTGTGATTGGAAGGTGCTTCTCCTCTGAGATGATGTTAGGGATTTACATTTAAATAAATTCAGAAAATAAGGCCCACCATCATATTAGCATGACTGCCATCATCTGAAGGGATTGCCCATCCCTGGAAATGAGGCTTTGCAGAAGAACAGGGCTGGTTGGATTTCCCCCTGTGGTCTGCTGTAGTTCAAAGGGGGAGGTCTTATGACTATGTTAGACAAAGAATCAGACAAGATTATCACAGTGGTCTGTTGTAGTCTAATCACATATGGTGGAAGATAACAATTCACCTAGCGTTACCTCTCACTGAAGTAACTCCCCACATTTTTGGTTTTAACATTTTGTAGACTTGTAGATTTGCAGGCTCCTACATAGTTTACACTCAGAAATATTCACAACTATTCTCAGCTTCCCCAGACAACCTCCCTTCCCTTCTCTCTCTGGCTTCCCCATTTGTTCTTCCAAGGAAAATGTCTTTCATCCACTTTTTTGTTAAAGCTTTGAAATTTGAAAAGAGCAGATAAAAGAAAAATATCCTTGAGTTTGGACTAAACCAACCAGAAAACTGAGCAGAGCTTTGCCAGGAACACTGGACAATTTAAATAGATGACCTAGCTGGAGGCTCAGGGTGCCAAGGAAGGTAAATAACATGGCTGTCTCTTTTTCAGTTCTCTAAGGTGGATTTGTAAACCACCAAATGATAAAAAAACCCTTTCTGATATTTTGGAGGGAAGAAGGGAAGAACTGTCAAGACAAGCTAATTATTTACACTTTCACAACAGCAAAGGGGTTCAAAGCAGTTAATGTGGATTAAACACACAAAACAATCATTGCTTTAAACTCACAAAACCACATCTCACAGACAAAATCCAAATCAGCCATGCTATGACCAGAAGGGCAAAATCTCAGAGACTGGTAAGCACCATCTCAGAAATACATGGACCGTATAAACTCTGCTGACATGTAACAGGGACCCAGTAAAGACCCTTCTTTGGGCTGACAGTGACTATAATTTTTTTTGGTGGGGGACAAAGATTTTTAATGGCATCCTACACTTCTGGCACCTTCACAACTGTTGTTTGCTACAATGGAAGTTCTCTCTCCTCTAGAATGAAAAATTTGACTGATGTTTAAAACCTTAGGGATGGAGTGTAACAGAAGTTGGTCAATAAGCTGCATGACTAAGCCTGACTTCTCCCTTTTCAGTTACAGATGGACTTACAGATGTGGAAATGTCATGACTACATAACAGCCACAATGCTCATTAACATTTAACAAAGAGTAAAAAATACTTCGTTTATGCCATTGGCATCATTTCCGTAGTCTCAAGGACATTGAAAGCATGAAGCAAAATTCTCTTATTAATTTCATATGATGATCTCTGCTCAAGTACTTTCCTTTTCTACTGTGTCTGAAACTCCTCTTGAAATCAGCAAGGAGTATCTGCCTCATAAGAGACATAGTCAAAATCTCAAGCCAAAATCTGCATCCTCTGGTGAATAATTCACCAGAGACAATTGCGCTGTTAAATCCTCAAATATCTTGGTCTTCCTATGACTACAACAGTTTTATGACAAGGAAGGATCTTCATTTGTTCCAATGAAGAACTTTCAATTGAATTTTGAAGAAAAAGTAGAAATGTTACCAAAAAAAATGCACTATGAGGATGAGAAACTGTCTAAACTGAGGCAAATAAGTTAAAGCTAGAAAGGAAATAAACTTGAGACATTCAATTTTAAGATAATTACACACAATGTCAAAGGGCAGGGATTAGAACAACAGATTTGTGTTGAGACATGCTCAGGAGAAGGAAGTTTATTCACATATGATACAGGACGATCCATATACTGTGAAATGATGAAAGATTACAACTAACATGCCAGAAGCATGACTGAATGCAGAACTTTCAGAGATAGGGCACATCTTACCATAAACTAAATTATGTGTTTTTCAAAAGTAAATAAACATATATAAAATTGATAGTTCCAGCTTTAGTACACAAGTAACAAAATATATAATTAATCAGACACTAGAAGGAACAAAATCCCACAGTTATTACAAAATTGTAAAATTCTCTAAAACAGTGCCACTTATGGACATAGGAGATTACCAGCTTGTACCCAAGAGGAATTTTTTTTTGGTTTGAATTGGTTGTTTTTGAAGTAAACAATTTTTATGACTGTGTGTGAGCGTGGAGATGATGGTGTCTGGGTTCAGCTTCTTGTTGGCTTTGGCTTACTGTGCTGTACTGAGCAAGTCAGTTAACCTCACTGCGCCTGTGTGTCTCAAATGACAAAACATCAGTAACATCTATCTGTGCAACCTTGAGACTGTACTGCAAATTCTTTGGTTGTCATTTCCTATCAATATCAGGCTTGCCGTAATGAAATGCCAATTTTTTTTGATCCTTCTTGATGTCATAGTATACTATAGCTAGAGCAGTAACAGTAAGGATAGCAATCATGGCATGCAGAGATCTATACGCTCTCCAGCTGTGCAATTCATTCCTTAACAAAACAAACAGAAAAATGCCTGTTCAATGTTACTATTATTTTTTTACCTTTAGAGTAGCTGAGCTAATACTAATAACCATGAATAACCCACTCTGTGATGACTGCTGGTGATTAAAAAGACACTAAACCAACCTTTCTAGCAGATAACTCTCAAGGAATATCTGTCTCTACAAGAGGCTACAACAGCCCATAATACATTCTGATAAAGAATAGTTAAAGCAGCTGGTTAATGAGATGACTGCTAAGCAATAGTGTTAACAGGGTGAGTGACCTTCCTCCATCTGTCAGGAGCTATTTCCTTCAGTGTTTTTATCCTATCTATTGTTCGGTTATATACTTGCTGTGCAATATGTAATTACAGGTTTCTACCCACAACTACCATTAATGATAATGTCAAGGAATGATGCAAGGTCGTGGAGGAGCTGAGATGAACATGGAAGAGAAGGGCTAGAAACAGAGAACTGGGGGAAAACCTCGTGGGAGAGCTCCAGAGAAAGTGGAGTTTGCTGCAAACACAGTGGAAACCTTTAGGGTTTCAACCAAGAACAAGAGCTCCACCCCTGCCAGGAGGCAACAGGAGAATCAGGAAGAGAAAGGAGTGGAAAATAGCTATTTTTTTTAATGATTCAGGGTCAAAGGGAAGAGATTTAATGACAGAACATAAATTCATTAGAATACCCCTGTTGGGTTAACCCAGGGCTTCCCCTGGCCCAGGCTATGACACTGGCCAGAGATGCTGAGGTTTAAGAACAGGGTAAACACAGTGATATTTTCCCGGTGTATTCTCCAAGTGACCAGCAGCCCTGGAGACAAAGGTGACGTCTTACATCTAAGTTAACTAGAGAAAGTGACCCTGCCTACAGGCTCTGCTATAGATATTTTAATAGCATTGTACTCCTAGAAAGAATAAAACTTTCGGAAAATACCTGTTTTGTAAGGGATAGAAACATTAAGTTTTTACCTGAATCTGAGCTTTTGAATCAAATATGCATAATGGGAATTACAATGGGAATCAAAGAACAACACCCCACCTCCCCAGAAAAGTATTTACTTGCGGAGTCTGACTTAACCTTGGCAAAAGCCATTTGCAATTGCTGTGCTTGGAGGTTAAGACCAGCTTGAAAGTTTTGGAGAGGAAACTAGAGACTGCTGCAGTGCACTGAACCAGCAAACCACAGATTCATAGAAACATGCAGAGGCAAAATAAAACTTAAAAAAATGCCAGGATTAGTTTGCAAGAAACAAAGGGACAGATTGCACAGGGTAAGGGAGTAAACATGCTCCTAAGCAATATCCAGCCTTTGGATATTGCCATTTTTCCAAGAAACAAAACCGATTTTCGTATATACATATACCTTAAAAGTGCAAAATTATTCTCTGCACAGTGCGTTACCTGTAGAAATGGTTCAGGAGACAATTGCTTCCAGTAAGTAGACAGCCTTCTGGAATATCAGTGAGGCCTGATCTGGGGAAAAATGTCACTTTAGCCTTAGAAGCAGGAGGAGGGAAGTCATTCACCCCATGCCCCTTGTCATCACAACATGCCTCAGTTATTTTTGAGGGTGGACAGGCAATCCCATGAACCCAGCAGTAGGTAAGCCACTCTCTGGCTCTGCATGTCCAAGGCAGGTTGGAAGAGGATCAAAGCTTCTTTATGTCTGAGATAAGGATCTAGATATCCACGGATGGGAGCAGTAAGCAAGCAAAGGTATCTGAAATATGAAATGAAGTAAGCCCAGTCTTCTTCAACAGAGAAAGCCTATAGGAGTGATCAAATGTATGAGGAGGCAGGTGTGAATACGTATCGGTTGGGTACATTATACAGAGTGGAGAGAGTCTTTGTATCTAATTCAAGAAGTAATCAGATATGCATGGTTTTCTCTTAATTTTCCTCTGTCTTTGCTGTTTATATTTAGTACTTCTGTTTCTTCTACACTTCCCTTATTCTGGCTGGTGCCAGCATGACTTTGGAGTATGGTAGACACCAAGACGACTCTATCTATAGACATGAGGGTGGCAAGGCACTTCCACAGTGCCCACCACAACCACTTATTCTTTACAGAACCACACAGGAAACAAAATATTCCTCTACTTCTCCATATGAATATTTGTGCCTTAGTAACTCTGAGGAAGCAACTGGTAGAGGTGTCTTTCAGGGACAAATATTATAGAGGTAAGCATCCTGGAAAAGTGATAGCAAAGAGAGGACCTGAGTTCAGGAGGTGCTACGAGAACATGCAACACTGAAATTCAGTAGGAAAGTTTCCAGACAGAACAGTATTTTCCCACCCTTGTAACTGGATCAAATGTCTTTAAAGCTGATCCCCAAAGGATGCTCCTTGAGCTTACAAGCCTGTTGAACCTGTCTACCCATCGTGGCTCCCATGTGCAGCAGCAGCAGCATATGAATGATGCAGAACACATCAGGAACTCCTTTCCTGCACACCAAGAAAAATCAACTGCTAAGTCCATTGCTCTGTATCAGTTTCTTCACTGTATGAACTATGAGCCCCTTTGATGTAAAGTTAAAGTAGCCTTTGGTGTCTTAGAAGATTATCTAACAGAAAGCATGAATATTATGCTCATTGGTTAGAGTGTTGATCTTTCTCTCCTGAGAGATGTAGAAATCCTTCCTGATACTCAGAAGTGAAGTGCAAATCCCACACTGATCAGAAAAGTCCTAAGGAAATGTAGTTAACAAGAATGCACCTCTCAGTCTTTCTGCTCATAGTTATGGCACAGTTTTATGTGAACTTCAAAATGCCTTTCTAGGAAATAGGACACCATCTATAAACCCCTCCAAAATGCCCTTCACTTTTACTCCTGTGTGACCAGGTCACCGTAGTAGAAGTTACTTAAAGAAAATCCAAGAACTTTCAAACTTATGTGGACTAGTGCTCAGAAAGAAAAGAATGGAGGGTGTTGATGGATAGACGGCTGAACATGAGCCAGCAGTGTGCCCAGGTGGCCAAGAAGGCCAATGGTATCCTGGCTTGTGTCAGAAATAGCGTGGCCAGCAGGGACAGGGAAGTGATCTTGCCCCTGTACTCGGCACCGGTGAGGCCGCTCCTCGATTACTGTGTTCAGTTTTGGGCCCCTCACTACAAAAAGGACATTGAATTACTCGAGCGTGTCCAGAGAAGGGCAACGAAGCTGGTGAAGGGTCTGGAGCACATGTCGTACGAGGAGCGGCTGAGGGAACTGGGGTTGTTTAGTGTGGAGAAGAGGAGGCTGAGGGGAGACCTCATCACCCTCTACAACTACCTGAAAGGAGGTTGCAGAGAGCTGGGGATGAGTCTCTTTAACCAAGTGATAAGCAATAGGACAAGAGGGAATGGCTTCAAGTTGCACCAGAGAAGGTTTAGACTGGATATTAGGAAGCATTTCTTTCCAGAAGGGGTTGTTAGGCGTTGGAATGGGCTGCCCAGGGCAGTGGTGGAGTCCCCATCCCTGGAGGTGTTTAAGAGTCGTGTTGACATAGCGCTGAGGGATATGGTGTAGTTGGGAACGGTCAGTGTTAGGATAATGGCTGGACTAGATCTTCAAGGTCTTTTCCAACCTAGATGATTCTGTGATTCTGTGGAAAGGAGAGCTGTACTGGTTTCTCTTTCAGCTGTGGCTTGACACCTGAAGATATATGTGATGTGATGCAATGCAAAGGCTCTTTTGGAGGCAGCTCAAAGCGGCATAAGATAAGCCTTGCTGCTCACTGTGTGATCTGCCAGCTTTTCTTGACCACAGGGTGGGAACTTCTGGTCTAGCTCCTTACAGAGGCTCCTTGCAGTTCATTTCCCAGAACATAATATCTGAAACAAGTGGGGATCTGAGTCTGCTTTCTGGAGCAGGTTACATCATTTGTTGTTTTGGGATGCTTAGGAGCAAGGCACCCATTCTAGAGAGGAGAGAGAGAGAAGCTTTGAAGAGGGTCCAAGCCTCCATCCATCAGGGAGCGACAACTGCCCTGAAAATCGTAATGGAGGTATTTGTCCTCGGAGCATCCTCAGATACGTGTCCCTGCCAAAGAACCCCAAGCAAAATAAAGGAAGACATGTTTAGATAATAAAGACAAAGAGGTTTAGCCACCTCAGAGTTGAGGTTGACAGGGGTCAGCAGGCAAGCAAAACAAAGGAATGTGTAGAAAAATTGAACAATTTGGTTTTGTTTTTGCTTTTTTCTATTATTCTTCAGATTTATATTCTTTTCTTTTTCATTTGTTCTACTGCCATGTTGCAGGACACCTCTTCCCCTACTCAAATTCCAGCCATGCCTTGGATGGCCTTTTTTCCTCTCCTGTCCCAGGGGCGTTCCTGGCAGCTTGTTAATTAAGTAGAATCCCTGTGCTGATAAATTTCCTGTCGGTGCCATTGTGAAATACTGAATAACATCAGAAACTTCCTCTAAACTGAGCAAATAGTTGGATCCAAGTCAGAAAGCTTTCTGTTGAACCCGAGACGCCTGTGAGCAACAAAAAAAAAAAAAAAAAAAAAGGGAGAGATTGTTTTCTGCTGAAGTCACAGCAAACAATTGACTGACTTTCAGCTTATTGCGGAAAGGAAGGGTAAAATTTAATGGAGAATGAGAGCTTATATACCTATTCTTCTTCAAACTAAAAGCCAGTCTATCTCTTAATGGCTTCCTTATTTACTTAATCTGGTATTGTCTCGCCAGTCATCTCATCTTTCACTTCTCTGAGCATCCTAACTTGGGAGATCGGTTAAATTCTGTCTTTGTTAGAAACAACAACAAACACCAGAAAACACTGGTATTTTCTAAGAAGGACCAAAATCTACCTGAGATTTCAGGTGAATCCAAGTATCTATTCTGTGGGCAACTCAAGTTTTTGTTGTGCTGAGCCTGCAGCCTCGTTAGCAAAAGCCAGAAGCCCACCTGCTCTGTGGATAGCTTAGCTCTCAGACAAACCTGCTCATTACAGAAAGGCACTTGTATATTGTGTGCCAAACGGAGGAAGGACAAACTCCTACTCCCTTCTCTAACAGTCAAGTTTGGGGAGCAAAACAACCCCACACTTCTCCCAAAAGTAAAATGCCAGAGGATTGGGGTGTTCCAAGTCAGTTGAGGATGGGGGTTTTTTTTACAATACAGAACATGTTATTTGAGTTAGATCACATAATGTAAACATTGTAAAAACAGAAGCTGAAAATAGCAATATTTCATTAAAAATGTGAGTGTGAGGTGTTGTCAATGCTTCTAGGTTGTTTTTTTTTTTTTTTCTCTGTTTCATTTTCACTAAATCTAGCAAAATCCATCCAGAACATTTCAACCCCCTTCCTCACAAAATATTAGTCCACTTTTCCTGTCAGCTCTATACTCCACTCTTCAGGACCAAATTGGCTTTGTTTCATTCAGTGCTATACTTTTATACAGGTATAATCTCTTAGTGATTAATGTACCAGTAGGCAGTGCTCAAAATCATACTGTCAGCTTCCCCTTTTTTTTACAAGTATTAGAGATCTGTGCAGCTCTACAGAGACCTTGCCCTGTGTGGCTCTTCAGCTTTCCTACACAGAGCTCTGTGACTGCCAGATAAAGAGATTTTGCTCGTCAGCTTGGTGATGTTTTTCAGCAGCAAACGGTAGTCCAATTTCTTCTAAACTTTCTGCTGTTTAGCAGTCTGGTCACAGACTTAAACCTGATGTGGTAAATCAGGGTGGCCCAACAGCAGCTGCCACTGGGGCCAGATGCCAGTTTTGGGACACCCACTCCCCACAGGCTATGTTATTGACGGTGGTGGTTCCTGGCTGGATGGATGCTGATGGGATGGTCCATCCCCACAAATCCTCTTCCTTTCTTTGTTGTCCTGTTCAGCCTCCCGCGGCCACTGCTGTGCTGTCTAGGTCACGGGTCTAAGCCACTACAGGGTGTTGTGAGGATAAAGCCAGGGAGGCAGATTTCCTATACTTCAGCCTTAAAATCATACTCTCTGGTGAAAACATACAGAAAATGCAGGAAAAGGAGGCGCTTGCCTGCTAGGGCAGTATTCCCAGGCTCAAGAGCAGCTCCCCATCTCTTCCAAAGACAAGAGCAATGGAATAGATGGAGGCATCCCACTGACCAGCTTGTCATAGCTGAAGAGCTGGACAGAATCCACAGCTCGAGCTGGAAACTTGGCCTGATATAGAGGTACGATGTGCCCAGGGAGGACGGCCAAGAGGCATCTTGATCTCACGTTTCAGCTCCCTTCAGTAGGCACAAGGATCTTCCAAATACTAAGAAGGAATCCATCCTTCCTCAGCTGAGATCACCGTTTGAACGCAGCTAAGGACCTAAGCTGACATCCTCTTCCCATACTGACGTGGCCTCAACTTAAAACAAGAGCCTGTGGTGCAAACAAACTAAAAATCTGCATCGTGGCAACATTGCATAGGATTTCAAAAGCCAAAGAGAGCCTGGCAATACATCCCAGACAACATACTCATATTGCAACACTTACTCTGAGAGTAATAACTTCAGGGTTAGAGCATACGAGGCATTCTCCACCCCAGTCCATTCTCTGCATGGGAGTAGTGAGCAAAACAACATGAAGAATACATTTCATCTGTAACAAACTACATATGTGAATTGTAGAGCTTGCAAATCATGTGGGCACATGTTCTGCCTGACAGAAAAGCAAGCAGGACTTAGTCTCTGTTCTGTGATCCTGGATGGAGTTTAAAAGCCGGTGAATAATCAAGATGAGATTTAGCAATCCTATTTCCAATTAGTCAGTCCACTGTGTGAGAAAACAAGAAGATAAAAGAAGGAATTCCTTTTTAGTTCTACACATATGTGATGGCTCTTTTCATCATCATCAAAGTATCTTCATCAAAGCTTTCCATACTCTCCAACAGGACCTCAGAGCAGAACACACCTCTGAAAGAAAAATAACTGTATTTCACTCACTCACTATTCACATAGTCAGTTTTGACTGCAGCAAAGTCGCAGTGCCTCCATCTTCTCTGAGCAGCGGTGAAATAGTAGCAGTGAAATACACTGACAGAGTGATTTTAACCTGCAACTAGTTCTGCAGCAGTGTTAGCTGTGTAGTAATTCCCTCCTATGACTTGTATTTTACTGGAGTGATTTCAGCAAGTGCCAAAATATAGTCTCAGATATGTACTTTACCCATTTTCTAAGAAAGGGAGGCAGAGCACAGGGCACTGTACACAAAGGGTAAAGAAAAGCCATGCCCACTCCAAGCCTCCCCAAGCCGGAGCCTTGCCGGAGCCTTCAAGCTTCTGCAGTTTCTGGCTTATTTTACTCTGAGAAAAGTTGCCTTCATGAGGTGGGTCATTTATTTGCTGCTCTGAATTTGAATAACCACTAGTCTCTCTGATTTGAAGGAGAGCACCATTTTTCATGTCAAAATGCTAAGAAATCACACATCGAGCCTCCAAAAGTATCCAGATTCAAAATACAGATTACAACTTTGGGAGAACTTTTTCCCTTCTGATGTCCAAACTTTTGCAAAAACTTCCTCAAGCCTAAGAGAGCTAGAAACACAGTGTTCTCCTTTTAGTTTTGTAAAGAAAACTGAGGGAGCGGTTTGGGTTTTTTTGGGGTATAGCCTGATATTAGCAGCTAAGCCTCCAAAAAAAAAAAAAAGACCAGAGAAATCCCCCACTGACTCAATATCTAACTTGGAGACCTTGTAACACAGGAGAAAGACCAAAAAAAATTTTGATGAGGAGAAAAATAGACATGAAGGAAAAAAGGAAAGTTGTGGCTGGTTCATAACAGGAGTGTAGGTGTCGAAAATGGCCTTGTTCATGACCAGATGGTGCACTCAGGTGCCTGCAGCGTACTGGAATAGAGATAAATCACTCAGCTCTTTCCATAAGTTCCCCTGGAAGCCTGGAGACACATCACAGGTCTTGTGCAAGAGTAAGAAGAAATAAATATGAAATGGAAAGCTGGATAAATTAAACATCACATCCAGGTCATGTACCACTGTGTGGTTTTTTTTTTTTTTTAGCAGCTCTAGAAAATATTCTTGATCTATTTGGGGATGAAAGAAGGATGGAAAAAGACAAGCAGGCAGGCAGGGAGAAAAGATGAGGCAGACAGGCAGACAGGCAGACAGGAAGGAAGGAAGGAAGGAAGGAAGGAAGGAAGGAAGGAAGGAAGGAAGGAAGGAAGGAAGGAAGGAAGGAATAGAAAACTTTCAGTCTGCCAGCTTCAACAGTGGTGGTACCAACTTGTTTGGCATGAAGACAGAGCAGCAGAGCATAAGTCAAACCCAGAACACTTGTTTATGAGGTAACTCCTTTCCTGGAGACCAACAACAGCTTATGGGATCAACAGTCAGTATTAGCACCAGCAACACTGCATGGTAACCTGCTAGCGGGTGAGCATGGTAAAAAAAACTCACTTGTCCATACAAACTGTGGAGTTACAGCTTCATTATGGTAAGGATGCTTCCCATTCCCTTTTTTCCTAATACTGAACTTCAGCATATACCAACTTGGCATGTGTTTTTAGTGCTCTGGTCCCTCTAATGTGTCATCAAGGGCTGCACGTGGCTTCAGAGAACAGAGACCATCACCTTCTCTGCAGGCTGCTGCTTGAGGTGTTGTCACTTCATACAGAGAGAGGGGAATGGTTAGAGCAAGCTTATTATTACTTCAATTCAAATAGCAGTCAATGCTCACTATACAGATTGGTAATACTTGTAAGGTAACAAATATACAGTTAAGTGCCTGATGCACTCTGTGTCCTTGAAGGAAAAAGGTACACAAAAATCTGAATATTCAAAATACACACTAGAAAAAAAGAATCTCTTCTTGTACTCCCTCTCTTATCTATGCATGCTGTCCTTGCCCAGTCCCACCTCAGAATCAGTACCCACTTCAGCTCAAAGTACAGTCAGTCTTTCCCTTAGCCAAAGGTGCCCAGGTCTTATTTCTGTACTCACTGGCAAATAGAAATGGAGAAGCAAGTTGGGAAATGACACAGGCGATTTACTATAGGTATCCTTAATATAGAATGTATATTTAAATTATGTCATTGGTATCTTTGAACCTTTTTTCATTAATCTAAAGAAATAAGCCCCAGGTTGAGATTATTCCCTGCACAGGGCTCCATCCTCTTTTTACATAATTACTGCATAATGTAAAATCTAACCACAGGCAAGTGCTGGAGTCCAGGTCTCACTCATCCATATAAGTGGCCAGATCTCTAGGACAGAGTTTTTACACTCTTCATGATTTGCAGCCTTTCCAGTGGATGCAAAGATCCATCTATAGCTATTTTTTAAACAAGACTCTCACCTGTAACTTTAGAAGAGGCCAATGCCTTCCTCCCCTTTCACCCTCATGAAGCCACAGCCCATGGGATGAAACGCATCCATCCTGTATAGATGACACAGAACCATGTCCCTGCATCCTGGAACTTGACTTTGTGTCTGAGGTGTTGCCACCTCAACAGGAGGCACACAAAATGTTCCCATGCACCCTAAAATAGACAACACTCAACAGTGAAGATGTGTGTTCATCAGGAGGGGAACTGTTGGTTGGAACTGTTCAGGCTCAAGGACTCTGCTCATGGACATCACTAGCTGTACAAAGGAAAAACAAATTCTGAGGATAAGAGTAATGCCTTTCTTTAAAGCATATCTCGAAATGGAGATTAAAAGCAAACAAT
Organism: Strix aluco; assembly: GCF_031877795.1. Lineage (NCBI taxonomy): Eukaryota > Metazoa > Chordata > Aves > Strigiformes > Strigidae > Strix > Strix aluco. Next base: position 50,723,854 of record NC_133935.1, read on the forward strand.
TGCTGAATTTCTCCAGACATTTTTGGACTAATCACACTTGGTCAGAGCTAGAAACGACCACACTCTCTTTAGGCACATCTTGATTTAATAACCAACATCAGCCCATTTCTGGCTCTGCCCAGGCACATCAAGATTTCTCCTGTGCTGAGATTCATTGTCGAATGGCAAGTAGCAGCTCTAGGTGTGCCAGCCAAATCTCAGTATAAACTAGAGTCAGTCTTTCAGCTTGATTTGACTACATTTTTGCTCACATGTGGATTAATCAAGGGACCCTGAGATGACATAGACAAAGGCAGAGTTCTAGGTGCTCTGGGAGTGCTGAAGCCCAAACAGGGAAATTTTACAGCGCGTCAAGGGCCTCTGTTGCTGTGCAATAGCTGAGCTGTTTCTTTTTAAGCATCTTAATAACATCTTGGTCCTGTTTTAAGAGCCTAAGTCCTTAAATGGATCTAGGATGTTTGTTTTTCAAGTGACCTGCATTCAACTGGTGCTTTTTTTCCTGGCAGTAAACCGTCTGGTGCACATTCAGTCAGGCTCTGTCAAGCCTTTGTGTCACTGGATGTATCTGGTCATGAAGATTTGCAGAGCACTCTCCTGAAAAATTAAACTGTAAATATAAGGTTCATCTCACTTTGCTAGGATGCTGGCTGTAAAAGGAACTAGCTTTAGAAAACTCTTTTCTCTTAGGATATTATTATTAGCAGGAATAATTAATAAATAGATACTGGTTTATAGCTTTAATTAATAGAGCACAGGTGCTCTAGGAACAATACTGACAGTTTAAGCAACTTAGAAAAGCTAGGTAATGAAAAGCTAGACATAGATTAAGTATATGTTAAATAGAACATTTTGAGTCTTTTCTCAGAAGTCTAAAAGTGAATTATGATGAAGATTGTTCAGAAGATAAGTAACCATGATGACTGAAGACTGCATCAATGAGCAGTGGTGTCCGAAGAGGAATTGGAATGGAATGATAAGAACTAGCTGAAACTGTGGAATACAATGGACTTTTGAAATTGATGATGAATTGAGAGCTGAAAGTTCCTGGAAAATCACCAAAGACTCTGTATTGTACGTTATATCATATATATATAGAGGGCACTTTTTGTTAGCTGTGGCTACTCACTGAGGTGATGGCCCAACTCTGAGTTGTTAATAAAACAAGCCTAGAGATACCCACAGTCTGGTGAAATCCTTTAACACTGGCAATGGCTGTGTCTGGGGCATACTTGGACCTGACAAATCAGTACTGATTGCTGTGGACAGGGGTGGACTGCAAATTCCAGTTCTTGGTGGAGGCAAGTAAGTCTTCAAGGCCCAGGATCCACATATGAGAGACCCAAACATGATTTTTCTTCAAACTCCAGAAGCTTGAAACACTCATGGGTTCAATAGTAAGGTCTCCAGGGCAGGGCAGCAAGCTGGCAAGTACCTAAGAGGCGGTACTGATTATTTTAGCTATGTTTTGTTTTTACATAAGTTTGACAAAAATATTTTTTTTTCTTTCAACCTTCAGCATGGAACAGCTCGGCTCTAGTATTTATGATAGAAATATCTCATCTGATTCATGACTGCCAGTATCTGGTTGTCATTGCTGACCCAGTCTTAAGACAAAACAAATCTCTACAAGGTACCCAGCTTGTATCTAGCAAGCTTCCTTCACTTGCCTGCCACCTGAATTGTGTTTGTCAGCTCGTTCTCCAGAGAGACAATCTATTATACCACTAACTAAGAGAGAGCCTTTAGAGTGTTTTAGTGTACTGCTATGGGCGCTGTTTCTAAAGAGACACCGTTAGGCTGTCTCTGTACTTTGGGATCACTGCTCAAGGTTAGCAAGCTTACTAAGAGGAGTCAAATAGAGCAGAGAGACCGCAATGTGGAATCAAAGGTGAACGGCCTGGAAACTGCTCCAGATCTGATCGAAAATGGAAAAAAAAAAAAAAAAAAAAAAAAAATCGGAAACACTAAACTACGCCTCCATTTCCTTTCACAGGAATTGCAGCATAGCTGTGTTTGCATGGAGCACCAGTGGCACCTAGTGACCGCACCTAGAAGATCACCACGAATTGAGATGAAAGAAAGACACGGTGCGGACTGAGGCCGGGGGACACATCACTGACCTGCTGGTGGCGATGGCTGCAAACCTGATCTAACCTCCAGTGGTTAGCAATATTGCATCTTCGTGGTCAGATATTTTAGCACGTTTACAGAAAATGCTATCATGTCCTGCAAACTGCCCTCTGTCCATCACACCGGCCTGGAGGTTCAGCAGCGGTGTGGGACAACTTGCCTCTCACACAATGGCAGAAGAAGCATCTCTTTGGCATGAGTGGAACAGACTTTTCAGTCTGGATGGAAACCAGTGACTCAGTGCAGGCTAGCGGGGATGGAGAACATGTCAGGCCACACCAAGTCATCTTGTTGCTCTGCCAAGCGGACAATAGTCCTTCTGTTCCCTCTGGAGAAAGGCCTCTTCTCTAAGAGCACTGGGGGCCAGACAGTGAGCAGTATTGTTGCAGCTGGGTGAAAAGTTTACTAGTGCAGGGGAAACAGTATAAAAAATTATCATACACAGAAATCTGGAGTTCAAAAGGGCGTGATGTCTAATACAACTGTCTGGTAGTGCGAGAACAAGCAGAAGATCAGGTTCACAGCTGTATTTTGATGCAGATAAAATAGACCATTGGTGCAGAGCAATAGACCTACATTTGTTAGGAAAAAAAAAAAATAATCCAGTTTCATGAAAACATGACTTTAGGAGAGTAAGGAAAGCTGCAATTGTAAGTCTCAGTTGTGAAACAATTGTAAGATTTCTGACACCACATTTGGTGCCAGGAACTACAAGTTCACACCTTGTAAGGCTTCGCTCAGCTCTCCTCTCCCTGAGCACACATGACTAATTGCAGGTGAGCTGTAAAGCACTGGCCTTTCAAAGTGTTACCATTGGACTCCTATACCAATGCTGGATGGTCGCTAGAGACCTCCTTTTCCTAAGAATAAACTTGCTTCTTTCTTGCTGGCCAAACCCTTTCCCTCCACAGGTGTCCTTGTGGTGTATCTGCATTGAGTGGCTCCTGCCCTGGACTCTCGGCCGGTGTTCATACCTGTGTGTCATCTGGAGAAGCCAGCAGAGCCATTAGGAAGGGAAAGCAAGGTACATGCACACATGCAGTGGAGGAGCCATTATGGGCAGTGAGCAGTGGGAGCAGAGCAATACCACTGGGTGTGTCTGAATAGGGCTGAGAAACTGGTCAGTAACTACTGCCTGAGCATCCGTCATCACTGCATGAGCTGTGTGAAGTGCTATACCCAATTTTTCAGCCGTGTCTGACTCTCTGAGGACCTGTGAGGTCTTCCAGCCTGTTCCCACCTCCTGCCCCTTCAGAGGATCCCTCCAGGCCAGTCCTGTGGCTTCCCCCTGGCAAGGGGAGGCCGGTGAGCTGGGAGGGCAGGAACCGCTGTGTGGCTCAAAGTGCAAGCAGAGCCTGCAGAGGCAAACCGGCACACAGCAGGAATCACAGCAACAGCTACTGTTTCAGGCTTACATTTTCTGGTGTTTATTATTCTTTCCATTCCTGGTCATGTCTCCATTATTATTATTCTTTTTATGTGAAGGAGAAAACTTTGCTACTAAACTACTGTTTGTGGTCCCTGCTGTGCATGCAGCTGCCCAGATCAGCACACTGCTGGTTTGCTGTGGATGAGCCACTGGCCTGGCTATCTACCTCACCTCTGTGTGATGTGCACAACCCAGACAAAACTGGATGACTGCCCCAAGGGAAGGCTGTCTCTGGATGCACCGTGTTCCTACAGGACTCCTTTCTTAGGCATTTCCAACCATTAGTGATCAGAGAAAAGATGCTGGGCTAAGTCAACCAGCATGGCTATCCTTAACTTCCTGAAAACTCTCATCAAACACACAGTCAATGAACACAAGCAAGGTTTGGGAGTTCAGAAAAGGAAAGTCCAAGCCAAACATAGAGAGGAACAGTTGCAAAAACTATTGAGTGCTGTAATGCAGAAAGCACCCCTGTCTCCCCTGCTCCAGTATTCAAAAAATGAGGCACTCCTCAAAAAAATTCTCTGTCATGAACAACTATAAAATATAAAAAGACCAACACGTGATAATGAAAAACTGTACACACCCTTGAGAGGACAGTGCAAGCAATGTATCATGTAGCAGCCCTTTCTACCAGACCGGTAGGGCCGCTGCTGACAAATCAGATGCAGAGGATTAAATCCCAAGCACTACTGTGGGTTGAGTGGTGCGTATATCCACCAGATCCCCTGCCAGCTGGTGCAAGCCGTGCTCTGAGCACACACAGGCTTGCAAAGCCTTTTGCCTGAGCCAGCAAGCTGACTCTGCATTGTGGAGCTCCAGATAGCACACCGAGATTGGCTGGGGTTGCATGGCTGCATCCATCCAGCAATGGCCTGGCACACCTGCCAGTTACCATCACTTACTAGCCTGGTTTTGGGGCAGTGTCATCACAGCTACGCCCTCCTTGCAGAGCTGGCTCAGAGCACAGGCCAAGAGAAGTCAGGTGTGCCCGCAATGACAGCACATGTTTTATCCCGGCTGGGACTCCAGCGTTCACTCCCTTTCCAATGGCTCACTGTAAGAACCAAGCCGCAGTAAATTGCATCTGAAGGCTCTTTGCTGGCATCTCCCTCCTGCTGGGGCAGGCTGGGAGCAAGTGCTGGGCTACCAAGTGGGTGGGCAACAACATCACAGGGTGTGGCTTCCTGCTAGCATCAGGCAAGTCCATGATCACTTTGAACACACGAAGGATGGGCAGGGAGTAGCACATCATGGATCCAATCCTTTGATTTGTTGCTTATAAACAAACAACCTCAAAAGAAGCACAGGCACTGAGGCGTTTGCTTTCCCTCAAGACTTCTTGCACCTTTTGCCTGGATGTGTTGCTCCTTCTCTCCTCCCAACCTCTCCATCCACATGCATCGCCTCCTACGCCACCACTACTCCTGCCTGCTCATTTGTGGTAAGCCAGTGTGGTTTGATAGAGTTTTATCAGAAAAAGACTTGGAAACATTTGTGGTTCTTTTTAAAACTGTGGTGAGCCAGTCAGTGCTGTATGCTGCTTGTAGGATGAAGCACAGCTGAAACGGCATCCTGCAGGCTGGGGGAGGCTGGGCCTGAGCATCGGCTAGCCTGGCATGGTCTTACACTGCAAGCCACTTCTGTGTCCTAAATCTTGTTAAATATTTCATGGCAATCAAAGTCAGCCTGTACAAGTCACGAAGGCTCTTCAGTGGCTCTTCAGTGGGGAAGGGTGTGCAGAAGATACAAGTACCTTTACATACATCTTCCCTGCAATGTGCTGGATCCACCCTTCCCACACACGACCCTCCCAGAGGACTACACCTTCCCAAGGCTGCTGTCACCAACACAGAGGTGTCCAAGCACAGCAGTTTCTGGCTGCTTGAGAAAGCAGTCACCCGGCCGGTCCCTGCTGGCTGATGGCACATGTGGAGGTGCTCATCTGGGACGACTGCACATCTCAAATCACTTGCAGGGCTCCATGGCAACCCCCTGCCTTGACTGACTCTTCCACCAACAAACAGCGAGTAAAACTGGAGCAAACAAAGCATTGACAAGGACAGGGATCCATTAGGATGAAGTTTTGTCTCTCTGTGCTTCAGTGGAGCCAGTGTCAGATGATGACACTGGCTCCCGGCCACTCAGATATCTGGCACCAGATAACTCATTGCAAGAAGTCAAGGAAAGCTACAGAACAGTGAAACCAGCCACCTTATTTCTATATGAACAATTTCACATGGTTTAAAATACATCTTGTGGAGGTTTGAAACATTTAAAGTCCTCTTGGATTTTGACCATGAACTTGTACCTGAATTAGACATATCAGTGTAAAGGGCTGAATTTTACTTTTGCTTGAAATAACGTTTTGTGGCCTTTCTAGCAACCACTTATGTTCTTTTGAATGGATTCTGCAGGATTTTTGTTAAATATATAAAATTATATTTTCCCTAGCTGCAGCTGAAATCAACTGTGCTGCCTGCAATTCTGAAAAACTGATTTCTACCATCTACCAATTTCACCCCCAAAGTGTAGGCAATTTTGAATAATTTCAGAATATCTTTGGACCTGTTTCCACTTGCAGTACTGTAAGTGTCCTCAAAACATAATCAAATGCCCATCCGTTGACAGCTTCCATTTGATGATGATGAAATACATTCTCAGAAATAAGTCAATCTGACCCGAATAATTTCTCAAAAAACCCAAACCTTGAGTAGTTTAAAAAAACCCCAACAAACAGAATGGTCATTTAACCGCATGGAAGAGAGCATTAGTACAAGGAGCCTCAAGGAGAACAAAATGCAAAGGTTTATGGACCAGAGACTCCTACCATCACACTTCCCAACGTCCTCAGTGCTGCAACACCACTCTTCCAAGCACAGATGCATCACAAGACCTTGTTTGCTGAGGAGATTCTTTAGTAAAAAATGATTGAAAACTTCTCCTGGTTCTCTGGACCTTGTCTTAATGTTCCACCTCAGTACCAAGTGATGAAGTTGCTTTTGCTGTACATTCAACAGGTAGAACACCCTTTGAGGTACTGAACAGCTAAAATGACATTCAATTTTCTCATCTAGCAGTACTTAAAGAAAATTTCCTGCAGCAAACATCGTCAGACTAACGCACTGAGTTGCCGTGGTTCCTTTGCCTCAATCCTAACTGTCCAAGTAGAGTACAATACCCTCAGAGCACACTTGCCAGTTACTGATTAGGTCTGAAATTGCTAGAATTAGTATTCTACTGGCATTTCTTTCCCCAGACCAATATCCACGCAAAGCTTGCTAATTTTACATTGCTTAATCACATCTTAACATGTTGAAAACTCACGCACGTACTTGCAACATTTTAGCTGTTTTTGCGGAATGACAGTCCTTTTATTTTTACTGGTTCAGTATACAGCCACGTGATACACTGAAGCTAAGAAGAACTGGGGAGAATGATTCACAATAAAATTTTGAGAAGTCCATTTCTTCCAAATCAAGGCAGAAACAATTCTCATACAGTCCATGATCAGTGACTAAATTCTACATTATTTTAAATTTACTTAGTGCTATAAATAATCATTAATGACACTACTACTATAATCTGAAAATAAGGCAGGGGCAGGACCTGATCTACGTCCGTTTTATATCTATAGTGTTCATACTTGTGTATTATTTTATATGCATACACTTGTATAAAACAACAACAAAATAAAACTGTCCCCACAACAATCAACAGGGTATACTGTACAGCTTATAAGTTATGGTATACAGTAAAACTGGTATCACATCCTACAGGTTACGGGATACATTAATAAATAGACAATGATATATTAATTTGCAAATTTAACAAAGAATTTTAAAAGAGGAAGAAAAATATTCCATACAATGGGGCTGATTCATCATTAATACTTTTACTGCAGTTTAAAAATAATGACACTTTCAGGTCATGGGAAACCTGGAAGCAATAAGGTCATGAATCACAGTCAATACATACATTTCAGCAGAGGTGTAACATTTTAAGAGCAACCTGAATTTCTTGGAGTTTGCTTGATTTTGCAACCCTGAAGTTGAATTATCCACATTTAGTTTCTCTGCCTGCCTGTTTAATATATATAGAAGAAAAATGTACTTGTCTTATGGTATTCACCAGCTTTGCTTTTTGATTTGGAAGTAAATACTCAACTTAGCGCTTTGCCATTGTTCTTTCACACCAAACCAGAACCAAGCCATGGAAGCCCATGGTAGTCCCATGGGTCCATCCCACTTACATAGTGGACAATGTGTTGGCTTTTAATGGTAAGTGGCACCCTAAGTATCTAAACACTCTATAAATAGAATTTAAAACCCTAAACTACTTTGGAATGTTTATATATTTTACCTACTGCTAAGATGGCAAATATGATTTAATTACAAGTCTATAATTTAGATAATAGCTTTTAAATCCACTGAAGCCAAGATGTGCCATAATATTCATACAACTACACACACAGCTGTACCCAATTCCTAATTTTGAAGTGCTGCAACTCTTCAGCAGTAACAGAAAGGTATGTATGTACATATCTAACAGAAAAGGAGCAAAACAGTGTTGTGGATGGATTTATGTCTGCTATTCTCATGCTCACTGACTACATTTATATTAAACACTATCAGCAGAGGACTGCTGTGGGAAAAGAAACACAAAATGCTGCTCAAGAATGTCTGAAGCCAGACGGCCCAGGAGGTAAGTGGTAATAATGTCAGGCCCAAAGTGATACTTCCGCTTGCTGGCGCTGCTTGTGCTTCTGTTAGTCATGGCTTCTCCAGCTACTCACAGAGCATGACAAGGTCTAATGGGAAAGCTGCATAGCAGTCATAAACTGTTATACGTGTCTGCTGCACCAGATAATTTGCCCTTCAAGCTTTGAAAGGGACGGGAGGCAGCCATGGGGGGCTGAGGGGTTAAAGGCAGCCAGTGATTTTATGTCCAAGTTAGGTTTAAAGAAACTACATGCTTCACGCTGCAAATCAATGTTTATTTTACCACAGAACCATCAGAATTGGCAAGAGGGTGCCAGAGAGCATTTTCACTAATCTATCCCATAACAACACGGGAGCACAATTTTCAAAGACACATATTTATACATCTGGTAACCACTTCTGTTCCCATTAGTTAAAGATTAGAAACATTTTGGGACACACATACACACACACATTTTTTTAAAAAAAAAAAAGCAATACAAATTTTTTGTTGCTGTCAGAAATAGAAAGTACCAGGTAGTGTACATCATCGTTTCCTGGTCCCACTGTTGCCACTGGCAGACTTACTGAAACTTCTGCTCATTTGTGGGAAGTGTACAGTTGGTGTTCTTTCAGTGGGGCCATACAGCCCCAAATTCCTGGCTGTAGCAGACTTTCGAAGAGGCTTGACACTGGGAAAAGGATTGAAGACTTGCGGCTTTGGGTTCCCAGGCTGGGGAGATTTAGCCTGGTTTCCACCGTCGCTGGATGAACTGGAGGACTCTGATAAACGTGGCTGGCCGGACTGACAGGATGCTGACTCAGCATCAGTTTTGTTATCTGAGGTGAGTTCCAGTGCTTCCAGTTTTAGCTGAACCACTGCCATGTTTGTACTGCTGTCTGTAGGGACTGGTTCAGATGACTGCTGGTCAGCTTTCCGAGCAGTCCTGTCATCCAAACCACCTCCTTCTCTTTCTCCAAATGCAGAATGTTTGGACGTCTCCTCCTTTGCACCAGGACTATTTGTTTTACAGCTCTCACTCTGCTCATCTATTAGTCCTATAGTATCCCCATAGCCCAGCTGGCCTTTGGCCCTAGCAATATTCTTTCGATGAACTCGTATGTGAGTGCGCCATGGAGAGTTCAGTTTTGGTTTAAGATCTTCTTGGGGAATGGGAGACATCTTCCCTGTAGCATGACTTGGGATGTGAATAACAGCATTTTTGAGAGACCTGTTATTCAATTTCATCTTCTTTCCTAAAAGGAGGTGGTTTATCACTGGGGAATGGTTTACCTGAGAAGGGAGGAGGCTGGTAACTGGCCCTTTGTCTGAAAGAAAGTGTTTAAAAGAAACACAGGATTGTTAAAGAACAAAACAAATCAATGTTCTAAGGATCCATCACCAAATTTGATGCCTTTCTTGAAGTATAGCAAAGGTTTGTAGGACTGACTGTTATTTTTAAAAAAAAAAAAAAAAAAAAAAAAGAAAAAAATCACTGAATTTCTTACATCTTGGGGTCAAACACAAAGCTGTAACTTCTATAATAAAGATTTCCTGTCCTCCCTCCTTGCTTCTTACTTATGGGTAAGTCCTGAGCCAGGAATACCATGAAAATATATCATAACAAAAATAGCTTCTCAATTTTTGGAACGGCACTATAACTGATAGTTTAACATTAATATTGGCTTCTGACCTTTCCCCTCTCCTTCATTTTTCTTCCAACTGTGAGAGACAATTCAGTCCCTATACGAGGTCAGTCAAATAAGCCTCTCCATGGGGCCTGTGTGACTGGAGAATGAACCAATGTATTTTTAATGGATAAACCACACCAGCTCTTCTCTATTAGGTCACCTCATTAAACCAGAGCAGTAGACTCGGAATTAGGTAATTAGATGACATATGATTAAACCATAAACCCATAAACCATAAACCCAGCCCTGCACCATGATTAGTAAGACTAGAAGGGTTTGTTTTGGAGGGCGGGGGTTGGCAATCCTTGGGAATCAACATTCTACTGTTTGCACTCTCTGCTGGCTCCAGCCTTCATTCAAAGCAAATACTTTGCCAATATTAAAAAAAAAATCCTTATAAATTATGTTAATGTTAATGAAAAATTGCAGCTCTATGTATTTAAGTGCTCCTGCTAGGACAAGTTTAGACAATCTAGAAGAGGAGTAAGAATTCACCACAGTGACCCATCTGCATGGTTGAATGCCGACTTAGAAAGATGACACCTAAGTGGGGAGGAATGAGTGGGGTGGGCTGTGTTCAGCTGTGCTGTACATGCTAACCCCCACGTTGTTGAGTTTGCCCACTGGGGAAACAGACTCCATAACATGGATTGCTAAATAACGGATCGGTGTCCAGCTCAATCCTCAGAGCAGGATCATTACGGCTAGGTAAACTGTCAGCCACATGGAACATCTAAGCCAGTTCTTCAGCTGCATAATTTGCCATGTCCAGATGAACTCAGAAGAGTTAGGATAATATGGACCAGCTAGGAATCTACCTGACACTTGGTCTGAAGTGTACTCATCTCATTTCACTTCTTATAGTGCATCAGTATGTCAACTCCAAGAATGCCAGTGATGTAAAGTTTTAATCAGAGATTAACACAATGCACCCAGACAGCAAAGACATTTTTAAATACCATTGTTCTGCTGGTCCCTGGGACCTAAAAAAACCCCAGAGTCGTCATCTTCAGATCCTGACAAAAGAAGAAGAAACATCACCTTCTCATTTACAATCTGTCTGTATGAAGTGGTACCCACTTTTATTAATGTGTTATACATTCCATCAGTCTCCCTTGTTTTGTCTATTTAGTTAAAAGTAAAAGAATGTTATTTGCCTTGTCTCCCATGATGAAGTCAGCCTGTAACAGATCAATAAATGAAGCATGTTTCGATATGTTACCTGTTCTGATATACACGTGGTGAACCTGCTGTTGCTGCTTCTTCTTTATCCTGGAATATTGCTTTTTCAGTGCATTAATATCAGTGGTCATACGCTCCATCATCATGCTGTTAAAAGCAGCATGATACTCACTTCGGCAAGAGTCTATTGCTCCTGGACTTAATTCTGCAATGTTACTGGAACCCAGACTTTGTTCTTCATTCTCATCTGCAGAATGGGAATACAGTGGAGATGAGGAGTAAATTGGCATACTCAAGAGTTCTGCAGATTGTCTACAAGGGAAGTCTATAATCTTATTTAACTGTAGTCTTTAATTAAAAATGTATTATAATATGCATATTTAACAAAGCTGCACTATTTATAATAAGTAGCATTACATCTCTGGAACTACTCCTTAAGAATAGCAAGGGTTTGAGGGGAGTTTAAAGAGTACAAAAGCCAATTAACATAGCAATGCAAAGTTATAAGCACAGTTCTTCAATTACCCAAAAGTACATCAAGCCATCACTGAAGTAATTCAGAAAGTGATTATTAAAGACACTCAGTTGGACAAAGAGGAGGCTAACAATGCAAGTTATAAAATACATTACAGTCAAGCAGGCATGAGATTAAACAACCAAGCTAGTGATACCAGCAAGCAGCATCAAGAAACAGTTATAGCATCACAGGGAGAAAGCTGCTCATAGCAACAAAAGGAATAGGCACAGAGCAGCTGAGGATCAAGCAACTTGAGAGGGTCTCTGATCAACAGCTGCAGAGCAACAGCAGCAGTGCAGTTTATTTTCACAGCTGTTTCTGATGCACCGCCAAACTGGCACTCCAGGGTCAAGGGGATAACTCTTTTTCAAGGGATGTTTATTTGTCTTTGGCTTAGTTTGCAACAGCAGTTTGATGTTCTGACTAAGTGCTAGCTTGAAACAGCAGGTAGGGACTTACAGTCCCTCAGGAAGGGAAAAACAAAACACCACAGCAATCAAGAGGAAAATTGCAGCTTATAGGTCTCAGTAAAACCAAGTCACAAGAATGATGATGTGTAATCAGATAACAGCAACTGCAACATCAGTCTGGGGTGTTTTGGGGGGAAGGTGGGGATGGGTTGGAGATAAATAACTATAGCCTCTCCTAGGATATCATAAAATCACTGTTGATCCAGTACCATTTCGTAAAGGTAGCCGCAAGTTAAATGATCTGCTTTTCCTGTATGGATCAGGATTTTGTTCTGCTTGTAGAGCTTGCACAGGTGAACATATAATTCTATCAGAAATTTTATTTCAACGTGGAGGGACTTGGAAAATAGTGACATTTTGTCAGAACACCCTAACTCATGCCCAATTTTTTAAAAAATGTGAGTATACCCAAAACATACAACAGTCTGAAGGTTTGGCCAAAAGGGTGGTGAAATGACCTGCAGAATTCACTCACCACTGATAGGCTCCAATACTAGCCATGCATATGCTAATAAAGGTCAAGATTATTTATTACATGTACACTCTTCAGAAAATGCTGACTACCTAACAGCCGTCTTAGAAGTGTGGATTTAAGGTGGACTTTTTTCCACACATGTGCTTCTTTTATTGTGCGTGGGCAACACTATGGAGTTGGTTTTTTTAACTGTAGCCAAATCCTTAACCCACACTATCATTTATTGTATACATACAGCCTTCCTGCACGGACCGCAGAGCAAGTCATTTGGTACCTGCTGTAATGTCTACATGAATATAAAATACAACTTTCGTTGCTGCTTTCACAGAGGAAGCTACAGATGATTTCTGCAAGGTCATGCAGATTTAGTTGCGTTTTCCAAAATGAACAAAAGCCCTTTTACCTTTCACCTGTTTTTGGTATTTTTGGAGCTCTGGTGCCAAAAACCCACTTAGTGGTCCAAGACAGCCAATTGCATTGGCAATTGAGTCTTCATCATCCAGGTCATTCTCCTCATCACTGTCTCTAGTTCTGCCCAGCCTTCTGTCAAATGAGAACATAAGAGAAAGAAGAAGGACACATTCTTAAATACGATCATCACCAAACATTGTTATCTTCTTTAAGAGCATACAAGGGAGGATGCCACCTGCCTTTTCACTAGCTGTGTAGGGTAAACAATAACCCAATATGCCATAAGCAGCTCATTTCAAACTTACCCTGAAAGTGAAGTTGATTTTACTGCTGCAGGGAAAGGAGTAATGTTGTATGTGTATTTCTCTCTTAATTCTGCCAGTTGTGGGAAGGGAAACTGAGCCATGGTATAAACAGTCTAGGGAGGGGAAAAAGAAAAAAATGCAGCTTTTAAAATTTTCACTTTAACTAACAGTCTCACAAAAGATTTCTCCATGAACAGACTTTCACAGTCTTGCAGGATTAAAGGCTGCATATTCTCATGTGCTGTAAGAAAATGGAAATGGTCTAGTTTTATGATTCAGTCAGTATTTCCTGTAAGAAAAATAAAGACTGACTCATTAGAAAAATACATGGTTCAGAGAAAAAGAAAACCAAAACTGGAACTGATAACATGAGATGTAGGGTCCTTTTCAACTCCTATACTTATTTAATAATCATTGTTAATCCTCTCCTTGCCAGCACACTGGAAATTCTCCTCCTCCAATTATGATTTCACTTACATGAATGCATGATCCAGAAGATCTATGTTTCTGCTCAAGTATTCAACAAGGTATTGACACTAGCATAGATAGGAAGGAGCAGATCCTCACTTGATGTGGACTGTTAACAGATCCATTACTTCATCTGAGCAGTCCCAAGGGCTTGTGTGAAGGAAATCACTTCAACATAAAAGTTATGGCCAAAGAGGAAGGACCTAACATTATCCAGCTAACTTCTCTCCTCTCAGTTTCTGGTTTTGATTGTTGTTTTGTGGGAGTTTTTGTGTTTTTTTCTGGGGAGGGTAGCGGTGGTGTTTTTTTTTAAAAAAAAATTTGTTCTGTGGTGAACAAAGAAACCTCTCTGCAACTCTGAACTCAACATGTAGTCCCTAGAACTTAAAACAAGGCCGTAAGAAACCCTAATACATTTTATTTACTTCAATACTCAGAGTTAAAGAAGATAAATAGTTGCAAATGCATTTGCTTTCAGCATTATTTTTGCTTTAAGTCGTTTTGTAGTAACAGGATGTGTGTCACCAGCCAACCTGGCATAAAGACACATCATATTCATTGCAGTATCACTGCTGATTTGTTCCCACCTATTTTAGTTGCCTTTCTTTTTTTTCCCCACTTTTATACACTTACAGCCATTCAGGACTTCAAATACCTGATACACAACTCATTGGGACTCTCAATGTCAGAAGTAAAAAGAAAAAAATAGCCAAAATATAATTTTTCATAGTTTCTCTGAAATATTATAACTTTTCCCTATCTTGAAAATTAACTATCTTCTGAAAGACAGCAACATAAAAATTTCTCATTAGCTATGACAGGAAATCTTCACTTTTTTTTTTCCCTGTGCTATTAAGTCAGTGACATTTTCATCTGAAGGCAAATGGCCTCAATTAAGGAGAAAGGAAATTCTGAACAATTTCTACATAATCCATTCTTGACCCATGCCTTGTCCGTGCTAAATACACGAAGGAAAATTGCAAACGTTAATTCAGTAGTAGACCTTTCCTGACAGAAGAAGAAAAAAAAAAACCCAAACATTTCACTAACAGCAATGATGTAAGCAATGAGGAGCAGGAAGGACACTCCTGTCTGTACTGGGCACAGGGCAATAGTGCAGCTCAACAGGCTTCTGAGTGAAAATGCTTTTACAGTTTGAGCCATGCACAGACACTAAGGCAAGGAGGATACCTACAAAACCCCAGAGCATAAACTGAAGCTTTGCCATGCCATGAAACTACAATGCTACCATGAAAGACAAATATTCTCTAGGGCCTGAACAGCAATATTCCGACAGTCTACCAGACGAAGGAATTTTATGATCTGGAAAAAGATCTACCTCCGGCCCAATGTGTCTGCCCGTTTGTTTGATCTCCACCACACTTTCCTGTTTTTTTACCCCATATGTCTCAACTCTCTCCCTTCACAGAGAAGGAGGTGTGTCTGGAATTTATTTCTACTCTTTATGTCAACAGCCTTTTCAGGTAACTTGTTCCATATGCTAGTTACCCTTTAAGTGAAAGAGTCGACTGAGTCCTCCATTTACTCCTTGCACCTACTGTTTTAGATTATGCTCTTAGCTTTTGCTTGTCTCCTATCTGTGTCTCTTAACAGATCCTGTGCAATATTTTTCTTTTAGCATACACATTTTTAACTTAATTACTTGTTATCAGATTATAACTGGAGATCTCACTTGCCACCTGGCTAAGAGATCCACAAACAAATTTTATGCTGATGCAAGTTCCAGTGAAAATTAAAAAAATATTGTCAATCAACACCTGTGATCTCCTCACAGCAATGCTTCAGAGTCAAAGCATCCTGTTCTTAGTTTGTACACAGCCTTGGATGCCATTTGGTTAATTCTGGTGAAACTGTGCCAGAGGGAAACAGCCTACACATACAAAGCACGATGCAGCCAAACTTATTATTTATGGCCATAAGGGACAGATTCTGGGAACAAGAGAAGAGACAAAGAAAACCTCTCTTCTCACCTTAAATCAGTAGCATTTGTCACTCCTTTGGCTTACCCTAAAAATGCAAAGCCATCTACACCCTTAGGAGAACACTATACAGAAGGTGATGGGCTGTGGCTTCCAAAAGAGGGCAAGCAGTTTTGCCTTTGCAGACAGCTCAAACACACTTATCTCAAGAGCCACCTCACACTCGTTTAAAGTTCTTCTCTCTTTTCATTTTCACTCAGAAAACAAAACAAAAAGCAAAAGCAAAAAACAAACCCAAAAGAAAACAGACAAATTACTACTCAAGCAGAAAGTTAATAGTGAATACCATCAAATCAGGGTAACTGTCTCTGGGAGATAGTCTAAAATGCTAGGGTACTACAGAGGGATTAATCCCTCTTCCCCTTCACCACAGTAAACACACAGGGATGCCTCTCCTTCTCCTGTTTGTTTCTTATCTCCTCTATGTTGCAATGTTTCTAAGTGTACAAACTGAATTAGTTTAGCTGCTTATAAAAATGCTCACTTTCTGAGAAGGCATGGAAACGTACTCAATCTAATACATGCTGTTTAGACTATCTGCAGACACTTGGCATACAGCCTTCTGTCTCCATGTTAGAACCCAAGTTTATTAATAGACCAATAAAATTACAATGCTGAATACTGTATTTGTTTAACTTCTAGTCCTGAATACATATGCAGTCTACCATCTGATGTGTACAGCACTTACCCTTTATTTACCTAAACTGTTCAATCTCAAAAAGGAGGAAGCTGTAGGCTCGCTTGCTCCTCCAATCCCTCCGTGCTCTCCTCTGCACCACATTGTAAGAACTCTTGCCATGCAAGGGCCAAATCTGCAAAAGCTTTAAGCCCTCAATCCTAGGTATGTGTACTGTCTGCATAGGAGGGAGGCAAGCAGGCTTTTTAATGATAAACTTGCACCAACTACACATGCTGGTGGACAGAATGAGGACAAGAGTCCTCTGATCTACTTCAGACATCTGCTCTGTCAACACTTGCCCCTGAAGGATCAGCCACACCTCCCTCCTGAACTCCCGGAAGGAAACAGGTCTTTTAGAGCACAAGTTTTCTAGTGGCGGAAAAGTGTCTGTTACTCTTCACTGGCTTAAGTGAGCCTAGACAGGTAGTTCAGGTGCAAGTGTGAGTGTCATGCAAGTCTAAAGAACAGTGAGATGATTGCCACCAGCAACCTTTACTGAAATGTGTAGAGAAGGCAGAGTAGGGTATTAATCCTTTCCCCTAGTAAGATACTAATCCTTGAGCCACCTTGTAAAAAGTATCAGATGTAAATTCACTATTCCGATTTTGATTAGGGGAAAAAAGAAAAAACAAGAAAAAAAGAACATTTCGAAAACAAAGCAGTCATCTCTGGCTGACTCCTCTGAAAAAGCCTAAGGCAATTTAAAAAAAATGGTGTCTTAAAGCAGCCTGGATCCTTTCATTAATGCAGTGGTTCATATTTATTTATTTTCTTCTCCAACACAGAGAAAATTGTTCAAATGCATCAGCCAGACACATGGTGGCATTCGTATTCCCTAATGGTAAACTCTTGTAGTGTCTAGTTCTCTCCACTAGGTAAAGACAGCCTAGAGTGAACAGCTCAGATGGAGACGGCTACACTGCCAGTACCTGCCTCTGACTTGAAGAATGCTATCTAAACTATAGTTGGTTTCTTCAACTGAGAAGACACACATAAACCAGACACACTGCTTCTCTACATAGAAAACTTAAGCCTGACACATTCTCCGTATCAATGGCAATGCTATCCTACCTTAACACTCCTGTCGGTGTCACAAAATACACGTGTACACTATGAACACACATATACTTCGCACCAAGTGCTTATTTTTTGCTGAAGCACAAAAAGACTAACTTAATATACTTGTAATTGCAACAGTTAAAAAACCAAAAAGATCCTTCCATCCCTCCAACCAGTAAGTCACCTATGCCTTATCTTCTATTACACACAAAGGCGAAGAAAGAAATCCACAGAGTCACTACAGCCCACTTCAGCTTTCCCAACATTATTCTTTGTCACAAATGCCACTTCTTGATTTTGTACTACACTTGAGACCAGGAACTGAAACACAATGAATATGAGAACACATCAGCTTGTGTCACCTTCCTCACGCATCCTCAATATCCGAACTGCCTTGTGAGAAATCTTAATGCTTATTTAAGAAGTGTGAGTACCTCTGACCAGCTGCATTTCCATTTTTGAAGCAAAACAAAGCCACAGTGCTCACCTCTCCCATTCCCAGAGCTCCCTCATCAGACAAAACAACAAAAATAACAAAAATAAAAAATCTGAAAGTAATCCTTTACTTCAGGGCAGTACGTTAGCAGACTAGGTAAGTGTATTATCCCAGACAGTCAATAAGTTTTGCTTCTAATAATGGGTGACAGAAGTCACCTGCTAACTACTGTTAATAAACTCATGCAGCTTCATAGAGAGACTGACTTTTTTCCTTCCCTTTAAACAGGTGAATTATTGCAGGTGAATTATGTGCTCTGTATTTGCACCCATTTAAACACCATGCTGTAACTCATCAAAAGCAAAGCTCCAGAACTGTAGCATGAGGTCTTTATAAAACATCTAAGCAGACAACACCTCAAGGATGCCACAAAAAGAAGTGTAAGTGTGAATCAATAAAATTGTATCTGCAATACTAAACGCCCTTTCCTTTCCCAGAACAGTGAGGGTCTTTGTTCTCACACAATGACGTATGCTTTGAGAATTCAGGGACTGCAATTATCTACAAATGTCTTTGTTTATAGTTCACTGACGACTGTTCATGTTTGGTTTTTTTTTTTTAAATCATGAAGGATGGTTTTTTTTCCCCTTCTCACATAATAAACTCGTCTCCCACAGTGTCTGCAGAATGAAAAGGACACAATGTAATAATAACTGACCAAAACATAAAAATAAAACAAAAGAACACCCTCAAAATTATGACTACTAGAAGATTCTACATCTTACTTGTGTAAAACCAACTGGGAATTGTATCACAACAAACTTTCAGCTGTCAATATACAACCAATTTTTATCAAATAGAGCCTAGTGATTCTCTATACTTAATGTAAAAGATAAGAATTTTAGCTTTAACTGCAGGTCACCTATTTGTTTCACTGGCATTCTAGTTCAACTCAGTTATCTTAAACTTTTATTCTTGGAAGAGTTTAGGTTTCTGCAGTATTTGAACTGTAATTTGTTAGAAATCAGCACCTGAAGGATGCACACAAAACATAAACAATAATTATATCACAATTACTCACCTGCATGAGTTCATTGCTGTCAATCAGACTGTCTTCCAGCATCTCCTGGGTCAGCTTCCCCATGGTACTGTAAAACTCATCTGCAGTTTCACAACACTCTATTTGCCTACATCAAAATACATATTGGTTTTTCATTTTACTTTTACATATGATTATACACCTCCAAACCAGAACTGAACTTTCTGTCATCATAAAATATGCCGTTTCTTTTAGTCACTTTAATTCTTAAGTTTATTGCAATCCTCTCTACGCTTCCAAATAACAAAACTGTGCACATCACACTGGAAAGGCTGGTGCAGTAAAGGAATGTACTGAGCACGGTTTAATGTCCTGACTCCTCATGATAAAGGATTCATGCATGTCCAGATAGGTTATTCCCTCTGCCCCTTTCACTTCTACATGAGAATCAATAAATCCTGCCTCCTACTAGCACAAGGGAGCTTTCCATCAGCTCAAAAAGGGAGCATAAAGATTTCTTGACTGCCTCATCACCCATTCTTCACTATGCACCAAATGGATGAATTCGGTGGTTGAACTTTTTGTCAGATGGGAACATACTCGCTGGCCAGAAAACATTCCAGTGGAGTAAATTAAGTATAGCTATATTTGTATTCAGAAGAGCTGAGTTCACATAAAGTAGAATGAAGGAAAATTCACTGATATCCTGAATATTTGTGAATTAGAGATGCAGACATTTTTGTTTGTCTTTGGGGTTCTGTTTTGATGATGTGGGGGTTTTTTTGTTTGGGGGTTGGGGGGGGGGAAATCGGTTGAGTTTTTTGGTGGTTTTTTCCACACTTTAAATTTCTAAAACCACAGAATCACCCACAGAGTGTCAGCTACAGGAAGAGAAATGTGAGTAATCTGCTTTTCTGAGTTGCTGTTCTACATACATTAGGGCTAGCCACTAGACATCCTCTCCCCTCGGGTGAAAAATCTGTTTTACTTCCATCCCAAACAAGTGCATTCCTGGCTACTTATTGTATCCTCCCCTGTAAAATACAGCTGCTGGAATGATCAGAAAAGTACACTGTCTTTTTTCTTAAGGATGAGAAGAGGAAGCTTCCCTTGATCTTCAGTGTCTATAGGGAACAACTACTGAACTATGAAATTCCTACTGAAATCTTAACATAGTTTAACTAAAAGAATGATTAAGTAGTTAAAAAAAAAAAAAAAGGAGAAACAATGGGTGTGTAGCCTATTATCACAAACTTACCACTTACCTTCCTTGACACCTTCAGTCTCTCATGACATCCATACACTGCTTTCTCTACTGCACCATTTTTAACCCTCTCACTCCTTCAGTCTCCCTCAAAATGGAAGTATAATTGAACCACCCACATTTTAGCATAAGCACTTCTCACCCCACCTTCATGACTAGAAAGATAGTCTTGAGAAGTATGAAGATCATGAGACTATGATCAGTGTTTCAGACCCCACTTCTTTAAATCCCTCCTGTTCTATTTCTAGCAGAGAAGAGGAACAAAATCACAATCTTCTCCCAGCAAAAACATTGTGCCCAATCTTTTACTTCCTCATCTCATTTGACATCATTAATCACAAACTTACTGCATATCAATTCTTGTTCAGTTTTAGCGACTCACTGTCTTCTGGATCTCTGGTCATCCCACCAGTGTCTCTTTCTATTAATTGCCCTCAGATCTGCCAGACATCCTCCTATTCCCCACAAACAACAGTTACAAGGTGTGCAGCATGATCAGCTTATTCTTTTGGACATATTCTTATAGATGTCTTTATTCTGTTCCTTCCAATTTTTATAAAACATGCTTCCTTTTTGCTTTAAGTTTTATGGTAAAATCTTCAAAGCAATGACTTACTTTTAATCATGTTATGAGTTGGAACATTCATAATTACAGCTTTTAAGTGCACAGAGATCGACTGCAACAGGACCTTATCTAAAGGTATGGTAACAAAGTAATAAAGCACGATGGGACTACATATAGCTTAATCCTAATGCAAATGATTCATGCAAGTTTCATTCATGAACTGAACAAATAAAGCTCTTGGGAAATTATTATTCTAATTATTATTCTTCAGATTAAAAATTAAATATGCTAAACAAAGTCTCTTACAACGCTACTGGCCTTCAGTGCTAATTTATTCAGACAGAAAAAAGAAATTAAACCTCCAAGGAGAGAGCTGAACATAAATCCCAGTGGTTCAATCTCAGAGAAAAAAGGAAGGTGAGTGTTGATAGGCACCACAAAAAAAATTTGATGCAGCTGCTGACGCTGGCTGAAAAAAGGTTCCAGCTGAACTAACATCTGCTTGACCTGTCAGAGCTCACACCTCCCACTGAAGTCAGTGACAAAACTCATTTCTCCACCAGCACTGTACAATCTTTGGAATGCAAATATTTGCTATGACAACAGAGGAGTTTAGAAGAACTAACCACCTCTTGTCTTTTGTCCTATGTGGTGAGTTTCCAAGGCCATAAAGGACTATAATAGAAACTTGGCTAGAACATGCTTAAAAGCAGAGAATTTCAGGAAAATTTGTTTGCAGGCCTTAACAGAAAAGAACCATGTAGCACTAAATCATTCTCTTAGTAGCACTGAATTCTTTTCGTAGGTATAGCCAATGGGCTCAAATCCTTAAGTCCTCTTAAGTGAAGATAGGGGAATTAACATCCCCCTAGCTTCAGATACCCAACTAAATTAGCTAGTCACCCTCAAGTCTCTCTGCATGTCTTTCCACAGAGTATTACCAGCTCCCTCAGAGCTGTAACAATCTAGAAAAGTCCAACCAACCTTTTAGCATAGCATGAAGACTATACACAGACAACACAAACAAATGGAGACATTTCCTGCAGCAAGGGTCAATTAACTGTCATGCCCATTCTGACACAATGTTAGAAGCACATGTTTTTGGGGAAGCCATAGAGGCACTTCATGCAGCTTTTTCAAAGCAGAATCATTCTCCTGAAAGATCACATCTTGTTTAGAATTGAGAACACACTCTTCAAAACAACATAAGTTACACATATTGCTCATACTGAAAAGAAAAATCAGATAAAAATAACCACTTACTCTCCTAACTTTGCCCAGATAGCCAAAGCTACTCTCAGTATAATTTCAGAGCCTTCAAAGAATACTGAATCCCAAATCTTCAAAACTGTATGGTTAGGCAGGCAAGTAGCAAAGAGGGTCAGAAACCACTGCATTGTGAAGACATTTGTAAGTGGGGGTTCATAGCCTCCTGAAATAAAAAAAAAATAAAAATCCTTAAAGTAATTGTAATTTCCTATTATTTTAGAAGGAGTATTAATAGCATACTGAAATCCAACAGACACTCTAGTACCTCTGTTATTGCTCAAAACTTACTTAGCCAGCAGCTGTCCAAAGATAAGCTGAGAAAAAGAGCGATGGAGAAATGACATACTTAATCACCTTTCATTCTGCTGCACTGCAAAAAGCTCTAAGCAGCAGCATTGGTTTGGGACTGTAAACCTTGGAAAACACCACCAGTTTTTTCTTCCTTAAATCAGAAAGATCTTTCCCCAAAGCCATGAGCTAAAAGCTTTTATTAAAAAACATCAAAAAAAACCCCAAAATGCTGTGTTTCTTTAGAAACTAATGGTGTAAGAAGTCTTTATCTACATGAAGGTGAAGGTGACTGTTTCTGTAAAGTCTCATCTATTGTTTAATATCCTGATGCACTGCCAGCTTAGCAGAAGCGACTAACACATTCAGTTTTCCTTTCAGCTTATTAAGTTTCAAACAAGATTAGTACTTCAGCCTGAAACTCTGAAGTTTTACTTTCTTGTTATGCTCAGAGAACACTTTGTGCATCCTAGTATCAACTGATGCACTAAAGGCCATGACCAAAGAGGCTGCTGCCTGTGAAAACACTTTCAAACAGCAAATACTTTCTTGATACCCCTTCTTTGTTTTCATACAGTTTGGGAAGAGTCACAGTTAATTTACATGGAACAAGGTAGCAGGTAGCAGGTCTTTTCTAAGATGGAACTCAGGGTGCACTTAGCTTCCAGACTTCGAAAAAATCCACCCTCCCCAAAACACTCCCAAATAAAAGATCTGTATCTCATTTAAAAAAAAAAAAAAAAAAAAAGAGTAAGTCTGGAAGGAATGCTATACCAGAAAAAAAATTCAAGTGCAAAGCCAGTTTTCAGGTAATAACCCAAGAAGTACTTCTGAGTTTTGCACATGTGTATTGCTAAGCATGCAGGTGAAGAAATACTGACCAGCCACCACTGGCTTTCACATTTTAACTCTTCCCAGAACAGCTATGTAAGCTAGCAACTACAAGGAGCAATGGCAGCACAGGTATCTTCAGCTACGGGAAGAAACAACCTTTTCAAGGTAGCCCTTGTACTAAGCTGTGTGTTACAGTGGTTGTCACCCCATACATTTTATATCCTTCTCAACACGATTCCATTTGCAGTTAGTGGTGGGACCACATTATTTCCCCTTTATTTTTCCCCCCCCGAGAGCACCACCTATTTATGTTAAGGTTATCAGTAACGGAAACTGTCATCTTTCACCTTAAAAATTTAAAATACATATTTGAAGCAATAAACTCATGTAAACACTTAAAAGACTGTATTTTTAGACCAGTGCTCAGGTGAAACAATAGCAAAAAGGAATTTAGTAGCATTTTCTGTTGAACCTACCTCCACTTTCCCTGTTAGCAGCTCTTTGCAGGGTGTCTAAGTGCTGGGACAGTTCAGGAAGCTTCATTCGTAAGAGATCTCGGAAAACAGCCATATCCACTGAGAGAGCACGGAGATTATTGACAAAATAGCTATCAGGAAGCACCTTATCAATTAGATAAATCATGATCTGTGGGAAAAATGAAATATTACCATGTAGAACTTACAGAGCCAGTTATTTTCTAGGAATAACAGGAAAAAAAAAAAAAGAATCTTAAAGTTCTCTGTTCACTAAAGAGTGGCTTGGAGCAAGTGGCAACACACGCCTCTGGTATCTCCATCTACACGCGGAGAACACATTCTCATTTTAAGCATCCACAGGTACTCTAGGTATCCATAAGCAATCAAGGTGCAAAGGTTTGTTGAAGCTGTCCAGAATTTATGAACCATTAATGACCGAAAAAAATCAATGTCACAGTAAGCTATGTCCAAATTGGAAGCATTACTCAAACTGACGGCAACTTTTGGCACTTCTGATGCTGTACATGTTTATGAGATTCTCCACTGTTGGAAAGTTCCACTGTCCCTTCTCTGGTTGTTAACTGTCACAACTAGAAGACTAATCTTCCAAATCATCTTTTTTCCCTTCTCCAAAATGCAAGATACTGTTCCTTAAAAAACATTCTCTGCATATTTTACTGTGATGTGTTACCGTGTGCTGCACTTCTTCTCGTCACTGTAAAAGGTGCTAAATTAAGCAGCATGAGACATTTTAAACAGATATCTGTTTCAAGTGAGATAGCTCAACTACATGGGTGGTAATGTATTAACTGGATACTGTCCAGTGACATACTGAACAAATGCATCAAAGAAATATGCAGAAGTTGATGTATATCATCAGCCCAACAGAAGATACTGACCTTCACTTCATGATCTTTTACAATCTCTATGGCCACTCTACAAACCGTACCCAGAGAGCCTGCACACGGTCATCCCATCTGCTTCATCTCTCCATTACTCCTTTGTTAAAATTTCAAACAAGTATCCTTATCACGTTTCATACAACTTCTAATGCTTGAGGAGCATGGCACCTTCAAACACAGGAGATAATCCTCCTTCCAATCCCCCTCTTTTCGTAAGATGCCCTCAAAAATAGCTTGGCAGACACTGGACTTCTAAGAGCACCACCTTACACCATCTCACAGCTTCCTTTTCTCTCCCAGCAGCTTGTGACCGCATACTACCACTTGTCCTTGCAAGATTTTTTCGGGCAATAACAGTCTTCTCCATGTTTTAAAGCATGTAGATCAGTAGTCAATACACTCAAATCAATAGCTTTTACACATTTTTGGCGGTGGGTTTTTTGTTTTTGTTAAGTTTTAAGGATTGAAAGGAAATAAGTGATCAACAAATAAGCTGGAATTTCATATCTTATCAATACATTCCCTAACTGCTGAATACTGGGACAACTCATTGTCTTTTAAAAATATGCTTTATTTTCTTCAGATATATTTCAACCAATGGAAGAATAATTTAATATAGCAACATCAACTTACAACTATGTTGTGTTTTCATTAATTTCTTATGTCATAAGCCATTTTATAAATGCTTTTGCTCCCTTCCCACTGAGTAGTATTAGTTTAGAAATCTCAGATATATGAGAGCATAGGAAAGAATAGAAATCTTTTTGCAACACTGAAGTCCATTCTATTTCACTGACATGTGAATTGTTTTGAAATGCTTTTTTTAAAAAAAAGCAGCTTCATGTATTTACCAGTTTGCAATAGATACTTTCTTCATGACACATCTCTATATATTTATTTTTATTATTTGACTTTGTAGTATTTCCCCACAATAATGTGCAGGAAAAAATTGGTTTTTAAGTTTCAGTATCTATGAGACTTTTATGCATACTCTGATAGCTTCTACATATGCAAGCTGTGATTTTCTTCCTTACCATAACTTCAGTAGGCTAACTTGGAGGTGTCATCAGAGATTAACTTAAACATGCTTATCTTAACTAGTGAAGACTGCAGCATCCCTGGCTGGGCATTCACTGAAGCTACCACATTGGATCCTGTGCTGTTAAAGCCCCTTGGTGTCAGTAGTACCAGTTGTTTCCGAGCCCCTGGGAGACACTTCCCAGTTTTTGTTTATAACTTCCTTCCCAGAAAGGGGACCTGACTGGTGAGCCCCAAGAATCCCCTTGCTCCCTTAAGTCCTAGACTCTGCAACAATCCGAACATGTTTTCCCCATAGCTCAAATCCTGAGGGCAGGTTTTACAGGCAACAGCCTCTGCAGCTGTTCCGAAGTCACTCGTCACTTGCTTTAGATGGCACAGTGACTACAACAAGGAAAGAGCCACATGCTAACCTCCAATTCCTTTCCCCCACGCCCTGCCTCATTCCTTCTTTTTTTCCCTTTCCCTTTTCCCCTCTCTCTTCTGGGGAAATTCCAACCCTGCAAAGCCCACACACTAAGCTCAGAAAAGAAACTACTTCATTTTCCATGCTTATTTTTGCCTGATAAAGCCCATTTTGGTGCTAACAGCCTTCAGTGCTTTACCTCCCCAGGCAGTCTGGTGCCATTCCATCGTCTCCTTAGCACAAGGAGCCTGACACCACTCACAGTAGAAGACAATCCAATAATATAAGGATGCATACAGTTCTTATAACCAATTTGGACTTCATAAACCTTGGGCAACCGTATTTCCTATATTATCATAGTGTGTTTCAGAAGCTTCTGGACAGTGTAAGATATATATCTTATATATAACACATAAAATGTGACAAATTATAGTTAAAAATACTGAGGAAATTTTTAGCAAGAATTATTGAAAGGAAATTTTACTTTCTGATATAAAGTAGATATATGATGGGATTTTCTTCCTACTACAGGCAGCTCTCTAGAATGAAGTATTAAATACCAGCTAGCTGGACTCTACTAGCACAAGCTTTATATTTTAGGAGCTCTGAGTGGATCTAAATACTTACCATATTTCAATAATTGTCTAAGGCAAAACAAACAGCTCAATATCTCAAGAGTCACAGTCATGTTTGCTAATCTGACCGCGACTCATACATATGAGCAAGCTTGCTTAAGGGAATATGCACGAGATCTCGGCAAACTTTAAACAACATCCTGTAATAAACTGTGTTTCCATTTTCTGACATACTATAAATTTCATGAAGCTTTCTTTTAATTAGAAAAGGTCTAAAAAGATAAAACACTGTACAACTAATGTAGCCCAGGAAGTAGCTTCAAAGTGATTTACTTTCATTTTAAATATTTATTTTGTGTTTTCCTAGAATTTGCTTTAAAATGCAGCAGATTTATTAACTGCCTCGCATGCTACTGCCACACAGGAGGTTGATAATGGAATCTGAAGGTTTCAGCTACCTATGGTGTTTGGAAGCAGATCTGAGATCACAGGATAAGCTATTCTAGTCAGTAGCAGTGTTCCCATTTATTTTTATTACGGCCAAACCCTCATTTGTTTCTGTTAGAAAAAAAAAAATTAACAGTGGTAACATTCAAACTGTTCATTTGAGCTCAGACAGGATAACAAACAATCCATAGATATAAATTGGTTAACTCCTTTGAGTCCTGCTCGTTTTGGCTGTCTACAAAATTCACACACTGGTTTATTCTAAAGTTCACTAACTAAAAGCAATCATCAGCACTGAAAAAATATTTTACTCACTTTCAGGGCATCCCCTTCGTTGCCCTCCATTACTTCCAGAATAAGTGCAGCTAGTATGTTAAATCCTTGACAATAGCCAACAGATTTATTCCACCTGGCATAAGCCAGCAAAACGCGTTTTAATACCACTCGATCTTGCTCTGCCTCCTGGCCGCAGTAAGAACTGCAACCAGTTCGGTGAAGGTCCTTTACAAGGGAAAAAAAAAATTATTTAAAAAAAAAAAAAAGAGACAAGAACAGACAGAAAAGATGTGTATTTTCCTTCCCCCTTTAGTTTTCCCGCCTGTCCCAGTTTTCCTTCCACCTCCATCCTCCCAATACATATTCCCAAAATTGATGACAATGTTTCTTTTTTAATCTGTAAACCTTTAGCTTACTGAAGAGAAATAGGTTTAGCAAGCTCTTAAGTAAACAAGTCACCTAAAAGATGTTCATATGAAGCTGTCACAGAAGATATTAACAGATATCTAGGTTTCAAAGAGGCAAGACATAACAGCTGCTTAATTGAACAAAAAACAGCAAGTGTTTTTATTGATGTATAAACAAACTACTAAGCAATTAAGTTTTCAAAACATAAAAAACCAGAAAGTGTCCTTGAGATTTAAACAATTTGTAAGTGAAAGGTAAGATGTGCCACAAATTAGTATCTATAAGCTTAAACTACCAAGTGCAGATGACAACTGTAATAAACAGGAACACAAAGCATTTTGCTCCCCATACTCTAGTTAAGATGACTATTGAACACAATCCTTCCTAAATAGAGTAATACCTCCTAAATAGGTAAACAGACTAATATTAAAGTCACCACAACAATACAAATCTATTAAGCTCTTCCCTAAAACTGCCCACTGTTTAAATATTAAATGTTAATTAGCTGAAAAATATACATAGACAAAGGTGTTTTACTACTGTAAAATAACTGAAAAATGCTCAATTGGTGTATTATAAAACATACTTTCTTAATCCCAGCAAACATTTGTGTTTATTTATAGATAAGAGGGAAAAAAACCTCACGTTCTTCTCCATTAAACTCCAGTATTTCTTTTCAAATAAAAAAGTAGAAATTGAGAAAAAAAAATCAGTAGTAGCAATTTTTTTCCCAGCTAATACTAACCATACCAGTGCACGAGGACCAGAGATGCTAAAGAAACAATTTCAGTGAGCTAAAGAGAATTAAGATGTAATTTTTGCCAAAGCAGTTTCAGAGAACAAAATAAATCCAAATTCCATCTATTGAAAAAAATTTTCAACTTTTCATTCAAAAATTAAAATAAAGTAACAAATTAACTGTCTACCTTTACTATCTGGATGCCCATAGAGTCATCATCAGGATTACTTCTTTCATTGAATGTGAAACGCATGGTTTTATCCCAGTCAATGGCTATACTGTGTAAGTACTGATCAGCCAGCGTCAGCCAAACCTGGAAATACACAAAGGAGCTCAACGAAATGAATTATTTCTCAGATAAAACATAAACAATTTTGATATATAGTTAGATGAACCTCATCAGCTTCACCCATATGCGATCTACTGCTAGACTTGAAATAGGACTATATCTAAAACTATTTTTGCACAATTAAAGTAACACCTTGCTCCCCAAAACAGAAAGGAAGGAAACAGTTAGCATTAAGTGTCCAGATCTGTGAACTGCTTAGAAAGATGCAAGTTCGTTGTCAGAAACTGAATCTACAGGCGTCCTTCAAGATGAAAGCACATTCTCCTACAAGGACCCTCTTCTAACTCAGCTCTTCTAACTTCATAACCAGCAAGGCGTTTTATAAAAAGGTAACACTGCTGCAGGCTTTCCTCAAATTCAACCATGGATCCATCTCCTGGAAACCCCACAAAAGAAATCTAGTGGTGCTTCTCTTTACCAGAAGTCTCTTCTGATCAACTTTGCAGAAAAAAAGAGCATCTAACATTACCTATTTGGGATTGATCTGAAAGTATCATCTGGATCAGAGTAACTTACCCTTTACAAGAGGGCTTCCTAAACTGTTGGTGCTACAGGGAGTTCTGAAAACAAATATTTTGACTATTTTTAAAGCCTAATAATTACCACTCCAGATTTACGCATGTGTACCTAAGACAAAGGCTGGACCTTTATTAAACATTTGAAGAATTCCTGAACCATGAAAGACACATG
This sequence comes from Strix aluco, assembly GCF_031877795.1. Classification (NCBI taxonomy): domain Eukaryota; kingdom Metazoa; phylum Chordata; class Aves; order Strigiformes; family Strigidae; genus Strix; species Strix aluco. Next base: position 50,753,372 of record NC_133935.1, read on the forward strand.
ACAGATCATACAAAGACAACAAGTAACAATAAAGGATCTTTCTCTTCAGGAAACTGAAAGAAATCATGAAAGCAAATTGGTCGAGTTTTATGTCAGTCGTTAACTCACTCAAGTGAGAAAAGCAGTTCAGACACTTCCCCCAGATTTAAACACTTAAGATAGTTGCATGATGATGAATTTATAGACAGCTCCCAGAATCTCATGTTTTCTGCATTTGAATGTCCCTTCCCACACTTCTGCAAAGCCACCCATGCAGAGGAATGCCGCAGTTCTGCCTCCCAGCAGTCCTTGGCACTGCTGTCATCCTACTGGTGTTGTTTGACTAGATTCTTTTCCTCTGCCAGCCCCAGAAAACAAATGTCACATGCCACAGCAATAATGCAGATGTCACCCTGCTCCTTCTTCTGCCAGCAAAGGAGGCAATCAGCATGCTGCCAACACAAAATGCTTCCTTTATTTTGGTATCAATCTTAAAATCATTGTGAAACCAGGGAATGGCAGTGAAAAAAAACACATCCCTTCTTTGGTTCGCATCATGTGGTCACATGTGAGGAAACAGAAATGGGCAGAATGAAAAGGAAAAGACAGAGATCAGAGTTGGATGATGTGGCAGAGTGTACCCTCAGCAAGTCTTCTGATGACACAAAACTGGGAGGAGTGGCTGGTAAGCCCAAGGGCACCTTGACAGGCTGGAGAAATGGGCTCACAAGAACCTCATGAAGTTCAACAAGAAGAAATGCAAATCCCGCACCTGGGAAGGAACAACCCCAGGCACCAGTATATGCTGGGGACCATCGAGTTATAAAGAAGCTTTTCAGAGGAGCTGGGGGCCTGGTGGACACTAAGTTGACCGTGAGCCAGCAATGTGCCCTTGTGGCAAAGGCGGTCAACAGCCTCTTGGGCTGCATCAAGCAGAGCACCGCCAGCAGGTCGAGGGAGGTGATCCTTTCCCTCTGCTCAGCACCGGTGAGACACATCTGGAGTGCTGGGTCCAGTCCTGGGCTCCCCAGTACAAGAGAGATACAGGCCTACTGAAGAGAGTCCAGCAAGGGGACACTAAGAGGATTAAGGGACTGGAGTATCTCTCCTATGAGGAAAGACTGGGAGAGCTAGGACTGTTCAGCCTGAAGAAGAGAAGGCTCGTGGGGATCTTATCAATTTATATAAATACCTGAAGGGAGGGTAAAAAGAGAATGGAGCCAGTCTCTTTTCAATGGTGCCGAGTGACAGGACCAGAGACAATGGGCACCACCTGAAACACAGGAGTTTCTATCCAAACATCAGGAAACATTTTTTTTTACTGTGAGGGTTACTGAGCACTGACACAGGTTGCTCAGCGAGGTTGAGGAGTCTCTTTCCTTGGAGATATCCAAAAGCCACCTGTACACAGTCCTGGGCAACCAGCTGTAGGTGGCCCTGCTTGGGCAGGGGTGTTGGACCAGATGACCTCCAGAGGTCCCTTCCAATCTCAGCCATTCTGTGATTCTATGACCTCTGCCACTCATGTACTACAGAAAATTCTCCAAGAGACTTACTGCAGTGTGGGAAAGGAACGTTTCAGGAAAGAGAAAAGGCTGTTAGATGGATATAATGATTCACTGGAGTTGTAGATTAAAAATAAAATCATAGCAGTGCTAGAAAAACAATGCCACTGTAAGTCTTCTATTTCCTTACCCCTGATCTGTAAAAAGGAACAGTTTGGTTTGGAAAGAGAGCAAAAAGAAAACAGGAAAAGGAAATTAATCTGATGCATCAGAAATATATGTATCTACATATATTTTATAAAGCTTTAAAAATACTCTTTATATTAAAATTACATTTCTAAAGCTGAACTTGTGTGACAGTTTTATAGAAAAGATGAATACAGATGCCTTTTTTTTAGGCTAGGGAACTTCAAATGTTGTTGAAGAAAACAATAAAGTTTAGCAAAATCCCACTGAACTCTTTCCTACAACACCAACTCAGTGCAATTTCCCATTAATGGCGCACTCTACCATTCTACATCACTCTTGACTCTGGACTTCCCTGATTTAGGCAATTTGTCTTTCCCCCATCAAATGTTTCTATGAGCATTCTTGTCAGCACTAGCATCTATCAACTTCACCCTCACAAGTATGACAGCCTACACTGGAGATGTGTTCTCCTTTCAGCTGATCGTCAGCTGCAGAGGCAGCTTCACCAATGCAATTCCTTGAGTCTGACAGAATGAAGCAATAACATCTGCACCAGAATAAGTTACCTAAGCCTCAAGGATAAAGAGCCTGACTATTGAAAATACCATCTCTACCTGTCTCCAGCTGCCCTATGAGGTCATCACTGAAGAATGTAAACTAGGAAAAATCCCCAGTACAACTTAAACTTAAAACTTCCAAACGTTTGCTAAAAACCACTGATAATATTGATGTCATTCACCTCTCCTGAAAAACTCATAGGCAATATGTCCCACAAAACGTACAGGTCTACTTACTTTTCTCCGCCATTCTTTCGGTATGCCTGTCGGCAATCTGGCCACTGCTTTGAGTGCATCATGCCACTAAAAGCAAAAGCATCCAAAAAGGTATAAAATCCACCATTAGTTTAATGCAACAGTATAGCAACATTTACAACACTGCAGACACGCACATTCGTTTCATTTTACTGCATACATCTGAGAGTTTAACTGCTTAACTCACTCACAGGGAAAAGATAGATTATTTACTTAAAGATATAACAAAAATATAATATTCTAGAACATAAAGACTTATAGATATCCGAGTAAAAAATGAAAGCCTATTGCATTTTTCAAATACTAATGGAACAGCTTTTGATGCAATATTTCAAATAATATGATGACTTTAGGATGACAGATGCACTTTTGAACTGGAGCAAGTATCCGAATTGAAGAGAACACAGTCCTTCATAAACTCAAGAGAAAAATGAATCAAATTACCTGCTGAAAACCATTTTGACCTAAAGATGGTTCAAGAGTGAATTTCAATTTTGTATCAACCCCTAGAAACAAAAAGGAAAAAAAAATAAAAAATCATGGCCATTATTTTCATTTAGCTCAGAAGGAAAAACAAACCAAAACACAATTGAAATAAAACCACAAGATTTCAGCTACATGTTTTAACAACTACATTTCAATCTGTTTCTGTGAATTCCTGTCTTCACAGTGGATTCAAGGCACATGTTAAGAAGTACACGGACAAAAGGTTTTTAAAATGCAGTAATACCCTCTTTAATGATGTAGTTCAGCACAACTGACTTCACTAAAAATCATGTAGTACACTATTCTACAAACTGTACTCGTACACTGCAAACTATGATATGCATCCACAGAAAAAAATACAGTTTCCTTCCACCTATTTCAGCTTCTGGACATTTAATCACTCAAAACTCATTTCTAAGTTTGGGATGCTAAAATTATTTTATTGCTCAGAATATCAAATTTTTTATAACTTCTCAGCACATAAAGCACATTTGGTCAGTATTCTCACTTAGGCTTAGATTTTATTTTGGCTATTATGAGCAAATTCTTTTATTTGTTATAAAACACGCCTGCTAATAGTCTATGAAATACAGTATTACATAAAATACTAGGATCTCAAGTTTGGCCTACACTAGATCGTGATTGTGGCGCTGGAGTATTCCATAGCACGAAGAACACTAACACCTTTCATTGGCTTTATATCCCACAGGTTCAATGTGCAGCTCTTTGGTCCTTCAAACGCCGCTGTCCAGAGCTCAAGTGCTGAACACGGCGTCCCACCACATCCCCCCCTCAAGTCTTCTGGCATAAAGCCTTTCTTTGTTTTTCCTCAGTAATTTAATACAATGGATATTTAAAATTATGTCAGGCATAGCTTCTTGTCTTTCTAGAATATCAAGCCAAACATTTTTAATATATATTTTAATAGCCGTATAAAAAAAAAAAAAAACAAAACCAAACCAGACTTTAATGCTGCAAGGTTTTAAGTATGTAAAATCCATGCTAATCAACTCACCAGTAATACTCAGTGCTTTGGAGGACTAAGCCTGCAAGTCTGACAGAAACCCAGACTGTAGTGGCATTTGCTAGTTATGGAATGTAAAATGCCTTTCAGCATTTGCATACTGACATGGTGATAAGTAATTTAAAGCCTTATTGCCTGATCAATATGTATTTAGACACAAAGCCTTCCCCTTCAAGGTGTGGGTTTTTTTCCTCTGGTGGGGGAGAGGGAAGAGAAGGAAAGAAAATTCACACAAAATCCAGTTTTGTTCAGAATTTTAGCACTTTAGAATTGTATTACTGTGACCTGGGGATTGGTGCTTTCATTTCCCTGCTTCAGATTTAGAAAGACATGCTTGTCAGATCTAGAAAAATAAAAGCTTCAAACCATAATAGGTCTTGGAAAAACATTAAAGGATTAACAGTTATTCCTGGAAGTAACTGTTTATTAGTATTCTTCCCCATAACGCCACTGGCACTCAGCAGGGACTCCTAATAGGTAAAACTCTTCATAATAATTCAAAGCAACATAACAATGCCAGTAACCTACTAAGATAATTGTATCACGCTTGCTGTAAATGTGAAAAAGTGAGTCTCATTCCCAAGCAACCTAGTGCTAAGTACTGGAAAACCGTCATACATACAAGAAAATAGTATGACCAAGAATCCCTTTTGTTATGGCAAGAGATGTTGACATGTTATCTAACACTGCCTTGTAGCAAAAAAGCAATAGTGTGCCAAAATAATCGTGAATTCATTTCCAGCTTGGCAGCCAAATATTAATCACTTCACAGTTTTCTAAGGCTTAAAGATCCCAGTAACAACTTCTCTCTTTGTCTTATAAGCTTCCTAAGAAAGACGCAGAGACAGCCAAGTCTGCAAAAGATCAAGCACAGTAAGATACAACCAAAAAGTAAAGCAAAATGTATCTATCAGCTACATGAACATCATGACCAGGGAGCTCACACAGGGGCCCAGATAGCTGTCTCTCTTGATTAAATGAGACTGAAAGGAGACCCTTGAACCTCCATCTACAAAAGTTTACTAAATCATGGCAGACAATTAAGACAGGTGTGAAAATTACTAGAAGTGAGAATAATGTGGTAACACTGGACTACACGGCACACTGTCTTCAGTATGGCGAGGAACCTCTCGGTCAGGCCATACACTGTAACCTCTTGTGGAAGCCATGGAGACTCTGTCCCCTTATTTGTTCCCAGTTAGAAATATTACGAAAATCAAGCTACGTGATGGTTTTGTGACAGGGGAGGGGAAGAGCCGTGGGGAGTGATCTACAGACCATACAGGAATGGTTCCTCACTTCTATCCATTTTAAAGAATTTACATTTCCTAAAACCAAAAAAAACTATTACAATCTTGTTCAATAAAAATACAGCAAGTAAGCAAGTAAATAAAAGCTGTAACACAATTAGTACAGAGAGTGCAAAGAAAGGCTATACCCACCCAGGAACTTCCCAGGGCATCTGCAGGAAGGCAACCAGCAAGCTGGGAGCAGCATCTCATTGCCTGTTACTTATTTCTGGCACAAGAACCATCCTGCTATGTGCAGTTTCTGCACTCTTCACTGAATTTGCCCTTGGACTTTAGAGCTTTAAAGAAATTAATGCCTATCCTGATTCCAACCTCTCTTGGTTTCCCAAACCTTCCTACCTCCATTGTTCCACTTTCCCTAACAAATCTCCCACCCCACATACTAATTTTTTTCTGCGCTCAGTCCTGTCATTTTCATCCTGTCCACTTTTGCCTGCATCATTACCAGCCTTTCCCCAGGGCCTTCTTCCACATACAGTCTTTTCTCCCTTACACTTCCATCATCTGCTACATCTTACCAGCAACTCCTTTCAATTCTGCATTCAGTTGCCTTCTCCCCACAAACTAACTTAGATTCCCCAACAGCTTCTTCCCCCCTCAGCACCCCACACCCATCCAACCCTACCGCAGACCTTCTGCACTGGTTTTCACAGGATTTTTCCCCTTTTTGTCAATCCTCCATCTCTGGGCCACATTCCTCTCCATTATGTAAACTCTTTGCAGAAAAGACGCATTGGGACCTTATGGGAACTCCTCTTCCCTGCTCCTCTGCATGGACAACCTGGCAGAAATGTACCATATACGCAGCAATAGTTCCTACTCGCGGGGACTGTACGCGCTGTCAGTACAACTCAGCCCTTTTACATCAAGCCAGGCAGGCTATAGCACCATTTGACATAATTAAGTATCATCTCCAGTTCATATACTTTCAACTGATGCTTCATTCCTAAAAAGGGTATTAACTCGTGTAAGCAGGAATGTGTTGGGAACACATATGAATTATTAACTTCACAAATAGAAGCACACACAAAGGTACATATGTTCAGCACCAGTCAAATTTCTGAAGGGTAAGGGAATGTCATAATAGGGCCTCGTTCAATCCCCTTGCAACCAGCTCACCAGAAACCACTGCAGAAAAGATATTTTAAAAAGAAAATGAAAACAAAAGAAAAAGAAAGACCCACAAAACCCAGTCCCATTAGCTCTTCCATGTAAAATACACAATGACTCCTGACAATGAAAGGCTGTAAGAGGGAAGATTATACCCCTAGGATTTCCAAACCCTAGCAGTCTTACACTGCATGACCAAAATGTAGCACAAGACCACATAAAGAACCACAAGAGGGGAGAAAAATGTTGTGGTCAGCCAAGTACCTGGGTGAAGGAATCAAATCCCCACTCTTCAGCAACATTAAACAAAAGGATGGGGCAAAGTCTAGGATTTTTTCAGAAATACTAAAACAGAAAAAGCATGGGAAGATGATCTGTTCTGATGCATGTATGTAAGCTATAAAGCCATAGCTTCAAACTTACAAAGCACATCACTGTAGGTTCTTGGCTGTACTTAAAAGCAGCTGCTGAAACTTCTCCCATGGAAGGCAAATAAATATTTTACCAAAAACAAACGAGAAAAAAGGCCTAAAGGAGCTTTCTGTGCAATGTGAGTCCAAGCTTGGGGAAAAAAGTGGCAATGTAAACTACCACTTTATTGCTGCTTATCGATTCAGGAAGATTCTTAGCCTTGCCTTGTAATTTATCTCTAAATGTAGATTTTCATCTGCAAAATGAGAGATAAAAGTAACATTCTGAGTAACTCCGCATGAAATCGCTTTTATCAGGAGCCAGAGCTCACTGGGATCTACCAAAGCACATCTAAAACCTGCAGTCTGCAGAAACTTCTCAATACAAACAGACAGCTGATACAGACACTAAGAAAATTTGAAGGAAATTTCATTCAGCTTATTTTTTAAGGGCTCATTAGGTGCCCCGTCTCTATCACTCTGTGAAAGCATGCATCCTGAATGACGCTGATGTATTTACTTACATATGAACAATATGGAAACCCCAACCCTGTGGGATTTCCTAGCTTTAAGATTATGGCATTTGTGGTTATGCTTCCAATCACCTCCCCTGGTCTTTGTGGGAGTGCAAGTAAAAGAATGTCATTATCCAGATAACATCATTATCTGGGATATTAGAAGACTAGTGTGGTAACTCCTACAGACCTCTCTTCCAAGTCAGGAAATCTCCTTGATAACAGCAACCCCATAAACCTATACCAGAATATATCTGAGACCTTATGAATACCAGTATCCAAAACTCATCTCAAACACAGCAGCAGTCTGCATTGTGTGCACACACAGCTAGTACAATGGGAAACTAAACCTTACATATCTCTGTGCACTGCTCTACATTTCAGCAGACCTCAGGCTTGCATGTTTTGTAAACACCTACGATTAGGCAACTGATCAACAACATTTTAGCTACAAGTGACAGCTCTAACATTGTAAATTGAATTTAAATTTCTAATACTTCATAAAGACACAAATGATCCAAAATTTTGATGGCAGGCAACTAGAATCTAGCATTCAGTAATGATCACCCATCGGTACTTCTGCGAAGAGGGCACCTCCCTGGAGCAAACGCACGCTGTCGGCTGACCACCTGGTCCTTAAAAGATCTTGGTGCCGAAGCAGGATCCAGAAAAAAACAGCCGCAAAGCCGATGCCCTCCTCCTTAGGAAAGGCATGGTTGAGAATTTAGACAACACCCTACCGCAGACAAAGGCTGGGCGGGAGGAGGGGTCTCCAGCAAGTCCAGACTTAGCAGGTTTAGCGGGAGAGGTCTGGTGAGGCTGAGGGGAGAGCGCAGGGCCCCGGCGGTTGGGCCATGCCGGGGAGAGACGGGGAGCGACTGGTGGAAAGCAGCGGCGCCGCGGCCGGGGGGGGGAGAGGGGAGGGGAGGGGGCAGCGCGGACCGGGCACAGCCACACCAGACAAAAGCGCTGCGAGGCGGCGACGCCGGGCGGGAGGAGCGGGGAAAGGCGACGGGAGAGTTGAAGGGCAGAGCCGGGATCCGCCGGGTGAGGAGAGCGGGAGCCGCGCCCCGCGGAAGGGGGCAACGCGCTGCCTCCCCTCAGGGCCCGCGGACACCTCCGGCCTCCCTCCCGCCCGGGGCCGGCCCGGCTCTCCCCCGCCGTGCCGCCTCGCACCCGCTGCAGTGCCGCCTCCGCCCGCTCCCCAGCCCGGGGCTACCTCGCAGGCCCCGCTCCCCGCCCAGCCCGGGCGGGCCCCCCGCCGCCTCGGCCGCCACGCCTCAGGCCGCGACCACGGCGCCTCAGGCAGGCCGGGCCCCGCCGAGGCGCGGCCATTTGCCGGGGACCGGGGCCGGCCGCCGCCCCCGGGGCGCAGACCCCTACCCGCGGCCCTCATCGCCCTCCGGCTGCGTCCTCCGAGCCGAGTCGCCCCCGCGAGGGAGGCGGCAGCCCGGGCCCCGCCGCTCCCCCCTCCCCGCTAAACCGCTTAGGGGATTGCGGCCGCCGCCTCGCCGCCCAGCCGCGGAAGGGGAGGCTGTTACCTGGCTCCAAGGTGCAGAGCAGGCGCGGCGCCGTCCGGGAGATGCAGCTGCGCTTCTTGAGGACGTTGCTGAGGATGGTGCCCACGCCGCCGCCCGAGCTCTGCCGCTTCAGGCATCGCCCCCCGCGCCGCAGCGAGCCCGTCAGCCTGTCCTGCCGCATGGCAGCCCCGGCCCGCCGGCCGCCCCCGAAGGCTCGCCCTAGGGCGGCGGGGCGGGGGGCATGGCGGGGCAGGGGGGGGCCCGGCCGGGCTGCGCGGCAGCGGCTTTGCTGGCTGGCGGGGATCTGCAGTGCAGAGACAGCGAAGTCGAAGTGCGGGAGAGAAGAGAGAGGACGAGGAGAGAAGAAAGAGAGAAAAAAAAGAGGGGGGGGGGGAGAGAAAAGGGAAAAAAAAAAAAAAGGAGTTGCTCCCGCCCACAATCCTAGCATCACTGCCTGAATAAACCAGCAGCCTCTCCTCCTCCAGCACCACCTGGGATGCAGCAGGCAAAGGGGAGCAGCAGCTCCACTTAGAAATAAAGGGATCACAGGCGGCTGTGGCAGGGCTCAGCAGTGGCCAAGGGCTCCAGGACCGCTGCACGGAGATCACCCAACACAGACAGTACTGACACCGCTCACCTGACACCTGTTAACGGGGGGCAATATTGACATTTCTGCTGAGAATGAAATGAGCTAAACATCCAGCAAAGAGACTTCTCACGTGGGATTCTGGCCTACAGCTGGACATGTATAGCTAGTCCTGCTGCCCCTTTCAAAAAGCTGTCCTGGGAAGGAGTCCCACAGGCACTACCAGACCACGGAACAAGGGGAGAGTGACCGATGTAACAACAGCATCTCAATGCCAGGGCGGGCTGGGGTCAGGTCCTGTGGCCAGGGCTGCTCAGGGACGGTCCCAGCAGCAGCAAGAGCAAGCGGGCTGCACTGTTTCTGTGTTTCTGACCCTCCAGCACAGAGACTTTGAACATCCTCAACTAAAATAACAGCCTTTTCTGTGAATCTAAACTGCCACTGCACTTATTACTAATGACGTGCCATGCACTAAGCAGTTAAGAAGCTATTCATCAGCATTTTATTAGATGCATTTTCCAGTGCTATTTGACCCAACAGCATCTTAAAAGGGTTTGACAAAGAATTTCAAACTAGTGGTTTGATTGACAAGGAAAAGTATTTGAAATAATTATAGCTTTTATGATCTAAACCACTCAGCGTTTCTTTGGAAGGAGAGCAGATTTATCACACCACGTTAGTTGGGCTCAGAGACCAGAAGTCAGTCTACCTGCCAACATCTGTAGCTTTGAAACAACAATTTGCTCCTTTATTAAAAAGATGTTTTTCTCAGCCACATTACAAAAATAGGAGAAAACTGGCAACAGGTAAGCAGCAAGGCCAATTATATAAAAGATACACAATATAAAACACAGAAGCAAGCCTTTTTTTAAGATCAGTTCTAGCTATCTTTAGAAGTTACTGTTAAGTTTTCAGAGAAGCATGATTTTGATCATGCCTCTCTAAATATCTGGTTTGGTTTTGGAGAAAAGTCACTACATTTGAGCTGCTAGCTTGCAGTCTGAATAGATAATTAAGTCTGCGTGTCGGTGGTTCTTTTTTTAACAAAGGTGACACTTCCCTGCTGATATAGATGATGCAAATCACTTTATTTCAGTGCCAGCTGGAGATGATGATTTAGTGGTTAAAACATCAAATTGGAAATGAATTAATCTCTCTAGGTGTACAGATTGTACCAACAGGACTGTAACAGAAACATTTAAATACCGGAAGAACCATGTAATCTCTCTAATGTTATTCTCCTCTTCCTTGAGTACTGTACACAAATAGCACCACACTGTTCTTGGATCACTTCAAGACCGGCTAACCCAACACCACATGCCATTGCCCAAAGCGTCAGGAGCCAAAGTGTGAGGAACCTCTCATTATCCATACAGTGAGACTCAGTCATCCCACTAAACTGAACATAATCATATGTTACCTTCAATTTTTAAACAATTACAAATCAGGGCTAAGACAGACATCAATATTTAACTGATGAGGATAACCAGCTCTCAAAGTGAGAATCTGGTGTCCTCATTACTGCTATTTCTCCTACTTGTCATCTTGTCACTCTATAAGAAAACTGGAAACAATCAGGACAATCATTCTGTGACTTGGAACATGGCTACTTCCAAGGACCAGCATACCATTAAGAGGCTTTCCCGCATGCCAGCCAATTAACGCAACATTACTTTTAAGAAAAAAAAAAAAGCAGGAGACAAAATGAAGAAGCCTAGCCATACTATTGGGTTTGATGACTCACTGGATCATTAGCACAAATGGATTTTAGAGACACGGATAAGCATCCCATTAAGCAGACATATACATATCTTAAGGGCAAGAGACTAGCATCTAGAAAAGTGGATGGCATTGGGTTTTAACCACTGATCAGGCAAAGCCTCTAATGTGCCTGTGGCAAGACGTGTTCTGCACCACGCCCTGGATGTGCAGACATCTAAGCATGACACTGCATGTCAGCAGGTTGTATAAATTTGCCATATTCACCACTGTTAAGCTGTAAATAGTCTTCAACAACAGGGAAATTTCAGACAAATCAACCTAGTTCCAAGTTGGTGAAAACGCAACAAATTTTAACTCAAAGATGTCACCAGCCATCATGAATCTAGTTTGATCTACCAATGCAGAGAGGTCTGGCCATGTCCACAAGTCCTCACCTGCAATTACTGATAAGACAGATGACACTTTGAAACTATCTGGGGAGGGGGAGGAAATAAAAGCATTTTGCCTAGCCCAGATATTTACGCTCCAATGTCAAACTTTGCTTCTTCCCCCCTGTAGTTCATTTATTTCCTCCCACACAACAAACTCACTTCCTGAAAAGCCTTACCTCCTTCTTTGGTATCTCTGCAGTCTTACCACCACCTGCTAACCATTCCTTTTTAAGGCCAGATCATACTTCATAAGAAATACTAGTTCACACATATAACTTGCTCAATTGTTACCATCAGCCTTATGGTGATTGGTCAGTCCCATGATCACTACCAGGTTTTGACACAGAGAAACCAACTCCATTTACCTTAAACCTCCCCGTTCATCAGCCTACTTCTCTTCTGTCTGCACTGAGATAATGAGGTAAAAGGCAGCTAGAAAGCAAGAATGAGCACAAGTAGATGGGGCAGTGACAGGAACAGCAGCAGAAACAGGGTCACAGACCAATCTCGCTTTTAAAGAAAAGGACAAGTTTGTTTGCATGGAGCTTTAACTACCCAAACCCAGGATTACTGGAAGGCACATGTCACTGGTTCTCTTCTGATATGTGCAAAGAAGACTGAATGTAATCAAAAGACTAAAAATGGTAAGACATCTTCAGCTGGGTCACTGTATTTCATGAACTCCAGATCCTCCCCTTTATTTCACAGAAAAACGTGTGGACCTCCTGTAATTCTGATTTGCATCACAACATCCCAGTAAAACAGTGAAAGTTTGGGGAGAAAGCTTGTTTGCCATGCTTCTGGACACCTGTGTTAGCAAAAATACTTAAAGCAACATGTACCCATGAAAAAAATACATTGTAATAAATATACCGTATGATAATATTGCAATATGTTTCATCCCAAAGCATTTTAGAAATTATGTTTAGGCAGCATCACTACACCAGCTGCTGATACAGCAAATATCAGAAAGAAATATATATTGATAGGGTGAGGGGAAAAAATGTATTGCAACCACAAGGGAAAACCTATTGTATTGACCACATCACAGGGCCATTGTCTGCTATGTCCCAGAGTTCCATATGCTACCTTTAAGAGCCCAAAAATGTAACCAGAAAATGTAATCCCATTACCACCTGGCTTCAAACAGCTCTACAGAAGTTAGCAAATCAAGAAATTTTAAATCTGTACCAATACATGTTCTGATGTGCATTCTAGTTCATCATGAGCTTCAAAAGAGAAAAGACTTCACTTTCAAACTGTAGTGTATAAGAGAAAACGCATGGAATGAAATATGTCCACTTTGGAAGGAAGAAAGGATAAGGCAGTTTGAGATTCTCCCAGGAGGAAAAACTATTTTGAACACATTTAGCCCATTAAACGATCTTCACCACTGGAGCACAGAATTCCTATCCTACCCGGTTCTATATGTGTTCTATTATTAAACGTCCCCTCTGCCAAAACCAGCCCCACTTCCTTCTGCTTGATCTTAAAAGTCTAAAAACAAGCACGACCCACCTGGAGTTTCACACGCCTCCAATGCACCAGATGGTGCCACCTCCGACAGCTTGAAAAGAGGCCTCTGGCTTGTTGGGTCTTTGACACTGAAGGGCCACAGGTGCTACATCGATGCTACAGTGTGCGTCCTTGAACATAAAAGCTGGCAAAGTTGCACAGCCCAGCGCTCCTCCCACCTCAGCCTGCAGGTAGAGAGCATTGCACTGCAGGTGAGCGGATGCTCTGATCTACCAGCTAGCTCTTAACTATTGTCTGGACCACCAAGTGCAGAGTCTCTAGCACTGTTTCACATATCCACAGTTGCATGAGCACATGAGGAGGGAGTCTACAGGCAAAAGTGGACAGATCTTTGTTATCCAGAAGGAGAAACATGATTTTGAACTAACAGATTCAGTTCTGCCACCAAGCTGGTCTCTGCACTGTGAGAAGTAATCCAGGGTTGTCTTTACTGGACAAGGGATGGTTCCAGAACCAATACAAAAATGATGTTTTTCTACTCTGTTTGTGCCTAGAGAAGGTTAATTTTATGCACTTTCAACAAGTAGAGCTCAGGAAAATGGTGCAGTGTGTTGACACACCACAGTCTCATCAACACAGCATTAATATTTAAAACTTTTCCATTGCATTAATCATCATTTGTCTCACTTTATACATGTCACAAAGGAGGTCAGGACCTCGCTGTGTCCTATAATAGATATCACAGACAAAAAGAGCAGAGCCAATCCTTGCCTATAAAGATATTCAGCACAAATATAAACTGCACAATGGACAGGAAATAACATCTATGATTTTCAGAAACAGAGAAACGAGATTTAAATGATTAGTCTCAGGAAGTGTGCGGCAGAGCTGAGAAACAAATCCAAACAAGCTCAATTCTAGTCCAATGCTTCCTCCTCCTTTAGACTTCAGGCACATAGCCTTCTTACGTATTTCCCCCTTCAAAAACTGACAACACAGTAAGTACGCTTTAACAGAACCTTCTCTTGAAGCCCTAAAACAGCCCACTTGTTTTTGGAGGGTTTAAGACAAACAGGATCTGGGGAATTCTCTTACTAGAGAGCACTCTCTGGCTATGGGGCTTTGTTTACAGCTAAGATGCCTGAAGGAGAATATTGCCTGCATATTGTTTAGCCATATCTATCAAGGGCTGATGTAGAGAACATCATTAAAATACCACTGCTTAGTGTAGTGTTTATCTTTCATCAGGAAATTAATCTACAAGACTATTGCTCCTGTAAAATGCTCACAACTGTATACACACTACATGATCCCTCAGTTTATCACAATCAGGATTCAGCCAAGAGAGAACTTCAGACTCAAGATTCTTTGTTATCTTTTTCATTCTCCCCCTTCCCTCCCACACACAATATCCACTTCTGTCTTCTGTGCTACACATGTACTGGGACAGGATCAATGAGAAAAGAGAAGGTCCCTTCAATATAGCCAAGTCTCCTTGACCTCAACATCACCTGCCCACAAACGTGTGTTGTAATTTACCTTTCAGGAGTGATGGACAGTTATACCTAGTAAGTGTATTTACAAGTTGAATAATGTTCATAACCACATTGCTTCTTGAAGTTTTTGGCAGATACGATACACCCTGAGAAGTATGCTGAATGTTTCAAGCATCAGTGAAAACACTTGAAATATCATATATCTGTAACAAAGGCATCTGTAAATCTGTTGTGAAAGCAGTTTGTACCAGTTTACAGCACAATGGGGTGGAGCTCCGATGACCAGTTTCCCACCAAAGGAGGCACCACATCTGTTGGCAGTGAATCAGCACAGGTAAGGTTGACTGCAGTCCCTCAATTTGTAGGTTGTTCTTAACAGTGGCACAAGATGCTTATGCAACTGGATCACGTAGGTGAGAATATGAAAGCCCTCAAAAGCATCACAGGTTGCTAAAACATAAGTACAGACATGCCTGTAACCCCCTTGAACCTGCCTATCACCTCCCTCCATTTGTAAGCACATAGCTATTTCCATGAATGAGGGAGGTGCAGAAAGTACAGTACCAGGGCTAAAGCAACAGCAGAACAGCACGTATCTCTCTCCCAGACCTATGCGCACTCCAGTAGAGTGTGAAGCCCCTGTCTTCCTGGGTTCTTTAAGAAATCGCACAGTAGTAAGCTACGAGCTTTTCTTAAACCTGTCTCTACAACACAATCACATTGAAAGAATATGTTAATATTCAAATGCTTTACATCACAAATTAATAACTCTATGTCACCAACTCTCACCATCACACCATTAAAAAGCTAATATTCTGCAGCATCTAGAGTTTCTAGGTCAAACTGTTTTGAGGATAGAAGAATTAAATTTGCTGATAATTCAGCAACCCTGAGCACGTAAGTGACAACAACCAGTGGCAATGGGCTGGGTACAAAGAGTGGTCTATTTCACTCCAGGCCCACCACTAGGAATTGATTCTTCCCAGAGCTTAACAGTAGAGAATTGAAAGAATTCCTGAAACGTAGAAACCGACTCATGTTTTTTAAACATCATGCACCACAGATCAGAGGCACTTCAAATATTTCAGAAGAAAAAAAAATTACTCTGACATTACAAAATAAATGTGATGTGGAAACCTTTATCTTAACACAGAGTTCGCTGGCTGCACTGAAAGGACAAGGCAGATATTCAACTCGGAACTATCCATGAAGGAACCAAAAAGGGGTTTAAATATAATATTGCTTGATCACAAGACAGAAGTAAGTTAGTTCCCCTTATTATGTCAGTAATAGAGGTCAACAAACTTGCACAACTGAGTATGCCTGATATTCTATTAAAGCTATTTGTATTCACTGCAGTTCCCATAAATCCTAATTCTGGGCTGCAGCATTATTGCAGTAGGTGTTGTACAAGCACAGCAAAAACCAGACTGCATGCTTTAAATAAGAGAATAGAAAACACATTAGCATATGAAGAAGCACAAGGAGTCAGTGAGATGATATTGGAAGGCATGGTTGACAGCAGTCTTAATATAAGAGCTGCTGTTGAGTTTTTGTAGGCTTCATGGCAAAGATGAGTACCAAGCGACACATACAAAGGCATAAGGTCAGTAAAAGGGCTGAGAGATTAGGTTTTAATCATCAACTCAAGTTCAACATGGCTAAACATCTACAAGTAAATACCAACATGGGGGAGAATTGAGAAGGTGCTTGTCTTAAAATAAGCGTGGGATGGAGGTAGGAGGCACGAGCTAACCTTGAATACTGAGTAAGAAATTACAAGGATGTGACAACAGAGAAGAGTAGGTTGTGAAGAGCTTTGGATATTAAAGCAATGAGAACAAGACATTGACTAGATCTACAATGACCCTAAGGGAAGCATTGGCACCCAGCTCTCATGTGAAGACCTATGTACAAACACCAAAACGTAGGTGTGTTAATAGCAAGCTGAAGTCCACTGATACTTTTAATTCTTTGTACATATATATGTTGTCTTCTAAAAGGACAAAAGCACACCCAGCAAAAAAAGAGTTTGCAGAAGTTTTCTATGTCCCAAATGCTTCCAACAAGCTCTTAATCAGAGAAAAATGATAGATAAGTAAGCAGATGGATCTCTTCATATTGTGAAGTTGCAGGAGGAGTGGAATTCAACAACAGTATCCAGGTTCAACTGTATAAACAAACTCTAAAGTTATAATTGTCATTTGAGGAGCGTAGTGATCTGTGTGGTCCTGATGAAGAAAAAAAGGAAGGGGGGGGGGGCAGGGAGTAAATTTATTTATTTATTTTACTTACCACTTTCATGTGCTGACTGCAACAGTAAAGCAGATCACATGCAGTTACATTAAGCAGATAGTTGGATCTCATGAGCAAGGTAAAAGACATGTCTTACAAGGACTGCTAAAAGTAACAATATATTTTAACTGCTGTAGTAGCCAGTAGCATAAAGTCTACAGTTAACAACTAGAATAAAAGTCATAGCAGTGCTTACATGCTCGATAAAACATATAGAGGACCTTTTAAATTAAATACAAAGTAATGAATTGAAAGGAGGTCTCAGAGCAAATGCCCTTTTTTTTTTGTCAGGGAAGTTAACTGTCTCTACTGAAGCACAGAATTAAAAGATATAATTTTGGTAAGGAACATATTAAGAAGAAAAATCACTGAAGAGGCCTACATCAAAATATTGCTGAAAAGCATGATTGTTAAAATGAAGAAATGTTCCCTTAACCTTGCTAAACAATATGAGGTAAATGAATATCTTGGCCAGTATTCACACCCCAGAATCCAGCTTAAATGCTATATGGTCATTTTAAAAAACAAATCACCAGGTCAGCAGAAAAACTAATGCAATATATGAAAAAATAATTCTGACAGATATGATTTGTAGGCATGCTTAAGACAGTATTTGCAGAAGAATGGAGGTCATAACAGATTGCAGGCTCCCAGCTCTAAAACTGAGCTGCTTGTCCTTTATTAGAATCTGATTATTTGCTTAGCACCTAGCATAGAAATTGAATTTTATGGTGTGGGTCGCCAGCTTCATTGGTCTGAACTGCTATGTCAGAAACAGCAAGATTTTAATCCCCCCAACATGATTAAAGAAAACAAAACCACCCTATGTCCCCAAAGCAAGATTTATCCACAGACAGAATACTTTCAAACATCTCAGATTAAAAAGCAATTGCCAAAATTGGAAAAATTACTAACCACAAAACACCTTTGCTTTGGGCCAGGAAGCACTATGGGAACAGGACCATGTTTATACATAAAAGTTTTTGTATGTTGTTTAGTACTTATTTGCAGTAATGCTAAGGACATCCATCAAAGACTAAGCTCGGGCTGTGCAAGGCTTTTGCTAGATACGTAGCAAAGAGACGGGTTGTTCCTGCACTGCCCAAGGATAAGAGTCCCGCTTCCAGCACAGATCCTCCCTCTCCCAGTACACGTGGCCTCCACGGACAGAGCTCTGTTACATGGGAACAGAAACAAAACCCTTTCTGGGGTTGTGGAAGGGAACGGGGTTCATTCCAAGAGAAGTTCATATAAGCCCCATAGAGCTCCTGGAACCACAGATCTTGATCAACCAATATAGAAGTCCTCCACCAGCACTCCAGTTCTTTGATCACAAATACATTGGTTCCCATTTGCAGATGCCAATAGTTCTGTAAAGAAATGGAAACTTTCCCATGAAGTTTTGCATGTACGTGAAGCTATTGCAGCCCCAAGTACTCCATAGCATGCAATTCCCTTCATCTCCCATGTGAGCCATAGCTTCACAGAGCACATTCTGCAAGTGTTGGAAAAGGAAGCAGCTAACAAAGCAAATGCACCTCAAACTACCACCTCCCCTTCCTGAAAAAAAAGTACGTACGTTAGTCTTTTAAGCAAGTTTGACACAGTGTTTTCGCTGAAGTTCGTAAGATGAAAAGGAGTAAATAGTTATCAGTCACGTTACTACTCCAAGCTTTTTACTCAACAGTTAAATGACAAGATTTCCGTTCATAACCCACTCTTACAGGAGCCACTCTTACAGGACATGTGGATCATAATCCTAATCAATAGGATTAATCAACGGCTCATTTAGTACTCAAGCCTTGAGCCACTAAAATCGATTTTGAACATGTACAATACCATGCACGCATGAGTTTTGGTAACAGCAGAGTTCTGATTGTTTATTTACTACTGCGTATCTTGGGGCAACTCACTTCACTCCACTGAACATGTGCTGCTTCTACCAGCCTTCAAGTAGTCTTGTCTCATTAAAAGTTTGTTTTTCAGAGCACGTTGTACCGTGTGTTCGTCCAGTAACCAGCTCATTAGGTTCACAACTTTACTGGACCTCTCGTATACTTTTTTAAAAAAAGATCAGCTATGTACATTGATTACCTCCCCATTCTGACTTCCTTTAGTCTCACTGGATAATTATTTTTCCTTCAGGATCTAAGGCCCAATAGCTATTGCTGCCAATGACCACTGGATGAGATAAGAAATTAGCAGTAACATATTCTAAAAAGCCCCCCAAAAAACCCCACACTAAATTGTTAGCTCTCAATGATGCATAATCCAAGCAAAGAACCACAAACTGTTCATGCTCTGTATTTTGGTCATATGCACTGTATGGATGGCAGGGAAAACATACTGATCAGTACCAGGTTGCTGTGATTATAGGGGGGAGAACTATAATTTATAGGGAACTAAATTTAGAAGCTGTTTCACTGCTGGCAAAACATAGCAAAAGGTTTTCCAATTTTTACTAAGAAAGAGATATAAATGACAGGTTTGTGTCACTTTCTTTTTAGAAAGTATTCTGGTAAGATGATTGAATGTGGAGATGGAACATGGACTTGACTTCCTTGGCAAATTTCAAGGGTATGTGAGGAGCACTCATTTACTGCTCAGTAAGTCAAATTCAGGTTATTAACAGATTCAAGAAGAAAAGCATTTTAAAATCTGAGGTTCTTATTTAATTCTTCCTCCAGAGCTGCTCCAGCATAGAATTATAAGAAGGGCTATTAATCCAAACTGACTAAATTCACAGCCCACTTTCCTAGCATCTTGTTTTTAAATGTCAAGCTTATCTCACAAAGCTGCAGAAACATAGCTGCTAGCTCTGCCTGATGCTCCATAAATCAGTCTATTCCTAGCACTAATTATCCCAAGCAGCTGTTATCCTCCATTTGATCTTCAGTATCCAGGAAATCTTTTCTTCAAAGACTAACTCAACCAAAGAATGTTTAGTGTGTGCACCATATTCAGAGATAAAATGCATCTGTGTTACTTAAAGGCCATGTACCCTGGTGGGCATTTTCAGTGAAGCCCCATTAAGCCTCCTACAAGTTCACAATGGTAAAAAAAAAAAAAAAAAATCAAATAAAATAAATAAAGCACTTCATTAGGAAAAAGAACAGCACAGTTACTTGTACTGAAGTGTAATACCCAGAAGAATAAAAGAGGAGGTAGTGCTAAGCTAGACAAGTGTGAAAGACTATGCAATCTATACAATCTAATTGCACAACTCTTTCTCTCAGGCTGTTTCCACATCCAAAAGCTTGTCAGAGAAAGATTAAAGATTGCAATGACATAGTATTATAGTTACGCAGCTCACACAGCTGTGATCTTACACACACAAATAAATCCTTATATCTTGATTGTCCAACACTTGCTATAGACACCATGGCTTTTCACTACCTGCAGGAATCGGAGCAGGATCTGCCATGGATTCAGAAGTGCCTAAAGGATTTGTGAAATACGAATGCACTCAGGTGCATCACTCCTTCACACGTGGCCTTTGGCAGCACCAGCTGTACAGTCAGCTTCCTCACAAATTCCCAGTTAAGGCAATGAGCTCCTAGGTTATACCCAGGATGCTGAAAACGCCTTGCAGCAAAGCACATAACTACTTTTGCACACAGACCTGCGGGCTGAGCCCTTTGCTGAGCACCCCACTCCTCCCTCCCTGGCCAACACTTGCCCTGCCCCAGGCAGACGCTGGGCTGGAGCTGGATGAGCTCAGTTTCACACTCTTCCTGAACCTATGTGGAAATCAGCACCTCACCTCATTTCACCACAATAATCCCAGGGTGACTAAATAAAAGCATTGCTTTTCCAGTTTTTCAGGGAACTGTTAGACTAATCAAACTTTACCACTTATCAGGTATCCATCTGAATAGCTGCAAATGAGCAGAGGGAACAGTGGTGTCTGACAGTTAATTCTGATGACTTGACTGACAGGGACTGTAGTTGGAGAACAGGCTGTTCTGACTGTTGTCAGCAAACAGCAGCATCCTTCCCTCAGCTGACTGCATGCCTCCTCACTTCGAGCTCATCAAATCCCACCTTCCAAAGTTACTGCAGTACTAGAGAAATAAGATACCACTGGTTTAAGAACCACTCTGCTCAGGCAAATTAGTATGTAAGTACTACAAGTGTTACTTGATAAATAATCAAAGAAACTCTATCCCAGCTGAACCAGGATACCCACACACAATAATCCATCATATTAATCCCAATTTCTAACACTCATGAAGTATTTTACATAATGAGTACTATCCAGTACATCAACTTTTCACAGCACAGCTGTTGTGAAAAGTGTAATTCAGTGCACTCAAAACTCTACATGCATCACAAAACTAATCCTGGACGGTCATTTACCACTTTGCAACAGCAAGAGGACTACAGGTAAACAAGAATATGGAAAAGAAGCCAAGCAGTCAACCTCAGAGTTGCATGCATACCCAAAATAAACGCAATCTCAGGTGTAGGACTAACTCAACCATTTCACCGTTGTCACAGCTGCTAGCACACTGACAAAGAATATTTACAACATCCTATACAAAATGTCGCAGGACAAGAATTTTGTAGCAATTCTGCAATCTATACATTCCTATACTGCACAATCTGCATTTTATGTTGCAAACTGGGCCTAGACTGAGCAGCCAGCTTATTGCTTACAGAAGGATTTACTGAATTTTCTGTTCAATTCCCTGATAATCAATGAAGTAATTATTCTGCAAGAATAATTTTTTATATTGGAACCACATTCAGCAGTTACTATCACATCAAGTTTCTACATAATAAAAAAAAAATACTGTAGAAATAGTTATTTGGGAGGGAGGGAAAGAAAGAAATCTATCTGTAGTTAAGCAGTGGCTGGTGCTCTCACTGCCACAGGTGACCACTATATGGGGGTGCCCCTTTTGCCTTAGCAGCTGAGGCTACCTACAGAACATGCTTACATGACACTTTCTTTAGACAGGTGAATTTAGCCCTGCTTCACCCTCACCCCAGATGTCTGCTATTTCCCAGGATAAGCATTCAAAGTGGGGGGAGAAGGAAGGACACAGGCGTATGGCTTTGAAGTTCACAGTTTATACAGAAGTCGGACACCACAGCTGGTTGACCAGGGTCTCACCACACTCCTGTGGGTGAAGACCTGGCATCTCCCAAACGGTAAGTCACTGTACTCAGCAGCCACTTGCTTCTGCATGAGGCACATTTGAGGTTAAGTTTGAGGCTGAACAGGCAGAAGAGAACAGGGCACTCTTCTCTCAGAAGCAAGTGCCTGAGGTCAGCTGCTCCTTTTGGTCTGCTTCCACCCAGCCCTGAACCCCTGGCACCTCCCTTTCCTGGAAAATCCCACCCCTCCAAGAGACAGCAGCTCACTGAACTGGGAAATGAGCAGCAGCAGCAGTGAGCCAGGAGTAGCACCCCCCTCAAGGAGGTAACGGTCTCTTAGTCAGCAGGCTCCACGCCGTCCCCAACAATTTACCAGCAGCAGTGACCCCAACTCTGAATGCAGCCAATTTCCTGTTAAAAGTAGCAGTGGAATGATACTCAAAAAAGCGTTCATCAGGTATATTCTTATACCTGCTGCTGATACTGAGCACTGTCCAGCATTGCTTGAAACTGTAAGTACCTAAATCCTGAACAGACTCCCAGGGTTTGTCACAAAAGCAATCCTACCTCTGGATCCCACCACCAGACAAAGCAGCCACCAAGACAGTTTGCTTAGTGAAATCCTGAAGAATGTAGCTGAAGGAGCCCATGATAAAAGCCATCTTTGAGAACTGTGCAAGTTTCAGCCAATGATGGAATATGAGATGGCATTTATTCAGAGGGGCTGGGAGGTATTTTTGATGGAGGTAAGACACTTCAGCGGTGAGAGTTAGGGACAAAGAAGCATAGTATGAAGTATGTGACACAGAAAAGTAAGGATTCATACAATCCCTAAAGCGCACAGAAGGAAAATACATGGTTTAGGAATGCATGTTGGTTCCTCAGCTCCCTAAAGCAGGCTGGCAATCCCAGTGTTGAGCATCCAGGGAGTGAGCTGCAGAGATGGCTCACTGCATGTTCCCAGGAAGATCTCAGTAACAAAGTTGGTTGGAACCACTTTAATGGAAAGCTCTGCCATAAAATAGCAGCTTGTGGAGAACAAAGTCCTTCACAGCAGAATGTTACCTTTGATGAAAACATATTTCCAAACACTAAAAGCATAATTTTGACTCTTTTTAGGATTAAACATTTTAACATCTTGCTTGAAAATGGCTTCGTTATATAACATGAAATAAAAAAGGGTGAGGTGTCGAAAGCTCAACAAAACATTTCAGTTCAAAATGTAACTTTCAGAATTTTGCTTCATAAGCAACTGACTTCTGTGAGTGGGTGTTTTATTTCATGCTGGAACAAGATATTTTAGTTGCTGCATTCTTAAAGCAGAATTTCCCTCAAAGTGAGGATTCCAGGTTCTGTACTGCTCTAAGCACCAGTTTTTTTCCATCTTTTGAATCCGGTATTCTGCAGTGGCACAGACCACAAGAACTTTTCAGTCGAGGCATGACTAAATCAGACAGCAAATGCAGCCTCTTTCTTTTTATTCCTAAAAAGCATTATCTTCTTTTTAACACCAGAAAAGGAAAGAAAATTTACTTCATCTGGGGAGATAAGAAACTGAGATAGCCCCAAAGTGGTCTCTGAGGGATACCAAATCTGAATAATCACACAATCTGCCAAGTTTGTAAGGAAACTGATGGGACAGTTTGCAAATTCAGAATTTATATTACGGCTTTGTTTTTACAGGGGAGAATATCAGCAAGAGAAGGTGGTAGTCAGCTGAAGTCTTTTGAATTAGCCAGCTAAGGGCTTCCACGGACTCACACACCAGTCAGCTTTCTGGGGCTAGCACAGATCATCCTGAAGAGCTGGCTGGAGACAACGAACTGGGGTGGTGTCTCCCCATAGGGCTTACCAATACTACTGCTCCTCAAGCGATCAAAGATGTCAAAGTTCATTACCTACAAGATCCACGCTCTGTGTGCACATCCCATAGCAGAACAGTTACACTTTAAGTCTAGGAACTTAGGTGATAGTTCCCTAGAAGAATACCCCATGAGATTCAATGGAGCAGCACAGTGCTGTACCAGAATTTTACTGACTTGCTGCTCTGTTAGACTACTTCCCCTCACGCTGCCTCCCCGAGTCTCAGGATCCTCGCTGCGCTGCTCAAAGATCAGTTCCAAGATTATATTCTCATCAAAAGAAAGTAACCATGGAATTCACTACCTAAAATCTCCCCAGAATTACTCAGTGATTAGTTGTCAGTCTTTAACACAGAGATGGCACTTTTCATGTGGATAACTTCCAAAACTGCATAAAATACTATAATATTAAACTCCCAATGGCATTTAAAAACAAAAATCGTTGCCTTGCAAAGCATCAGCATCTTGCTCAGTGTTCCACACTGCTGGTATTATGTTTGATAACACTCACTTTTCTCTTCTTTCTCCCAGACTCACTAACAGATATCCAGAATACACAATCTAATTTACATTAGCAAATACTAAACATGACACACACCTTCTCATTGAAGTATTTCTTCATAACCTGGTGCACAGCAATGAATGATGCTGTTTGCAGTCCTTCTCTTCCAAGCCTAGTGTTAAAAGGAAAGTAATCCTTCTCAGTCCAGCTTCCATTGCAATGGAATAAGCTTTGAGATTTCCCAGAATTTTGGCTAAATGGCATTTAATTTTATATTCCCATGGGTGGCTCTTTTGAAGGGTTCTCCAGTAACACTTTTAAGCATCACACTGTTAATAATGTTGGATAACAATGAACAAGTCAGTTAAGATCACACTTACATTTACAGTCACTTTCCCTCACGCACAGCCCATACCCAAGGAACTGGCAGGTGAACTTCACCATCCAGATCAAAAGAACTGCTGTCCAGTGGCCCAACACAGCTTACGGACCGAGTGCACAGATACCATCCCCACTGAGCCAAGCTCCGGCATCCCTAAATACAGGTTCGCTCCCTTTCTAACTGTCCCATTACTTCACTCCTTGCAAACAAGCACAGGACATAGAATGGATTACAAAATCCTTGCTAAACAATCCTCAGCCCACCTCTACATCTTGAGTCATAAGTAACAGAGAAAGCCTTCACTCTCTATGCAGCATAACTGCTTGATGAAAATAGCAATAATTAAAAATCAATAGCAATATTCTATTTATTTACATATATATTGCTACAAGTAGGCAACTGACTGCAGAGAAAATTCAGCCAGTTTCAAGCTCATGATTCTGTTTTGTTCCATTTCCCTTTCCCCACCAAAAGGCTTCAAAAGACAAGAGATCAGGTAGAACTAAATTAAGAACAATTCTTTAGGAAAGACAAGAAGTAGCCACAGCAACATTTCTTAAGTATGCATTTCAAAAAGCCACAGCATCAATTTAAAGGATCAAATTCATTAGCACTCAAGAAGTGTAGAGACTAGTAATGTAACCAGGCACACAAATACCGATGAGGTAATAGGAAAGCTACTGAACTGAAACATGCAGCCAATTGAGTCATTTGAGGATGACTCACATGAAATCAGACTCCATAAGAAGCAAACCTCCTATTTTAACCCCATCAAAGGACAAATGCACTTTTGATAGATCAATTAAATAGTTATTGCTATAAAAAGTTACCAAAGCAGATTCATCTGGCTTCAAACATCAGAGCTACTGAGTTAAATTTAAACCAACACCTTGAAAATTAGACATTGTTTTCTAAATGAATGACCTGTTTCACATCCACTTGTAAATCTAATTTAGAGTTGGAGGTGAACACAGCCAGTACACAATGGCCTCTTTTAATTGCAAATGCAAACCTGGAAATTGCAGACATATTTTTAATTTTTAATACAGAACATCATCCTCTTCAATATATATTTTAGACATTAGTGAGGAACATGAAAAGCAAATACAAGCTTAAAATTTGGCCCCTAATTTGTAACAGTGGAGATTGGGGGGGGGGGGGGGGGGGTGTAGGGCAAAATTGCTACAGTAGCAGCATGCACCAAGTAACTCAATTCTTCATAAAGAAAGAAAAAAATAACACAGAGATATTATTCCAATGGAAAGATTATTCCAAAGGCTGATTGTTCTCACCGTGAAAAATTCTCCTCTCCTCTAAGAACCTTATGAAATTCAAGTTCAATCAAATCAATATTAGCTGTGTTAACAGTCCACAGTATTAAAGCTGTTCTTACACTTTTAATCACATTTCATCCTATGAACTAAAATTTGTGAATATCTGGTTTTATAGCAAATATTGAGGGAATAGGAGGGATGGAGAAAACAGGTGAGCACATAATTAGTGCATGCAGGAAAAAGACAAGGACGAACATATGAAAGAGACCAAGGAAGAAAAACTCAACAGATGTGAAGAAACCTCAAAGAGGGGGAGTAGTCTGACTGCGAGGCAGTGGTAGACAAGATGTAGGGAGGGGTGAAAATGGAACAAGGCTGAGAAGTCCAATATTTAAAGACTGGGATCAAGTGAGAAAAGCTAATAAAGAGTTAGGTGGAAGATGGGACAGGACACACAGATGCAGCAGGACTGAAGCTAAGAGAAACTTTGGAGGGAGGGAGTGAGGAGAGAGAAAACAAAAGTTTAATCTAGATGTGCAAGTACTTTTGCATATCAAAGTTGCACTTATCCAGAGACACCTGGTGATGGTGATCTTGCTCAGTCCTCTCCTAACCAACTCATACAACCACAACATCAGGCAAGGCTTTCCCAGTTTCCTCTGGGTGAGTTCCATACCCTCTGAGGAGAGTTGATGCCACAGAGTCAGTAACACATTCTCAGAAGTTGAGGAGACTTCACAGCCCAGTCTTCTACCAGGAAACTCTGTCCATCCCCTGGGAACACAGAGGGTACCAACCTGTGCCTAGATGATGCCAGTTGGTGCTGTCTTTCTATCCAGTTAAGACGCACTCAAAGAGATCACAAGTATTACTAATAAGTATATACATAAACCTCTGAACTTCTGTAGCTGGACTCCAAAAACATTCAGCTCGCTCAATCAGGAACTTCTGAATAACCTCCACAACCATGTGGGAATTAATGATCTCACTTATAATTAAGAAGCCATTTGTAACCATTTTTTAACTACTTCACATATGGAACATAACACTTCCTTTGTGAACAACACTTATTTGACAGCCTAACTTTAAATCTTTTCATCCAATTATTGCCTGACCACATTTGTAAAGCACTTCCCTTCATGTTTAAGGAAAGGATATGAAAGCCGCCAGCCTATGAAAACCAGAGATATACCTCTATCCCTGCACAAAATAAAATATTCTGTCTCCCTCTACTGGCCCTGCATTAAATCAAACCAGGAGAAGAAAACCTAGAAAGCTAATGCTTATTGTTATCTTAGAGAATTCTATACCGGAGTCAATGCTGAAACAGCAGAAGTATTATTCTTCTGCTATTGTACTTTCTAAACCAGTATTACAACAGAGAATACTGAGTCTTTCTGAACACAGTACGAGATCCCATTTAAAAGTTATTAGAGGTATATAGCACCATAAATACGTACCACCAAATTAATGATCCCTCTGTAAAATTTTCTGCTAAAATTACTTCTCCATTAAAAATATAGAATGAATAATGAACTTTCCATTAACGTAATTTCAGCTTATTTTACACTGAATCAGATTTAAGCATTCCTGCTCTCTTCCAGCCAGCCAGAGTTACAATTGAGCTGGATGATTTTACTTATAATTCATAGATAATACATGCATTTTTTAAAAAAAATAAAATGACAGACAATCAGAATTTGTGATTCAAGGAACTTCTGGTTTGCAATTTGATCAGTCAAAATATATTTAATAATATAAGCAAACTGTCACTACATAAAACAGGAAGAGGAAAAAAGAATGAGATGTCTTTTGCATACTCTTTAGAAGATGGCTGCAAAACCTTGATTTGTTTCTTACCGAATTCTGTTTTTTTCAAACGATATAATTAAGCGCATAAAGCACTCTGCTTTCTAAAATGGATTTGAAATAATTCACAAGGCTACAGTACAAACTTATATCTTGTTACTCCAAGTAAGTCAAAATCACAAGAGTAGGAGAAACGTGTGCCTAGAGCCATGTTTTCCATCAGGCCGTCACTGATTTCTCTCTTACTGCTGTTCTTCACTGGAGTATTTAATTTAAATTTGGGTTTAAAAAGTGTTATTAAAATGAAACTGGTCCACCACATATCTTACAAACTAGAAGTACAGCACAGTGTACCGCTTTTAGCATGTATCCAACAGAACAATTTATCCTCCCTCAACAGAGCCATATTCCCATATTCCCCCTCCCTCAACAGAGCCAATTTCCAGATTACCAGGAAATTAAAAGTTGCACATCCTACAGCAAAAGCTTATTCCTGCATTCTCCGTTCACGCTTCTGACCAAAATGCATTTCACTCTGCAGTGAATTTTGTTTTCTACGGTAATACCTATTTGTATGCAAAGCATACATTACCTGCCAGGGATGAGGGTCAACACATTAATGAGAATCACAGTAAGTTATGAAGTCGTCCCTGGCAACTGTTTGTTCCTCCACATTTACTCTCTCCACTCAGGAGTCCAAATGCTGCAGGAGCTGTGCTGGGTATTGGTGGTCCTGAAGCACAAGCAAGGTAGGCACAGGCTTCCAAAACTGCCAGAAGGCCACATCTCTTCTCTGCATTGAGCAGAGACCAACAGCCAGCACAGGTCAAACACTGATCAGTGGATGGCTCCCAGTGTGGTCTGCAAAACTTGCACACGCTGAACTTTCAGATACTGAACATACACAGTTTTAAGCATACTGTTTCTTAAATGGTACCTGTTTTTTCCTCTGCAGAAGCAGACTAAAGCATGATAGACATTTCATCAGAAAACAAGGAATCAAACTTACCAGCCCTGTAACTTGCTAACTAACTGAAGTTACCACTGGGAGTGAATTTGTCAGGCAGTATTCAAAAAGGGTCTGACAAAGACAGAATTAAGCATCAAGACAGAATTTCCATCTTTTCCTGAAAGAGCATTTGTTTGCAACTGGTCTGTACAGATTGCTTAAAGGTAGCATTCAAACATCTGAATGTGAACTTAAGGTTAATTTAAAACTAGAGTCGAGATTTCACTATACGTGGGGAAAAAAAAAATCCCAATGCGACAATAGTATAAACATACCATGAAACTCTATATAAAACAGTTGAAGAATCACTTATATTTTGAAATATTAGAATTAACGATAATGCAACTCCAAGAAATTTTAATTTGCCACGAAAAAACGTATTTTAAAAGGAAAAATATTTTAACAACTTTTCCATAATTACTTGTTAAAGATTTTAGTACTACAGGATATCATAAAGTTAATGCTGTACATGAAAGAACATTAAAAAGCTTTATGGCACACAACATTATATTCATCAGAAAAACCTGGAACAACGAAAACATCTACAAATTAATAATAATGTTCTGAATATTTAAAAATGAGAGGGTAGTCTACGGAAAATCTAGTTTCCAAGAGCTTTAGTGAGCAGAAAAACTCTCCTTTTGGGGCGGAGGGGGACGTGTGCATTTTTTTAATGTCCCATCACATTAACTGTTCTTTTTTTAAAGTTAAAAAAATAGATCTTTCTAGTGTTAGCAGAACAGTTTTGCTGAGACTTTAGGACTTAACTACATACTCAGCAGTTGCACTTCTCAAGCTACTCTAAGCAATCACCTTCTCCTGGGCACCCATTTCTACCACCTTCTGCAGAAACTGGAAACAGGGTACTGTTACAGAAAAGAAAAAAGGAATTATCTTACCGGATCACCTTTCCAATCTGATTCATTATAACCCACACAGGGGTTCCTACTACTACACGGGAAATAGTACAAAGGCAAAAATAAATGGTTGTAGGGAAGACGGCCAGTTGTGCCTGACTTTGGACAGCTGTTGATCAAATATTGCCTCAAAGGCATGATTACCAGGAAATTAAAAGTTGCACATCCTACAGCAAAAGCTTATTCCTGCATTCTCTGTATAGTGCTAGTACACTTATACTGAGCAATAAAAACACAGTCTCAGTCTATTCCAAAGCAACTGAAGTTTTCAGGAGTCACTCAACAAACCCCAGTGGCCTTGGATTAGATCTTAAAGCAAGAAATAAGTTTTTGGCACCCTGCAATACAGACATCTGGATTTCAGAAATATAAGCTGAAAATTAACACTAGGTAAATACGCTATACTAATGATAAAAATATTCCAAAGGGATGTAATATACAAACCTACACATAATCTTCAAAAACCTGCATGCACATGCATGGATATTAGGCAATAAACTGCATTACTTTAAAACTTCACCTATCTCAGTTGTTACTAGCACATTTTAAACATAATGCCCCATTAATTTAAGTGCAAAATGGTACCTGAAATTTGTAAAAACACATTCGTATTTAGGATGAAATACCATATCCCTTTCAGTCAATAGGATTTTACCTAACAAATTGAGATCAGGATGCTAAGACCTTCAGAATTTATAGTCAAATCCTTTAAATACATGAACACATGCAAAATTCAGGTAATCTCATTTAAAAGGAGACTACGGTATATGCTTAAGTGTTAATGGCACTGAGGACTCAATTATCAAGCTGATGTTGAGAGAGAAGAGATAAGTAGAAGAAATATGCCTACACAGTACATAACAGACAAGGACTTTCATGCTAGTTTTAAGTAAAACGAACATTTTTAAATTTTTAAAAATTAAGTTTCACAGTAATAGACAAACCCTTAACTAAACTACATTAGCACATGCCACTACAGTAAGATTCTTTTAATAAAATTTTTACATGCACTTCAAAGCTCCTGTAGGCATTTTTGTGAAAAGACCATGCTTTAGTTACCGTACCTGAACATTTCTGTACCTGTCACGCTGCATGTTAATGAAAAAATAAGACAGGGAACATTAGGTTATTTTCACATGTCCTTTCTAAAGGAGTAATTTCTGTTTATTTTTACATGTGGCATTATATGCAGTTTCACTTTAGCAGAACTAACAAAAGCACTTCAGCCTATCTTTAAATGACAACTTTGCCAAGTCAAATAAAAAGGTTTCACTGTGCTGGCAGAAAAGGCTAAATAATTAAAAAGCAACATTTTTCCTCTTTCCCATGCACGCTCTCTGAAACCACAGGTGCTGATAAAGAGGTTTGAGGGAACTAGGTTTATTTTTACTAATACTCCTTATCTTGAATCAACTCCACAGAAAGGAGTTACGCATTGCTAACGATGCTCTGGAAGGACAATTGCATATGCTGTCTACAGTTTCCAGTGAGAAGAATTTCCACTTATAGCATCTCCCTTGTAACCATATCAAAGCACACAGTTAAACACAGCATGCACACCAAAAAATTCAACTCGATCTTTCTGCGAATTAAAGCTGAGAAAGCCTGGCATACAACCTACAGTAAGGGTGCCACACCAATACACAAAGCTGAGGCTACGACAGCATCCCTAGTTGAGATAGTTGAACTTTTTCTGTTCCCAGGTGTCACTGACATCACTGGAAGCTGGTCTATCTCCTATCTCCTATCCTCCTATCTAAGGAACAGCATAGCCTGGCCTCTTGACTTTAAATCGGGTGCAAGGCCTTAATTGAAATACTGCCCACATTAATGAAATAAACTACTTGCACTAGTACACACATACACAGAAAGTACTTACATCGTTTCTGGGAAACTGCCTGTAAACAAGCAGTGACAATATCGCAGTTCTTCTGGACTTTATGTACAAGCCGGTCTTTCTGCTTCAGAAGACGAAGCAACTTTGCTGATTGAACAGAAATTCTGTAATTCAGTTCTTGTTTTATAGTTGTTAATTCATCGACATCTGCCAATAAGCAGAGAAAATAACTTCAGTACAGGCCAAAAGATTCACAAACAGCTTATTGTAGTTGACATGCAAAGGGACTTGCCCTGTAGACATTTACATACAAAACTTTCTATAAATTACAAGTTCTATTGACTGGGATAATTCCCAGTTATAAACATTTTCAGGATCTGAGTCAAAGTCTTTAATTTTCTTTTAAACTGAAGTACTTCAACCTATTGCAATGCATGAATCTTCCTAACTATACTGTTATAAACTGGAAACATCGTGACAGATGTAGCCAGAATATACCTATAGCAGTGCAACCAGGGGGTAAACTTTTAACAGTAGCCTTCAGAAGCTGCCTGTGGAAAATGTGCATGGGGAATAAGCAAATGGTAACAGGCAAAGGAACATATTCAAGAAGCTGCCTGCAAAGCTAGAAATGCAACTCCAGAATGACCTCTAAGTGGGAAACTCTCTCCACTAAGATGCAAACTAGGTGGCTTCAGTCATGGCATCAACTATTTCCACCAGTCAGTCACAGTGCCACCAGACCCCCTTAGTTCATCGTCTCAGCTTACTCCTAACATTCCTGCTGTCCCCCATGTGGTGAGCTTCAGGTCCAGGAGAAAAGGGAGTTGTTGGGGTGATGTCTTAAGTCCATTAATTTTTCTGAGTCCTCTGTTCTGTTCTCAGAGGCACACCCCACCAGTGAAAGCTTAAGTCTTGCCTATCACATGCTGACCTTGTCAGCTCTTCCCTGTAATAGCCTGGTATGGCTGGCCACCAGCATCTAAACAGCTGTCTGTTCCTTGTGGCCAAGTTTTCAAATCCTATCCCTTTCAATCCAATCATGCCCCCCTGATGCTGGAAGAAAAATCAATCAAAAAAATCCATACTTTGGTAACCTGATCCAATGAGAAAAATATGTATCTATCCATGAAAAGCTATTAGTGGGATAGTAAACAGCTCAGCTCATATGGCAAAACTTTTTCAATAATTCTGGAGAGCTTAAAGAAAAGGACAAATTAGGCTGAAATGACAATCAATCATGGGATAGTGAAGAGCAAAGTATGGCTGCAAGGGAGGGGAGCCACTGGTAAAACAGTCCTGTATTTTATAGACACGACCCTATTTCAGCACCTGCTGCTCAGCGGGAACTCCCAATCACTTGTACCAGGCAAGGTGATTTAAAACCACCATCTATGGATTCTGAGAGGAAGGAAAAAAAAAAAAAAAAAGTTGTATTCCTACTGACTTCTACAGTTACCACAAAAGTAGAGTGGGAAAGAATAAAATTCCACTCATGTCAGTTAGCCGTCCCTGTAAAAACAACTTTGCAGCAAAATTAATGAGTTTAAATTCTACAAAATATATTCCCAAACAGGCAAATTTCTTGTTGAGTCCCAGATTGCCACAGGACACACAGTAGAGTTGAGCTACATCCTGTAACATCAGATGGCATATCATCTCATTAAGAAGCCAAACACGGAAGCAGAAAGCTGTTTGCACAGGTCTGAAAAACAGGCACATTTATTCACCTCTTGCCTTTTTTCCTTGTCAAAAACAAGAACAATTTAACATCAGGAGACAACAGGCCTTTGTACAGCCCTCCTCATCAGGTCAGCTTAGAGTTGCAAGTCTCATTCTTTCACAAACATGCAGCGCTGCAGCTACTTAGCTTTCATAAGGATTCTTTGATGGTTTCATTTAGATTTTGGTTAGTTGACTATTGCATTTATTACACCTTTTCTTTTTTCTTCCTGGAAGACATGCTTACCTGCAAGTAAGCTTTACAACTACCTCTTATGACACAGTATGTGTAGCATCTCTTCTAGCTTAAGAAAAATGGGACTTAGCTTTAAAAAAGAAGAAAAAAAAAGAAAACTAGTCATCGATTCATTACTGTAAGTGAAGAAAAGCACTGAACTTACAGAAGCACAAAAGCTTGTGCAATCTGTCCCAGAAACTTTAGCAGTAAGTGACTCCATTTTTGCTCCTACAGCACCTAAAACGAGGGAGGGAGGGAACAGCACACGAGGCCTTGGTTTGAAGGAGATACCAGCTGTGTAGGGAAAGCTTCTGGGAGAGATGGCCGTGCATAAAGGCTGCTGTAGCAAGTGAAGGAGAGCATATACATATAGATGCGCGTGGAGGCGCGCATAGGCACGGAGGCAGAAGAGAGGGGACTATAACCTTTAAGCAGGACTCTCTCTTGCAGGCACAGAGACAGAAAGCGAAGCGACAGGGGCAGCTCCCAGCCCAGACGGAGCGGTGGCAGCGGGGAGGCGCAGGCCCGCTGGCTGCAGCCCGGGGTGGCAGGCAGGGCAGGGCAGGGCGTACCTTTGAGCTGCAGGTACTTGACCTGGCTCGGCCGCTGGTGCAGCTCCCGGAGGACGCGGGAACGGGCACTGCCCGAGGGGACGGCCGCCTCGGCGGCGCTGTAGAGCTCGGTGAGCAGCCCGCTCACCAGCGACGAGGTGCGGCTGGACCGGCCGCTGCCAGGCCCCTCCTCATCCTCATCCTCCTCGGCTAGGCTGTCGGCGCTGCTGCCCGCCCTGCCGCCCAGGCCGGCCTCCCCCACCTCCATTTCCCGCAGCCGCCCGGCAGCGGCGCCGAGTTCCGGGCTCGGCCCGTTCCGCGGCGGGGGGCGGGCAGGGGAAGAGGGCGGGAGAGCGCCGGCCGGTGGGACGCTCCTCAGCAGCAGGAGGGCCGCGCCCGGCGCGACTCCCTCCGCACGCACCGCGCGGCGTGGTAGAGCCCGGCGGCGGGCGGGCGGTGCACCTGCTGAGGGGCGGGGCGGGGCGGGCGGCAGAGGTCACCCCCGTCCCGCCGGCTGTCCCGCTCCCGCTCCCTCGCCGGTGCGCGGGGCAGCGCCCAGCGGCCGCCTGGCTCTGTCAACGCCCTGCGCCTCCTCGCAGGAGGGCCGAGACGAGGGCGTAGGGAAATGTCGGGCGTAACTTCAGCGCTGTAACCGTGAGACTGTGATTACGCTGCTGTAACTCACCGTGAAACAACGTAAAAATCAGGGTTGATGACAGGGTTTGTGCGGCCGCCAGCGCTGGGCGCGCCTGGGCTTTGGCCGAGGGAGCCGTGTCGCTACCGCGTCGTGTGGCGCCCGCGGCCTGTGCGCTGCGCTGAGTAACGCCGCCGCCTCCTCCCCCAGACCGGCTTCAGCGCGGCCCCGGCCCGCAGCAGCGCAGCCCCGCGCACCCACCGCCCACGGCCGCCGAGCCCGCTCCAGCTCCCGGCCTGCGGCTGTCGTGGGTGTCTGCAGTGCCCAGCGCTCCCCGTGCCTCCTCTGTTCCCGCCTTCTGTTTTTCCTCTGTATCGATAAAATATTTTCCTTCAAGCCGAGAATTAATCGGCTGGGACACACGAAGGCGGTGGCACTGCAAGGAAGCCAGGCGTACGCTGCCGGACCGACCGGGCCAGCGTTGCAGCCTCGGCTAATTAACGTCAGGAATTTGGTGGCAAAACGCGGTATTTTACACCTAACAAGCACCCTCCTGGAACAGAACGCGGCGGCGGAGGGGCGCCGTGAGGGCGAGACCCCAGCCCGAGTGACCGCCCCCCGCTCCCGCCCCCATGGCAACGGCGGGGCGGGGGGCGGGGCCGCGCCGGTGGGGGCGGGGCCGCTCCCCGTCGCGGCGGCCGCCCGGGCCACGTGACGCCCCCCCCCCCCCCCCCCCCCCCGCCGCTTTCCCGGGTCATATGCCGGGGGCGGGGCGGGCCCGCGCGCTGCTCCTCGGGGCTCCGCTCTCGGCCGCGCCGTGTCTCTGTGTCGCGGGGTCGCGCGGCACCGAGTCCCTCCGTCCCGCTGCCCGGCGGCCCGCCCGTCCCCGCCGCCGCTGCGCCATGTCCCCCGCCGCGGTGGTCCGGGGGCTGGTGCTGGCCGCGCTGCTGGTGCTGAGCCCGGCGGGGGCCGCCCGGCAGGCGCGGAGGCCCAATGTGGTGCTCATCCTCACCGACGACCAGGACGTCTGCCTGGGCGGCATGGTAACCCTGCGGCTCCCCTGGCCTACGCCCTTCACCCCGGCCCTCGCCCTCCCCGCCGCCAGCCCGGCCGGCCGGGGGACGCCGCCGCGGGCCCGGCCGTGAGGGAAGCGGGGGGCGCGGGGTTGTGCGTGGGGGCCGGGGGAGCGTTGCGAGAGGCCTCGCCCTCGCCGAGGGGGTGCTCGCCGCCCGCCCGCCGAGGTCGCGTAGCCCGGCTGCGGGCCGGGGAGAGCGGGAGAGGGGGCACGGCGCGAGGCGAGGGTCGCTCCGGCCGCGGAGGAGTGGCGGCTTGGGCCTGGGACCACAAACGGCGCAGCCAGGGCCCAGCCCGCAGCTGGGGACAGGGTCTCTCTCCGCAGCCTCAGACCGAGTTGCCCCGCTAAGGGAGCGTCACGGTGGGCTTCCTCGGGTGAGCGGAGCTGCTTTGGGGAGCCACCAAGGCTCAAGGGAGTCGAGGGCAGGGGCTTCTTCAGTGCAGCCGCAGGTGGCCCCTGAGAACTCCCCGTACTTCTGCTCTCTTGGGTGGGCTTGCGTAACCGCCGCGGTCACTGGAGGCCCAAGCGCAAAGGCACTCTGAGTGGCTTGCCTGGGCACTGCCTAAAAACTGTGGTGGTGGCCTTTCTTCCAGGTAGTCATACGACTGCTTCAACTCCCATACTTTGCCTAGCATCCTTACATTTTTAGCTGATTTCCTTTTGGTACCTTTCTTCCAGACCCCCCTAAAGAAGACTAATGCTCTCATTGCACAGAAGGGAATAACCTTCCTAAATGCAGTAAGTGCATTAACTCTTTGAACTTCTTAAGGTGTTGCATTTGTGTGGTTTGTATCTTAGATCATCTAAGGTCTCAAAACTGGTAGTAGTTTTATGAATCTGTACATATGTGTGTGGGTTTTTTAAATTCAATCACTAACTACTTTTAGATCTCAGAATGAATATAGCTCAAGGTTCAGTATCTGAGAGGGAAAGTTTCACTTCCTAAAAGTACTTGTGCTAACTTCCTTAAGCGATAAAGTAAAACTGAGTAGTTCAAATATTTTACTTAAACTGAGAAGCATTAGAAGCATCTCCTTAAAACTTTCAGCTTCATGCCTGCTGAAAACCCACTTCACTGTCTTCATATTCTAATATTGCCATGGCTAAAATAATGGAGTGAATCAACTGACAAACAGTATTTTAATGGATACTTGCCACTGTGTAAGAACCACATCTGCTCTTGTGGAGTTGAAGGGCATATGCCGCAGAAACCTGAAACTGGTTTCACATGCAGCTTTTCACTAGTGAAAATTCTTGGGATGTAATTCTGTGTCCAGAAAAAAGCATGCTTTAATGATCATTTTAATCAACCTATTAGCTGATATTTCAAAACTGTAAATTTTGAGGAAAAGTTGTTTTACAATGTCCATCTTGTATCTCTTCATCCTGTCTTTCCAGTACGTTCCCAGTGCACTTTGCTGTCCCAGTCGAGCTAGCATTTTAACAGGAAAATATCCACATAATCATCATGTTGTCAATAACACTCTGGAAGGAAACTGTAGCAGCAAGTTGTGGCAGAAGATTCAAGAACCATACACCTTCCCAGCGCTGCTCAAAACTATGTGTGGTTATCAAACGTTCTTTGCTGGGAAGTATTTGAATGAGGTATTTTGTTCTTACTTTTTACTGTGACTCAGTTCATTTGCGTTTGTCCATGTCTCTAAAACATTCAGTGGTTTTTATGCTTGTAGCTGATGGTGGGTCCCCAAAATGTTTAAAATGGTGTTACTTGGATGAACAGTTCTCTTTGCTGAGGTGGGATAAATATGATGCAGAGTTCAAATCTTTAACTTAACTTGGTTAAAATCAGGTTCTGTAAGTGCCTGGACATTTTTAAAAGGTAATTTTGAAAGGGTGATGGAATCCAAAGGCTTTTTTAGTATGTTCAGATGTGTTAATTGTTAAAGATTATGATTTTAATGACTGGGAGAAATGGATAGATGACTGGCATGTGGTATTGAGGAGCACTATCAAGCCAGTGCCAGACCACGCACGATGCTAGAGTAATGTTAAAGAAAAAAAAATCGGTTTGACTCAATATTCCTGACCGATATATCCCCTTGAATCAGAGGACTGTTTTCTTTTTAGCAGTTAATATAGTATTTTAAATATTAAATGCCCACTGAGGCAAATTCATTGGGAGAACAGATATTATCAGAGCTCTTTAGAGGTTACCCGACACTTTATTATTGAATCACTTGTATGTGTGTGCTTCTGGGTTTTTCTGTTTTGAACTAAGCTGTGGTTTCTAGTAGTTTGTGGTAAGATGTAAAATTCAGTACTGAAAGCTCTAAGATCAGGTGTTTCTCTTGTGTGATGGAATTGTATTTGGAGCTAGATGGGTTACAGGGTTCTTAACAGCATTATTTTCCTTCCATCTCTTGGTGGAAAATGGTGGTGGTATTATAAAATAATGGAACATGAATTTCCGTAGCTAGGCAGAAATTTGTTTCTGCTGATGTTAGTGAGGCAGCTAGGGGAAGGAAGGGAAACCTACTTGGCTTCCTCTGAGCATCCCTTGACTCAGCAGTCTCCTGTCCCTGCAGTTAGGCAAGCCATGTAAATGGGAGAGGGCAGCTCTGAGAAAACTCATGTTGCTCTGAGGCACCCTCTGTTTTGAGTTTGGCACTG
The DNA here is from genome assembly GCF_031877795.1 of Strix aluco. Lineage (NCBI taxonomy): Eukaryota > Metazoa > Chordata > Aves > Strigiformes > Strigidae > Strix > Strix aluco. The sequence goes on from NC_133935.1 coordinate 50,791,784, forward strand.
ATTCAGCAGTTACTTTCCTTTTTTTGCTGGCTTAAAGGCTAGTTGTTGCAGATTATTTGGCACTGAGGTGACAAGAGGCTAGCGTTGCTTAAAGTTTGTACCCCGTTTTGGGGGAGGTTGGTGGAAGCTGTTGGTCTCTGCGAAATTTGGTATCTTGTGAACTGTTATCACAAAGCCTAAGAGTGTCTTGTCGCATGCATGTTTTGATCACCTCTTTTTACCTGATGATGTACCTACCGCATGTTCTCCAGGATCTCGGCATGTTTTCATGTGCAAAGTAGAACAGGGAATAAAATTTAAATTTTATTGGTGAATGCCAAGCTTTCAGTTACTGTCTTTCTAGTTATTTAACCCTGGCTTCCTTAACAGGCTATACATATGTTTTAATATCTCTATATAGTTGGTTTTTTCCATTCTGGAATTGAATTTGGCTTAATGCGGTTTCTAACTAGTGTTGAATAAAGCACATGAATATGAAAAGTAACTTCTAGCTTTTATCCATCGTAATTGAAACTGTGAATCATGGTCTGTCTTTTTTCAGTATGGAGCAGAGGATGCAGGGGGAGTAGGTCATGTCCCTCCTGGATGGAGTTTTTGGTATGCTTTGGTATGTGACCATTCTTTTTTTAAAACTACTTAATTTCAGTTGCTTCGTAATCCAACTTGTGTTCTAACTTTGCCAGTCATGAAAGAGCAGGCAAAGAGCATCTAACAACTCAATGCAAATTTTCTTCCCTTTTTTCCTCTATTGCGTATCAGATCCTTGGCTTTCACAACGGCTACTCCTACTAAGGTGCCTGAGGAAAAACCCCGACTTGTAAAGCCAAAGCATTGTGAGATAGAACTTAAATAAGTTTTGTTCTTGGAGACCAGTTCTGAGAAGTCTTGTGGTGTCCTTATGACAAATGCTTATAACCTATTTGACAAGTGCTTGTTGGCAGCCCATTTTGGTTATTTCAAGTAATCAGTGTACATGTTGCTTTGTACAAATATGCACGTGACTCTTCTTTTTCACAGGAGAAGAATTCAAAGTACTACAACTATACTCTTTCAGTAAACGGCAAAGCACGAAGGCATGGTGAGAACTACAGTGTAGATTACCTGACAGATGTACTGGTAAGAAATTTTGCAACACCTGTGTTACAGAAGTTGCTTATGACCAGATAATGCCTCATCCTGGGGGGCTTGGAGAAGGGTGGGGATGATAATTTGTTAGGCTGTATTAGTTCATAAATACATAATTGTGCTGTCGTGATGGTGGGTGGGCATTAATCAGCAGAGCAAGATTCTGGGTATATTTAGAAATGACAAGTTTGTGTGTACAAGCTGTGGACAGGAAAGGGATTCCAGCTGCCCATTTGCTAGCCAGTAGCCTCACTGAGAGGTTAATACTGACTGCTGTGGCGCATGAGGAGCATGATGCATGTAGGCAACCACTTAAATTACTTCATAGAAGATGTGTTTCATTACAATACACAACTTGTGTAACAGATTAAGTGGGCCAAGATTTCAGTGGCAAGTTAAGCATGCAAAAGTAACTTTTTGCCACGTTTTGCTTGTTAGATGTTATGATGTGTTAATACCTTGTAATCTCCAGTTCCATCAAACTGGTAACTTGGAAATACCAAAGGCTGATCAATCCTCCATAGTGTGAGAGGGCAGTATATGAACTGTGCAAAATATGTGGCTGACTAGGGGAGTTTTTAGCCTTGTTACCCTCTTCAGGTAAAGAGAGGTAATAAAGATATCAAATACTTAAAGGGAAGTTGGAAGAGTTGTTTTAGCTCCCTTGAGGCCCTGTTTAGCAAGTAGTATCAGCATGGAGATTGGAGGGGGGCAGTGTTCCCCCCCCTGCCAAGCTGAAGTCTTAATTTGACTTGCTGTTACAGTGTATGAGTTGGTAGTGCTGGGAGCTCACATGCAGCACTCAGGAAAATTTTTCTCTGAGAAGTCTTCTCATGCAGTTGACCCTAATAGTTTCATTCCAGTGGGTTCTTGAACACAAACAGCTGCTTACTAGAAACAGAACTGATTGATGTTCCTTAGGATACTGGACAGCTGTCTGATTAATTTTAGATTTACACCGACTAAAGCTACATTGGGATTGATAAGCCAGAAGTGAGACTAGCCTGTTACCGGCATTTTACTAGTCTTTTTTTTTTTTGATCCTTCAGCAGCTCGTAAGCATTTTGACCAACAGGTCATTACTACATAAACCTCTTACTTGTGGTATGTTACCTATTGATACAGCAGTGTATTATGATTTTCAGTGTGTTGCATTCTGCCTCCTACCAAATACATATTCAGCATTACAGAGCTAGTGTTTGAGTGTAATTCACTCGATGGGCAGTGCACAGGAGTAAACTGCTTATGCAGAGTTGCTGTGTTGTTTGATGTGATGCACGAGCTTTCTTGTCCTGACTAAGGACATCTGGGTACTTAAGTCTGGTATTAAGAATCTGAACACCTAGATCTGTCTACTGCAGTCCTACATGTTGCAGTTCAAGCTTCTAACAAAATCTAAGCTGACTACCTCTGAGTTTACCTACCTCATACTGGGTTCTGAACCAGGTTTTCAAACTTCACACAGTTCTTATCCTCCCTTAACTCTGTCATATAACTGAAGTCCAGCCCTACTTGTTCAGATGTACAAGTTAGGAGGAGGAAATTCCTAGTGTATTGTTTCTCCTAAAGAAAGGAAAGGATATCCAAAATGGAGAATGCTAATAAGAAAGGAAAGGAAAATGTTGCAAGATCCAAATAGTGAAGAACTCATCTGTGAGTAATGTCTTTGAAGCTTTAATTTCAAAGGCTGAAGGAAGGCCAAAATGGAACTCGCAGTCTCTTCTAACTTTCTACTTGTAATAGTGTGTAGGCTGAAACAAAACCGAAAGTGCAGTGAAGTGGTGTGAGTGGCATTTGGTGCTGTCCTTCGCTAGAGCTTCAGGCTTCACCAGCAGAAGTGTGGCGCCCTTTATAAACTAGGAGCTTGCAACAAGATGAACATATGCTATAAACAGTGGGGCTGAAAAACTTTTTCAAAACTATTAGTATTTCTGAAGACAATTGAAACTGCTAAACTGAAATCTGTCAGGCAGGATGTGGCACCTGAGAACCTCAGACTGTGTTAAAGAAAGCTCCAATTTTACTTGATGAAAATGGAGTTTAGGTGAATTTTGTTGATACTTGGAATAAGCACAAACTTTTGATGAGCTTTCCAGGTCTAAATAGCACAAAGGTCTGAAGTAGAAAGCTGTTTGGCTATGTGGGACAAATTATTTGTGTAACATGAACACTTTGGGATTTTTTTTATCATGAGCTGCTGTTCTGGACATTTGTGGATGAGCAAGCAGTAAGTTTCTGGAATAGTTTAAGTGTTCCCAGTACTACCGAGCTCTAAAGTTATGAGTGTCTAGTTTGGATTTTTCAAATACTTGCTGTTTTCCTTTGGAGGTATGACTTTTCTTCTCAAACCAAACTGTTTACAGGCCAACATGTCATTGGACTTCTTGGAGTATAAATCTAATTTCGAACCTTTCTTTATGATGATCTCAACCCCAGCACCGCACTCGCCTTGGACAGCTGCTCCACAGTATACGAAGAGTTTTCAGAATGTCAGTGCACCAAGAAACAGCAACTTTAATATTCATGGAAAGGTAAGGTAACTAGCAAGAATCTGCATAGGTGGTTCTACTAGTTTGTGAGAGCAGTAGGCAATGACCCTGACCTGCATGTTAACTTTAAACAGTGAGAAGAATATGGTAATACCATGACTACTGGTTGTTTGGTTATCGTACTCTGAAAGGCTGATTAACATATGTTTATTGTGGCTTTGAGTTATTTGCATACCAATATTTTGTAAATAAAAAGGTAGTGGCAGAAATAAGGCGGTTACAATGGAATTATGATGGAAAAATGGAAAGAAGTTAATTCCTTGTCCAATTTCCATACTGTTCTAAAGCTCTTAAAATGTTCTTCCATTGCGCTCAGAAGGTTCAGGAGAACACACAAGTAGTGTGCTACACAAAGGCTGAGGTGAAGAATGACGAGAGCCCTGTTTTGCTGCACACATCTGCTCGTGTGGATGGGTGGTCCCTTACTTGAGCTTGTGGCAAAGCTGCCCTTAGGTGACAAGCGTTATCAGGCTAACCAGAGGACTTTCTGAAATCATGAACTACAGGGCCCAGGATCACTAAGGACGTTGAGAACTTGCCTTTCATTTGTTGAAATAACCTGTAACCAGAATTGCTGAACCTAATGTTACAAACTCATGGACATCCTTGTGATAGGGCCATCCACTGCCAGTAAACCTGGCCAAATGTGGTCTAGCTCAGACTAATCCACTGTGATTTACTCTGCCAGTAAGTGAAAGTGAAAGTCACAAACAGTTAATCTGGTGAGATATTTAACTTACAGAAGTTTTGTATTTTTGATTAAATTAGTTTAAAGTAGAAAATTCACTACTGTTCAGTGTTCAACTGATTCGCCTCCCGATTTTCTCCTAATCTTAATAGTAAGAGATAACATTGCCTAAATGCCTGTCTGGAGCCCAGTTGATACCTCTTCTAAGGTCACTGTGACTCATGTAGTACAGGGTGAGACTTGTTTTTAGCTGAGGATTGTAGCTTGCAAAATGACCATCAGCTTATCAGCGTGATATAAAGACACGAATGAAAGGGGAGGAAAGGGCTGCAGGCAGTAACAAATACTTTAGCCCAACTTGTTAAGTTTTGAACTAGGGAGTGGGAATCAGACTGGGGTTTTTTCCTCCATAAAAGGATCCCTAACTTTGTCTTAGGCTCTATTACTGTAATAAATGAATGCTTTTGAAATAGTGAGCCCAAAATAACTTGACCAGCAAAGTCAGCAACTAGCCAAAAAATACAGTGTGGGAGTTGCCTTGTGTGGAGCAAAAGCTCTGCATATGCCTATATAACACAAAGCAAAATGACAAACTTAATGTTCAGTAGTTAATGTCTGTGAATACAGCAGTTTTACTAGATTTCACAATAGGAACAGACTAGCATTACTCTTCCTCCTAGACACAATAGCTGCAATCATTTACAGTGTGCCTTTCTGTAATTGGCAGTGTTGTGGTCTTGAAGCCTAACTCTTCTTTGAGCTTCACTGTTTTCTAGGGCAAGCACAATTCCTGCAATAGTAATAAACATGTACATAGGCTCAGACCCTCAAGTCATTGATGTTGTAATGCTTGCTAGACAGTCTTGTATTGCACAGTCTTGATTCCTAAATTAATGTTGCCTAGCTTCCTTATACAGTATGTGGGCAAGTGGTACTAAAAGGAGCCATCCAGGCAGAATCTCTGCATGAAAAATAGGAATTAGGCTGTTGTTAGACTGGCTAGTGAGGTGCACTTTAACTTCTGCTTAGGATCCTCAGCTATGAACTATATCAAATGATGGGTAGCTGTCTGGTTTCCCAAGCAGGACTATTGATAGCCCAGATGAGTGGTTGATCTAAGCTGTTCTGAGAGACATGTTGGGTATTTCTCTTGCATGCATTGTTCTTCCTGCAAAATTGGAGCACGGCTGTGTTCAGATTCTGCTGGCAAGATATGGTATGCTGTCTCAAGATGTCCTAAAATTTCTGTGGGAACGGGACATAGGGAGACAGCAGGATTGGTGGACAACTTTGTAACTGGTGAAAGAGACCTGACAGGGAAGCAAATTTGAGGACTCTGAGTCAGTGTGTAGTTTATTGAAATGCACAAAGGTGTTTAGGTGCTGTGTGAAGTTTTTGAAACTTCAGAGAAAGGTAGGAAGAACAAAACACTCCAGAAAATAGGAGGTTTCTACTGCACTAGGTGACTTATCCACCCGAGTTACCCAGCATGGTTGTGCCTTATGGAGGGCCTCTCCTAAGCCCACCTCTTGTGAAAGGTGGCTGGTGCACAGGTGACGTTGCCAGCTCCTTTGTTCTCTGAAGAACTTCTGGTGAGCTGGGAATGGGGTTTGTGATGTCTTTCCTTACTTTTTCCTCTCTCAACCAACACACATGTCCTAGATGTTTGGTCTTGATTATGCTGTGTTTCCTTACTGAGATGGATTTAGCATCTCTCCAGAGAATTGTTTTACAACTACTGTAAGAGAGATCTGAATATAACTTAATTAAAATAAACTGGACATGGTATTAAGTCTCCATACCAAAAATCTTTCCTTCAGTTGGCAAGAACAGAAAACAGGGGAACTGAATAATTGCAGGAGATATGAGTCACTTTGCAAGTCCCTAAAGCCTGAGCCGGTTTAGAGTCATCCGCTTGTGACAGGAGGGAAATGGTGTAACAAGAGGCTCTATGGAGAGGAGTGACCAACTAAATAAAGGCTCAAGCTGCAGGGAATGAGTGGGTCATCTCTGACCTACTAAATGAAAAAGTGTAAAGCTGCATTGACATGACTTTCTCCTTTATTCTACTCCTCACTTATACTAACCCTCAGGGTGTTCACAACAGACCTTCCCATGTGTTTGTACAGCAGCTGACCCAGTTCAGAGTGGTGCTTCAGGATGTGGGAGTATCACTTTTCATATGAGTTAGATCATCTCCGTTACTTTGGGGGGGGTGGGTGAGGGTAGAAAGGGAGGTGTTGTTTCTGAAAGTTGGGGATGCAACTAGAAGAATCAATAACACTGCAGCTAAAGAAATGCTTTTGTACTGGAGTCAAAAAGTCCAAATAAAATGGTAATGTTTCTGCTCCCCTCAGTAGTCTCCAGCCCTGAATGCATAGGCTGCCAAGAATCTGGTAGTGGCACCATTACAGATCTTTGTCCTTACCTGTCCATGAATTAGGTAGTCCTAATTGCCTTTTATGCAGGAGCTTGTCCCCACCTCTCTGTTAGGATGCTCACCAATCTTAGTCCCAAAAGAACCTCACTTTGACAACCACGTCCAATCTTAGGGCTTCTCCATCCTTCAGATTTTTTTCATCAGACTTGTCTCAGGCTGTCAGACTTATCTCTGGGAAAGCCTTCCCTGGTCCTTCCATAAGTTTCTGCCCTGAACTGCTTTGAGAAGATCCGTAGCTATTTTCTTCTCACTAAGGGCTGAGCATGATTGAGCTGTAATATATTCTACTCTTGCAACTTAGATTTTACATGAACCAAGAGGGAGGATTGGAGTCAGGTCAGTTTGATGGCATTGTGTGGCTATTTCACAGAAATCATGTGCATGTTTTACCCTAAACAACATTTATGTTGTAATTGGTCTAAGAAAGGTTTGAAAGCTGGTACTTCTCTCCCACAGTAATCTTTTTGTCTTTTTTTTCTTTAGAACAAGCACTGGTTAATTCGACAAGCAAAGACTCCAATGACTAACTCTTCAGTACAGTTTCTTGATGATGCTTATAGAAAGCGGTAAGAATGTTTTTGTCGCTTAAGATTTCTACTCAGAACTTTTATTGTTTTTTTAAAAAAAGAAAAGGTATTTTTTTTAAAAGGGTTGTAATGAGTCTGACAGTAGATGTCAAATTACCTGTAATAGTTCTCTGGCATCTGTTTCAGCAGACCTGACTTTCTGTTTACTGTTTGCAAAGAAATTTGTCATTGACTTCAGAAATATCTTGTTCCCCAATGCTGCCATCATTTATCATAAAAAAGACCAATCATGCTTGGTGTCTCTACTGCTGCTCTTTCAGTGCACAACAGGTTATTATAAAAAATGGCCTTACCTTCTACTTCACTTGAATTCCAGTTTCTTATTAAATGATGTACATCAAATGTGACTGATTTATCTGTCAGCTCATCTGATTTATTAACCTTGACTCTCAGACTGTGGTCTTTTTACAAGGGAATACCTGACTGGCCAAGGCGGGTGCTTGATTCCTTTTTATAAAAGGGGATGTGGGGAGTAATGTGAAGATACAGCTTGTTCCCTCTCTTGAAAAGAAAGGAAGCGTATTTGTTTACACTGCAGGTGTATTTTCTTTAAAAGCTCTGAAACAAACATTAGCTTAATGTTAAGTGTTAAACTCAATTTTGAGCAGTTATCAGGCATTAGGTTGTCACTCTGGAGACAGAAAACCAAGGGTTTTTTCAGGCTCTTTATAAAACATGAAGATAAAATTCTCAGCAAAATCTTATGCCTGAAGACAGCAGGGTCCAAGAATCAAATAACTAATTAATTCAGCATAATACTAGTCTGTGGAGGCTTGTTACTGGCTTATCAGAAGCAGTCACTTATCATAGAGTCGTAGAATGGTTTGGGTTGGAAGGGACCTTAAAGATCAGCTTGTCTCAATGGCAAACCCCATGACAAAGGAAAGAAGAACTTGTAGCTGTTCAAGGCTTTAGATATGCTGGAATAATGGACTCTGATACTACATGAGAAATACAAAAATAGCTGGTGTAGTTTTCAAGCAGAAGGGATCCCATATAGACAAATTCATGGCAGTCTTGTATTTTAATAATAAAAAATACATATAAAGAACTAATAACAAGTGACTAACAAGTGACCTTGCAGGAGATAACTCTGACTCTTTGCCACTGGGTTGCTTCAAAGTTGGTCTTGACTGTCCCAGATAAGTAATCAGCACTTTGATGTCTTTCTCAGACACTACAGAATGAAAACAACAAGAAATGAAGACAAACAGTCTATTTCTATCTTAAATCGCAGCCTCAGAAAGTACAGTGTAGTAACCTATGAAGTTGGTTTTCAGAATTTGAAAGCAAAATAATCCACTTAGGGTGTATACACTGTTGACTTGAAGCAGAGTACGAATGCCCTACCTCCAGTCAGAATTATTCAAAATTTTTCATACTCTTAATATGAATTACTTTATTTCTATATAGGTGGCAAACTCTGCTATCAGTTGATGACCTGATAGAGAAGCTAGTGAAGAAACTGGAACTGAATGGAGAATTAGACAACACGTACATCTTTTACACATCAGACAATGGCTTCCACACTGGTAAAACTTTCACTGCTTACTGAACGTTTATAGAAGATCCAGGAATTGTATAACATTTCACCCTCATGACCATTCCAGAAAATGGGAGAAGCAGCTGTGGAAAGCTGTAGACATGAGAAGTACTGATTTGAGTTGCAGAACAGTCTGGAGTTGCAGTGTGGGGGTGTTTGGGCATTTTATTGTTTGGTTGTTTTTGGTTTGGTTGTGATTTTTAGCATTAAACTCTACCACTGTATCCTGGTATACATAAATTTAGGACAGAAATGGAGGAAGGGTCTCTTGTGTTCTGTAGGAAGAGTTGCCATGAAAGAGTTAACCAGTAAAAATCTGTCAAAGACGTGTCTGCATCATGTTACTGCATTTTCAGTTGTGCGTCTAAGCTGTTAAACTGTAAGATACAGCTTATACTTTGAAGTTGTCTGTTCCTATCCTCCACTTTGTTAATGTAGTTCAGGTTAAGAACCTCTTTTGACTACTTAAAAAATGGGCTGCTGGAAATTATGTAACACAAGACTCTTAAAATGTAAAACAAGAAGCCACTTAACGTTTTCCATTTTCTGTTGTATAGGCCAGTTTTCTTTGCCAATAGACAAACGGCAGCTGTATGAATTTGATATCAAAGTTCCATTGCTAGTTCGAGGACCAGGGATAAAACCAAATCAGACAAACAAGGTAAGAAAGAAGTATGGATTTACTTTTAATATTGCTTCACAGTTACCAACTTTAGGTAATAATTTATCCCCCTGCATATACATGTATCAATGAAACGAAACACTTGGAGTGGTAGAAAGTGCGAAGACATTCTAAAATGCTGTGTGCTTTTGCTTGAATCAAATTTAAGTAATTTCAAGCTACAAAAGCAAATGAAGCGTGAAGCTCACTTTCCAAAGACACCACGATTGCTTTTGAATGTCACAAGGTCCATTAGCCTATAAAGATGAAATTAGGTGGTGTTTAGGTGTACCTAAAATTAAAATACAGAAGTCTCGTTATTACATCTGTAAGGTTCCGGTCTTCTGAAATAAGTTTTCCTCACCTTGCAGATGCTTGTTGCAAATATTGATTTGGGTCCTACTATTCTGGATATCGCAGGATACGACTTGAATAAAACCCAGATGGATGGGATGTCACTATTGCCACTGTTGGTAAGTAGATGGACAGGGATAGTAACCGGTAATTCTTGCAGGGGTTATTCTTCAAAGTGAATACTACTTCCTTTGATAGACTAGGTTGACTCACATCCCACATTCTTCCCTTGATGTCACTTTCATGTTGGATGTTCATAGCTTAGTAAAAAAGTAGGTATCTATCTTGTTTAAATGCAGATGTATTTTCATAAGCCTTATAACTTCGTGGCCGTTTTTAAATAGAAAGTTGTGCCATCCTTTGGCTAATCCTGCCATTTCTAATAATTCCTGTGTTGAAGGCTGTATGTTGTTTCCACCTTGCATCCACCCTCCTTTTTTCCTTAGGATTTCTCAGCATAGACATAGGAGAAAATCAGACTGTTCTTACTCAAATCTTTGATTTGCCTCGGTTTTCAGTAGAATTGGTGTTTCCCCCCTCTGGAAACTCTGGTAAACTGGAAAAATGCATGTGGTTTTATGAAGTATACCTGACGTTTCCATTAAGTGAGCAGAAACCTATTTGAATAAAGCTGCTTGCAGTTGATCCTTTTAGTTTTAATTAAATTTAGTTTATAACTTGAAGGCAGCTTACTTGGAAATATAGGAGATCATCCAGATTTAAAACAGTGCTTTGCTGTTAAAACCTTGTATCCAAACCTTAAGCTGTTCTTGAGACGAAAGCAAGTAAAAGGCATCTAGTTTAAACTGATGGAATCAAACTCTGGCGCTCACCGTTTTGCTGTATATGCCTGTGATGGTGCTGTATACTAATTTTAAAATTCCCTCTCCCCCTGTCTTTTAAAATGCAGCTACAAATAGAGCAGCTGAAAACTTAGTTGCTTCTTAAAGCTGTTTATCTTTTCTTATGCCAAGGGTATCTTTTTCCATCTGTTGCAGTAGTCTGATACAAACCCAAGAGAAACAGCCATGTCACAGGGATCTTGTCTGTAATGTAGTAGTATCTGGCCATGTGGCTCCTATTTGGTGTGACTGCATGATTCTTTATAAATTGAAGATAGTACTTAGTACACCTTCTTGTGAGGTTTTAATATTTTTGGAGTTGGATCCTTGTCTTCTAGTTACACAAGACATTCTAACCTAAGGCTAAATGTTATTTTAAGACTGACTCCAACAAGGGACCACGACTCAAACTGCCTTGTAAACAGTGGGCAGCATTAGGGTTATACCAGGCATGGAGAACTTCTTCTGTTTCAATAGTGCGGTGGGCACTAAGTCATGTTAACCTCTTGTCCTAGAGAGGAGACAAAAATGTGACATGGAGATCAGACTTCTTGGTGGAGTACCAAGGAGAAGGATACAACGGGAGTGATCCTACCTGTCCTGGCCTAGGACCTGGAGTCACGGTAAGCAAGACAAGATCTGTTACTTTTAGAAAATAGCTGCTGAATTAAACCTGTTTGCTGTATGGACTAACTTGGTTCTATAAGTAAGCTCCCAGTGTCTTGGTAAGTAGGAGCTAGCTCTGTAAGTCCTGTGCAGCATTTAAGAATTGGAGGGAGACATCCAGCCGTATGGAACTGATGTGTCCATATGTCTGTACAGAACATGTCACCCTTTCAGTGGGAACCCATAGAGCTTCAGGGCTGAGAAACATGCAGGAAGGTGTGGGCTTGGCATAGCGGGTGGCAGCAACATCGTGTTCTTTCTAAACTTTCAGTGATCCTGTCACAGAATTCTTATCTGTGACTATTATTTGAGCCACTAGCTACTTCTGAATCAAAGGTTTGCTTTAAGTAAAGCATCCCATTGGTGTTGTCTTTAATAGAATGTGTTGTGCTGTTCTCTTCAGTGTATGTACATTAGCTTTCCAGAAAAAGTCCACTTGATCATGGTGAGTTTAATAACAACACTTCCTCAAATTTAGAAAAGCTGAATTTTTGCTTAAAATCCCCTGTGGAGACTTGCATGTGTTAGACTAAGGTCCTGGTGTTCATCCATTAACTGCAGTTGGATTGAGCTGGTTTAGGCTCTAGGAAAAGGATTGCTAGTTCATCTTTTCCTCCTCTGAAGTTTTTGTTCACTGCTCACTTCACAGCACTGCTTCCCAGACTGTGTCTGTGAAGATTCCTATAACAACACATACGCTTGTGTAAGGACACTGTCAACTTCCTGGGATCTGCAGTACTGTGAATTTGATGACCGGGAGGTAAGTCTCTGTCTGACTAGCAGATGTCAGCTGTGTGAGTGACTGTCTGCCCTCTTATCTCCTCTCAATGTTTCCTTAAAGTACTCTGAAAAGCAGACTAGCATTGCTTGCAGGATAAACAGCGAAGTATTTATCTACTGGTGAGAATGTTTTACTAAAACTCTGATTGGGTTTTGGGACAAAGTAAAAAAAAAGGCTGGGAGTGGAGTGAGGAAGGGACAATAGCCTAAACTATGATTATCATTTTCTGGTATCACCTAAGAGCCTCATGGGGAGCTGCACTGGGGCTATCGCTCACTTGTTTGCCTGGCAAAACAAGTATTTAAGTTACAACTGTGAGAGAGGTTTCTAACCTTATCGTAAATTGTTTGAGTGTAAAGGACATAATGTCCCCCCTTAAGAAATTCAGATCTCGCTAGTGGAGCACCCGCTGAAGCACAAAACTTGGTGTGTTACAAAGCTGATAGTTCCTTGTGCCCATTTGCACAACAGCTGCTCCAGAGAGCATGTTGGGTTTGAGGCAATGGGCTCACAAAGCTAATAAACTGCATTGGCAGCAGATGTGCAGTAAATGCCTAAACAGCAGGTATCCCCAGGTATCATGCCACCACACAAAGCATTTTCTGGTAGTCTACAATGAACAACTTAAACCAGGGGAGCAAATCCCACAAGATGGTTTTTGCAGTAAGATAGCAAGAGAGACTGTATAGGAGACCAAGATGCTGATTAGCAAACTCTGCCCTTCATTTTTTCACTTTCTGACAATTTATGATGAAGTTAAATGAGTGTTGCAGCTTTCTTTGTAAAAGTAGACTCTAAAGTTGATCTGACACTTCATGTCACTTTTATTTCCAGTAAGAAGGTATGACTATGGCATTTTTGGGTCACTCAGCTTACCTGGGTCAGCTAAATTAAGACTAACAGTATTGGGAAGATGCAGCAATGTGGATTTTAAAACCCTGCAGAGAACCTTACAAGAAAGCTTGCAACCAAAGTCTGCTCAGATGCATTTTTATCTGTTAGACACAACCCAGTGAGTTTTAATCAACATCATCTGCAATCAGCCCTCCTACTCTAGTGCAGACAAAACCTCAGCTGAATTCTTGAGATAGATTTGACTAGTATTTGTCCCACAGAAGGGTTTAGAGATTTAATGTACCAAAAACCAAATCTGCCCTAAAATCCTCCAAACCTTCTCAAAGCAGCGTGCACAAAAAACCTTCCTTGTATTCAGTGTATTTTGTACATGTAGTGAAGACACCTGAGTGACATCTGGAAGTACTTGATGAGCCTGTTATGGTCATGAAATTGTGTATTTTAAGATCTATTAATGAAAAGACAGCCAGCTTAGCCATGGCCTCTTGCTGTGGTCATAAGACTGGTTCCATCTATGTGTCAGAAAACAAATCTGCAGCACAGCAGGTGAGTACTTCAGGTGGAAGTAAAAGCTTTTCCAACAATACTGTACTGTCATGAAACTTTAGCTTTACCTACACTGTCCTGCCTCTGACCACTTAGCTGCCTGGCTAAATAGAGCTTATGTGTGGGGATGCTGCAGTGTAGTTGAAAATAACATTTGAGACTATATGCTGCCATAAAGTGTTATTCCTAAATAATATGGTTAAATGTTAATTAGCATTTAGGACTTAATATAGTGCAGGAACTTTCTTCTACAGGTGTTTGTGGAAGTGTATAACTTGACTGCAGATCCACACCAGATCAATAATATTGCTAAAACAATTGATCAAGAAATTTTAGAAAAGATGAACTATCGATTAATGATGCTGCAGTCCTGTTCAGGAGCAACTTGCCGTACACCAGGTGTCTTCGATCCCGGGTAAACACTGATTCAATTAATTATTCTAATATTTTAAAATATAACTATATATTTTAAAACTAAGCTTTTAGAGGGTATTTATGATGGAATGTCATATTACTGACATACTTCCTGTTGTTTAATAGAGATGCTTTCTTGATACCTCTATTTTTTTAATGTTTAATCTCTATTTTAATTTAACCTACCAAATATACCTTGATGGTATTAATACTACTACTTCAGTCTTGTCAGCCACTGTTGACTTGGAATAGCTGAAGCTTACAGCTGTGCTGAGTACTTGAGCCTGCAAACAAGGAAAAGCTCTGCAGGTTTCTGTAGGCAGGCATTTTCCAAATACTTGCTCTGGTTGTTCCTAGAGACACTGTTAGCAAAGAACATTTCCTGTGGGACCTAAGCTGTATGTATTAGTCAGCTGTTGTAAGTAAATAGCACTTCTTACTTCAAAATTCAGTTTGTAATAATTTGGACTGAAGCTTTTTTTAAGCACTAGCTAAAATGTCCTTAGAGTTGTGCTACATTAGTCTGTAATTTGAGGCAGCAAAGCTTTCTGTTAGAATGCATCTCCTGAATGCTTAATGTTATACATGTCAATGTGCCATTGGTATGTTGTAGCTAGCATTTATTTCTTTGGAGACTGTCAACTCCTTAATTGTGCATTGTTACAAATTAATCTGTTGTGATATGTAGAGAGATTGTCCCTACTGCATACTGTTAAGAAAGCAACTATTCCTGTAGCCTTGTGCCAGAGCTGTTCTAGAAATAAGCTATTTCTAGGAGCGTTGGTCACTATGGGCTAACTCTAGCTCACGTAGACTCTGTTCCTTTCTGTAGGTACAGGTTTGACCCACGGCTCATGTTCAGTAATCACGGTGTTCGGGCTCGGAGGTTTTCTGCACAGTCCTTATAAGGCACTTAAGAGCCTCTTGCAATCAGCTCCCACTGACCCGTTTCTCCAGTGGCTGCAGCAGGTCTGTCTCTGTAACTCTCATTGATTGCAGCTGGAAGACTTCTAATGGGCTATTCAAACCCTGTTTGGAAGAAAACCCCTTGTCTTTAGCTGGTTGCCTTGTGCAATATGTATGTTTTACAGCTGAACTGTAACTAAATCATTAGACACAGCTAATCTGTCTTGCTCAGATAGTTGATTACCACCTTTGTCTTTCAAGTACCTTTTCATATCACAGGCACAGAGGTGAACCTATGCCTATGAATCTGAACAGTTTATTTTGTTCTAAAAATCAATAAATGCATATTTGAGTTGGGTTAGATAGGCAGGTGCTATTGCACAGTAATGCTCACCCATATTCAGTCTCAGACTTTCTTAAAGCTATGTTTAATTATAGGTTTCCTGTATGCTGTTAATGACAATAGCAAACTAGCCCAAAATAGCATAGGAAGGCATTAGTCAAAACTGTAGGATCTGACTAGCAAGTGTCTTGTGCAGAATTAAAATTTGTATGCTAAATATTCTCTTTCAGTGAGACCACTTCAAATGAGACCAATGAATTTTGTAGGACAGCTTTGGTAGCTTGCAAACAAGAATGTAATTTCAGCCTCCTTCTAGTTTGAAATGCTGGAATGGATTACTATGTACTACTGAAAAAACTCTTAGGGTTTAATATAGGCTTCCTAGGGAGTTAAGAGTGTTGAGACTAACAAGTATTCAAATAAGTGTGCCTGTGTTTTGAGCTAACTCTTAAGTCTGTTTTAATTCATGAATGGAAGTAATAATTAAAAAAAAAAAAAATCCACCAAAAAAAACCCCACCAACCAGGGCATGACAGTAGAGTTGATTTGTCTCTAACCTCCAAATGTCTTGAATTGTCTAACATCTTATGTTGATTAGACTCTTGAAGATAAATTATTTTGAAAGCAAACTAGCTAAAAATAAATCATTGCTCACTAGAAGTTAGGCTAAGAGGGCTATTTTAGGCAGTTTAAGTGCTTCATAGTGTGTTGCTTTTTGGTTAAGACATAACTACTTGGAACCTGCAGTAAGTGGCCTTCACACCAAAGGACGGCATGTCAGCTGTCTGACCGCAGTATGTTACCCCTTGGTTTCCCTTTGGAAGGGTGATACTGTCTTTCCAACCTGCTGATCAGGCTTGTCTGAAATGGAGCCATCACTTGCACCCAAACTTGAGTATCTTTCTAAATCTTGAAAAACACAGAAGCTTGTGTTAGCGTATAACTTCTGTAGAGATTCATTGGCAAAACACCTTCTAGAAACACTGAACTGTGTATCTTTTGCAAGATAAGTTCACGTTGCTTGTGAGCAAATCAACTGTGTTATCAGGCAAGATAATCATTCCCTTGTCAAACTGTGGCACAACTGTTTAGTTTTCAGTTAGTTATTTCAGATCTTTTACCCAAATAGAGAGCATGATGATTTCAACTTGTCACCTAAAACCTTCTACTAAGTAATCATTAAGTAGGCGACAAAGTACAACTCTTTCAAAACTGTGAAGGTGCATACCCCAGTGCACCGATCCACAAACTGGATACGAGCAATGCTACAATAAGATAAGTTGAACTTTCTTGGTTTTTAACTCTGGAGCACAGAAGTTGTCCTTCACGTAGCTTAGAGTTGCAAGCTTCTGGTGGTCTACAGGTTAGATTTTATACAGCTTTTGTCTCAAATCTAACTCATTGTTTCCAATCTCTAGAGTGACCAAATATTTGGAGAAAAAAAAGAATCACTTGAAAGATAACTTCTCAGCTGGAGCATCTGTATAAATGCAGAGGTTTTTGGATATTCAGACTACTTAGATGCTTTCAAATACTCAGGACTTTTTTTTTCCTCCACTGCAACAGTAGCTTTATCCTGTTCTTTGTTTCTCAAGCCCATCAATAGCCTTCAGAATCTGTTTCATCTTCAAAAACAAAACCAAAGCTGTTTTCATGCTCTCAAGCGTTTTCTTGCACACTGAGCTAAACCTAAAGTTCATTTATGTAGTGTTTTGCTCAGATACTTCTAGCAACTTAGACTTGTTCTTTGTTTAAACTTTATTTTGGTAGATGTGTGGAGGCTAGTGTGAAATACATTGCTGCACATTAAACTCTCAACAGTTCTATCAAATCTAGGTCATATGTCAAGTTTCTACTTGAGTTAAGTTTCAGTGCAAGTAATGTGCATTATGTTGCTGCTTAATAGAAAAAAAACTTTAGGGTACAGGTGTGTAACTCCAACACTATCTTTTCTTAAAGTGATCTTAAGCCATAACAAGGAAATCTTTTGAATTATTTACTTTTTGCCTAATAACTAATAAGAAAGTTGACAGAACTGATACAGATTATTCAGTATGTGTGACCAGATGTTTTACCCAAATTAACACTCCTGCTGCCTGCACACACCTGTAAAGTGTTTTGTAACTAGGCTCAATAACTCAATGTCAGAGAACCACCCTATACCTGAAATCTGTCATAGGTAGTAAATGTTGTATTAAATTGAAATTCAGAATGAAATTAGTCCTTACTTAACCAGAACAGCGGTTCAGGAAAATACCTGCTTCGCTCTCACTTTTGATAAAGACTTAAGAACTGTTCAGCAAAAGGACGTAGTTGAAGGAAGAACAGGAACCACCAGCTACCTGCCTTCCAGTGCTTTTAGAGGAGTTTGTTACTTGTCTGCTGTCTTTTTCCATGAAGCAGTTAATTCTGAGTATTTTTACAGCCTTAAATGAACAGTGTTAATTCTTTCCTCGATGATTCAAAAACCACTATGAAGGAACTTTGATTCTTACCCCGATTTACTTCCCAACTAAGTGATTTTTAAAACTAAATGGTCTTCCTTGGATATTCCATTTCATATGCTATTTGACCATGGCTGTATCTGTACCTTGTTACTGAAGGCATTCATGTTAAATGAAAGGGTCTTACCAGGACAGATTTTTAAATGAAAGGGCCTTACTGGTACAGAGTTGGGTTTAGGTAAAATGTGATTTTTTTTTTTTTTAAATTTCTTTTAAAATCATTATTATCAAAAGCAGAGCTGTGAATTTTAATGATCTAATCTGGTAAAGTAGATACTACTATACAGGGAGAAATACAGTTAATAACTTTATTACAACTCTAAACCAAAACCCATTCAGTGCTGTCACTTGAGTTTAAGTGAATACCCCTAGGATGTGCTTACCCAGCATAGGCCCAGTAAATTGAGCTTCTTCATTTTGAAGAATAAAGCTGTAACAGGGACACGTACATGCAAACACACAGCCAGAGCAGGTATAATACCTTCTCAATCAAGTTAAATTTCAGACTGATTCTACAAGTCATAGAATATTTCATCGTAATAAACCAGCTGTCACTTATTGTGATTCAATTAAAATTAATTTCTTTTGTATTACACTCTCTGTACGTGAGCATACTTTGCTGTAGCATGTTGTGAGCATACTTAACTTCTGCTGTTTTGAACGTTTGTTTAGAGAAGTGCCCTTCCAGAGGACCCTGTTCACTGCTGCACTTTTGGGGAATGAAAAAATAAACTGCCTATCAAACTTCCTATCTGTGTCACTGAATTCCAGTTAAACCTTTCTACAGGATCAAGCTGTGTCACACTTTAAAACCTGAATTCCTTATTTATAAGCCTGTTCTCTGCTTACTGCCCTGCTACCTAACAGTGGATGCTAGTGAGCTTTTATATGGTCCCAGGGAACCTTATGTACAGCATCTAGCAAGACAACATGTGACTACTTTGCACCAGGAAGAAACACAGAGGTGAGAGAATGAATTTAAATGCAAGCTGTACTTGCTCATATTTCCTTGGAAACTGATGTAGTTGAATAGATGGAAAACTTAACAAAAGAGACAATGGAGAAACTGCTGTTCATAATGAAAAGCAGTATGTTCTGCCTCTGGGAAAGAGGAAGAGTAAAATCCTACATAAGGCTTTTTCTAACTTACCTCAACCCCTGTTACAGAGTTGAATTCCTTGAATGATTCTGTGCAGCTGTTCAAAAATATATACATAACTATTTTCTGAACTACAGAGCAAGGTGATTTGGTACCTTTAACCTACTTAAGACTGAGGCTTTCACAAGCTTCTAAAACAAGTATTTCTGCATTGTATTTTAATTTTTGCTTAATCATGTGGTATCAGTTTCATTTCTCCCTCAGTGCTGTAGCAGTCTTCCTTTAAGTAGAGAAAAATAGTTAATGGCCACTTGAAACAATGCTGCTATCTTTCTTTTGATGCTTCAGCTTATGAAAACTATGAAGTTTATTGTAGCACCACAAGAAAAGGCAGCTCTGTATTACCTAGATACACCTTCCCATTGTGCTCAAAGACATCACTGATGGCCCAAGTGCTGCTACCATCAGGGTCATGGAAGCTTGCCACAGTGTCTCCTTTGTTGTTAATTTCTAAGAACAAACCCTGTTTGTGAAGAAAAATGCTGTAGAATGATAGAGGAGTCACCTGTTTTAGAAAAAGAAATACACAGTGTTAACACTTCAGTCAAGGGGCAGGGGGGAAATTGCATGACTAGAAAGAAATGGCAATGCTAATATTGCCTTCCAGAGGTTGCTCTAGTCAGATTCAGCTGTCAATCTTTTGATAACATCCACTCAACTGTGTCTAAAGCTGGCAGTCCAGTAATTGCTCACTAATCTTAAAGTACAGTCAGTGCCTGCTTGCTCAAGAAGGTGGGGAGGTTGTTTGAACTTACTCCAGCTGCCAAAAGCCATCCATTTTCTAAAAACAGGACTAAGAGTGACTTGATGGAACACAACTGAATCACCCACTTCAGTGTTTTTCCTGTGCAAGTTCTAGGGAAAAGGCAGCAAGGTGCCTAGAAAAAGTAGCATAGTTAATCATAACCAGCTCTGTGACTTTTGCAGAATTTGTTTCCTATAGCAAAATCCTCCTATTCTCTGTAAAGTGTTCTTCACCTGCCCTGAGAACATCATGTTGCTATAATCAACGGGCTGAGAACTTGCAACTATGGGCTACTTTGGTCAATACTGTGTTTTCTACTTTATAAATGGGTTCTCAGTATTACCACAACAGTAAAACTGCCTAAATGTTCCAGAAAAATCAAAGTTAGTATGTGTTTAGTGTGCTGGCTGGTAAAGTTGAAGCAGTCTCTTGTGTTTCCTAATGAAGAATAACAAGTTATTTGACACTTAAAACCCAGCATTTTTGTGACACTGATAGTTAATACTAGACAGTGCCAAAGTTACCATTGTAATAAATCTCTTCAGGAATGGATACAGTCCTAAAGCATCCAGAAAAGGAGAAAAGAAACTAGGAGAGAAAGTAGTAGATATTCCAACTCTGTATAAGCCTGTGTTTGATAACCTGATGTTGTCTGGATACCCAGGCAAGTTGTCCCCAAAAGCCTTTTTTTTTCTTCCTGCATTAACTCCAGTCCCTCAATAGCTGTAAAAAGGGAATTTTGTATATGAGTTACAGTGGCTCCTGCAAAATACAGCAAGCTTAATGGCCATCATTTTGATTCATGCAGGGAATTTTTCAAAACACAGAAAAGGACTCTGCAGGAAGTAGTAAATGCAAAGAGGGACTAAACTTGAATAATGATGATTGGTCAAAAAACTCATCTTTCTACATGTAACATAAACAGTACCCCACCCCCTGGTTCTATTCAAAAAATCTGTTTGTAGAAAATGTGCCTGTTAAATGAAAGCTAAAATTAAATTTGGCTTTAAGACTTCCATGAAATAGAAAACTGTTAAAAAACACTGACTCCCTTTAAAACGGGAAAAATGGGGCGTTATGCTAATCATAATGATACAGTGACACTTGTCCTCTGAGGTCTGTTGTAACTGTAATAATGGAGTCATCAGGATAATTGTAATTGAGTCTGAGGGAATTAGGGCCCAATATATCATTAAATCAGTACAAATACCATTTGGCAGTGGGAATAGCAACTGTTAATCTCTACCTAGAATTAACTAAAACCTGTGACTTGCACTAGAAAAAAGTCATTTAGACTGTTTCTAATAACAACCCTGTTAACTGCACATCTTCAGTTAATATTTTTAGAAAAGGAAAAACAGAAAAGTAAGAATGTGAAAATCGTGTCTACAAATAGATTAAACACATGTAATATAAACTAATATAATATTTTCTGTCTAGGAGGGGAATGATGTTTAACATAGCATATGATTCTACATGTGCTGGTTTCTGCTATTATTACGTGATTTCATAGGGAGACAGCGCAATCCCACTTGCCACGTACAAGCCCCTGAGCACTGTTCTTCCTGTTACATGGTCATAGGCCAAGAGGCGACCAAGATGGTTTGTTTCTATTACCTTAATCAGTACATCTAATGAAAAAGTAGCTATCAAAATACCTGGTTTCAATTAGACCAGAAAATATTCAGAAGTTGTATTAACATAAATTAGATAAAACTAGATTTTACAGAATGGCAGATGGCATCTTTATAAAAACAATAAGCTCGTACCGCTAAAGGAGCAAAGGATTCTGTTCATGTAATTTCCCAGGCTGATCACAGCATTCTTACAAAAACAGAGGAACATGGGGGTTACAAAGCCCAGAGTTCAAAATATGTTATTCTGCAGTTCCTGCTTTAGTAAAGTACTGAGGTCTGTCAGGCTTCTGTGAGCAATTAAAACTTCTTCAAATCAAAGCAGAAAGCATTCACAAGTGTTTTGCTAAAGCAAGTAAACAGCTGACATTTTACTTCTGATATGAAATAAGTTTCTTCTGCCAAGAATATGCAAAGCAGCTTTGAATTATATGCACATAAGCCCTGTGAAGAGGAAACTGCCTTTATGTTTGTCATTTGTACTGGCAACCCCTTGTCAAGTCTGAAATACTAAATGGCAAACATGATGTACTGCCAAACAATAATTCTGATAGCTTTAAGAAATAGCAAACATCACATAAGAGACTTCAACTATTCTTTATTTTTTTTCTGTTTAATAACTTGGATCTCAATTCCCACCCCTTAAATTAAATATATTTCCCTTCATGTGATTTTTCTCCTTGCTTAATTTTATCCACAGTTCTGGTAGTAAAGATGACACTCGTTGTAAACTTTTATGTCTGTGACCTCACTGAATTTCAGCTTTACAGTCTGTTCCACATAAAGCTTTACTCAAAGGCTACAACTACACAGAAAAGATACCTCAAGTGCACCAGCAATTTGCTGCCTTGCATGTACTGCAGTGTAAGAGCATGCTTGTAAACAGATACTAGAGAGAATCTAACATGCTGTAAAAATCCAGGCTGTGGTGTATCATATGACAATTTCTTTGGGTACTCATACCCGGAGGTTGGGGTTTTTTTTCAGAAAAGCAGCTACAGCATAGCACAGCCCATCCTCTGCCTCAGGGCTCCAACATGCAGCATTCTTAGCCAGGCATGCTATAACACACAAACACAATGGAAAAAAGCTTGTCTCTTCTGCAGCCTGGTACAGGGTGCTGCCAGCACAAAAATTAACACTTAAGCTGCCTGAACAAACGGCTACAAAGATTACCTCATCTCACCTCATATTTGTGATGATGTTTTTCCCACTTGAATCCATAAAATAAATTTTTCTTTGCTATTTCTAATCCATTTTGGAATTTGAAAGGCAGCCCATCTGCACCTAGTTAATAAAAATAACTATGGATTAAAATAAGTACAAAACCACATGTTCAAAATTATTCAGATCCACACAAGCTTAAGATTTCAGACATTGAAATTCCAAATCTCATAGTTAATGCTATCCTTAATTTGTCCCAAGCTGAAGTCCAAGCTCCAAATCACTTTCGTTTGCAGGGAAATATGTTCAGATTGCAGCTCCATAACACACACCAAACTAAAAGTCTCTGACAAATATCATTGCTTTTGTTTTCTTCTGTTTTGTAAACAATCTTAAAAATATAAAACAAATGGGCTTTCAACAGTCCCTGTCCCCACACTCACTAGTACTCATCTCAACTGATTAAAATGCCTTGATCTTCCGATTTATACGTAAGCATGAGGACCAAACCCAAGATCAATTAACTTCCCACTAACTGTAGCATCACCTTTTTCACTTGATAGCAGGAGGGTTTTCCCTCCTGTCCTTGGATTGACTTTGTACAGGCTAAATAAGAGTCTACCGCAGTCACATCACCATCTTGATCCATTCAGACTCAATGGGGCTGGCTGCATATTGGTTCATAGTCTGGAGTTCCTGAAATACAAATAGGAGGATGTTTAAGACCAGGAGGTTGACAAAATGGAAATCCCAAAAATCAAAGGCTGAAAAGCACTAAACTATCATCCTTGAATAAACCAGGTCCCTAAAAGCTTCCTTAAACTGTCTCTAAAAGGAACTTGCAAAGGAAGTGACAGTATAATGTTGATCTAGTCATCTCTGTTCCTTATTAGTTAAGAAAAAATTTGCTCTCAACCTTCAAATAAATTCAGCTCTACTCTGTTTTCCCAGATAACTTCACAGATTACTGAAGAACTGGTAGGATTACTAAATCAGTAAAACAAAATGGATTAGCTGTTGTTTATTTTACATCCCCAAGAAAATGATGGGAGAAAACTGCTTTTAGGAAAGATTTAACTAACTACTTCCCTTCAGCTCAGTTCCACAGGTCACACAAGATTCCTGTAAGTAATCCTCAGGTAAAACTGCAAAAAACAGATCTACCATGTTTATTATTTTTATAGTGAGTAATCTTCCTGAGAGCAGTGAAATTAGTAAAGGCTGACACCCTACAGTTTTGTGACCTAATGCCCTCTACTCCGAAACACATATTTTCCCCCAGTACTCCAGTAAACAAGGGCCAACATCTATTACAGCTCACTAGAGCTGTAACACATCAGTAACTCAAGCTGACTGACAGCTGCCAAAACACGAACAGCCGAGTTCTGGTCTCACTCCAAATGGATCAGTCATTTTGGTCTCATTTTTGGTTTCTTAATGTCCACATAGTCAATTATTTACATAAAACTCAAAAAAGTTCAGTACTCTTTGAGAATTCTGTCAAAGTCGAGACTTTGTTGAGACTAGCCCATAGCACAGGGACTTTGGGGATAGGGAAGGCACCTACACAACTGTCCCATGTTTAGGAGACCAGGCTAAAGCCAATCAACTCTTCTAATGGCCTGCCAGGCCTGCTTGATTCATCAAAAGAACAGGATAAAAACGTAAATATTTCAGTGTTTGTCTTCCTCATTTACAAGTAAGGAAAGAAAATGCAACCTTGCAGTCCAGTTACTGGTGATGGTACCAGGACACACTATTCTGAGTCTCTGATTCCTTTGTAAGATTTGAACTGTCTCTAAAATACATTTTGATCTTGAGGGAGAAAAATAATTGGATAAATCATGTCTTTAGACCACCCTCAGAAAGCTTTGTATAGGACTTCTATAAAATGTTGTTCTTTATTTAAATGGCAATCCATGGCAAGTCAGTGCCAAGGGCTAGAGAAGTGTGCCATTATGCCTTAATCCTGCCTATGTTAGGAAAAACTACAGGACTGCAATAGGCATCTCCTTAAAATTTGCATAAAAGAATCAGCAAATGTTAAGGGTAGCTAAAACAGCACTTCAGTTTCTCATTCAGTGACATTTATATGAACAAGTTTGTTGTCATTTTCACATGAAAACCATCGCTCACCACATTCAGGCATATGCTGCCCCATTTGAGTAATGAACTGCAGGTAGTCACCACTGATCATCCAGTTTCCCATCCACAGTACCAGTGTAGATATTACCTTTAAATATATTAGAAGACTGTTTTAAAGGGGACCAAGGCAAATAAAACTTACCATAAAAGGCCATTCCTCATTATTGTGAGCCCTGCCTTCTTGCTCCTAATTTATATATTCTATGCACACACAAAGCAACAAAATAGGAAACGATACAGCTTACTTTATTTTTATAAAGCAGAAAGAGCAATAATAAATTGCAGGTTAGAAAAAATATGAATTGGTCATGTTTATTTTAAATAAACATAATACATTAAAAGCTATCTTAAGACTCCTCAGGGTAAGCAGCAAACACGGGCATCAAGGATGGGACTGAAGATTGACAGGGATACTCTCATGCTGTCAATGAAAATCACTGGAAGCATCAGCAGAGCTCACATGATCTACCTTTCCATCCTGAGGATTCTGCGGTGTTACCAGCTAGCTAAAATGTACAGTAGAGGAAAGAAAAACATTACAATGACTCATCCAAAAGAAGGTGGTAACCCTTCTCCTAGGACATTAAAATCCTAAGCGAAAGAAACAAGTGTGGGGTTTTTTTTTAAAAGCTGTGCTTTGGTTTTGAACCACCAGAATAATACCAAAAATGTGTAAGTTTGCATTAAAGGACTAAGCACTTCTTTTATTAGATACCTGCTTAGCAGTTGCTTTCTCTTTTTAAACACTTTTAAAGTGTTTAAATTAACAAGGCAAAAACCTCACAGGAAGTCTTCACATCTTTTTGATGACGTTGTATTGTAACTCCAAAAACTTCTGTGTAAAGTATCAAAAGAAAAACACTAGCCGTGATTAAGCCCCACCTTTGAAAAATAGCATCCTCCTACCTTTTGACTAGTCCAGGCTCTGAAATAGTACAATGTACATGACCAATCCTTGACTTACTGTTCAACAAAATACACTTTTAGTGTAAAGTCTGTTAACTGTCTGGAAACATTCCTCTGATTTGTCTTTTATTTACCTAGATTGAACTAAAGTAGACATTATTTTCTTTACATGTGACCTGCATTTTCACCCTAGCCTTGTTTACATTTAAAAATGTGCACTGTCACTTGGCAACAGATGTTAAAAGATACTCCATAAAAGTTATGCTACCTTTCTGTGCCAGTATTACTTAAAAAACACAGATTCTGACTTTGCCTAATGAGCACTTACACCAGAGCAGATAAACATATAAAAATGTCTAGCGTCTGTTCACTTACATCTATGGAAAAATGTTATGAGCAAATAGGACAGATTCTCAAAGTATCAGCTGTCAGATCTAGATTAAAAGAATTGCCTAGGATTACTGGCATACAGAAAGCACCTGTTTATCCGAAGGGAGAACTTCAGAGCCACTGTTCAATACAACAACTTTGCCTGGGAAAAAACAGAGGCTGAACTTTGCTGTCACAAAATACACTGGCATTCTAATGCCTTCTGAGGCATGCTGGAAACAGCTGAAATTTCTGATCACATACCAGATTCTGTATTTGAAGAGAGAAATCTTAGACTTCTAATGCTATTTTCTGTCATGCTATGCACTAGGCTATAATGTTATATTTAGATTTATATAGCTGGTGCAAGTGGGTTTTGCACTAGACTTCTCTCATAGGTATTTGTAGTAAAGTGAAGGCAAACGAGAACGACTCTAATTACCTGTAATACCCTGTGTTATTCATATGGAAAATAGCATTTACCTAAATCAGGCATCATCACCACAACAATTCTACAACATTGGTCATATTGTATGATTTCAACTGACTGAATTCAGTCTCCTAAAACACCTTAAATGTGGGGAAGATCCATGGTAGAATTAACACACTCAAGAAAAATTGAACCAAAACATTACTTTATACAGCCTCAGGAAAGAGGTTAGATTTGGCAACACAGAGCATTTGCAGGATTAGTCCTCATATTTAAAATACACTCTGCAGAACTCCAGTGGTGAACACTACCATTTCTACAAGTTGTAGAGGAAGAGGTAGAGAACAGAAAGTGCAATAAAAAGACAATTTAGAATGGCACCTCTGAGGAAAGCAGGAAGGAAACAGCTTTGAGAAGACATTTGCTAGGAATGGGTGCCTCAATGCAAGGTGTTGAGCTAGGTCGCTTCCAGGCCTATGCTGCTACGACTGAAAATGCTTCTAATTTCAGCTTGCACAATAGCAAACGAGAACGTTCCAGATGATTACCTCTCACCTCTGTAGCGCACAAGACAGTATCTTTCAGAAAAACATGTCTTGGGCTGTTCAGCATTTCCTTGAAAAATACCATAAAACTAGCACCAACAGTAAGGGAGGGTGTCTGAACTGCCTGGCTCAAGCTGCTTTGGATTGGAAGTTGCCTACTTCTCGGTACTGGCTACTGCAGGAATCTATTTTATCCACTTACACATCAAAAGGAAAATAATTCCTCCAGAACAGGTAAGTCCCAAGTCCACAGCACTAAACCGGTGTTCTAAACAAGATCACAGTGTCTCTCCCACTTGGCTTGAACTTTCATCGCAGTCCTTACTTTCGTCACACTCTGGGTCAGAGAGTTGTTGGAAAGATGCAAAATGTGCCGCTCTACACCCTTCTGCTTCCCACCATCTGCAAGGTTCCTACCATTCTGCCACCTCACAGCTGCCAGACAACCAAGATGAATAATTATGTGGATAGGTAAGAGGAGGTTTTATATTACAGTGAAAAGTTCTTTCATATCCCAAGCTGCTCTAAAAATATGCTTTTGAGAACTATGCAAATTTTTCAACAACTCCATTTGCCTTCCCTCTTTAGGTCTGTGTTCAATAACAGCTTTTGAAATAAGAGCATGCTGAACTCAGTGACCGAGCTCAAGCAGCAAATTAACACTGCTTTTGGAGACCTGAAACAGAAAAAAAACCCAAACAAAACAAGGCAAGCTTATCACTATGTCAAAGGCCCAAGCTTAGACTCACGTTTGGAAGAATTCTCACAAAAATCTTTAGCTGGTTTTGCATGTTACTTTTAAAGAATATGCCATTTTACACCTTTTAAAAATGATATTTAATAAGACTTCTATATGTTGCCAATTTGTGGGTCTATTTTTTTTTAATATAGCAGTAGGACATTTGCTGTGTCCTTGGGAACAGCAGATAACATGTTCTGGAATATTTACAGGGAAATATTTACAAATGTGAAGATACAGAAGAAATACAAGTATCTTAATATTTTTTGAGCAATCGTTCAGCAAACATTCCTATTTTTCTTTCTCTGGATTTAATTCTTAAGTCTTGGATTTAACTTCTTAAGTCTTCTCTTTTAGTAACTTGACCAAGCAGATGCATCAGGTGCATAACATGTGGCAGATGTATGTCTTTACCCATTTGGAAGTTACCTACTTGCCTTCATCATCAATGGTAAAAGACTCGGGACCTTTCAGTCATCCTGTGAAAATTCTTTGTCCACTCTGAAGCTTTTTATTCACTTGCAATGATCCAACTAAGACAGGAAGTGGCTTTTCAAAACTGTACCAGATGAATTATAAATAAGATGCAAGAAACAAGATAACATTAGACTATAAAATTATTTGAAGGGGAAGTATCCAAAGATACTAGTAACAAGGTATTCTCTTTTCGTAAAGATTTTGTTAAAACTATTAGTATTTGTTAAAACTATTACTTCAAACTAAATTAACAATTATGTGGAGCTTGCAGGACTAGACTAAAAAGAACACAGACTTTTTCTGAAATCGATACAAACACAAGATAGCCGTCATCCTACAGACTTTTATTCCCTGCCATTAGTCTGAGATCTACTAGCAATCTCTCTACATTTATGTATGAATATTGCACTAGTCAGCATTGTTTTGCTTGAAATTTTCTTGTTTAAAAAGTGTTTCTATTTTCCAGTTTTGTATGACAAACACAATCTCTCCTGCATATGAACTTAAGTACCATGCTTTATATGCTCCTGCAGGATGAGAAGTATAGGAGAAGTTTTTAAAGCACAGGTGTTTCCTGGCAAACACAAGTATGCTATCAAACTTTAAGCAGGGGAATGTCCATGAACTGTCCTGGATCAATGGGAGATGGTAAAAAGTAAATGCTAGCAAAAGTTGCAAGGACTGCAGCTGGAAACCACCATGCTGGGAACCTGAGAGGAAAACAAGTGTATACTCATGCACATACGGGAGGATGGCAGGAGGAGAGTACGAAGAGTCTTTTTTTTTTTTTTTTTTCTCCAAAGGTTAAAAAATTTCAGTGCTAAAAATTAAGACTGAAGGAAGACAAAGCAGACTGCAACACCTGGCTATTCCTGCCATGGAGAGGAGTGGCCTGGCTGCTCCATGGGCAGTAGTACTGTTCTCCTGCTCTGTCTCTGCACTAGAGCTCCTCTGTTCTCTGGACAGGTGATCCAGCCCCTGAACCAGCCAAAAACCATAAAGTTTCTTTTGCCAAGTTGTATTTCTAGTTGTACATAACTGCTGTAAGCAGAGATGCAAAGCCCAATTACTTGTGTGGTGAGCAACGTCGCTGACTCTAGTATCTTTAAAGCCTTTTACCAACCTTACCCTGGCCCAGTATTGGAGTATTTGCTATTAACAGGTTTTGCCAAGGGCACACATAGTCATAATGTGGTTGTTGCACCAATGAAGCTATGAGGTCTCACATGAATCAACCTTCAAGGAACTGGTCAAACCATTATCATCTCTTCTGCAGGGCTACAATGGCCAGGGAAGCGCAACAGAGATGTCAAAACAAACAGCAAACTAGCTCCGTTCCACCAATTCAATTAGGATTAAACTGTTTTTAACACCACGTAAGTAAATAGAAAAAGTAAACACGCATGTTTGCAGAGAAAACCACTAAAAAGCATTTAAAGATAAAAGGGGCAAAAGGCGTTTCCTGAGGACAGAGCACCTGGGTATCACCTCCAGCCCAGGACACTTCCTCAGTGCATTTGCCTCGTGTTTCTGCAAGAGGTTTTATTTTTATAGGAAGAAACCACTCGCCCGTGGGCTTTCCCACCCAACTAAGGTGGGACATCACCCACTGTGAGCCTGCGGCTGTGCTCCCTCTATGGCGGAGTCGGTTCCGTGAGGGGAAAGCCCCGCTCCGGCCTTGCCCGCCGTCTTCGGGAGGGCAAAACACGGCAGGCCCCTGCCCTCGGCTCTCTCCGCCTCCCCCACCGCTGCCCGCCCGGGGGAGACCTCTCCTCCCGCACCGCCGCCGGCCCTCACGGGGGCGGGAGGACACCACCGCCCTTCCTCCCTCCTTCCCAGCCCAGCGCTTACATGGCGTCTGGGCAGGAAGGAAGTATGTGTACAGATTTGTATGTGGTTGGTTTTTTTCCTTGTTGTATTTGAAAGCATGGATTGGTTTAGTTTTTCTGTGTTATTCTTTACCAAAATCAGGAGGCAAAACTAGAATAGGTATGCAAGAATGACTGGAACATATACACTGAAATGTATCTGTTGTTCCAAGCAAATCTTAATTTATGCTTCAGGCAAGCGGCATCTCCCCACACGATTTATTGCTACAAGGAAGTCTCATCTGGCATCAAAGTGATCAAAACACAAGCTTCAGGTAACAGAAAAAAATAAACACACATCACAGAACTAAGTATTGCCAACTTCAGCTTTAATAATGGAACCATCACTTTTTTTGCCATTTAGGTAATAACTTTAAGGGGAATAAAAACTTCCCTACAAAAATAAAATTAAACTTGTCAAAATTATAAATAGTTTAAATGTTTGTTTTTAAAGACATACATTTTAACGTTTCCCTGCATTCCCCCTCCTCCCCCCCCCATATCATTTAATCATTCTGGTACCATCATATAATGAAATGAAAAAACAGTTTTGCAACAAAAGCTCTGACAGTTCAATTTGATGCTAAAATTAGAAAAGAAAAACTGACTAGGCATGACCATCTCTTTTAAATTAAAGCAGTTGTAATTGCCAGTGTGTAAAAAAAAAAAAAAAAGAAGAAGAAATTAACCCCACACACATCTTACAATAATTAACCGTGGACTAAGACAAAATTAAAATATGTTTATTTTGGTCCCCCACCCCCACCCTCTTCACCCCAAATCAAGACTCATAGTGCATACAACACTGAGGTTTTTGGCTAAAGTAAATGCAGATGCGCCTACTTAAAAGACTGATAGTTTAGTTCAAGTAAAAACAAAATTCACATATTTTTATACTCCACTTTTAAACTCAAACAGTGTTTAAATCCGAGCAACAAATGGTTCAATATTGACAGCGATTATGTAATGATTACATAGTTATGGGCAGATACATAAATCAAGTAGATGTTAACAGAATACCCACCAACATGCTGCTGCATTCATAGAAAAACAAATTGTAACAAAACATAAAAGCATTCCCTGAACCATTATAAAGTGTCTCACTTGAGGATAATGTTACTAACTCACACATGCACTACAATGTTACATGTGAAATTAAAAAACAAACAAGATATGCCTTATATATACTTTATAGTTAGTCCTACTCTTAAGTTCTCTTAACACTTTAAAACATTATGATTGTCTCATTAAGCTTGCAAATTTTTTACCAAAAAAACCTGTGAATAGTTTAAGAAAAAAGTCTTACTAAGGAAAGGAAACAAAGGCACAATTACATCAAATTAAGGGGAACAGAAGCATCTTGGAGTTTCACACAGTATCCATTAGATGTCACCAAAGTTTTAGCAATTCCTTTGGAATTTAAAACGAATACCCTAAGAGTGGAGGGAAGAAAACCTCAACTTCTGCTCTTAAGTCTTTAGCACTCCTCCACCTCCCCCCAATATATAACTCATTTCCTCTCTGGCAAGATAATGACTGAAGGATCAGTTACTCAAATCTGCCTCATGCTTCTATTGCACACCCACTTCTTTGGTTTCTTTTGAACATGCTTTTTAGATAAATAACTCTGAAAGAACAACAATTATATTTACAGTAAAGTAAAAAGTTTTCTTGCTACATTTTTCCTTTTTCCTCAAAGGAATTTTACTTGATTCCTTAAATCAAGTAAATCAGCAGTCTGCAGAATTTGGTAATCAGTTTTTCAATTAAGAATTTAAAAATGATAAGGAAAAAAACCTTCTGAATTACTAAGAGCAAGAGTTACTAAGCTCAGTCACCAGCGCAGCAAATAAATGTTAATTTTCTGCTAAGCTGGAAACATGAATAAGAAATTCTACTTTCTTTGCCTGACTGAGCCTTTAACAAAGAAGCAGAGGAAGCTATTTTTGCCTTTCAGATATGATAATTCAAAATTATCCAGCCTAAAAATGGTTCGCTGAGCCAGAGGAAGGATCTGACTTTACAATAAAGACCAAATGCATCTGTAGTTATAGCTTATGTCAAAACACTTGCTAGATGGGTATTTCTCACAGATTTATCTAAGACACTGACCACTTTCCAGAATTCAAGTAAGCAGCTTTTTAGCTTTGCTGCACTTCTCAAACCTCCACTACACATTTATGGAACCAGCTTCTCCAATAATGACTTGTATGTGCAGCTCCATTTCCATTCTTCTTTAGCTTTTGCCTCTCATTCCTTCCCATTATTTCTATTATCTTTATTTCTTTTCCAGTGTGGATTTATGCAGTTAAAAAAACCTTAAAACTTACTCACAATATTATAACATCCTAAAACTTTAATCTTGTAGAATTAGTATTTTAACTCTCCTCTGTATAAATACTATTTCCATTTAAAACCAGTCGTCCTGTCAGCTGATAAGACTTCTCCTCCCTCAACTCTTACCTTCTTTTCAACTTTCTCTTTACCTTCTCCAGAAAGACCACTTTAAAGCCTTCCACAAATTTCACAGAACAAACCACAAGATCTCATATGCTTTCCATCTATAACAGTTCTCCCACAAATTATACAGTAACTATTTGAACACAGAAAGGTAGTGCAAATCAATTTCATCTCAAAGATAGTGCTCCAACTAATTCTTGTCCAGACAGTTTTAGTCTTTTTTTTTTTAACTCATCAATTTGCACACCCTTACTTGTAAAGCTACCATTAAAGCAAAGAAGAAAAAAATAAAATCTTATTTCATAGCATCCTAGAAAATTGATTACAGTTTCACAGCTTGCACCAAGATAACTTGGAAAACTCTCTAGGCAGACAGAGGGTTGCAAACTGTTGTACAAACATGCAGAATCCCTCACTTGCGGGTGCAAGATGCTAAGTGACCTGGCTTATGGAACTAAGTCTATAGCAAAATTCAGGTACCCTGGCATCACAAAACAGTCTTCTGAATAAAGAAAACTACTCTCTGCTGCTCTTTGTACGTTGGGTTTGGCATGCTATATAGACATTTGGTAGTGTGCATTTTTCCTGAGTGTCCTTTGGCTCCCTTTTAACCAGGTTTCCACACCCCACCAAGGGCTTCTTCAAGTTTGTCTCTGTAAGCTGCATAACGCTTCTTTAAGATTTGCAGTTGCTCGTTTTCCTCTTTGTCCAGTATACGCAAGAAGTTTTGCAGTTCAGGAATACTAAAAGCTTCCCACTGGAAAGAGGAAAAGAGAAAAGGATGGATGAGATGATTAGAAAATACACAAATAATTTATACATACATCAGACACTCAAAACAATTTCAAATAGCAACGGTATCAGGCACCCTCCTTGCAAATCTTAGGGATCTGAAAACGTTTTACTCTCTTAAATTGTTTTTTGTTCTGCAAATAACAATGGGTCAGTCTAACCACAAATTAAATGTTTAGAAAAGGAACAAGATAAATATAACAAGAAAAAAAAAATCTACTTCCAAAAAATGAATCGTCTTGTCAGCACAGATCAAACAGGAGCCCACTCATTCATGAAGTTAAACAAACACACAAAACCAGCATGAGTGTAGCATACCATGACTTCTCCAGTTTCATGCTCACGTAGAACAAAACTGAGCATTTCTGTTCTGGGGCCTGCCACCAGACGCAGGTAGAGGGGATGTTCTCTGTCTGAGAGCTTGCATGTATAAACTGCAGGAGAAGAAAATCACAGTAATTACCATCCTTACTAATGATGTTTCAAACGTTTTGGATGATTAACACTAGCTTATGTTAGAAAATTTCAGAGATACACATCTGTAGCCACAAAATTCACATATTCTATATGCTGTCTATGTACAGGTTTTGAGCAAATG
Source organism: Strix aluco (assembly GCF_031877795.1). Lineage (NCBI taxonomy): Eukaryota > Metazoa > Chordata > Aves > Strigiformes > Strigidae > Strix > Strix aluco. The sequence goes on from NC_133935.1 coordinate 50,825,619, forward strand.
AGTTTTAGGGAGAACGTAAGCAGATGACTGTTGGTAACAGTGCAACACTACACTCACACAGGAATGAAATGGCTTCTAGTCAACACAGTGTGTCATCTGAATACATGCAGGGGGAAAAGCACAAGAAAAAAATACAACACAGGTCTGTTGTTATACAATAGCATTTAAGACATCACAGCTGTGGTATCACCATTCTGATACCTTTTCCACTTAAAATCTCATACACAAAGTCTAAAAGACAACTCCGCCTGCCTAACATGGTTGGTGTGCCTGACAGCCAGAAACATCTGAACTCCTGAAACTGCTCTCAGTGCCCACAGAAGAAGGCAGATTCTACGTGCAAGAACACAACGTTGGCAAAACACACTTTTCACTAAAATACCTTTTGGATCTTCTGGTATTTCCACACGCAATAAACAACAAAGTTCTCGCAGCAGTCAGTGCACTGGGGGAGCCATGTGCACTAATTAACATACATGCCCATAATGCTCGTCACCTCAAGAGCTGCCTGCCAATACAAGGACTTCAGGTATCACAGATGCTGGTTTCTCGTTTTAAAAATCTGTCCTGTAATTTAATCTCTGCAGCATATCAGGCTCTCTGAAATTTAGAGCCTGATAAAGGGCCATATTAAATAAAATGGAAGTGTGTCCTGGATTCAGCTGGGATAGAGTTAATTTTCTTCCTAGTAGCTGGTGCAGTGCTGTGTTTTGGATTTAGTGCAGGATAATGTTGATAACACACTGATGTTTTAGTTGTTGCTAAGTAGCGCTTATCCCAAGTCAAGGACTTCTCAGTTTCCCATGCTCTGCCAGCGAGCAGGTGCACAAGAAGCTGGGAGGGAGCACGGCCAGGACAGCTGACCCCAACTGGCCAAAGGGCTGTTCATACCATAGGGCATCATGCTCGGTGTATCAACTGGGGGGAGCTGGCGGGAGGGAGCTGGGGGGGGCCATCACTGCTCAGGCATCAATCAGTGGGTGGTGAGCAACTGCATTGTGCATTCCTTGTCTTTTCTGGGGTTTTATTTCTCTCTCCTTTATTATATTCCTTTCCATTACTATTATTATATTTTTTATTATTATTATAATCTTTTATTCTATTTAGTTATTAAATCGTTCTTATCTCAACCCATGAGTTCCACTTTTCTTCTGACTCTCCTCCCCATCCCACTGGGAGAGGGGAGGAGTGATCAAGCAGCTGCGTGGTGCTTATTTGCTGTCTGGAGTTAAACCATGACAAATGCACTGCAAGGCACAGATCTGTGTAGTGGGTTTAGCAGGTTACTTTGTGAATTATCCTGAAATATCCCCGAATCATTTACTCTCTCACACATGCTATTTTTCATAAGGAAAAAAGACAAGAAAGGGCAAGACTGTCATCTCCATTTATCAGAGTTCTTTTCCCCTGTTTATTTCAAGTATTCCTACAGCACAACTCCCCCCACCCCCACCCCTCAAACCCCTCCACTACAAAAATGCCAAAAGCCTAACTTATACCTTGGTCTTCCTTGTGACAGCGTTTATAAAGTGCAAACTTCGCAGGGTTGTCAGCCACGAAAAACTTCTTGAGCAAGGCCTCAATAACTTCACGAACAGTATTGGTGCTGCTGATGTGAAGGGTATTCACGCAGCCGTCCGGCAAGTAAAAAGCAGTTTCATTATTGCTGTGAGCACACCTCCCCTGGCTCTGGGAAGACTGCACAGTGATCGGTCTGCATAGTTCCATCTGAACTTTGATGAAGCCAGTGTAAATCCCATTTGTGTTCTGCAACAGGAGGAAAGTATCTAACTGTTAAAATTAGTAATGACCAGTTGTGATGTACTAGTGGAGCAGGCAGATTAAAATGGTCATAGCGAACACAATTTAAATGCCACTGTAATACATGATGTCTCGTAGGAACGATATTGTTTCAATACTTCAGACATTTATTCTTTCTGGTATATCCACTGAACATTAATTTTTTTCTTAATAATAACTACTGAATTCTAAGAGTATTACGATCTCATCAAGCAAAAGGCACTACAAACTAGTGGTTAAGTTCTCACATTAGGAGAGAACTATGAAGTGAAAAAGACCACTAACATATCTTTAGCAACTGATTTTATGCAGAAACACAGAAATTATCTCCCACACTTTATCTGCACTTGTCAAATTAGTCTAAGGCATTTAGATGCTCAAACCCTGTTGCAATTAAAAAAAGAACCAGAATAAAGGCCAATCTAATCAACATTTCAAATTATTTATTCCGGTTGCTTCTGAAAGACAAAATGGCAAAACTGATCAAACCTTACTGAGCTAGAAAACTTCAGACAATCTGGTTTTAGGCATAGTAAGTCCTGACCCACAGGCAAACACGTAACAAAAATCTTTTTAGTACACAGTCGTACTTACATGGTTCGGGACATAATGCAATTTCAAAATTTCCATACACTATACAGCTACAAGAATACATAATGTATCAGAAAATCTGGACAACGCAATGACTGAGTAACAGCTTGCTAGGCAGGTAGATGTGAATCTTCTTAGTATGGTCTGCAGTAGGCTGGACTGAGTCTTAGACCTGGTCTACAGTCCTTGGAAATTAAAAGTCTACATGCATTCCATTGCCCTCTGAGTTATGGTGGCAGGGGGAAGGAAGTCTCCTCATGCTGAAAACCTGTATGACTACCCTGACAGTTAGGTCCCCTATAATAAATATGGCATGTTTTAACTCTTCTCATTGGTTGAGCATCTTTACCAGAGAGATACCTGATAAAAATTTATCTACACAAACAAGATAAATGTATCTTCATGTTTACCAGCTGAGGGTTTTCATCTGCCAAATTTACATCTTCGTGTCAACTGAGAGTTTATCTTAAACACGTTTCAAATGACACATACATTTGTTTCTACTGCAGTTTATTTCAATCCATATAAAAGAACTATGTGGATAAAAACATTTCAGACATGAGATTTAACTTCCAGATTTAAGAGCGAGCCTCTTACAAAGCCATTAAAACAGAGACAGTTTCATATGTAAGATGCTGAGGATAAAATGATTCACAGTGCACTGCAAAGTTACAGTTCAATTGCTCATATTAAAAATTACAGGAATACTACACAAAACTTACCAAGGTCATCTTTAATTTATCAGTGACAGATGAATTATAGCTTTCTATCTTCTCTTTAACTTCTTCTTTACTGAGATAAACATGAGGTTCTCTCTCCTTCTGAACATCCTTCAACAACAGAGACAGCAGTTTTAGAAAACAAAATAAAAAACAATTCTTTTATGGCTCTGGATATGAGCATTCTGAGTCCAAATGGTAATTATTCTATAGAGGCTCAACATACAGTAATTAGCTGTAGAGCAATAGTGTTAGGCAAATGAAATGGAACACTTGGACTGAACGCAGACAGTTAAATCAACACACCCAAAGACACTTGTGTCCTCCTTTTGCCAACTGTTTTCATTCAAATATTTATCAGCAATATGTAAAACAGCTCAGCTCATTTTATGGCTTGATTTGCTCATGGCAATGCTATGCAATATTAAGAATACAGTTGCAATTTTCATGAAATATTACTTAGGGCAGAAATGGGTATTTCTAAACAAATGAAGAATATATATGAAAACAGCAGCACATACTAACAAGCAACACCAACAATCCCTGTGTGTGCCAACAACGTGAGAGCATCCCTGCATTCCAACGTGACAGACAGTGCGTTACGCAGAGTCACCAACTACAGCATGAACCATCACAAGTTAACTCTCTAGCTATATAATGTTACACCAAATTCATGTTTTTTCCATGGGGAAGGCCCTATTAGATTTTTCAACTGTTGCTTTTACGAGCTTGCTACGGATTTTACATGCAGCAGTAAAACCAATCCCTGGAGTTGGATTTTATCCAAACAAACATTTGTTCCCAATCCGTATTCCTGCAGCAAACTAACGTTATAAATACACTCCAGTTTCCACCACTAGCACAAATGCCATATATAGTATGAAAGAGTTTCAGCTCTCAGCTTTAGTGATTTAAGACCTCACTTAGAAGGGGAGAAGCTTTGAAGAAGCTTGAAGCTTTCAGGGTACATCTGAACACAGGAATATACATTCACTGTACAGACAAACCATCAAGTCACAGCGTTCCAATCTGTCCTCACAAGCACATCCCAGCGGAGTTTATCCTAAGAAAAGATTTCCCTGACTTCAGTAGCCAGGCCCGCATCACAGTCTGTTGGACACCACTCAGCACACACACCTTTGCAGGCATTTCAGTTTGCCAGAGGTGACCCCAAAGCTGAGCACTTTTGGTGTGGAACTGTAAATTTCCATTCGCCAGACAGAATCTGCAAAACTTTTTCTGTCTCCTAATTTAAAACTAGCTAGTTTTAGCTCTTTGGGGCTTAGTTTTGCTTTTCCGATACGGTATTTTACTAAATGACATGCTGGAGCGGACTTTTTTCCCATAGCTATAAAAAGAAAGGTGTGGTCTGAATGGAGAACTGAAAGCACAAACCTTGAATTCTGATCTGGGCTCAGATACTGATTTCCTGCATAACACAGAGAACGTACCTTTATTTCAGAGGTCAGGAAACCAAGGCAAAAAGGAACACCAGTAAAATACAAGTCTCCTGTTAGTTCCCTAAGCACAACTCTTAAGATTGTGTAGCATCTTGCACAGTTGCCAAGCCCCACCTAGTCTATTACAAAATACCAAATTACTAAACATTTTCAGAATTCCAAGTCTATTCTCACTAGCGAAGTTAAGCTTTCTTGCCCTTCTATTTTTCATCTTTCCCCTCCTCCAAACTGCCCTAATAATGACAGATACAGCTTCATCTCCCCAGAGGCTCTTACAGCTTTGTAGTGTTCTGTTCAGGGGCAAATTAATGGTTATAAAACAAACCAGGCACAGGAAAAAAAAAAAAAATCCAAGTAGTAATTTTTTTCTCTGAAATCAAAGTAGATGTTATTGATGTTTTCATGCTTAAAATAAATATCAAAAGCAACAATCCACAGTCAGAGTCTGGAAATACGGGCACTCTAAACGTTGACTTCAAATAATGTTGGAGGAGTGGGCCGAGACAACCTCAGCAGCAGATACTGAAGGGACAGGGAAACAGTCTGCAGGCCTCTGGCCATAAAGGTCTGACAGAACATTTGCCATCTATACGGCTGATTTCAAGAACCCAAGCTTTAACTTGGAATGTTCCTCATCTGTGTAGCTGCAGACAAGCCCCTTCACATAGATACCAGCTGGACTTCATACCTCTCCAATCTGCTAACACTATTGATACTGAACTTCCAATAATGGACACCTCAATTTTAACATTATTCCATTGCTGACTGTTCAAGCAGGTACCTCTCACCTACCCTATTGGAGCAGATTGCCACAATTACTGAAGTCATCCACTGCATCCATCATCATCAACAAAAAAACACTAACCAGAAAAGGAAAACACTAACCACCTTTCCTATGGTCAAACCTCAACCTTTGTTAAAACACAAACCAAACAAATAAACCCCACTTCACGTTATTTTCTGTGCATCTCAAAAGGTTTAATTTCACAAAAAGGACTTTTAGTAACTGTAGACAAAAAGAACCTACCACCTTTAATGGCATAGGGTAAGTTCACAAGACTGACAACTAGAAAACAACCTGTATGCATTGTTAAAAAAAGAAAAAAAAAAGAGAAAAAACTTGGTAAACAAGTAAGTAAGTACGAACAGAGAGCAAGTAACCTTCTCCTATTTTTCATATAGGAGAGTTTTCATATACATTTCTGTTCTCCAAAGACAACAGTTTTTCTAGCAAAGTGCTAGAAATTTGGTCAGGTTAGAAAGGACACAACCCCATACAATCACTCTAGTCCTGTGGACTGCCGTGGAACCAGGAATGACAAGCGAAACCCAAGCACAGCACCTAAGCAAGCTGATTTCTGACAGACTCGCTCTGTGATGCCCTGGAGTCAGGTCTGTAATGTGTATTTGGAGAATACAGCACCAAATGCTAAAAAGGCTCTTGATAGAGCCAAATGCATTTGCAAGAATGGGCTTGAGAGTGCCGGAACGATGGAAACAGTGGGAGGAAAAGGGGTGGCTGCATATGCTGGTGATGAGCTAGAGGCAGCAGCTCCATCAGGCTGGTGGTGAGGAGGACAGAGAAACAACTGTTGTTCAGAGTAATGTCAGTCTCCTCAGGTGTGGCTCTGCTGCAGAGCTGTGGGTCACTTGGGCATCACTGGGGGAGCTGTCATTTCCTCAACCAAGTTAGACATGATTCCCTACTTGAACATACCACTGGAATTTGCACCTTCCTGAATTGGTGCTAGAGGCCAGGCAGTTCTGGCAAAGTTCAATTAAGCACACAGAAAACAGAGCCCTGTTTACACAAAAGAGATATCCTCCTTCTGTATTGTCAACAAACGTAGCTATAACTCATGCTCTAAACAACCAAAGCCTGCACCTCAACTATTTCTTACAGCATGCAGATTATGCAAAACTATGAACTGAATACAAAAAAAAGGACTACTAGGATTAAAACATTAAAGAATAGACCCAAATTAATTCAAGAAAAACGCTATACACAATAGACAGAAACGCTATTTACTTCAATGATCATTTTCACTCCAGTCCACCATCCCTGACCCTCAAGACCACAGACAGAGAACAGTGGAGTTGTCTGTCACAGGAAAGGAAACATTATCTATCCCATTGGAAACCTAAACCCAAGATCTTCATGAATTAATCTGGAGATTACCCTCCTGATCCCAAACAAAAGCTCAAAACACTCCTAACTGTACACACACCAGGGCACATTACTACAACCAAGCAAACAAAAACTCCTCGATAGCTAGACACCAGCACCTATAGAAAACCACACGGCTGCCACACAGACTGCAGAGACAGTAAATCCCACATGACTGCTGTCAGGAGAAAGCCAGTGAAGGAATACCTCACTGAGTTTATTACGAAAAAGCCTTGGCCCACTATGAATCACTGGGTCAGCTGCTCTCAGTGAGTATCAGTAAGTAGCACACAAACATTTGAGGCACCTGTGTATTTTAATTTTCCTAATTATATTTAACCAACATGCAAAGAGAAGCTGAGAAGTTTTTTCCCCAACCTTCCTGGAGCTGAATTGCTCTCAGTATACAGTGGCACTTAACTTTTGCCATACAGCTTTGTCCAGCCATGCCTTGAGTTGAAATAAGTAAGTCTTTTTTAACCAGCTTACTTAGGTTGGTGGAGGAAGACTTGGCAAGCTCATTTCCCACAGTTCTCTTATTTCCTTCTGTACTTGCCACCTCATAACAGGACCCACTAAAAAGAAACTCTGTTAACTCTGCTTAGGTCCAGCAGATCAAATTCCACTTTGTTATCTCAGCAGGTAAATTTATTACCTGTACAAGATCTTGAGTCAGCCAATACAACAGCAGAGTAACAGCAGTGATTACCTCACCTCTACCCTGCTTTACAATATGCTTGTATCACCTTGCTCTGAAATGGCCACCAAGTGGCTGAAGCCACACCTGCTCAGGGTGGGACTCCTGGGAAAGCAATTACTCCAATCTCAGCTCTTTTAAACAAAGGAGCAAGGGCATTTCAGAGGTGAAATTTAGATGTTACAGCCAAGTATGTCTATCATTGGTTCTGGTGACAGTTCTGCCACTCTCTGTCACCTGGTGGCTCACTCAGCCCAGGACAAAAGCTGCTTTTTCCACTGTGGCCCTCCTGTGCCCCCCAGTCGCGCTCTGCAACTCCTGGCACAGCTCCTCAGAGCCAGCACATTGCTGAGGCGTGAGGGGTGGCCCGCTCCAGCCAGCCAATTCATCTCTAGGTCAATTCAGATGCAGCTGATTCATCTCCAGCTCCCTAGAAAACGCCCAGCATACACGCCTCACAAAATTTGTATGCTGGGAATTGTGAAACTGCCTTTCTTCAAAAGTTAGGCCTGATGATGAGTTTCCTAACCACAGATCCTTGCATATGTCACAGCAGCAGAGAAGTATAAGCGCAGTCAGCAGAGCAGTTCGCACTGTGTCTTCTTCTGTCAGCCAAGACCTAGATGTTGCTGGGCTTAACAATGGTACTTCTGGGTGCTAGTGTTTGAAAAAGGAATTTTCTTTATAAAACAACGCATAAACATTTCAGTGTTATTTTCATTTAAAAAAAAAAATCAAACCTAAGTTAGGTGTGACTCCTGCATCACTTAGCTAAATAATATTCTCAGTAAAGGCTGCCATGTCATCACCCCTTCCTCCTCCCAGCCCAATTAAGTGTGTTTTCCTCATCAGAGCTCCTGATCTCCTTTCATTCCCTGCTTTTCATGTTATCTGCTACTTCCTCAGCCCAGCACAAATGTGAAAGATAAAAACTAATCTCAAGGAGACAGTCGAATACATCAGAATCCATGTAGATGATATATCTGGGTCCAAAACGCCACTTCTAGTCTGAGCTATTAATTTCAATGAAAATCATGTTGCCCTTCACAACTTACAGCACACACCATTGGCGGCCATTTGTATTAAAGCCATTTCTCAGGTCAACCAAACCAGCATTTCATTCTCAAATTAAATTCCTAAGCAACAGCTGCCAGTGAGAGGGAAACGAGGCAAGTGCTTTCATTTTCCCACGGGGAATAGCTGGTCTTTCATTAGAACTCATGATGCAATGCCTCTTCACAGTTGAGCTTCCTCTCAACAAAAAGGGCAGAAAATGTTTTTTTCTTTATCACCTCCACCCGCCATGCACATCTCATTTATTGTATCGCAGATGTTTAGAGAAGCGGCACTCTTCTTGTATAACATTTATGCTCAGTATAAAGCCCCCCAGATACTAGCTCAGAATGAATCCTCAAGGAACACAACTAAAACTGCACAGATTACAATTAAAATGAACTGCAAATCAAGTTATGGTCCCCAAAAAAGAAGAATCACATCACATCTGGGACTTCCATAAAGTCCAAGTCTCACGGTTACCGCCAAAACCTAGTCCAACATGCAGTAAGAGCGTGCTAAACTCAACAGCTAGCAAGCTGCTATGGGATGAGGCTGAGAAAAAAAAATCCACAAAGAAAACCCCAAAACCATGAAGAAGCCCGTTTCCTCAGGGTCCTTACCTTGAGACAGATGCATGGCTTCCCCAAACTGCTACTACAGGCTTCTATTTATGGAGGAATATAAGAAAGTCTCTCTCTTCTATCTAATCTCCTATTCTCACAAAACTTCTAGAAATTAGCATCTCTTGAGCAATGGGGAAGGAAGCTCCTCTTAACATTTCAGCTTGACAAAGGAAAATAAAATGGACAAAAGGTTAACCTATCCCAGGACTATATTAAAGTATTTTCATGAGAAATCTAAAGAATCAAAGACCTGTGGGAGCTCAAGCCAACTATTTAAGCCATGTTAGTCCCTATCCCCTGCCCCTCACATTTCATACTAATCCCACACATATAGTGACCCTTGATTCAGTCTGATGAGTGAAGATACCCTGATCTTGCTGTGAACTGTGGCCAGGAATAATTCTTGAAGTAAAAGCACCGAGGCTTTGACAAATGAGAAATGCAGCCTAATTCTACATTAGAGAGAAAAAAAAAAAAAAAAAAAAAAAGGTTTTCGTCAAAAATTGCAGCTAATGCACCTTACTTACATCATGTTTGCCTTAAAAAAAGGATTTAACCAAAAGTGCTATCATACAACAAAAAAGCTCAACAGAGAATACAGGAAAGAAAAATGGAGAAAGGGACTTCTGATCTCAGTTGTTGCTACTTCTACAACCAAGAACACCCTCCTTCCTACAGCCTGCCAGCACTTGCACAGGAAAGAAAGAAATTGAAACCTTGCAATTAAATTATTTTGAAACAAACATCTTGCTTCTTCCTCACCCTAACTCTCCTGAGAGCAGGGCAGCTTTGCCAGCAACAGCAATTTCTCCCTCCATCCCAGGGCAAGCCCACACTCAGAAGATGTGCTCTTCTTTCATTTGAAAGCCTGAGAACCACCAGGTAGAGCTACTGGTCATGTCCATCCATGAACGGTCAGATACACCAGTAGCCAGAAAGGTACAGAGAAGACCAACTGGGGGCAGGGTGGCCAGGGAGAAGTATCAGCATCCAAGCAGCTCCAAGCACTACACCCTCTCACATAGCTGTGCCTCGAAAAGTTTGTGTCCTCCTGAATAGGGTGAGGTTGCTCTCTGGGTCAGGGAAAGGGGAATTTTCTGACAGGAGGGATGTGGGTAGAACAATCTCTGTATCCTCTTTAGTACCTTTTGTTTCCTGCAGTCAGTGTGATCCAGTTCCCACCCCTGTCAGTGGCACACAAGGCAAGGAAGCAATCTCTTTTTTTAGAAAGAGATTTTGTTGTTCTAAGCAAGTTTGGCTGACCTGAGTCTTAAATAATTATCCTGAGCGTCAGAGTGAGTTCAAGAACCTCCTGAGGTATCAAGAGAAGCGACGCTCTCCCAAGTCAGGTGTATGGTGCATTCAGTCTGGTATTCTGCCTCTGACAGCAGCAAAAATAAAGGCTATTTTGAGCGAGCGAGCACGTGAGCCTTTTCTGCAACCTCTCTGCTGGCATCCACAAGTGTTGTAGTAGGAATTCAGAGGGCACCTCCCTTCTGAGTCTGTTTAGCGTCCATTTATGGACCTGGTGTCTATGCAAGCACATAAACCCTTTTTGAACCTGCTGATACTGCCCATCTCTACACCTCCTTTGGCAGTGAGTTCCAGAAATTCATGACTGTAGTGTCAAGAAGTACTGCCATCTGCTTTAAATTGATCTTCCATTAAGACAGAAGACAACCGCTGTTAAATAGTGTCCCTTATTCCTAATACGGCAGGACCTGGTGAACCTGAGTTTCACGCTCAGCTTATACATCACCTTTGTGATTCTGTAAACCATGACCACTCACCTCCTTTTTTCTTCTTCAAAGTGAGGAGCCCTGGACTTGGTAGTCTTCAAGATAGCTGCTCCATCCTCTCAATCATTTTAGAGTAGAGTAACTAACTGCAGTAAGCCCTTCCTGAGATGTGGCAACCAGAGCTGCATGCAGAACTCACGACACAGGGGCACCAAAGCTTAAGTGCTCTTTGTTTATTAATTTGTACACCACAGGTCTATGAAAAATCTTTACCCAAGATACCTGTGATGCAATGTGGTCTCTCTTCCAGGGCACTTCCACAGTCATTAAAGAAATCCCCATTTCTTTAATTTTAGCATAATTTTACAAGGTACAGGCATTCTTAATAAGTAAATACTTCTTACTTTCAGACTATTTTCAGTTTTTCCCAAGTACCACCACACCGTGTGGCTTGGCATGCTAACGAAAGCGCTGAATGACAAAGGGTAAAGTAAAAGCATTATGGCTCCTGTCTGACCTCTCTGATATAAACACTCAGATGTTTACATGGTGAATATTTTGAAGCAGCAGAGAAACAAAACAAGAACTCTAATTTCCCTTTATTCCTCTTAATAAATTACTTTCCTTCAAACAGAGGCAATATAAACACAGTCAATGTTCAGGCACTGTGAAAGGAAGGCTGGAAAAAGGAATCTATTTGTTGGTGACATTAACATTGCTGCTTAAGTTTCATTTAAGTTTATCATGACCTCACCTCTGAAAACCCCTAGTTACAAACGCTGTCATACCCTATATGGCTGTACTTTAACTACTGGCATGCAACCCAGTTTTAAAAAGCTAGTCATCTGTTTAAAGTGAAAACCAACTGTATGAAGAACAGTATCTGAGGCTTGGCATTAGATTTTGTCCACAGAGACACAGCAGGTTTTACGCAGATTTGTACTTCCCCCTTCCCCCCCCCCCATGTTATGACATATTTTTAAAGCAACACATTACATGATTTAATTAACATTTCACAGCTGTTTCTATTTTGCAAATTTCAGCAAAACTAAATGTAAGAAACATCACAAACAGTAAATAACCTCCTTCAGGTCTCCTCTCCAGGTGTGTGAGTTTTGACTGCTAGCTATTTAAGCAGATAAGGGGTTTAATGAAGTAAAATGGATTACCAGCCTCTGTGACCTGTCTGCTTTTAGCAGTTAGGAAGCAAGCTCATATAAGATAACGTATAGAATACTAATTAGTATATCTTGAAAAGAAGGTTAAGTATGGTCTGGATCCTGAGCTATTAATACAGTTAGCAATCAGACAATTAAGTAATATTAGGATCCTGGGTCATTACACCACAGTATTTGCACGTGACCCTGCAATGCAAGAATCCAACACGCCCCATCTAACAGAAGGCAGGAAGAGGTTGTCTGCAACAACCCCTCAGGCCTTCAAATGCAGCTATCTACATTTTACATTAAAATTGGTATCGGAAACAAACCAGCTGTTCCTGGGGAAGCAGAGTGTGGGAAGAACAAGCCCTGTACCAGGCCAAGGCGTGCAGTCTTCTCCCCATGGGTACTGCCGGCACTTCTCAAGTCTGAGGCAAGCTCAGCCGCAGGACTTCTCTCAGCAGAAGCTGGCTAATGTGCTGGCTTTCACCACGTGCATCAAACACCATTTCATCTTTAGAGCAACACTGCCTTCCTGGGTTTGGCTGGGTAATTCAAGGACTGTGTCATCAAATTATTTTTTAAGTCTTTCAACAAAACCTGCCTCTATCAAGAAAAGGCAAATTCCCAACCAGGCCCAGCTTCAGGGCTGGTGTTAGAAATGGTGAGCCTGCACATGGTCACACTCCCACCAAGTCATTTTTGTTTGGATTTCTTCTACTTTAAAGAAAAAAAAAAAAAACAAAAAACTCTTGAAAACTGCACAGTAACAATTCTCATCTAGGAAACATCATGTAACACATTGGCTCTTCAGACAGACCACAACCCTGACAGTGTTTCCCTTATCATGGACACATACAATGAAAACAATGTCCTTCAAAAAGATGCATGGTCTTCTTAAGCAAATACTCGTCATGGGGGGAAGTTTGTTGTTTGAGGAACATACAGTTCCCTAAAAAATTCAAGAAGTTACTGTCTCAGTCAACTTGGTACTTATGTCATAGTTGAAACTTTTCTGATAGGAAAAAGCCCTCCTCTACCACACATGTATCTCAAAATCCCACAAAATTTAGGAAGTACAACTATTTTTCAAATAAAATTCTGCATTTTAAAGGCCTCAAAAGCCCCTAACAATACCCTTGGGGGTGATGTTAAAAGTTGTAAGCAATCACTGCTACCTTTAGTAAAGTATACATCCTCCAAGTCAAAGAAGCCAAAGTATCTTTGTATGTTGAATATGATCACAATAAAACCATCATATGCATTTACAGTCAACTGATGTAACTGCTGCTTTATATACATACACATCAAATGGTAAGAACTAAAAACTAACTCCGTCTAAAACCTCTGCAGCTCTCTTTCAAGAGGACAAGCTAGGTTTTAATGAAATAGGCCCATTGGAAACCTTTTTTACACCAACACTACCTCTCTCACTGCACTTTGTGGAATTAGCACTCTACACAGCTTCCACAGAAATATTAAAAAAGGAATCAGTCTCTTCAGAGAGGCATCCAAATTAGGTATTTCACAGTGTAGACAAAAGGAGACATACCTGCAGTCCAGCCTGCATGAAGGATTTCCTTCTTCTTTTACACTCCAGAAAATTTATATCACCTGGTACATTTCATTAACAGCTAATATTGTAATGACTGCACCCTGCTGTACAGCCTCTTTATATTAGCATGTTTTATTAAAAATAGGGAAGTATCCAAAAGGCATTTCTGAAGCAGCACACTATAATCATTAGCTTTACCTACTACTGCCAGATCTGATCTGGCAAAAATTCAGTTCAGTATTTCAGGAAAGAAAAAAGGAGTGGGGGGCAAACTAGGCGACCGTCTCTGCACCGTCATCACGTACTACCATCGTGTAAACTTACATTGACCCTAATGGTAGGATTTTACCTTTCTCTTATATCCCCAGCCTTAAGAGGTCAAATGCTGAAAAATAAATACCAGAACCCTTTAGTCAATTATCTATCTCAAGGCTGTAGCAAACAGGAATTTTTTAGTTTTCCCCCACCTTTGTTCAATTTTACTGGAGTTCCAGTCTGAACTTTCTAAAGCTTCAGAGCTCAGATTTGATTGCTGTTCTAGTAAGAAGGAAAATGGAGAGAGAAAAGGCTTGAACCAGTCTTGGATCCAACTTTGCTGCAACTCCCTGGTTTAAGTTATTCTTCTCATCTTGCAGATGATGAATGCAGCTGAGTAGCTTAGATGAGAAGAAACTGGCAAAGGCAGTGGGCTGCTGAACCTTAGCCACCCAGCCCCATGCCACCACCCACTAAAGTCCACATCCTAGTGACCCCAAGCTCACACTGGTAAGGTGGTAGTCAATCCTCAGATCTCTGCATTGTCAGGAAACCAGTCAATTGATTCAGCAAGATTATGCCCCGAGTAAACTCATCAGCATGGTGATGAATACCTGCTTTCTGAGGGGTTTTAATCCTTTGATTTTCTACACCCTGTTTTTATTACTCACACATACGTTTAAACAGGCTACCAAGCACTTCAGCTGTGAGCTGAGTGGGACTGACAAATGGACAAGTTTATTCAAAACTCCTATGTTCTCTAAAGACAAAACACACTACTACCATTATGAAAATGGAAAACTGCCACCAACTTACTTGACTCAATCCTCTTTGCAAAAATACACTTGCTGCCTAGTTTCAGTATGAATTTGTTTTCCAGAACACACACACACACACATTTATTTCTCACAAAGGAATACAGATGCCTCAAGTTGTAGACATCCATGCTGGGACAATTTGAAAGATTACTGCTTTTAGCTGTATGCCTGCTTCTCTCTCCTAGATGCTACTGCTGCCTCAGAAACCAGCATCAGCTGTCACAGTTCTCATCCAGTAAGAGACCCACTACCAGGCTGCAGATGACAAATCCAGGAGGCTCCTTTCTTAATTAGGATGAATATAGTATTTTTTCTTTTTACAGGTGAAAAAGAACATGATAAACAAGTTGAAAAGAACTAGCAAAGGAAATTGGACGTTTTGGTTTATTTTTGTACCAGTAAAAAAGGCCACAGACTATATAAACAACCATTAAACAAGTCTGCAGCATAAGAGAACTACGGTGCAATAAACACTTTACCACACAAGTCCCAAGTTACCCAAACACTGTGCTAGACTGGTGCCATGTATCAGCAGACAGTTTACACCATTAACATCTCCAGTGGTGACACGAGCACGCCGCTCCCTCCTGATCAACTCACAATTTCTGTCTCAGGGTAGACAATTCTGTAGTAGTGAGTCACTTCATAATCACAGGGCAATTGTTACAATCAAACTTTTTTTTTTTACTGACATCAATAAAAGAGTGGGGTGATACCAGTGCTATTTAGATCAACACTAGCAGGACACAGTGGAGAGAGGAGAACGGAGTAGGAGGTCACAACAGGTAGGCTTTCAAGAGAGGTGTGAACAGAAGACTTTAAAACAGGTTAATGAATATCCCACTGGAAAAGCTGGATAAACAAACTTTTCTTCTGAGGAAAGGTCAGGAGAACAGCAATTAGGCTGCACTGGAGAACAGGGCTCGCTTGCTTACAACCTGGTGCTATGGCCTGACTCCAAACACAAGCTATTTTGCCATGCTGGAGAATGGCCACCAGGAAACCAGAGAAGGGGGAAAAAGATTACATGCTTTGTTCTTAAGCACCAAATGGGAGAATGTGTTGATTTTACAACAAAAAGTTCAAAAGTTGTTCTTTTTTTCTTTCCAAACAGCTATTTCCCTGCTTTTATGGGCAGGATGTTGCAGGCACAAGGAAACACTGCTGCTACTCCACCTTTCCTTACGCCCAACGTCTGCTTCAGGAAATGTAATTATGAAGCTCATGAAGGCATGAGATCCATTAGAGCTGATACGCATTTCAGGTGGAAGAAGGAGAGAGCCTACTAGAATTTTTCATAAAAAAACCCACTCTTGTTAATGTGAAAGAGAACAGGGAGAATTGGTACCCACCATGCCCTCTGAAAAAACACTCTCGTAAGACAGGACACATTAAAAAGGACAGGTCACCTTATGGACAAGCGTGGGATAAGCTGAAAACAATAGAATCGAAGTCTCCTCAAATAATCAACAAATTCTGCAAACCAAAACCACAAATTAATTGCCTTTTATTAAAAGTCCTTGAAATACCTTCATTAATGTTTCCTGTACTTTAACAGAAAATACTAAGAACCTTGATGTTTAATTCATGTTTTTAGGGGGCAAAATAAAGCAAGCAACCCAGTATCAACTCCATTTTGACAGGGGATCAAAATGAAAGTTATTTAAAAAAAAAAACCTAACAAAACTAAGCCATCACCAAACTGGAAACACACCATTTACTTACACTTACAAACTTAACTTACCAATTTATACCTTATTATACTTATCTTATTGGAAGTTTACCAATCTCTGAAGCCATTCTTAGCTTGCAAATATAGACATGCACACCTGACACTATATAGTCAAGGGGAATCTCTTCCAGAAAAAATAAGAACATATCTGGAACTTCTGACAAACACAAAAGCATTAGTCCTGTAAACAGACCAGTCAGTTCACATCCACTCTTCCACTGAGCATATATAACACAGGTCCACTAACAAGATGTCTCTAACTGCAGACTTGCCATGTGTGAAGGACTGCAGCTTTACACACTTCAACCAAACATGTAATGAATTAAAATTTTTTTTATCTTCTGTTCCAAACCTGTACAGGCAATTTAGTCTGAACACTGAAATTCAACCGAATTTCTATCAGTAGATCCTTTGTGTAACCCGATTACCAAAGCTCCTCAAATTAACAAACGTCATAGCTTCATGTAAAAAACTCTTCTGTAATGCCTAGTTGCGTGGGGTAGGGAAGGGGGACAGAAACATGCTGTTGTTTCCTATGCAGCGTCCTGGCCAGGCAGTACCCTATTACAATGCAAGGCACAAGGAACAGACCTGCAAACTGCAAACAACAGAACAGTGCAGAGAAGGTATTCAGATTTCTGGTTTTTAAAAGGCTTTCATTTAGCATCCAAACAACCATTTCCGTCTCACTGACTGGTACTGCAAATGCCAAAAGTTACAGTAACATAGTAAAATGTGTCACCTTTGTGCATAAATTACAAGGCATCCCTGAGCATAAGAAAGTTCTCTTTAAGATGGCAGAATCTGATCCTTGATTATTAGGACTACTCATTAGTAAGTCCTGATGAAACCAGTTATTCATGCAGTCATTTATTAGAGTAAATAATTAGTAAATCTTTATGAAAATCAGTGTAGTTACTTGCATAGTGTCTATAAACATATCAAGGTGACACACACCGATGTCCATGTGTGCACACACACAGGAAAGATACATTTTTAGAAAAAGTAACATGGCAACATCAAAATGTGGAAACACAGGGACTTAAAGGGAGCTTGCTACATGTTTTTAATCAAATGGGTTTTATGATGCAAAGTGGGAAGAAGCAAGCCACAGCTGGCTGTAGTATTATAAAATCAGCGTTTCAGAAAAAGAGCAGAGGCAACATTAACAAGCAAGCTACAAAGAATACAAGCAATCCTAAGAAGAGATAATGTTGTGGGGTATACAGCTTGAGATGCCACCACACCTCTCAGTTTTGCTTCAGTAAGCTGCATTTTGTTTGTGATTTCTCAATCTAGTACATCTTACTAATTTACATTATTGGAAAATTAACAAGAGCCCCAAATAGCTTACAGGCTTAACGAGACTAGGAAATACCACGTTTCTGGTAAGTCATAAGAAGCTTAGTCCTATCCTAAGGAAAGACACTGATCAAAACTAGCAACAACTTGACATTACCAGTAACATAAGGAGAGCATGTTCTCCCCTCTTTGTACTCCTAAGCACTTCTACATGGCCACATAATTATACTAGAAATGAAGCACACCTGCTTCCAGCTACCCTCCCACACGGACATGCCATGTTTTGAGTTGTACAGCCAAGGAGCCTGCTCTGGGACATAGCTTCTCAAAACACCCTGTGCACCCGACAGAGGGTCAGGCATTGTGCAGACCCTGCACCGCAGTCCCCTCCTACCACCAGAGTCCCAGTTCCGTGCCCCAAGCCACAAAGGATGAAGCTAGGCAAGACACATTTACATTTTCCAACAGAATTAACCCTACTGAGTGTCAGTTACGGAGCTGCCCTCCTCTCCTGCTCGGCACATCTCAGGAGTCCATCAGCCACCACTATTTGTTTTTCCTGCCCACACAGGGCACCTGCACCCAACCTGATTTCAAAACACTTCAAAGGGAATTTGTGTGTGTGTAAACAGGCAGGTGTAATGCTCTTGTTAATTCAGATGTTGCCAATAAAACAGGTAACAGAATAATTTTCACCATAGAAGTAGATACTTTTATGTATTGATACATGATAGGTAGGTGACCAACTGACTGCTATAACTGGTGAAACACTCAGAGCTGGTGGGTGGAGACTCCCTGCTGGCAAGCACTGAAGTACCAGCCCATTGCAGTGTCTTCCCCGTGAACTGGGGGCATCAAATGCACTCCTGTGTATTAGGACTGCTCACAACCTGCACTCCTACTCCCTCTGGGATCTCTTTGCAAACTACTACTGCTTAAAAGAATAATTTGCCAGCACAACTAGAGATTCCTGGGAATATTTTGCAAGTCAATTGTAAACAGTAGGCTCAGCAAACCCTTTCTAACCATTACACGTAACAAGGAAACAGTATCTCTGCACCCATAACCTCAGCATTCTTGCGTTTCAGTTTACAGTAGGTCCCATATATCTCTTTAATAGGACATTTTGAAATACCAAGTTATCAGGAATGCTGACAATAAGATACTAGATCTTCACATTAACTTTTCTAACATTACAAGATCTTCCAGATCTGACTGCTTCGGTTCAGAAAGAGTACTCCCACTGAAGGGGCTACCGCTGCCTTCTACAGCTGTTTGCAAAACGTGATCTCTCTGCATCCAAAAACTCACTGATAGTTGCTGTCTTGATTCAAGCCGTTTAAGTGACTGCATGTTGCTGGTAGCTCTGAAATAGAAAAAGCACCGGACAAACCCAGTACAGTAAGATTAAAAAAAACCTACGAATTGACGTAAGAAAGCAAGCCAAAAGAGCACAGCAATCTTTGTTTAGATTTATAAATAACAGAATGCAACTCTCCCCACACCCATACAGACTTAGAAAGTCCCAATATCCAGCTTGCTTATTAGAAACAAGAGCCATCAAAATGCTGCCAAGGGACACCTGGCCCCTTAAGAGGCCTCTCATCTACTTTCTCTGCAGCTGGATAATGGGGAAAAGTCAGTATTTTTCACTCCTGCACTCAAACCAGGAATGAAGAGCGAGTTCAGATTTTGCCATGAATACACACCTGGTTTTGAGAAGATGAGGTTTAATCTAGGAGTCTTTAATTGTGTACCTTGGAATTGAAGTGCTGAGCAAGCATAGGTTATAAGCTTTACTATGAACTTGAACACGACCACTAAATAATGGGTTTAAGTACACTTCATTGGAAATAAGGCTGTGGAAAGGTATTAAAAATGCTTTCAGAAGACTAATACACCACACATGCAAGTGTCAAATTTGCAACTGTAATCTGCAAACAGATTATTTAAAAAGAACACAAACAATTACCTCTGTGGCACACAAGTATGTATTGACTGAAATTGTAGCAGACACCAATCGCCATTTTTTAGTTGATCACAAGTTTGACAAACGTTAAAAAGCCTGAGTCAAGGCTCACAATATTACGTATCAAGAAGACATTTTTCCCC
Organism: Strix aluco; assembly: GCF_031877795.1. Classification (NCBI taxonomy): domain Eukaryota; kingdom Metazoa; phylum Chordata; class Aves; order Strigiformes; family Strigidae; genus Strix; species Strix aluco. The sequence goes on from NC_133935.1 coordinate 50,845,405, forward strand.
TCTTAGAACTCTAGCCAAAACTGCTCCATTGCAGAAGAGGGCGAAGCTGCAGGGAAACAGTAGGTTTGTCTGTGATAGAAATTCATCAAAGCGTCTCTGGAGCAGCTGTGACTGCTAAAGGAGAGCTGTGGAGTCCAGGAGGATGACAGGGAACCAGTGGGGAAAGGTAACACAGGCACAGCATGTCAGGACCATGTGCTGAAGGAGATGCGTTTAGCTGTGTTTCAGAATTGTTGCTCAATTCAAGGACCACCTACTGTTTAAATGCATCTATCTTTTTGAGCAGCAGTTATACTTGTTCTCAGCAGCAACCAAATAAAACCTTAGAACAAACTAATTCATTTATAGTTTATCATCAGTATATTTTTCTCTGCACAGCACTATTTTCCTCACACACTTGCAAACATGAGCATTTCTAGGTGTTCTGTGGCAATACTTTCATCAGGCAGCTGTAACCATGAAGTTGTGTCTGCAAGATCCCTTGCTGCAGAAACAGGTTTCACCCCTGCCCTGAAAAGCAGTCTTAAGTACAAAAATATCCACAGATGATTGCTAATGGTAGGTTCTCCCCTTTTAGAGGAGCTGACTTGAGACGTGATAGTAATTAGGATTTGCTGGGTCACGAACATTCACATCTGCAAGCGAAGCAACTATGCACAGGATCTGTGCCTTCTCTGCAATGTGAGGTACACACAGAAGTCTGTCACAGCTGTAGACCTAACCAGATCAGAAGTAGAGGAAAGGAGCAAAGAGGGGGACAGGATGGGACACAAGACATCTATCAGGATCAAAACACCTGAACAGTTTCATTCCCATGCCAGGTGATACAGCAAGACTGGAAGAGCCAATTCCACCAGATAAACCCAAGTGCCATATCTGAGAAATCCTAGCACATACAAGATGCCTGCACAGCACTGGCAGGTATGTCAGAGGTTTAGTGGGATGCCTGCAACCCATCAAGTGGCAATGGGAGACCAGGCAGGATACACATCCCACAGTACCCAAAATTACACCAGATACCACTGGTTTAACCAACTGAGTCCCAACCTATACATCGACTCGGTGGTGAGCTGAACTGCTCTCAGCTCCACTGCCAGCATTGCCAATGAGATACCTGCATTCACACACCTGCACATAGGTGTTTTAGTCCAGAGGTGAAACCTACCCCAGTGACACCAGCAAGAGGCAGATTCAAAAAACACAGAAAGACAGGTATAGGTTTTGCAAGAAACAGTTAATCTGTGGAATTTCAGGTCACAGGACTCTGGGAATGTTACAAGTTTACCTAAGTGCAAAAGCAACTAGGTAACTCTCAGAAGAAAATAACCTCACCTGCAAATGGAAGAGGCTAGAAAAATGTTCTAGCAAAACACCACTGTGTATTTGCCCTGTTTCTCTACTCCTCCCCTGGCATGTATCATTAGCAACTGCCAGACTGCATACTGGTTTAGATAGATCATGCTTTTGACTTCATATGGGGGTATTCACACATTCTTTGTGTTTCAGCATCTACTATGGAATGGGAATACTGCCACTGTGAGAGAGACAAACAAACAGCGGGTCCCAAACCGAGGCCCAGCTAACCAAGGTGAGTGCCAGACAAGACCTGCACAGAGCCCAAGGTGAACAGCTAGGGATCACCCAATTCAATGCTAACATAAAACAGACTTCTTAAAGCCAGAAACATGAGTAGTGGTGCACTTGCAGATGGGAAGAAGCTGTTGTTAATATGTTATTATTGGAAGGCATGTTCACAAACATTTGTGAAATATCATAGGGGGAAAAAAAAAATCCACGCTGAAATGATTAATTCTTCTTTTAAAGCAAGCTTTGCATACCGTGCAGGAAATTTATGGACTTATGCCACATATTCCACAATAAGGAGAAGGGGGAAGACTCATCAACTTTAGCACCACACATTCTGTGTGCTGGATAAGGCAAAAAGTCTGTGGGAGGGATGCTGGCAAGCAGTAACATCATTAAAAATTGTAACTAATCCAGAGAGACAAGGAGGAGAAATAATGCTGGCTTTCCCAAACTAGAGACAACTTGACTTAGTTATCCAGTGTTTTTAAAAATAAACAAACACACACTTTAATGTGGTCATTTATAAAATAATTATTCTATTACCTAGAAAGCACAGTCCACAATTAGACTACCATGGAGCTAGGATTCATCAAAAAACTATGAAGACTATGATGAGACTTTGCACTTAAAGACAATGAGATGTTTTCAGATGAGAACAGTTACACTTAACATAACTAAGCCTTGTCATGCGCATATATATGTATTTTTTCCCCCTCATACCTCAACAAGAATTCTGCTAAACAACTATTTATTTTTAAAAGATTTATGATAAACTAAAAGACATGGGAGTTGGGCTTGAATGAAAATATAACCACAAGAACAGGTGAAATGCTGCAAAAAGTGATCAGGTTTTCTCATTTCCCTCCTTATTAGACTGCAGTATACGTAACTCTTCTAAACAGACTTTTTTCAAGAGCTCCTCTCTTTGTGCTTTTTGCATAAATTGTCTTTAAAACATTTTCTTGCTTTACAACAGATGTTTTATTTAGTTATTACATTGTTGCTTCTGATGAAACACTGTTATACTAATTACTTTCTTTTTGTTACTAATGCTCTCCTTTGTTCCTTCTCAGCACTGCATTAGTGTGTTGTCCAGCCACCAAACAAGATGGAAGCTACCTCAAGTTTAGCAAGACTGTAACTCTCTTTCCTCTCAAGTTGCATAAACAGTTTTCAAGCAAAAATCTTGAATCTGAAGTTGGTGTACTACTATTAAAAAGACCCTTGGTTTACTTCAGAGCTCTATTTGAAGCCCACACAGAAAGCAGTAGTACAAGTTTTCCGCTGCCCTGGAGAAAGTGTGGTCAACCCACCACATGTACAGAAGACATTTCAGAGAGTAGTTGTTCAGAGGTCTCTGTTGAAGGAAAAAAAAAATTAATCTGCCAAAGAGACCTCCACTCTCCCAACAAAAGCCTGGCACTCCAAATAACAGGACAAGCCTCAGAGAAGCCAGCTCTTGTTTAAACCCAAAAGGCAGATACAAACTTGTTACAGCTGGCTTTCATTTTGACAGGTCAAGAGAGATCTGCAAATCCTACACACTTATGGCACATAAGAATTAATCTACCCAGCCAGGGCAAAATGAAAAGCAAGAATTACCCCCATCTACAACCTTCAAGGAAGGCAGAGACTCGTATTTCCTAAGATCTGCCTTTTCAATTGCAGCATTAACAGCCTTCTATAAAGGAAAAAAAAAGAAAAAAGAAAAAAGGCACCATGTCTGCCTGAATACAGGCAGAGAAAGAAACATGGAGAAATGTGGGAAGTTAAGACCATAACATATATGACCTTACCTAAGTAGGGATACCAAATAGCGACCTAAAAGAAAAATCAGTTGAACTACCATCCATCTTGCTGCAAAGGGTATTAAAAAAAAACCAAGAATACTTAAAAGGATAATAAAGAAAAGTATGAGCAGAGAGGGTATCTGGTCAAGAGTTCAAGACCGCATTCACATTTCATGGGGTAATCCGATACTGCGTGGAAGCCAACATAACGGGATGCCCTTCCTGAGCAAACGAAAAATTATCAGCTGGAAACTAACAGTTGGACAGTTTCTGTGTTCCTGGGTATTGGGAGGACCAAAACCAGGTTTGCAAGGTAACCCTCAGCCAATTCCTCAAACACAGCCTGCAGCTAATCAGCAGAGTTAATCCCCTTCTTGAAAGACAGACCTTTTCCTAACTGAAAGGAACACTAAGGAGAGAAGTGAATGCAGATCCTACAACATACATTGTACACGTTAAAACTACACAGAGACTCTGTAGAAACCCACTTGTACACTTGTTTACATTTCCCTAATCTGGGTAATACAGCAGAGTGGTACTGGTAGAGGTGAGAGCGCTATGTCTAGCGCCACAGAAAAAGGAAACTGAAGGTCCTATGGCCTTTCCCTCGAAGCTGCAAAACAATGTCAACCTTCCTTTGTTCATTTTCACACTTTTTCCAGAAACTTGCACTGATGAGGAAGCTGGGCAGGGGGGAAGGAGTTGTTTGAAAGTACTGTTTGAATAAAAATCCACCTCAAAGAATCCCACCACCATCTGTTGCGATTTATAGTAGAGATGTATTTTAAACCATACAATCCCCTGAGGCATGCTGCTCCTCTCACTGGCCCCTCTTGTACGATTCAGAGAATTCTGCCTTGAGTAACACCAACACACAGCCACATCCCAGGGAATTAGAATATATAAAACAACAAATATCTTCCATTTTATCTAAAGTCAGTGAGTGTGTTCCAGTGTTTTGTAAATTTTGCTACTGCCCCAATATTGCGACTTTCCCACAGAAAACCCTTGGGCTGAGGCATGCATGGAGAGGTGATGGAACATTAACTTTTCCTGAAGTAAACAGCTGGCTACACATCAGGATAATGCTGCTGCCAGCAGCTGCCAGCAGGTCAGAAGGGCAATATACAGTACCTGGAGACAGGGTAAACTGAAAAACCACCCCATTGATGACAGCTACAGGAAGACATGCATGGGGAATGCCTAACACCTCTCCTCTCCCACAGCAGGAAGGGGAGTGGACGTGTCTTTGACAGCCTCCCCACAGCAGTCTTCTGCCGCATCTTGTTTTTACTAACAGAACTCTGAAGGACATCTCAGCCACCCACAGAGCAATTGGTTCTGCGCCCACCTCCTCGCAGCAGATCTGGAGCAGTCAGGAAGCCCAAGCGGAGGTCTCTCGACCTATGATGTGGCTACACCAGCACAGTAAGGGAGTGGAGGTTCCTGCAAATTCATCTCATTGAAAAAAACCCAGTGGTCTCCTATGCAGAGCTTCTGAAAGACACAGACTCCATGAATGTAAGTTAGCTGGTTGTCCCAAAAGAGGGTGGGTTAGAAAGAAAGCGCAGATCATTGTCTGACCTATCCCACAGGGATTAAGAAAGAAACATTGGTATTTGTGAAAAGGAAGCAGCTACAGAAAGTAAATACTCAGGGCAGCAAGTACCTGCACGGAGAGGAGGTAAGTAGCTGTTATCTGACAAAGGAAAGGAGTGGCTGTAGGAGGTACCAGAGATCAAAGATACAGTAAGTAGAGCAGGAAGGAGATTAAAGGGCTGAGCTGCAGACACCCACCCAACCCAGGCTGAGTCAGTACAACAGCATGGAAAAGAGCAACGAGAGCTCAAGCCCTGGTGGAAAAGGGAGTCCTGCTGCATCCAAGAGACGTGTGAACAGAAGTCATCACAGGAAGCAAAAAACCAGCCATGGCAGGGCTGGGAAAGAGGAATCAAGGAAAGATACAACCCACTGGCGCAAGTGGAAGGCAAACACAGTCACTGTTCCTACATCACAAGCACTTCCCAGCACTGCAAATGCCTCAGCATCAAGCTGCTCTTTGGAAATGGCAATAGTTCACCATGTCAAACAAAACTGTCTTCTAGCAAAGTCACACCACCACAACCTCCATGCCCAGGGGAGGAAACACTTTAAAGAAGCAGCCAGGAAGACATTTACATTGTATCCAGGAATAAATGCTCAGTGGTCCAGGACACAGAGATACTTCTCCCCAGCTCAGGTTAAGGATTTGCTATAGAAGGCCAGGAAACTGCATGCCACACTTTGACTTCCAGCTCTCCAGAAGCCAACCCCATCTCTGCCTTGGCTTGCAGCTTATCCTGCTCTTGGGTTTAGCATACAAAAATGTGGTTTGATCTCCCTGCAGCAGCTGCTGTCTTCCTGCCCTTCCTGGGCCATTTTCAGAGGGCAAAGGAGGAGGTAAGCTATAGCAGCCTGGCCTGCAAAAACATCCCTTCAATGTTCCTTTCTTTCAAGATACTATTCACACTGCATAACAAGCAAAAAAGGAAATAAAGAAGAGCTGACTACAACTAGTCAACAGACTGACAAGTCAAGTAGTATAGTATACTTGGTCATACAATAGAGTAAGTAAAAGGAAAACCGGAGGCAGTACAGCTTGGTGACTGGCAGAACACAGTTGGTTGCCACTAAGAACGATGGAGATGAGCCTGTCTCTCCTCACTGTGAAAGTCAAGGAAAAAAGCAGCACTTTTTGACAGTTAAAAAGCTAAAGGGATTTAAAGTGCATGTTAAAAAGGAAATGGAAAGCCAATTCTTTTCCTACGGAGGTGCACTTTAATTCACCCTATGTCCTCAAATACCTGGAGGCAGCCACGACTTCTAGCATGCACATACTGCATCTATTAAGTATCTTGGAGGAAGCTGCTGGGTGTCACTTAACTTCAAACTAAAGCACGACAAGTCGAAAAGCAAGGTTCTTCCTATTGATACATGTAAAGCAAGCTTCTAAGAAAGCACTGATGTTGAGATCATTTTTTTTTAAAAAGTACTAGTCATAGCAGCTAAGCCATTTTAGGAAGTGTTTTAAAAAAGAATAAGCTAAATGCAGTGCTAAATTTGAGGCTTACAGACCTCAAGTGCTTTTTCCAAATTACCTTTCATTTCAATATCACAGTAAACAGGTCAGAATATGAAAAGGTTTTTCCAAATTTCAAGAGTTTGAAGCCTGATTTTCTCAGGTGTCAAATGCTTGCAGTTATCATCAGCTTTTCTGAAGGCATAGGATAGAGAGCTGTCAGTTGCACTAAAGAAAAAAAAAATCCTTTAATCCTTTCCATAGAATACAAACCAGTAACAACAAAACTTATTTGCACAGTAAAGTCCAAAAGGACTATGAATTTAAAAATTAATGCTTAGTCTTGTCTTTACATTTAATACCATGGTATGTCTGCAATAACACTGAATACAAAACACCCCTCATCACTTGCTGCAAGCTTGATATTAGTGCTTATGTCATATTTCTCAAAACGTATTTAAGCTAGCTTTGGCAGACTGACTCAGTATGTTTACAAATGACTTCTGCATAATGTAGATTACCTGCTGATAGGTATTTCCTAAGTACTAAGCAATGAATGGTTAGACTTCAACAATGAAATACAGTTTCTTTCTGATTAGCTGCTATTTGCAATAGCTAAAGTGAAATATGGATATATGGAAAAAGACTACATGGTAGTTTTGCCTCGGTTTTTTGTACTTTAAAAAAGATCAAATTCCTGCCATTCGAAACATGTTATCCATAGCCAGTTTAATTTTGCTAAAAGAAGATTCCTCTTCAGTCTGTCACTTTGACTAGCCAAGAGAGATAAAGAGCACTGATAAGAGTTGTTTATGAGAGGACAAATGCTTCAAAGGACCTATTAGGTACGTATTAGAATATCAATTCAGACTAGCTGTGGAAATTACTTCTGGAGAAGAGACAGTCTCCATTAGAATTCTCCAGAAGATAGATAACACCTTCAGTCTTGAAACTGGGCATCCAATTTAAGATTTCCCAACAGCAAGTAATTCAAAATTGAAGCTACCATTTATTTTCTTAATGCTCAAGACTTACAAGCAGCAGGTAGCACTACATGGTATAGTACATCACTTTAAACCACCATTAAGAAAGAAATTAGACTTTTTTTTTTTTTCTTTCTTTCTTTTAAACATTGTATAGTCAATACTGTGGGATGCTGGGAGGAGAATGCAGGGAGTGGCAAAGCACAGTCAGTGAACAGTATGATGCAAAAAAAAACCCCCACCATGTAAGTTGCCTCCATGTTTTGACATGGCTGGTAGGGAGCTACTGTCAGTAAGTCCTGCTGAACCTAAGTCAGGTCCTCCACAGACACCAAGGCATCCCTGCAACACACATCACTGCAAAGAGCTACAGTGTAGGATCTAGTTCATGCATTGCAAAACTTTCCACACCCCAACCAGCCCTCTCACTTCCCAGGCATCCTGACTGGCAAGGCTAAAGCTCCAAACAGAGATATACTCACTTCCTCAAGCAGCCCCACTCCCTCTTTTTTCCTAGATGAGTCATCTTACTGGAGTTTCCTGATCTTATATACCATAGCTCCACCAAAAGCTGTATTGGCATAAGCAAGAGATAGAAGGAACTAGTGTCACACTGGGCAACACAGTCGCCAATTCATGCCACACCATACTCTCAATGGCTTTTATTTGCTCTAGGGAGCAAACACTAAAGCATTATCACCCAGACTTGGTCAAACATGAGTATTAAGTTTTCCTAGGTGGACACAACCCAACAACTTGCTGCTCTCAAGGACAAATGGGGTATTTCACTCCCTTTCCCTATAGCTGTGCAGTCTCACCTCCTCCCTGGCTCTTGACATTTATTCAAACCCTTGGTGAGGGAAACTCAGCTCAATAACCTGTCAAGAAGTTAACTCTGGAAGAAAAGCTAAGCTAGCAAAACAAGGTCCAAGCAGTACAGGAGGCAGTACACAGAGTGTGTAAGATTTTAGTTCAGCAGCTTCAAGCTGCTCCACCCAGTCAATGATTTCCTGACCCACTTGCACCATGTGAGCCAAATGTCCTGTAACAACGTTTCTAGGATTTGGGTTGGTCACTTCTTAAAAGCAGGAAATTAAAGGCATTTCCATGCAGAACTGGAGATAACACGCCCCAGTCTTTGCTGGAATCCTTTACATTACTCTTTGAAGAGTCTATTCCCCCCCAGAGAAGAGTCTGAAATGCTATCTGAGCAAATCAGTAAGTAAGGCAAAGACTAAGTCTAAATCTAAGTATCTGGACCCATCAGATCCAGAAAGGAATTCAGACTTCAGGCATACTAATGTGGGTTTTGAGAGAGCATTTGTTCACCACCAGTGAAGTCATCTGGGAAAGTGCATCATGTTGACTACACATGCAGAATTTTTTCCTTACTAGTTTTATTTTATTCTTCTCAGCTTCAGAGAGATTGAAGGTCTCAAAGAGTAGCTTTAGTAGGAAAGTACAAGACACCAGGACTGGAGCTGCTTGTCTCATCAACAGGAGACAACCCAAGAGCCCAAACAATAGCGGAAGACAACATCAAGTGCAACAGCCCCTGTACATGGATAATCCTTGTCCAGATTTGTAAAACGAAAACAGCAGGAGAACTTTTAACTACTGAGGCCAGAGCTATTAGGCATGCATAAGCAGGTAACCGACAGCCTTAGAAATTCAGCATGCACCTTCAAGCTTGGGAAACCCCCCAACCCAGTTGAATTTTTCCTCACTGGGAGCTAATGGTAACCTCACAGGTTTGCTCTGGTGCAGAGCAGAGTCAAGCCTATGTGGTTTTTACCCACTCTAGTCCATAATACTTCTTCAGTCAGATGATACATTTCCTCTGCAACCAGAATGAACTGTCAGCTCTCCAGCAAGGGACAGCTGTGATGGCTATTAGATAAGCACCATTCAAATTCTGACTTGGGGCCTGCAGTGAAGAGAATTAGTATGGAAAAACGCTACTTGAAATGACGCAAATCACCACGTGGCCTTTATGATATTACAGGGTCACTGAGATAAGCTTCATGCATTCCAAAACTTTCACACACTCACTTAGAAAGGTATATACTTAATGGATTTAAATGCAAATCTTACATGTCCAGTATTTGACTAGTAACATTAAAAACAACTGCTACTGGACATAAATAATAGGAAATCCTTATCCAAAAAGTATTTTAAAATAGAGAACTGAAAATGTCATACTTCTGAATGCAGAAGGACAGTATTTCCTTTATTAATCCTTCTAATCAGAATTAATGTTTAAAATATTTCCTACTGTGCTTCATGATTTGCCTATAAATCATTTGTTTATAATCCACCCTGCAGAATGAACTGTCTGTCTTTAAAGCATCACAGTCATCTTATACAGCTGATCAGATGTGACAATGAAGCAACACATGCTCAGTGGGAAAGGAAGCATGGCTATAAAAGGCAGGCATGCAGAAGATACTGAAATTTAGCTAGATGACAAACTTTAACATTCTGTTATTTTATTCAAAACTACTTTCCTGCTTTAAGGTATTTTTACTGAAACTACAAATATTCCAGCTTTCCTCAACCAACTCTCAGTTTACTGATACCCCAGAGTACAATTAAAAACAAGGTAAAAATATAACATGCTTCCCATCAACTTGCTGCTAAGGACAAACATAGTCATTTAGTTATTTGCATGATCCAGCTAAGACATGTAATCAGCCACTTACAATAACAAAGAACTCAAAAGGAATCCTGTATTCCAAAGATGGAAGTGGTAAAAGCGGCAAAGAGGAGAAAAAAATAGCATCCTTTGCTCTGACACATAGTGTCTATCACATATGATTAAATCCTAGGTCATACATAAACTTAAAAATAAAACTTTTTTCCCCTCCTTTTAAAATACAAAAGATTGCATCAAATGGAAGGACATTTTGCATATTTTCTTATAAACCACAAAGTTCTCAACTTTGTCCCTCTTACATAAATTGTTGGGTTTAAAAAAAAAAAAAAAGGATAAAGCTTATTTATTCTAGAAAAGACTAATGTGATTAGGATGAAGACAGATTTGATCTGTTCTTCCTAAGAAAGGATTTTCCATGGTTTGCTTCATCTGGAGGTAACTAATCTGGTGAAGAGCCCTTCAGTCTCTGTCATACACAACGAAATGGACTTACCTGCAGATTTTTCACAACAATATTGTGGCTTATTTAGAATACTGATGACTAACAGATTAAGCTGTTCCAGAAAATTAGTTCTTAGAAACAAATCACCTCGCTTCTAAAAATCATTCCTAAATACCACTCCTCATTGGAAATCATCTTCAATACCATGCAAAAGGTTTGTGCTGTGAGAGTTGGGGGAAGCCAAAGAACGGGATGGAAAGCCAGATGCCTGCTTTAAAAGAAAGCTGAATCCTTTGAGGTTTATAAATTAATTAAATATGTATCATTTTTATCTGTGTCTTGTGATAGGAATGGTTAGTGAAAAGCAGGCATTCATAATCCTGCCAGAATCCAGAACAGGCTTGCTGCTGAGGACAGCTAGCCCAGGAGCTTCCCTGCCAAAAAAGCCCTTTGAAAGAAAAACTGCAGTACTTCATCCCAGAAGAGCAAGCACTGAGAGGCACAACTGGGGGCTGGGAAGGAAGCTCGGGTATCTGCCACTCCAAAGGGGGTGAAGGGGTAACCTCTGTATTGCAATAAATAAACAAAAGTCCATGGAAAAGGTAATGCCAAGTCTCCTTCACTGGGAGCATTCACAGCTCTCCACTGTTTTGCGTTAAAAGCAGATTGCCTTCTCTAGGCAGACCCTGGGCTGTCTAGGGCAAGAACCGAACTATGCCAAACAATTGTGTAAGAGAGTAAACACGCATAGGATGCTTACTCTTCTCTAGATAAACACACAGAACCGACAACGGCACAGCCTCAGTCTGCAGCAATGGACACAACCCGTTTCTCTTCCCCACGCAGAGTGCTTGCAGGGTGCCACCAAAGGCAGAAGGAAAGCAGAGGAAATGGCCTGGAGGTGCAAGCCAGAACAGAAATGTAAAACAATGCTCCTGCTATAGTCCTTGCCATAGAGTCCAAGCTGCTGCAGGCCATACAAACAGAGTCTTATTTACACAACTTTTCAAAACTTCCAGGTCCTCCTTTGTTCTAAAAAACCAAGGCTGTTCTAAAAACATTTTCTGACTCAAATAATCAAGGTCAGGGTCAGCATCAGCTCCATTTAATACTGTAAATTCTTAACATAGCCTCTGAGAGGGCAACAAAAAAAAGCCAAGTGGCTTGCATGCAAAGGAACTAATGAAGCCGGTTTGCTATGATCTTGCATACAAACTACTTGTAAACTAAACTGTACAAGACTTTCACATGGATGGCTACAAAGGGGCAAGTTGTGACTGAAGTTCTTTTCCCTTGTATGGATTATACAGCTTCTCTTTTAAGTGGATATCCTGATGCCTAAAACTGCGTCTGCTCCCACTGCTGCCTTTCTTTTGGCTGGAGCACCAGCAGGGTCTCTCTGCAAAACCTGCTTACAGCTTAACTACAGATCTGTAGAAATTTCAGTACGTGCATGGCTCCATCCCTTTGTGAGATCTAGTCAACGTGTTATCTAAGCTTAGGAGAGGGAATAGAAAGACTGTAAGAAGTCTCACTTCTGCAGGAAACAGAGCTAAAAATGGGCATCCAGGACAGTTTTGAGATCACACCACCACCACCAAGTCAGGATAGGTTTTGTGTTAAGTTATACCTCCAACAGAGCAACGACTGATTCTGAAATAGCTACACACTACGTTGAGAGACAGCACAAACCCACTCATATTTCTGCCACCCATGTTTCTACTTGTGCCATGTACGAACAGCTTTTGGCCTCCCCTGGCACCAGCTGATGGCTCTGCGCAAACACTACAGATCTGTTATGCCATGACTCCCCTACAGCAATGAAAAGCGAGTTTAAGAGTTTCAAAAACACCACTCTTGTAGCAGCTTCTTGCAAGAGGCTACTGATACACTGGTAACAATGGACACAAAAGCACACAGCAAAAACTCCTCATGCAGTTTTGTAAATGGTGCAAGTATTAGAATAAAAACAGAAGACAACTTATTTTGCTCAGAGAATTAATTTCTCCTCCAGAGACGAATGTAAGATGACAGGTCACCTTGAAAATAAGTCATATCATTAACACAGAACATTTTCAAATTAAGAGAAACAGAGACACCATCAAGGTTCAAGGCAAAAGAACAAACTGGAACTGAAGAACAAGACCTCCTTGGAAGGATAGCTTTAACTGCATAGCCTTTGTAGCAGGGAGAGGGGGCTGAATTTGAAATGGGACACAGCGCTATAATTGCATGGGCATTTGCTAAGTAGGTCTGTGTATTCTGTTGTGCAAAATAATAAAAAAAAAACCTTCCAAGAGATAAGCACTTCAGCCTGCACTGGGCTTGGACACCTTCCCAGAATTCAGGTCATAAGCAAAGACTCACATAAGCAATGAGGGGTGCCAGAGCAAACACTTCCATGCAACTGGTCTGCATTTGCCTGTCTAGCCAAAAATTAAATGATGTACTTTTTTTCTTTTTATTGGCAAACACACAACACAAAAGTGCAATTAGTAGACAGCAGCTTTATAAATTTCAGTCTCTCACCCACTTTCACACAGTATCACTGTATATCAACACCCAAATTTTAAATACTGTTTAAACTTAGTAATTTCATGTACTTCATGTAACTGTTGTATTAACTCAGGGGAAAAAAGAAAAAAAAAAAAAGAAAAAAAAAGAGTCCTGCTTTCTACATTTACTTTCAAACAAGTTCTCTGGAGAACAGCCAAAGCATCCTGAAGCCTGCTGGAGAAAGTCAGCTGGATTTCCAGCACAGTCACACTCTGATAGCAGAAGCTTCAAATTCAGTCTCAAACTACATCTAAACTCTAAAAGTTTATCTGCTTCATCCTGTAAATGAAGTCAAGTGACCAGTGCTAGACTTCAGCTTGGACAAGCTATTTTAACCACCTGTCCATTATCAGCAACCATCTTCAAATCTCCAAGAGAACAGCAGCCAAAAAGGAGGGATTTACAGTTAATATTATCCAACATACCAGTGTTTACAAACAGGCTTGCTTAACAGATGTCTGGTAAGTGGTATTGATAAACATCATCTGAAAAGCATTTGCATGCAGCTAGGTATTGTTTTGTGACCTCTTCAGGCATCACAACCATGAAGGAAGAGGTTTAAAAGAACACACAAAAAACTGAAGGTTGAATTGATGGTATCAGCTCAAAGCCAGTCCAGCCAGTCCTGACAGACAAAGGAAACAACAGACAGTGGAAGAAAAGATGACAAAAAACCCCACACACCTTTACCCATACATAAGCTGCTCTCATAAGCATCACTGTTTGTATAGCAGACTCACAGTTCCTTCCAGATCAGGTCACCGTTCATCTTCAAAGCCTGCACGAAACCATCCCCTCTGGACTGCTGCAACATACACTACCACCTCCACCCAGCCACCAGCCCTGTTGAGGTTAACTACCCAGAGCACACAGTTTCTGTGCAAACCTCTGCTCCAGTTCCCAGCAGGAGCTCCCAGAGCCATCCTTCTCCTTCCTGTTCAGCTCTCTGGACTCCTCTCACCCAGAAGATGGGGTCTGCCACACTGCTTGCCCAGCTCCTCACACCACTAACTAGAACACACTGAACACCCAAACTACTGGGCTCATGATGTCCTCCCAGCTCCAGCCTGCCCTCGCCCACACCCAGGGCTTGCCCCTTCTTTCCAGGCTGCTTGGTTGCACAGAAGCCTCATCCCCCACCTAGCTCACAGTGGAGCTCTCTAGAGAACAGGGAGAGTGCCCTTTTCCCCAAGACCCTGGCAGCAACCCCTGTCCCAGCCTCTCCCCCTGTTAATGCTGGCACACTGCACTGGCGTGGGGGAAGAGACCCTCGGGAGCAGAGGCTCTGCCACAACAGCACGTGTGGGATGGAGCATGAAAGGAGGCTCTTACCTCTGCTCACTTCATCCCCCTTGCTCAGGGTAGCTGTTTTAACTCTTCACATAAATGCTGCACAGAGAGAAGCTTTGAGCCAGGGAAGAAGGAAGAGACAGAGGCTACGCAGGTCTCCCTGCCCCAACCAGGACATGCCATGTCCCTGGAGGACCAGAGGTACACATGCTCTTCCAGTCTGGTGGCTACTGACATCATTGCTCCCTTTTTCATCTCACAATAAAACACAAGGGACTTTGCAATTAATTCCCAAGAGATATTACTAATTGGCAGAACCAAAATTCACTGTACATAAATCTAAATATTTATACCCAGTTCTCAGCACCTCACTGCACTGCATTCATCCAAGGGCTGAGTTCAGATACTATTGCTAAAAGAGATTGCCTTCAAACTGCCAAACGCCTTCAGGTCTCGGTAATGTCAGTCACGCTTTGGTCCTTCTGCTCCTGCTGGTGCTACCCAGTCTGCTGGTAGCCACCCATACTTGTTCCTTGTTTGTTTTAACAAAGTACCCAAAGCAGATTCACACATCTGCAAGAGAATGATCTAAGAGAACAAGGAAAGGAGGGAATGTCTCACGTCTCGTACAATAAAAACAACCAAGGTAAAAAACTAGATCTAATCTGGCAAATGAGGTATCATTTTATGGCTGTTTTAAGCTTGGTACTTTTCTTACATTATTAGCATACACAGCTCTGCTATTTACCATGATCCGGACTATACTAGTGCCTTACTCATCTGAGTCCTGTCCTATTTTTCATCTTCAGTCTTGTGGGGAGAAGAAAAAAAAAGAAAAAAAAACAAGAAAAAAAACAGGAGGTGACATTGCCTTCCAGTCTGTCCAGAAGCTTATCAGGTAATGCTCTCCCCCTCTGAAGTGAATAAAATAAATTACTAAATAGTCAGTCAGGAGTCAAGATGATCAAATGTTCTCATTTAGGGATTAGAGCCCAGTCTCCTCTCCTTCCAGTGGTTCAACAGCAGAGCAAGACCTCCTGCCAAGAGGAGCTGCCTCTTCTCTTGTGTAGTTTCTTTTTCACCTGGATTTTTTTATGTCTTCCATCCAGTAAAAGACACTTTCTTCCTCTCAAGCAGTCATGGTGTCTGAAAGGCAGCATATATTTACACTTGTGAAAGCAGCAGTAACTGTCATGCCATAACCAATAAAGCCCAAAACAACAAAGTAAAATCACAGCACAAGGTTGATTAGTGCAATAATTACCACAGGCAGATAGTTTCAGCTGCAAAACTTTTTATGAAGTGGCATGAAGATAGATACTGATGATACATTTGTCAAACAGATTAATAGATCCCTTCCAACCTTCTCAGAAAACTGGCAAGCAAGGGAATTTATCGGCAGTTTTGAAAAGCAAGCAAAGGACTACGACTCGATTTCCATTAACAGGCTCACACTTGCAGTGGAAAATTCTTATAACTGCTTGAGACTAAAGTTAGTCAAGACACAGAAAAGAGTGCAGTGTGGCATAACATTTCAAATGCATTTCAATATGTTTAAAATAGGGCCCTCCACTTGTTTCTCTAAATGGATGAGCTGGCCTATTAAACCTGTTACAGGGAACAATTAAGGAAGGATTCTAAAGCCACAGAAAATACAAAGAGCTAGAAATACACAGATGCATATACTTAAATCAGGAATCTGCAAGTGAACCCAAGGTTTACACTGTAATCCTATTTGCTGCACTACTTTCTGTCAGATACTAAAGCACAAACCATTTTTTTCCATTCAGCAAGTTCTACTGCTTATCCCTTTTCAGAAGCATTATTTGTTTTAAAGAGAGACAAACCAAGACTGCACAAAACCAAAAAGCCCCGACTTTTCCACCTTCTGCTTACCTGTAGCATCTCTATCCAGTTAAGAAATCTGTCCAAATACTCTAAGGCACGTCTTCACTGCACCATCTACTGAGGCTCTTCCTCCCAAAGCACAGCTCCCCAAGGTAAGCCAAGCCCACACAGGGCTTCTTGAGGTCCCACCCTCCCTGTCAGCCTCCCCACCTGCACATTCCTCCATGCACTCTAGCACCAGAACTGCTCCTCTCGCAACCACACAGAGATCTGGTTCAAGGAAGGCATCTGGCAAAAAACTAACTTAATTAGTTTGAACTGAAGCTGCAGTGGAACCACACCCTCTACTCAAACTCCAGCAGTCACACTCTAAAACAGCCTTAGACCTGCAGCATCCACTTTGTAGGTGTCTGGCTGAGATGTTACAGGGCATGACCAACAAAGTAGGATGAACTGCTCCATGACAATTCCTTCGTGTTCTACCTTGCGAGACATTGCTTGTTCCTGTTGGTTCATATGACAAACCCAGGAGACTGGAAACCTGGCTGTGCTCAGCACCCTCTACAAAATGTCCAAACAGAGAGTACTGTGAGTCATCCCAGGCTTGTGTTCTGACAGAAGTTACAGAACCAACTTGTGTTTAATATTGTTTACCATGTTTTCACCAAAATGTTTCATATACATATGCTTCAACAGAAGCAGAGTGTGGTGAAGTTATGAACCTGAAAGAAAATACTACCTACGTATTTAGAGATAATCTGTGCGGAGTAGCAATCCAATAACTAACATAACTTACACCAGAGTTAGACGACTTCTGTGAGCGTGCAGTCATGAAAGCACACAGAGACCGTGAAAAAAACAAAGAGGGAACAGAGCAAGTGCTGCCCAGGGAAGTATGTCCTGGTACACATCTGAGACAATGGGATGCAATTCCAGCTCACCGTTTCAGTAGGGCATCCCCACCATATTTCAGACTTTTTTGCTTGCCTTTGTTGGGAACAGCCAGATCAAAGTTTGGATTTCTCTGGGAGGGCAGTATCAAGGTTCATTTGGCAGCATATAGTGAGGGGACAGGGAACAATGAGAAAGGATCTCTGAAGTACCTGAAAAAAGCAGTTCCCTCCCACATCCAGGGAATAGCACCACATTTCTAATGACTGCTCTCAGCACACTTGTAACGCTCATACCTCCAAGATAATGAAATACCAATGCTAGTACTAACAATGCTGCTTCTATAATCCTTATAAATACTCTTCTGCTGCCTTTTGTTTCTGACACAGTCACTACCAAATGTGAAATGCTTTCTGACTTTTTTTCCCTGTATCTTCCAGATCTATCTCTGAAGATGAAAACATATAGGTTACTACTTGTAGAAGAGATTAAATCCAGACACACAGGATGGAGTTCCCATGTCGAATTCTCCACGTATGTTTTCACGACTAGATAGCACAGTAAAAGCTGTATTACATATTATGAGGTTTTTCCAGCACTGGCCATAAAGGCCTAGCTAAAACCAAAGTTAACGTAGGAAACTTGATTTAAATGGGGAAGGGGAGAAAAAAAAATAAAAAAGCAAGGGTGGCATACAAGCATCCTTACCATGTGCTTCACCAAGCTGCTTCAGGAACTCTAAATCACTAAAAAAGAAGTCTGCCTTCAACTTTGGCTGTTATAGGAAGTATCATTAGGTTTATGCCTTTTTTTTGCAATTCCAGGCTATTTTCACAGAACATGTCATTTTATCATCTTACAAGGTGAACACCTATTTCACTAATGGTCTATCATAATCACAACTCAAAACTACATCTTCATATTCCAGTGGTAACTTAAAAAATGCTGCGGGGAGAAAATCACCAGATCACTAAAATCAAATATGCTTTGAAGAATATCTGGGGTCTGTATTTAGGGGTGGAGAAAGATGTGCCTTTTAATTATTTTTTAATTAAATCAGCTGTGAGTTTTAAAGTTCAGAGCAGTAGAAACTGCTTTGATGTTTCACTTCCCATATCAACCTTTTAGCACAGTATAAACAATCACGTTCCCCCATCTTGAGATAAGCTTCACGTCATGCAAACATGTAACAATCAAAAGCAGCTGTCGACTTCGACAAACCCATCAACTCCATCCATAAAACAAAATAACCTGTGATATAACTCTATTAATAATTTTGCCCATGATTGGGCAAATGCGTACTGTAAGCAGAAGACATTTAGAAAGATACCAAAGGCGTCTTGTAACTTCTTGTTCTATTGGAATAATCTGTAACTTATTTAAATCCTTTGACATTCATATTAAGGCACATCTTATCACCTCTCAGTCATA
Source organism: Strix aluco (assembly GCF_031877795.1). Taxonomy (NCBI): domain Eukaryota; kingdom Metazoa; phylum Chordata; class Aves; order Strigiformes; family Strigidae; genus Strix; species Strix aluco. The sequence continues at coordinate 50,863,937 of NC_133935.1, forward strand.
GGAGAAGCAATGGAACAACAGTTTAGATATCCAACACCAAAAGCCTTCTTACAACCATCATGTCAAAGGTCTTTGCTAGAAAAGTCCCCGAAGCCCCCGCAAGTGGAACAACCCCTTCCAGGGTAGTGTATTAAGGGAAGAACATTAATTCTTTCCTAAGATTCAGCTCAGCAGGTGCAACACTCCGCCCAAAAGCTTCCATGCTCACTACTGCCATTGGGGGATGCAGTAACAGTAACTCGAGAACCAAGGACACCCAATAGGAGTGAGTCAAAACAAGACAGTTCTGCCAATAACTTCACTGACTGAAAACACACTTCACAAGTTCGTCTCAGGCACAGGTGAACACAAAGCAGATTTTTTGTCACAAAATGCAGGATTAACCTCCCAGGAACCTCACTGCAATTTGGTGACCAAAGAGAAGTCAAACCGATTTGCATGACACCACCTGCTGTGTTTCAAGCCAACTTACTTGATTTTCTGACAGCTGGGCACTTCTGTAATGTTACTGTTTTACAGACAGTTCCATTCTTATTCAGAACTCAAGAAAGGTGTATAGCAGTGGATTACTTCTGTATTTCATAACAAACCTGCCATCACAATATCAAGGCAACCACAAATGCCCTATGGTTTAAGAAGCCAAAGAGGAAATACTGATGGAATATACTCCACTAGCAACACAGCCACTTTGATTTGACATCCATTGACTTAAGAAGCATCACTGGATCTCCTCCTCACCTAAATACTTGACATTTATTTGGGATAGTGTTATATATGCTGTGATCAGGTCTATGATGTAGGAACAGTCTACACTGTGTGCTGGCTAACTGGCACCCAGCCTAATTCAGAATATAAAAGTCTCACCATACTAAGCGCATAAACTGTCTACTTCATTTTACAGAAGATCAAGAATTCCGACCAGGTGACAAAAAGCCCGAAATTCCACAGCCAAATCCACCTCATGAAGTCCCCTTACACACAGGATTGAGCTAGCAACAAGGGCATTCTCCTGATTCTTCTACTCTTTGATGACAGTCTACTGAGTATTTTCTCAAGAATAAAGTTGCAATTTACAGCACAGAATTAAAAATCTTGAGGAAGACATTTTCTTTAGTATACTTCAATTAAAACACAGTAAGTTTAGGTAAGTTAAATTTTATTTTGCCAACATTACACTTTTTAAAGAGCAGTAAAAATACCTCCTGGGCAAGCAAGGGACCAACAAAAGTTCAGAGAAATGGATCACATGGTCAGCTGAACACTAATACCGTTTTTCAAATTCTGTGAAAACAAACTTGTTCCCATGAAGGCCAAAACAGACCCCAAAGCAATACTTTGCAGACGATATAGAGAATGTTGAAAGAAGGTATTTAGATTTGTCAGCTATTCTGTTATAAACTACAGCAGTGCAAGTCAGTCTCAGACTAAAAGGAGAAGAGAAACTAATTTGTACTCAAAGAATAAAGGAGGTTCTCACTTGGCCAGGACCTTGAAGAAAAAAGGAGGGAAGGTGAGGAAATCATTCTGTTCAGGAATAATTCTTAACATACTGCCAGTCATGGAGCCCAAAGAAACAAACTGAAGAAAGGCAACTCTCTATGTAAATTAATTCAACTCTAGATTCAATGAGAATAGAAAAATGCAGTTGAAAATAATGGGGTGATACAATTCAGAGGTTTATCTGACTGATGTTCAGAAGCCCCTGCTGTGTCCTCAGAGAGCCATATGTACATGCAGTAGTCTCTTATCACTACAGTGAATTAAACAGCAAGTAAACCAATTCAATGATATTTTCAGAGTCACCTCCCCAGGGAAAAAACTAAGTGATATTAGCAAATAGAAGAAGATAGTCCAGTCTGAACTCTACAATGGTCCCAATCCATGAGAATATCTTACCTAGCTACTGTGAATCCACCCACTTGGATCCTGAGATCCATTTACTGGGCTAAGAGCAGCTGAATGGTTTTCATTACAGAAAGAGTTAAGACTCCTGTCACTAGCCATCACCCCACATTACATATTCTTTGAAGGGGAAAAAGGTGTTCCCTTAACTCAACAACTAAAGGGCCCCTAAATATCAAGTTAAATACTCCCAGGATTTGGCTTATTTTAACCTGACCTGCTAACTCATGCAAAAACTGCAAACTGTCCTTAATATTAGATTTTACATCTAAATACAGAAAACAAGATTTTAGAGTTACAAGGCTACAGTTTATATAGATGCTGCATAAGAAAAGTAATGTTGTGCTGTTAGGCTCCATTAAAGCTGGGAGTATCATAACCAGAGGAAGATTTGTTTAATGAGAGATCAAGTTCTCCTTAATAAAGCAGACTTCTCTTGTGCAGATTACGTGGGAGTCTGGTTACTGCTCACATCAAGTTGCTTGCACAAGTGATGTTCCCCTGACTCTGTGTCTCGTGTTCTTCCACTGCCAGTGTTTGTATATGGGCACCTGATGCAGCAGCTGCTCCAAGTATGAACTTTTGATTAAACTGTCCATTTTTGTACAGGACACAAGACATCATTCCCTGGTGCAGAAATATGAACAGGCCATTTTTCAGCCTACACTTACAGCAGAACAGATGTAGTAATTTTTCTTCCTCTTTCAGTCAGAGCTCCTGAAAGACAACCAAATCACAAATCAACTCCCCATCTCAAATGAGACTTTTTTTCTGTCCCTCACATGCAACCAGGATAATTTGCTCCAATTTGCTCTCAAAAGCAGATAAGTGTTCCTACAACAGATGGAGCAGTCTTCTACACGAAGATTCCTTCTTTCTCCTCCTCCTCTCCTTAACTATCGAATATGAAAGGAACACCTACTTCAAGCCTTCATCTGCCAGGTCCATGCCTCATGGAGAGTTAAGGATTTCAGCAGTTTTCAGGAGCACCCCCTATTGAGGCATTTACCACTGTACTGTATCAGGAAATAAGAAGCCATCACAGGTCTAATTTTTGGATCACAGGTACTCCTGCTGCTAGAAACGGGGAGCCTACATGTTTGACAGGATTAAAATGAACTCTTCTCTTGTTCATATTTCTGTTCCTTGATCTTCACCACTTAGGTTAAACAGTCTAGCCTGACAGATCCAGAAACACTTCCGCAGAATCCTGTTCTCCTCGCTGCTTTTCAAACACAGATGCACAGTCACAAAAAAAAAAAAAAAAAAAAAAAAGGGGCTGAGCAGTCTAAGTCACCAGTCTGGACAGCTGGGGGATCGGCTCCTGCATCTAGCTACAGCACACATCTGCTGTGCACTTTAGGTACAGCCTAGGTCACTTGCCACATGTCAATTTTCTACTACTAGCAGGCTAACCAAAGATGCAAAAACACACATTTTTTTTTTACCCTTTACTCCATAAAGGGTAACACAAGATGCCTGTCTATGCCTACACTACATAGTCTTTGCACACATCAACAACAACAAATAAAAAATGGTAATATAGTAATTCAAATTACAGCTATTGCGGAAAAAATTGCACCGATTCTTATGCTCATCTCACAACAGCATTGAACCTTGAACTTACTTATTTCAGACATTAGGACAAACAATACAGGTCAATTCTTCCATTATGCAACACACAACCACCATATTCTTCATCTTTTAAGTACTGCCAAAGAATATGCCAGTTTCTGTACACATAAGCACTATGGGTCATGATGAAATCCCCAGTGCAGTTGCTTGAGTTTATACAGCTTTACCAGATGCTTCCCAGATGAACCATGAAGATACTTTGCAATTAAATGAATAGCCCTGAACAAAGAATTCCATAATCTTAGCTTATGTATCTATAAGTGAACACACCAAATCAAGATGCTGGTGGACCAAACAACAAGATGAGCAGGTTTTGTTCCTGAGAAGCAGAATTCTTCAGAAGAGAGCAACCCAGTAAAATAAAAGTAATGCTCTAAATAAAGCGTCTGAACTAAACTCTTCCAAGTTTACAGGCTGGTGTGATCCTAGGCACAACTATGTGTAAGAAGTCAGTGAGAGGAAGTCTTCTACAACAGAGGTTATCAGCCATCAATAAAGATGTTAGGCTACCTTTGCAGTATTAACAAATTTCACCTAGTCCAAACTTTTCTTTATGGGAGACAAGCCAAATCATGGGATCCCTGCTTCAGTGGAAATAAGATTAAGCACTTAATTATTTAGCAAAATATCACCTTCAGTCAGAGCAGAACTTGACCTTCAGTTTTTATTATTACAAATAGAAAAACCATTAGAAAGACCATATAGATTGGGTACTGCAAACACAAGATACGAGGACTGTGCGCTACGAGGAAGAGTACAGCACGGTTAGACTCTGCATTCCTGAACTTGATCACACCTCAGATCAGTTAGGAGACAGAACACAAGACAAGCAGTCCTAATTATGGACAAGAGGGATAACTATAAAAGATTACTGACAACTTTGTAATTTACCCCTACTGTATTATTGTATATAATTTCTAAAAGAAACACATTTGCAAACAGCATTTTCCACAATTACTTAGTGGGTAAAGAGTGAGACAGAGAAGCTGACAATCAGCACACCGAGTACTCCTACATACCCAACACTAACACTTGATGTTTCCTCTGAGGCAGATGAACCACTGCTGCTTTTACTATTATTTTCAGCACAGCACAGACTCCTCTGTATACAGGAACACAAATTCCTCTCCAGCACACACACAGATGAGTAACTAGAAAGTGATCTTAATTGCTACATAAATCACATGTGGCTACTTAGCATAACCAAATACATGTCTGCATAGGAAGCACTCTCCTCAAAACTGTCTGCAGTATTTCATCAACCTCGCAAAAGAGCAAGCACGCCAAAACACCAGAAGAAAAGCAGCAATTATTCCTCCCAAGTCAATTCATACCTGCCTACAGAAACATGCGGGCTTTGTTACAGGCACCTAAACACATATAAAAGCTTGACAATATTGTAGTCAGGCAAGCACTGCACGCCTCAAAAGCCTGTGGACTGTGGTGGGTTGACGCTGGCTGGATGCCACATGCACACCAAAGCTGCTCTATCACTCCCCTTACTAAGGGGGACAGGGGAGAGAAAATAAAACAAAAAGCTCATGGGTCAAGATAAGGACAGGAAGATCCACAGTGATGCAGATATCCACCTGCAGCCTGTGGAGGACCCCATGTTAGAGCTGGTTTTAAGACTTTTCCTTAATGTTGGTCTCAAAAGGTAAAAATCTGTCTGTGTGTTATTTTATATATGCATATAAAAACTTTTTTTTTAAAAATGTGTGTGTATATATGCATACATACATAAAATACCTACTATTTCTACCTGCAAGGAAAGTGCAGTACGTATTGAACAGCCTGGTCCGGCACGCTGCCTGCAGAAGCCCCCAAGGCTGTAGCTGCCTGTCCGTGAGGAAAGTTGAATGATTGAGACCTGTCACTCTCACTTCTCTCTTCCTGACACTTAAGTAAACTGCCACAGGCAAACACTACATTACAGATCTAGCGCTTCATCTAAAATCCTCTGTTAATTGGTTTATTTGCAACTGTTAATCCGACACTGGTGCTACTGGCTTTTTACAGAAGGGACAAACTGCAGCATCAGTTTTTACTTCATTTTTTCTCAATAATTCTGCTCTTGCAGTGGCTAAATGTTAGCAAGCAAGAAGCTCTTCCAAAAATGGGTATTCCGATATTGTTCTTACACACATGTCTACTGCTGAAATAAGAGATCATGAAAACAGGGTACCAAATCCTCTCCTTACTTAAGTAACTGTTTATGGGGTTTTTAAAATCTCTTTAGTGTATTCAGATGATCCCAAGCTCAGTTGATCTGCAGAGCACTTCCCTGAACTCACTAGACTCTTCAGTTAAAATAAAACCCCTTGTGTCTGCCTGTCTCTTCACATGTGTCTAAAGAAGCCCAAGTCTATAAACATTCTGGACCATAAGGCTACAGGTGCCCAGTATTTTCTGACTTCAGTGAAAGTCCAAAGCTCCAGCAGTTCTACCCTTCTGCCTTTGTACATAGATAAACCACAGGATTATCCTAACACAGTTACATCACGCAAATCACAAAACATCCATACATATCAGGTACTACTGATCTTACCAGTGAGAAGCCTAGCTACTGTACTCCAACACTCAGGTGAATCAAATTCTTTTTCTCCAAATAAAAGGGGAAAAACAAAATCCAGTGTTTATCTGATCTTTATCTGGTGATATTCAAACAAGTGTCAATAACAAAGCTAGTAACACGTTGCTGGTGCTCCAAAATTTATGCTAACAGAGAAGCAACTGCCTGAGATGCACCTAATATAGTATTACTACAATAGACTACAGAAGAGTGGTAAGATAAGAGTTAGTCACCTAGTCTGAATACTACCTGCCACTGTTGCTGCACTCATGACACTTAAATTGATTAATGTAACAGCACTCATTAGATGTTTTACCAATTTGAACTCCTATTGGGAGAGTATGTTAATCCATCTCTCCTAAACTGGTTTCCTAAATTTTTGTGTGCTAGTAGTTACCATTTCATATAGTTAAGTCCCCAAAATTTAAACTGATGATTCTAAGAACCAAGTGCAATGATAAACCAGTGTACAGCAATCAGCATCCTCTGCACAGAGCATAAATCTCATCTCAACTTCTGAGGCTGTCAGACACTAGAAGGGGACTTGGAGTTCACCCCAAAACAGCCACCACACTCCTCCAAGCTACTGATGCACACTCACCACATCAAGCGCTCCGAGAAAAGAGCAAGGCAGAAACAGAAAATAAGGACCGCTAGTTTACTCCAACAGTGATGTGGGCTTAAAATAGACACAATCTCTACCCCACTCATTCCTTCAACTCTAACTTTCCAGTATTTTAGTTGTCACAATGTTTATCCCATAATATTCACTGACTGCCAAATGGATTTAAAAAAAAAAAAAAAAGAAGAATGAAACATTACTGGATATTTTTAGTTGTTTTTTTAAAAATAAGGTTCATGACTACACGTCAAACACAAACCTAAACTTTTTGGCTCCAAAGCAAGCCTATAATTAGAAACCTCATTTGTTCTGGTAGTCAGGAGAACCATTTTCCCTAGGGAATGTTACTGAAAGGAAACCCAGGAAGAGCTGTAATGGCCAAACAACATGAAACTTATTAATAACAGACACTGGTAACACAAAGCCATCCTAACTAGACTCGAGCAGCTACAAATTGCATTTTACCCTTAGAAACGGTTTTCTTCCCAAATAAAATGCTTTTTCTGTCTCTCTTCCTCTCAATTAAACGCCTCGACCCACTGTGCAAATTCATGTGGAACAGACCTAAAAAAGGGCTTCTTCACCCAGAAGTTTGTCTACTTTTTCACACTTGCACCAGCAAGTCCATTTAAAAAAAAAAAAAAAAAGAAAAATGCCACACCTCTCCCTGCAAACCTCCTCTTCCAACAGTGGAATGAGAGATGGCTGGTTACCTTGCCAGGACTAGTTAGGGATGAGACTTTCACCCTCTGCCTTTTGCCTCTCCCCTTCATACCTCCTCTGCTCTCCTATATCCGCTTTCCATTTCCAGCTTTTTTATTAATTTCCTTTCCCACCCCCATTACCACACCTGCAAATTCCACCGACGCAGAGAAATGACGGCCACAAAAACAATGTCATGGCAGGGGGCACTGGGTGCGGGTGTAGGGGAAGGAACTAAGACAGCAGGTCTGGAAGCCATGAAGACCAAGATCAGTAAGGGGAAGAGAGAGGGAGAAGTCAGACTTAAGATGAGGAAGGACCGGTGTTGACAACAAGGCAATGAGTACGTTCTCGGGTGCAGGAGAAAAGCGTGCATTTCTGGAAACTGCCAACAGAAGCAATTGCATTTTTCTTGCAAACACTTTTACAGAGCACTGTATGAAATGGTGAAAAACGGAGCATAAATACAGGGTTGCTTTTTTTCTTTACAGAAAAGAGCAGCATCCTTGTCAAACTTCCTATCTCCAAGCTATTTTGCATCAGACATCAAGCAGAGTTCTCACATTCTGCTTGCAAACTATTCACGATTCAGATGCTGAATACAAGCTGCAGGATTTGCCCTCTTCTAACAGCTGTGATCCATGATCTTCACAGCACCGCCAGCTTTTGAAGCAGTGTTTCCCAAAGCACAGTGGTGTCCTCTCTCAGATCCCTCACGCATAGAGGGGGGAGAGAGAGAGGGATCTTGCCCATAGCCTCTTCTCATGTTTCTAACCCTTACAGTTACAGTGGAAGGGGAACGGCAAAACCAGAGCAGGCAGAACCAAGCACAGGGATGTTCCCTGGTGTTTGCAGTGATTCACAGAAGACATGAGCTTAGCAAGGCTGGGAACTAACAGAGACGCCAACCACAACACCTAAAAATCCACTGTCCATCAGGCTGCCCAAGAAAGAAGTATTGCGAGGATTTACATCAACCCTGCTCGAAGTGGGAGAATACAGGAACTGGCATGTGGAAGGGAAGCACAGAAAACATACGCGGAAGATGCGTATCCCTCCAACATATGGTAGGGCTTGCAGGAGCAGGCATGACTGTTTTCACTTTTCTTGAAAGGATGGGGGTGGGCGGGAGGAAAGACAGAGAGCAAGGGGTCATCTTTCAAAAGTTTGCAAAACATCTTATTTTGGTATTTTCTCTACAGGGAATGGATAATTTGCAAAGGCTTGATCATACAGAAACATGGGTCCGATCTTGCAAAAGCCTATGCACATGGATAACTTTACCTCACATGAGTAGTCACACTGGCAAGACAAAAATATTTACAGTTCCTCCTTTTTAATTTATTAAATGAATCACTGCAGACATGAAACAGGGACATGCTGAGCTTAATCTAGCCTCCAATACTGAAATTTTACAACAGCCACAGAAGATAAGAAACCTTAAATAAAGCTGAACTTTTAATGAACAGCACTACAGCATAAAGCAGCCTGCATTTTATGCACGTTGCCCTCAGATTAAAGTACTCCTCACCTAAGAAATTGCTTTGGGGCCACGGCTTGGCCCCAAAACACCACACTGCCTGTCATATGCTGTAATGGTTTTCATGCTTCGATTTTTTAGAAGTGGTAGAATGAGAGGAAGAGACAAACCTTTAACCATCCTACAGAAGATGAGCCATCTTAGGCAAAGCCCAAATGTACCATCACAAGATTTTTACACCAAAATTGGTATCAAACCATTAATCCTGTCTAGCTGCTGAAACTGAGGTATGTAAGCCCATCACCATCCCATTAAATGGAAGACAAAAATTCACCCAGCTACTTAATTTCCTTTTTTCCTTCTTTTCTTTGGAAATCCAACAAAACAAGTCCAAACTCTACTACTGAGTTTTTCTGCAGGCAAAGCTGCAAGTCAAATGCTCTAACCCATTTCTTCTCCGCAAGAAAGAGAGCAGAGGGAGCTAAGACAGAGGGAGAAAAGTAACTGCCAGCACTTAAGTCTTCTACAAGCAAAAAAAAAACCCACCAAAACACCCACACTGCAAAACTTAATATCTGTATAGTTGAGAAAGACACAGAAACAATAACTAACAGCTCCTCTCTTCTCTCTTCGCTCAAGGGGACATAGTATGCATTTTTTGACTAAACCTCAAATACAAACCAAAAGTAACATCCTCATCCGTACAAAGAGACTTATTATGATTGTTATTGCTGGAAGGGGAAACTCACTCTTACTGGCCACATGACTGTTGAAATCTACATTCAGCATTGTTTGGGGGATTTTTTGTTTTCTTCTTTCCTCTATAACTCAGCAGCTCAGAGCAACTGGTACTAACTTTATGACTAGAAACATTTAGCTGAGCATTTCTGACGCTGCAGAGTCAGCAATACAGATGAATTTGTTCCACGCTACTCAATACATACTTAAACATGTACCCTGCAGCACCTCACTGCAGTATTCTTTTGGGAAACATTACTAGAGCACAATATCAAATTTTAGGGGTTTTTTCCATCCCTCCCTTGCTTGGAAATGTTAACATCACATACAGTGATTTACATGTTTGCACAATTTACTACTTATACAACTAGTATGTAGTAAGACAACTCATACAAGAGTGTTATAAAGACACATGTATGTTTTTAGGATCTGAATCAAGACCTGGGCCTTCTCACATCTCACAACACAGCAGCTACACACAGCCTGACAGCAGCCAGCTATCTGTTCGCACAGTACCATCACGCCACAGTCCTCCTCTGTAATGGCCAATGCCGGCCAAATAGGTTAGCAGATGAAGTTCAAGGACACTCAGTAGGACTTGCCAACTTCCACAGAGTCCCTCAGGTTTGTGGGAGGCTGAAACTCAAGATGGATGAGAAAAAGACGACCCCTAAGGAGGGGTGCAGCGAGAAGCACCCTGGGGAAGCAGCCATGACCTGATAAAAAGCTGGTCCCAGACTATTTGCACAATGTGCTCGGGCTCAGGTGTAGGGAGAAGGTGTGCCCAGACTCCCTGCCAAACTTTGCAAAGGAAGCTCAAGCTCAAGAAAGCTCTGTGCACTTCCTCGAACGAACGGGAGCAGGAATTTCCTGAGGGGTAGTTAGAGGGACTACATTTTAAGCAAATCACAAGTGGGGCACAGCAGATGGAGAACCTCGGAGAAACAGAAACCAAGGTTGGCTTTCTGCAGCACAACATAGCCTCGAGGAACGGCTGTGGGCAACGAACAGTGGGTCTTGACAAGCCCCACGGGTGGGCCAGAGGGCACCCAAGGTATCCAGGCTTTGACAAGCAAGTTTATAACTAGGTTTCCATAGCAGCAGTAATATCAACATCAAAGTCCAGTGGAGAAAAAACACCAAAAGTTTGTACAAAGAAACAGGCACTGGTCGGAACAGGGGAAGAAGAGCTAGCACAAACAAAACAGGCTCACTAGCTTATAGCTTCCAAAGATACAAACCACCTCTAGAAAGAAATCCTGCACTTTGGGAAAAGAAAAATGAGAGGGGCTGGACTGCTTAGCTAAGGAAGTGTGACGTTTACCCTATATGGTTTAATGACTGCTCTGAATCGGACAGGGACTGTCCCGTTTTGCATCCCTGGAGTTTTGCTCCCAGGAGAGAAGGGCTGGTTTTGTTAAGGTAAGGCTTCCCCACCACACCAACACTTCACACCCTGCCTGCTGCCCTGTAGGTCCTCCACTGAAATTTTTAACGCTGACCACAAAAGGGGTTGGGTTTTGAGTTTTTGCTTTGTTTTGAGTCAGTTCTTCACTTCAAAGCCCACTTGCAGTTGATTTCCCGAGTCTGAATACTTAAACCAAGACAGTTAAACACTTCTGAGGACCTTTTTCTGCCAACAAAACAGCTGAAGAGGCTGCCCTTCATCTCAAAATGAGCTCCAAGAGGAGTGAAGAGGCAGACCCTGCCGTACCCCGGCGGAGAGCTGCCAGCAGAGCCGACAGCAGGGCTGATAACACGGTTACTCACCACAGAAACATGTGATTTTTGATCACATCTCCGGCCCGTCGGACCGTGGGGGGTCAGACCTGCAGCCGGGCTCCCTCAGGCCGGCTTCCGAGCGGGCCCTCGGCGCTGGCAGGCGCCCCTCCAGGGGGACCCTCGCCCCCCCCCCCCCCAAGAAGCCCCGCTGGAAGCCCGGGGAGGGAAGCCCTTCCCCGCCACCTCCTCACCGCTCCGTCCCGGGGACCGGGCGGCTCCAGCGGGTCCTTCCCCGTGGGGGAGGGGGCGGCGGACACGTGGAGGCCGAGGCCGGAGGGAGGCGGCGCGGCCCGGCCCGGCCCGGCGGGCGCTGCCCCGCGGGGCGAGGCCGCCCCTCAGCCCGCCGCACACTTACTTGCGGGGCGGCGCGGGTCTTGCCCGGCGGCCTCCTGAAGAAGGAGGTGCGGGCAGTGAAGAAGAACTCCTCGGACTCCTCCTCCTCCAAGCTGCTGTATCCGCTGCTCATGCTGCTGGTCCAGGTCATCGGCGGCGGCTTCTGGTGCTGCTGGGGCCGGGCGGCGGAGAGCGCCGTCCCGGCCGCCGCATGGGGCCCCGCCGCGGCCGCTCCTCTCCCAGTGCCGCCGGGCCCGGGGCGCAGGAGGAGGAGGAGGAGGAGGAGGAGCTGCTGCTGCTGCTCTGGTGGCTCCGCTCCCTTCCTGCCACACAAGTTTCCGCGGGCCGCGCCGCTCCGAGCCCCGCCCGCCCCGGGCAGCAGGTGAGGAGGCGGGGGCCGCCCGCTTCCCGCCCCCCGGGCCCCGAAACACCGGCACGGCGCGGGGCGGGGGTCCCGCCGGCACGGCGAGCCTTGCAGCCGGGTGCCGGGGCCCGACTGCCGCGGGGCGGTGGACGATCAAAGCAGGGGCGTGGGCCGGAGCTGCTGACACTCCTCCCGGCCTTGTGCCGATACCTCAGCGCCCCCCCATTAATTACAAGCAACGAGGCAGTTGAGGGGGCCCTTGCTAAAGAACGACGTTTCCAAACTTTTCCCTAATAATTACCCGATTTCTCTCTCCTATGCGCCTGTAAGAACAAAGTTATTAAAAAAAAAATGGCAAAATAATTGCCTTTCCTGTATTGTACTTCTAGTAATCTTTGAACTTAAGCTTTGCAACTGGTAGCAGACCCAATTGTACTGAGCAATAACAACCTTGAATTCTCGCAGCTGCTGTGGGTGGCTGGCCCTGGCCTCTCCTCGCAGGATCAGGCCCACGGACTATTGAGTCAATGGAATTCATTGCCCCAGGATGTGGCAAGGAACAAGGCTTGTTAAGACTCAGCAGAGATTAGATATGTGTACAGATAGCAAGAATATCCAGAGCTGCAACTGAGCACAAAAGTTCTGATAAGACGCAGGGTATACATCAAACTCATCATTAATGGGGGAAATGACAGACAATGTCTGAAGGCCAAGCCCCTCTGTAATTACCTGCTTCAGAGTTTCGCATGTCTTCCCTTAATTTATCTAGGGCTGGTCACTGTCACAGACAGGATACTGGGTTCCTAAGGCTACGCAGCTGCCCGAAAAGCAGACTTGCCTTTCCTGCAAGCCCTCAGCACGGTGTTCCTGCCGTCCCCCTGTGCCATGGCAGTGGTCCCACAGGGGGAAGTGAGTCACATCAGCCACTCACCACTGGAGCAAACCCCTGGAGACGGGGCTGTGGGGATCAGGAAGGAGGGCAGGCTACACCCTTCAGCAACAGGACAGCCTTAGATTAAACAGATCGAAGTTGTGCATTTACCAAGCCATGGTCTAAGCCAATACATCAGTTCCCGTGGTCCGAGTACTCAGCCACAGACGTATCTGGGACACCCTTAGCTGGCATCTCCTTTCCCTCTTTCCCATCCCCATCTTGCTGGCCAGTCACAAACTCCTCATCTGCTATGTGCAGCTGTTCCTATCCCCCCACCCAAGTGGGTCTGTTTCTGATAGCTAGGTGCTCTTCCCGTACCAGTATGCCATACATACGGATGAAGTCACCTCAGCACCAGCAAAACAACTCACACTGAGAACTAAAACCAGTTAATCAGTTTGGGAGGTATTAAATCCTTACTTTCCCATCAACTCTGATTCTCCCAGATTTTTATATGGAGTTTGCCATCTGGCAGATTAGAAGGTTGCATAGCTTTTAAAAACAAATAATTGAGTCTAACAGCGTAGATGCAAATGTGTCAGATCTTAAGCCTACTTGTTGGCACTGTAAAGCCCCATGGTATTCAAGATAACTTTAAGGTGAATGCCAAGTTACTTGAATGCAACTAAAATGTATTAAAATGCTTGCTTTAGACAAATGAGCTTTGTGTTACCTGGCTTGCCAAGACCAGCCCCATGCCAAAAGGAAGTCCCACCAGAGATCTGATGGGCTTGCCTCTGAACCTGTCCAAGACCCAGTAACCTCAGTTTACGAAGCTTTTGAATAAAATGCCCCTGACCATGATCACGATTAAGGTGAAGGATTTTAAGTGACTCTGGTGTGCTACAAAATGGGATTTGTGTTTTCAAACTACAAAAGTGTTTTTAAACGTTATCTGCTGGCACACTTGGTGGACTCTCCAGCAACAAAAGACACTGTCTGTACAGCTTGTTTGCTTGGCTGCAGCGTTGAACTTGATAGTGCGTGGGGGGACCATCGAGCAGGCAAAGGGGATCATTGAGACAATAAGCTGCTGCAAGGGAGCTCGAGTCCATATGTGCAAGATCAGTTGCAAGTCCTGGGCTCGAGTTTGTATGTTCTCTGGCAGCAAGGCACAGCACTCACCTTGTCTGTGAATCATCAGTTATACTGATAACACTGAAAGATTTACAGCATCATTTTCTCCTGCTGCAGCAAAGAACGATGGAGAAAATAATTCTAAGCTCTTTGTGATGAATCTTCCAGTATGAGTTTACTCCTCAGCTATAGCTCTGGTTTTAAGCCTACTAATTTTGACAGTATTTTTTTTCTTTGATTTTTAATTTTTAATTTGACAGTGATTTTTTTTTTTTACTTTATTTTTTTTTCAGGCGTGACATTGAATCAAACAAATCACATGAAGGTACAAACAGATGTGATGCCTTTCAATTTTGATTTGCTTGGTGCTTGCAAGTAACATCTCCAAATCTTACCAAGTATTTTGCAAGGCTGATACTTAAAGATTAATTGGTACCCCTGTGGATTGCACTGTTCCCAGGCTACTCTCTGTTCTTGTCTTTAAGGTCTCTTACCCCAGACAAGTACTTTTCCACCTTCTCAAATTGACTTCTTGATCTTATCTAGGTAAGATTCATCCAAGACTCTTTGTTAGGTGCTGCATTGAAACCTCTACACTACCAGCCTTGCATTATTTTTGGTTCACTCTGACAGGCCTCTTAAATTGCCAACCAAAAAGAAAGTAACACTCCATAATGAAAACAAAGACAGCCATGTCTCGAGGTACACTTATTAATAAGCCTTCTGAAAGCATACTTGTTCTTAAGGAGAGTTATTGAAGCATTAGGTAAAAATAATGAAGTTAAAATCCAAGGAATGTGGCACAGGAGAGAGATTTAAAACATAGACAAACACTATGAGGCTTTCAATCAGTCCTTCCAGACATAATTCAATCCAGGGAGAAATTAAGCTGACGATCAGTTATCACAGGATCACACAGGCAACTAGGAAGAAGAGGGAGATGCTTTTTTTTTAAATGAATAATTATGTTCGAGTAGCAAGTAGTGTTACAAATGCACCTGTGAAGAAAAGAGTAAACTTTTCTGACTTTTATTAAAGCTTGATGACACAGATAGAATTTCAGAATATTTTTAAAGTATAGCCCATTCAAGCCAGTTAAAAGTGGTGACTCAGATAAGACAACCAAAACCAGTAGTGGGTACTCTGTGTTCCAAAGCAAGAGTCTCATGAATAAAATATTAATAAAAGCAATCACAGGCAAAGATAACCTGAGTGATGTTTGTTGTGTAGGGGGAAAAACAATATTTAAAATCACTGTTACATTCAAGGATAAAATTCAGCTTTAAATCATTTTGTGGTCTTGGAGAGTCAGTTCAGAGAAATGAAGCATTAAGCATAGCTTCCAAAAAAGTGGAAATGAAAGCTAAACTTCCTAAATGGCAAAACAGGTGTGAATAATTTCATGAATTTGGCAAGGATTCGGGCTTTCAACTTCCATAAGTGAAATAACCCTTAGAACCAGACATCAAATTGCATAAAGCTGGACTTCTTCACAAGGTCCTGGAGCTTCATTTGTTTATCTGTATTAAAATATCATTTTATTGAAGCGATCACAACACCACAACCACGAAAGTATGGTTGAACAGACTTACAAGGAGTAGTTCAGTGAATTCGTCCCCCACTCTGAAGAAGAACCAAGGACTTCACACCATCCCTAACAGGCCTTTAGCTAACCCATTCTTGAAACACAGTATGGTAGCACAGCATCTCCCCCACAGGTCATCCCTTCCAGTGTTTAAGCTATTTATTGAGTTAGAAAGTTTTCCTTAACATCCCATTTTAAATCCTTAACCTTGCCCATTTGCTTCTAAACAAAAGAAAGAGAGAGATAACAGTCCATCGCTGTTTTTTATAGCAACCTTTTGGGTATTTGAGGACTCTTTTTGTTCCCCCCATTCTTCTGCTTCCCAGACTAAATGAAAGGACAACTGATAAAACATCCTATAGAGTTTACATTAACTCCATCAGCAACAGCATGATGTTTACATGTTTCTAAAACATCCCCTCAGCCCTCTGACACAGAAACTGGGAGGACTCATTAAAACAGGAAAGCTTCTAAACATTCATTTGGCTGGTAATGCTGCTTTGAGCCCCGGGACCAAGATGCTCAGCTCTGCACACAAGCCTTGGTCTTTTCTCCAGATTTTTGCCAGCATACATCAAAAGGCACTGGGTCAAAGCATCAGAAAAGCTAAAAGCAAGATGAAGCATGGGCCTGGAGAGTCCTGTAGCATTTAAGACTACATTTCTTTTAAAATAAAAAGAGTGATGTGGAGATCTCAAGAGAAGAGTCTACAGATTCCTCCTTTCCTACCTCCCCTGACTTCAGTTCCTCCTGGGTGAAACCCTGCAAGGGTGCTTACACGCCTCAGCAAGCAGGACCTCTGGTGGCCCCACAGCAGCCACAGGCAGCAGTGAAGGGAAGCAGGACATGGGCTGTGGGAGGGAAAGGGTCAGCGCAGGGACTAAACTTTCTTACCGCCCTCTAAACATGCATTGGTATTCCCTCGGTTTCACCAGTGTTTTGCAGGAAGTTTCATTAATGACCCTAGCAGTATTTATAACTGTTATGAATTTGTAAGATGCCTCCAGCCCCTGGCTACTTCACAAACCCTTTTGGTCACTTCTGGAGTCCTGTGCATTTCTCTCTCCCTCTCCTCTTCTGCCTTCACGTGTCTTTGCAAGCTCTGGCCCTGATCCTATAAGGGCTTGACCATGGACATAGTTTATTAATGATTAGTCCTTATGGGACATACAAAATGTTACGATATGCTTAGGACTGAAAGCCAAAAGGGTTCCTACCTAATAGCACATGGGATCTGGCTTCTTCGTAATGTATTTAGAGGGAAATATAATAATTCCATGAAAGTTTGTTATGTAAATTATGGCAGTATAGCAAAGACTACCCAAAAACAAGTTGCAGAGAAAGACAATTCATAACAGACTGTCCCTTTAAAGTCAGAATAAATAATTCAGAAATCATGTGGGCTTAGTTTTTTGTACATTCTAGCTGAAAAGAGTGGTAAGTTACAATGATCAAAGCAAAGCAATAAAGTTGAAATACAACCAACATAGAACATCCACTCAGGCTGTAGTTTCCTTACACCAGTAAACTTTCTGTTTACTCATTTCTTCCATTTGTTTTGAATTAATAGCTCAGGTCTGTTTAGTGCCATTGCCAGCAATGACAATTACCCTTTGATTCATACTCAGCAACTTGTTAATTCAAACAAGGTCATACCAGCCACACAGGCACATGAGTGCAGACTGAAAACAAACAGGAGCCAGCTAAACAGCCTCTCTCCATCTCCTGGTGGAGAAATGCCATGGGGACATGTACTTGCTATGGCAGATAAAACCTTAGACTGCATTGTCAGGAATCTTTTTCTGGCTCCCAAAATTCTTAATTCTGCCCAACCCTTAAGCCCCCTTGGTGCAACTTTTTTGTCCCAAATCCTCAAAACTAAAGGGATACCTGGAAAATAAAAGTAACCCATGTAAACACTTTCTTCATTGACATGGACAGTGGGATTGAGTGCACCCTCAGCAAGTTTGCCAACGGCACCAAGCTGTGTGGTGCAGTTGACATGGCAGAGGGCAGGGATGCCATCCAGAAGGACCTTGACAGGCTTGAGAGGTGGGCCTGTGCAAACCTCATGAAGTTCAACAAGGCCAAGTGCAAGGTCCTGCACATGGGTTGGGGCAGTCCCAAGCACAAATACAGGCTGGGTGATGAGTGGACTGAGAGCAGCCCTGCGGAGAAGGACTTGGGGGTATTAGTGGATGGAAAACTATGAGCCAGCAATGTGCACTCACAGCCCAGAAAGCCAACTGTGTCCTGGGCTGCATCAAGAGAAGTGTGGCCAGCAGGTTGAGGAAGGTGATTCTCCCCCTCTACTCCATTCTTGTGAGACCCCACCTGGAGTACTGTGTTCAGCTCTGGGGCCTCCAGCATAAAAAGGACACAGACCTGCTCAAGCGGGTCCAGAGGAGGCCACGAAGATGATCAAGGGGCTGGAGCACCTCCCTTATGAGGACAGGCTGAGAGAGTTGGGGTTGTTCAGCCCAGAGAAGAGAAGGCTCCCAGGAGACCTTATAGCAGCCTTCCAGTACTTAAAGGGGGCCTATAGGAAAGATGGGGAGGGACTCTTTATCAGGGAGTGTAGTGATAGGACAAGGGGTAATGGTTTTAAACTGAAAGAGGGTAGATTTAGATCAGATATAAGGAAGAAATCCTTTACTGTGGGGGTGGTGAGACACTGGAACAGGTTGCCCACAGAAGCTGTGGATGCCCCCTCCCTGGAAGTGTTTGAGGCCAGGTTGGACGGGGCTTTGAGCAACTGGTCTAGTGGAAGGTGTCCCTGCCCATGGCAGGGGGGTTGGAACTAGATGATCTTTAAGGTGCCTTCCAACCCAAACCATTCTATGATTCTTGCTCACATGTTCACACACTTGCAGTCACGCACCAAATCTGTGGTCTTCATCTACCATACTTGGACTGGTCAGAGGATAATAGAACTCAGAGCAAGTTCACCTCCCCCATCCCATCTAGGAGTTGTGCTCGGAGCAGTCAGACCTGCATTATTTTGAATGGGGATAGAAATGGGATGAAATGAGGAGACTGTACTTGTCTCCTTTTTTATGATGCTGCATACATGTGGCCACCTACCCACACGCACAGTCTTGCTGAAATCAATAGAACTACTTGTAATTTTAAACATGAACATAGACTGGGGAGGACTGGGGACTTTATCTTAGTCGCTACCTAAAGCTATAAAGATAAAACTGTACCTTCCTGACAATTTTAGAATTACCATCATCCTCGGGTTAGAGTCTGACAGTTTCCCAGTATATTCAGGAAATACCCCTTTTTATTTCAAAAATACGTGAGTGTCATTGATCCAGCTTAGCAAGATGACTCAAGATTGGTCACTGTAAGTCTACAAGTACAACATTCACCAGGGGTCTATTTCTGCAGTTTGAAGACACTGCCATGGAGTCTGGCCTTGTCATGTGGTGCAAGTACCACCCTTCCCACATCCTGCCCTGCCCTAAAACCCACCAGGACCAACAGAAAGACTCCCATTGCCTTTGAAAGGATTTTGATAAAGCTCATAAAGCAATCCTCTGCTGTACTTGTGTGTATTTTTCTTTCAGGTTATTTGGATCCCAGTTAGGCAGAACTGCTCTCCAAAACAGACATATTTGCTACTAATTTCTTTTTCTTCCTCTCCTGTTGACTATAAACTGCATTATTAAACAGTTGCTTCCTTGTCACAGATATGAAAAGGTAGATTTTATAATACAAATGATGAACAAATATTTCGTATGTCTGTCATATGTTTAATCAGAGGGTTTCAGAGAGTTCTGCAAATGTACCAAACTGAGTCTTGCCCTGCCCCTCACGCTCATTTCAAAGGCTGGATTTCTGTGGCATAGACAGATCAGTGGATGTGCCAGTAGCAGTAAGAGTTCAGAGCTGAGAGCCATGCTACATCTGGCAATCTGTCCCCTGCAGCAATGGCTTTTTTAGCTTATGCTGTAGCCAGTCCTAACAATGTCAGATCACAAGTCTGTTAGCACCCAGCCATAGCCCGGAAGTCCCAACTCAATAAACAGGTGAAGAATTCATCCTTACTCACACAGTCCCAATGATATGATAGTCAGACATAAGTATAAGCTAAGGTTGGCGTAAGGGAAGCTCAGAGGCCTGGGAGTGCTGTCATGTAATTCTCTGTAAGCACCCACACCATGCCAGGGTAAGCAATAGAGCTACTATACCAGAAAATACAATCTTGAGGAAATATTTTATAATAAAGTGTACAGAAAACAGACATTCTCCTACTTTTGATTCTGTTCCTAATTGCTAACAGTATGTAAAAATACTTGGGGTAGTAAAATTAACTAGGACCTTCTGTTTTAAGTATAGAAACCACAACTGTGGAAGCTCAGCATGCTTTGTGGATACCACGAAAATGTGAGCCCTAATGCGCTGTAGCTGCAATCTGATTCCCAGCATCTGTCCTCAAACTGGTGAATTGGTGGGGGAAGGGGCCTTCTGGTCAGGGAATCACATCCACATTGTCATTTCCTAGACAAAGAACAAGAAATTGATTGTCCTGTCATACTGTGTACGAGATGACATTTTTCTCTGTTTAATAAGCCTGATTGTGATAGATAATAGAAACTCCTTAGAAACTGTCCACACAAGTTTAGGGCTTTCTAGTAAATCATTCTGGCAATAGTCTGTGAAGTCAAGCATTGGAGAAAGACAGTGTTGTTTGACAGGACAACAGATCTGACAACTGGTTGCTGAAATGCCTGTCTAATCCATCCAGTCCATCCTTAACTGAAAAAATCTGAAAAAATTAGCCTTGAAGTGCAGTGCCCTATGCCTGCTGAGCCAGCCTTGCCAGCTGAAATGCTGGGAGTTGCAGCAGGGCAGCCCCGCTTGCGTGTCCGTGCCTGCCCACTTGCTCCCCAGCTTGCAATCCCAGCAGGCAGCAGAGAAGCTGCCAGCTCCTAATGCAAGGTAATTATTTTTTTCCCCCTGTACTTCTGCAGTGCTGCACAAGATGAACATTCTTCACACTTTCAGTAGGATGTGACCACCTTTGAAAATTTTGCCCTGAATCAGGCTTTCTTTTAGCTAAATCTCACTAAATCCTTTCACATTTGGCCTGTGTCCTATTCACTGGCCCAAGAGTTTCCTGATTCCCACCTTTGCTGTCATGCTTTTCCCACACCACTGTGAGAGCACTGGTGCGGGGGCGGGGGGGGGGGGGGGGGGGGGGGGGGGGGGGAGGGAGTAGGACAGTTTAAAGAAGAGACAGGAGTGCAGGGAGTAAAGAAAAAACAGGAGCGAAAAATAGGCACATTGGCAAAGTAAAAAGCAAAGAAAAAAGGTAATATTTTGAAATAAGAATCAGATTTTTCTCTCCAGAATTCTTGAAAATCCCCAAACAAATGACCAGGGAGATTTCTGGGTGGAAAAAGAGCACATGTGTAGGAAAACTGAGATATATGCTTCTAATTTTGAAGGAAGATTTAAAGAAAAAATATACTGAAAAATTAGAAAGGTAAATGATGAAAAAAGTACTCTACGTGAAAGGCCAGCTAAAGAAAGCATATGTATCAAGCCTGAGAAGATACTGGAGAACTAGAAGAGAGAAAACAAAAAAAAGGAAAATATGTTGCTTCTTTTTTTCTTTCAAAATTGTGGAATGATGTACACACAGCATCTCAAATCCTCAATTTAGGAGATTTAAAGTTGGCCTTCTGGCTTCACATGTGGAGGGAAGAGGAAGGGAGGGGGTGGACACCTTACATCAATGAGAAGTCCAGCAGAGCTGCAGACTGCACGGGGCTGTAGCCTTGTCAGAGGCGTCCTGCGTCCTTACGGCTCTTGCTCTCCTCTGCCTACATTTTAACAATCAGATGTAGTGACAGCACTTTGGGGAAAAAAAGAGATGACCAGAGGGAAAAAAAGCAACATTTGCACTTAGATGCAGTAGGAGCACCATCCCACCCCGAAGGAAAGAATCTATTTATGCCTTAGCCTGCTGCCACGGCTGGTGCTGCGATGGGTGAAGAGGTCAGAGCCTGAGTCCTGGGCTGATGCAAGGAAGTCGGTGTTACTTATTTTTATCTGTTTCATTAATGAAAAAACATGATGTTATAAAAAATAAAACACAAAGGGGATGCATTTGGGTCTCAAAGACATGTACTTGTAAGCTGGGAAATGCCTCTTTCATGACTGACTGCCTTGAGCTTAACATGTCCCCCATGCCCTACATGCAGGGCATGATCAAGACCCTCGTTACTTCTCTAGCCTGCAGCACAGGTCAGACATGGGTCAGTATTCAGATCATAAAGGAAACTGTAAATCTAGCATTTGATATACTTTTGTCTATTTGTTATAGACAGTCTTTTATATATAACATGTATATAACCCAGAATTTATAGGACTTGGACCTACACTGCCAAATAATTCAGCTTCCCAGCTCAGTCCCAGGGTCTGGTGCTGTGATAGTCTTATTTTACATGGTAGTTCATTTGTGGGCTCTCTTTTACAGCAAATCAGTGCATTCCCTTCAAAACGAATCCCAGAGGTGTTTCCAGGGGTAGTTAGCACCAGAAATGACACCATCCTGGCAGCACGGACCCTCCAGCCTTCCTTTGCTCTTAACTATCCTCTTACACTATCCCAGCCAGTGTTGCTTCCTCAGCCTCCCCTCACATTTTCCAGGCACTCTGAACTGATAAAACATGCACGATAGATCTTGAGTCCATGGGTATGGGGGTGTAGGACACAGCCTTCCCTGAGAAATGTGGACCTGAGCTGCTTTGCACTACCTGGCCTGCGG
The DNA here is from genome assembly GCF_031877795.1 of Strix aluco. NCBI lineage: Eukaryota > Metazoa > Chordata > Aves > Strigiformes > Strigidae > Strix > Strix aluco. The sequence goes on from NC_133935.1 coordinate 50,886,444, forward strand.
CCAGGGGTCACTCACTACCTGGGATGGAAGGCCACAGAGACAAATAGTCACAGCTGGCTCAGAAGCAGTGCTGCATCTACTCATGATTTTTCAGTCTTAACTTTAAAAGCAAAATATTTAATTAATTTAATTTTACAGTTATTGCTTATGTTTACATTGTTTATAATGCTCAGCTTGTTTTCTAAAAACAAGTTTCTAAAAATTGTTTCTGAACTTGTTTTCAAAAATCAGAAAAAATCCCTATTCTTGTAAAATAAAATTCTTCTCTTATTTTGCTAAGCTTGCGTGATTACTCTTCCCTGTGATTTGAAAAGGGAGGATCTGAGATTTTAATGCTCCTATCATCTGGATGGACAGAAATAGTGGAAGAACATTTAAAAAGAGGTTTTACACTGCAGAGCTTTTCATATGAAATTTTGCCAATTGCGGGACATAGCAAATTATGCAGAGATCCTACAGAAGCAACATCTTTGGTATTTTCCCACCGCAGCAATGTCCAAAGTCTGATGCCATGGCTGTAGATTGATTTTTTAAGCCTTTAAGGAGGTGTAAACTCCGAGCCTCTGGAAACCGAACTAGTCATAAAGTAATCAAGATTTTTATAAAATTGCTTGTAATTGCTATCCAATCCTTTTTCTTCAGACATGGCCACAGACTCACTACACAGAAGTGCTATTTACATACCACTGTTTGAGAAGGCAGGCGGGTTTAAGTTAAGCACGTGCACAGGGACGTTATACAAGAGCTGTCTGTATTTGAGCACTGCCTCTCCAGCATGACCTGTACTTTACGGAAACTTGGTTAAAAATCATAGAAAATGGTACATCTGAAGGAAAAGCTGGGGGAAGGGAAGCAGAGGAGGCAAAGCAGATGTGTCTAACTCAGGCTGTTTTACAAGCTATGACTCCAGCATTCAGTACCAAGCAGATGCTATATTTTCTACTTGAAAGCCGACTGCCACTTCAAATGAAAATGGTTTTGTATGTGCTGCACCATAAAATTACAGACACAGAGGTCCATACTAACTAGCTGTTTACCTCTATGCTTCTACCACAGCACATAAGTTATAATCGGAGGAAGGAAACTCCTAGGAGATCTGAAGGCTTTAATTGTTTCAGTGTGCAGATGGTTTGCATTACAGCAAATCGACACAGCTCAAGGTCAACTCATAGTTCAGCAATAGCTGCTTCGGCAAGTGAATGTAGTTTGTTTATGCCTCTTCTGGGGAAGGTTTAACTGCTTTGTTATTTATTTCATAGATATTTCTAGGCTTAAGAAACACCGCAACAGGTGAAACTGGAGGAGTGTAGGTTGCCACAGCCATTTCCTTCATGTCTGGTACTAAGCAATTTTTAGAACAACTAAATATAGCTTTTTTCCTACAACATTTGAACACTTTGTTTCAACATGTTCTCTTTTCTGTCACTGACATAAAAACGCTCGCTATACAGACTCACAAAGGCATCTCTCACAACTCTGACTTTCTTTGCTACGGTCAGATGTGCCACACAACTGCTGTACCTAGAAACTGAGGTCTGACACAAGTAGTTACTCTTGCCCTTGGCTATCAATCTGAGCTGCCCCTCTCCCAGAGGTTCCCAGTCCTTCTGCACAGGCAGCTCAGCTGTTCGTGAAGCAGCTGCTGAACTGCCTCAATTTAGGGCTTAGATGGTTAGGATAAACTGGAACCAATTTCGATTATTTTTTTTTTTAATAGCACCAGGCTGAAATCTGCCACAGTCCAACATCTGCTTCATCAGCTGAGCCATCCCTCCAGGCGAAATGGAGCTCCCCAAGAGGAAAACAGGCTGGGCACCAGGGCAAGGGGGAACTAACAGTACCAAGGTAAGATGTCACTGGTCAGAGGTTGGAAGGCTCCATGTAGGAGAGAAGCACAAAGTACTCTGGGGCACAAAGCACCAGACTGCATGAGCCACAAGCACTTTCTTTTGTGCCATACACCAACTGGATCTCAGATCTGTCTGGGTAGCTGTCATTACAAAGGCAAACCCACCAACACCAGCTGTTAAAAAACCGCATCCGGCAAAAACAGTGCATGTTTTTTGTTTTAAAACAGATGGTCTTTGTTCCTCACACCTTGTCTTCCAGTTCTGCTCATCAGTGCTTATTCTCATCAGTTGTACGCTGTCTCCATCATTTACCCTCTACCTCTTGTCCCACAGGGGCAGTACCAGACCCCCACATAATCGTGGGGCAGTACTGTGCATTCCTGCCTGCACTCGGTGTCTGGAGTGCCAGACCTGCAGAGAAGCCACAGCAATGCATTGCCAAAGAGAGGTTATGTTTCTGTGTCTCAACAGATGCACAGATGTATCCATACATCCATATGTGCAGGTAATTTAACACTGTGGGTGCTCCTCCCCTCCTCTGACATGCGACCAAATTAGCAGAGTCACAGGATAACTGAAGGATGGGTTGTACCTCAAGGTCAGAAAGTAACCAGTGAACTTGCAGTCTACTTGGAGAACTCAGAATGTGTCAGAAACATCACTGAATATAACATCACAGCAGAATAATACTAAAAAGCTCACACTCTGCTGTAGCATTAGGGCATCTACCTTCATTTCATTTGGGTCTGAACGTCTTTTTAAAAACTACGTGTTTCACACCTTAGTAAAACTCTGCAAAACTTTTAAAAACAGGCTTGTGGCAGGGCCATGAGGATTTGAAACAGAGAGGCACACAAACGCTGTGAGCCATACCTAAGAATTTCACATCCACGTCCTGGAAGCAATCTCCTACCACAATCCCCCCACACTGCGCTCAGCGGTCCTCAGTGTGGCCTTAACATCTGCTTCAGCATCTGCTCTTTTGGGAGGATCTGCCTCAGTGTGCTTTACTGCTTTCAAAGGTCTGCCTGCTATTGCTCAGGCTGGCTGGCAGTGTTCACCACCGCTCTGTGGTCAGGCAGATACCCTTACAAGGAAACAATGATTCCATCCCCTCCTTGATGGGAGTCTGCAGGCACATCCACCACTGTAAATCTGTAATACAGCTTTACTGGGTCCATTTAAAATAACTTTGGGAAGCAAAAGGCAGCCTCAGCTTTAGGTCTAATTCTTCACACAGATAATAAGCTGAGGTGCATTTACAGGACAGCACGTAAAATTTGTCTAGCTCCTAACTTGGATAAGAGGCTGCAGGCATCTGGGCCAGAAGGCGTGCGGCTGCCAAAATGAAGCAGGCGGCTGGAAGCAGAGCAAACTGCCTCCATCAGCCCTGCCAAGAGATTCTGCAGGTCATCTATTGAAATTATTTGCACATCAGCATATTTCAGATTTCAAATGCAGCCTTTCCCGAAAGACCACAGCAAGAGCATTTGTAAAGAAGGCTATTTCCTAAAGAATCCATTTCCTTACTCAAACACCAGAATGGTGGAAGGTTTTCCTAAAACTGGCACAGAGGGCATATCTGTGACATGGAGATAATTACTGGAAGTAACCGGTGAAACTGCCAAATTCGACTTACAGCAGAACTGCCAGAAATTTTTTCCTTCTTAATTGAAGCCAAAAACCACAGGTGACTTAAAAGAAATGAAAGTGTGGGGAAGAATGTGGAATGACCAGGAAAGACTGCTCTTATGCACAGTACTTTAGCACAGTCTAGAGGACTTGTCTATGAAATAATGCCAACCATTGGACCATGGCCAACTCATCTTAAATTTAGGTAGCCTGAGGGTGGGTGGGATGGAGGCACGCATACTTCCCTCACATCAGAGGGTCCATGTCTCCTAACCTCTCTTTCTGGCTCAGGATGCAGAGCAGTTCCTGTCCCCAGCTCTGGGACATGCTGTGCTGACTCCCCCGCAGGCAATCTCAGTCCAAAGAAGGGTCAAAACTGTGAGTTGAGGACACTTTAAAGAAAAAAGAAGATGGTTAATAGATGTTTACAAACTGTTAGTGAAACTAGATCTGTTGCAGAAAAACTCCTCTGCTCTCACTGACTCTGCTGGACCCTACATGTCCTTTTTCAGTGTCTAACCTAATGCAATGATTCTCAAACCCAAGAGTGGGGCTGCCCTGGGGCTGCCCTGGGAGGTCCAGACTGTGTGATGGGAGACAGAGGCAGACAAGAACAAAAAATCCAGATGGCTCGTCTCAGCCCCTCTTGACCCTTTTCTCTTTCTGTTTTCCTCTTTCTCTACCAGTGAGGGTCTCTCCTCTCTCCAGCCCCACCATGGGGGATATGCAAATGGAACGAGCTACTCCAGAGTAGTGTGGAAGGACCTGGCAGCAAAGGGGTGAAGCCCAGTGGGTCAGGGGGTGCAGGTTGATTTGAGGGAAGCTGTGGGAGCTGTGCAGCTCAGCACAGCTTGGGAGGTTCCTGCTGGGGGACGGAGTGCAGGATCTCAGAAAGATGGTTCAGCCAAAGGAGACGACCCTTGACCTACACCCAAAGAGTAATGTTATGGACACTTCTCAGACAGCAGTTGCTTAATTACAACTGGAAATATGGATCCTAGGTATTTCCAAAACACTTATTTCTTGTATTTGTTCAATAAATAGTTCCTCTCTCTAGGTATTATGGTTAATTGTGGGGAAAGGAATATAAAGAACTCAGTAAAATCATAGTTCACAAATGCAGCTGTCAGAGATTTTACTCCTTCCATGCTCTCATACTGACTTACCTCTGAATTTACCCTATCTGTGATCCTCAATTTTAATAATTCACCCTTGCTTTCCTTCCCCACATTATGGATTCTTTAACAAATTCAGGAATATTCATAGAAGTTATGAGTATAGCATAAAGAAGAAACAATCAGATTCTCAGAATGTAACTCTGTGACACGTGGTGCATTTATTCACCCGTAACACTTTGCAAGAAAGAGCTCATCCTCAGCGCAGCTATGAGCAGCAGATAGGCAAGAAGCATTATTCACATTGTCACTATTTTCAAAAACACTTCTGACTCCCCAGACTGGGACATATTTGAGGTAAAATGAAATAGCAGGTTTGCATACTGTGGGCACCTCCCTCCCCCTAAAAGAAGGAAGAAAAAAAAGCTGGAGGCAAAAGAATAAAAATTAAATCAGCACATCTGAAAACCAAGGCCAAATTGACTTGCTGAAGGCCATATCTAATCAGTCATTAGTAGAGCAAGGACTGCAAATCTGGCTTCCTCAGTCCCAGTTTCATGCTCTAATTCCTAACTCCAACAAATTACTTTATAATAATCATAAGCCCTTACTAATTAGTCATATATGCAGATAAGGAAATCTCTCCTCAAGGTTACCGTAAATGAAAATATTAGTCAGAATGGCAAAAGGAAGGTCGAGGACAGAGGACAGTGCAAATGGAAAACTCAGAGTGGAGCATAGACTGAGCAGTGTTCCTCTAAACACAAGTTTAGGAGTATTGGGAAATGTAAAAGTAGTGTTTAGTCTTGCTATACACTGGTCTTCCTTCCCCAGACAATAATGTTGCAGAATGGTCTGATAAGGTCGTTGCAATGGAAAAGCTTAGGGAAATCAAGAAAATGTAATTTTATCCTGGTCAGCTAGGTGAGGTCAGCCCCAAGCAGGATGCATGGTGCTGACCTCATCCTGCTGCCCCATGGCAACTATCACCACAGCTTTGTTCTCATTCAGGATTGTAAAGCGAAATAATCAATGATGGTGTTTATCTCGCTATAAACAAACACTGTGTCAGAAAAGACAAAGCCTTAAAAGGGTACTGACCATGGCTACATATACACTTGCAAATACTGGCAGAAAAGGAGATGGAGAAGCACAGGATATGATTTAGACAAAGCAAATAATTTTACTCAGTTATCCAGCTGACTGCAGCACATCAGTAGGCAAAATACCTGAAATGGGCATCTGCAGCTTTCCCTTGGTTCACAGGACTAGTTGCAATGTATGTGCTTGAAGACCTCTTGGGGTCCCATGACGAAAGTTTTCTTTCCAAACATAAAGGGGAGATGATTTTTTCCATTTTCTCTAGGGATTATTCACAAAGGGCAGGCATGCAAAGACCTATTGGGTTTATCTTCTCAGAGCACTGTCCAGCATTCAAGCAGCATGGCTCCATGAACATCTGGGCCAGGAGCTGACCCAAAACTCATCCTTAGGAGAGGCCTCTTGATTAAGAACTGGGTCACAGAAAAGAAAAGTGGCTGGAGGATTCAGGATGTTGTATATATTTTATAGGAAAAACAACACGCCGTTTCGCCTTGCAGCCTCCTCACTTTATAACCAGGATCCTGACTTTGCAGTCAAGATGGGAAGTGAAGTGGAAGTGGCCGCATCCTTATACACACATGTCTGTACGCACACAGATGAAACAGTCATGTAGGCTTCTCTGTTAATCCAGTTGAAACATTACTGCAGATTACATGCAACATGTTTGTTGAGAAAATATACAGAAGATATGCTTAATAAAAGAGGTTTCAGTGAACAACTACTTTACTTGCTAAGTATGTCAAACCTGTCAAACATATTTTCTTCCTTTTTTCTTCCATGTAATATGTGAATTTTTTTCTTGGCAAGCCAAAACAGATGTACATACAAAATTACCAGAGTCATAAGAAATCTAAAGGTCACAGGTGAAAGGGGATCAAGATGCAAAACTAGCTCTGGAAAAAAAATGTCATCTGGAATATCACAACCATAACGTAAGGTGTACATCTTGAATGAAGTGATGAAGGGACTTACCTCATTTTTGAAAGGGTTCACTTGTGAAATAAACATTCATGGAAATAAAAAAAATAATAACTGATCACCAGCACAATCTTTGTAGAACAAACCAGATCTAAAAAGCTTGTAGGAGTCTACATTTTGTGGCTCTGTCTCTGTGTTCAGAAGAAACAACACAGCAGCCTTTTGTCTCGGGACAGCTTCTTTTGCTTGGCAGTAAAGGATCAGAAGGTCACAGGAACCAGAGGTGCAAGGTCCCCACTGGGACCTATGCTGCAGGAATGGAGGCTTACAGTAGCTTAAATAAAAAGGAAGAAGGAAACACGACAAAGTGACTATTGCTCAAGATTTCCCACAAGTGCTATGAAAACCCAGTATGTTTTGATCATGGAAAGCCAGGTACTTCTTTACATTTTGGGTAGGAACAAGAGGACTACTCCCCAGAAGTATAACTAGTATGACTTCATTGTCATTGCTTTTAAATGACATATGACTGGTGACAGTTTCCTCCTTCCCAGTAAGTATATTGAAACATTAACACTTACTACATCGCTGAATTTTTACATGCTTATACACACTATTTGCAGAGTAAACAGGGAACATGTAAGTTCTTATCCACACTTTCTGTGGAGCAGTCTGACATGAGACAACACATACAAGAATGGAGCTTCACTGTAAAACGAGATCCCTGGGAGAAAGGGAACCACCATGGAGCTGAGGAGAAACCGAGCTCATGCAAACAGGCAGGCTCCGCTGCACCGAGGAAGAGTTGGGAGGGCAGCTTTTAGGCAGCATCCCCAGTTAGAGGAAGCCATGAATCACTAAGGAAAAATGCTACCTCCTGTTGTTTGATTCCAACTCTCTGGGAAACAAGCCTTTACATTCCTGTAAGATAAACAGGACAGGATCAGAACAACATAGGGGTCTGTCCTCTACCTGTTTTCCTAACAGCTGTCTGTGGGGCTGCTGGTTGGCAAGTTACTTGGATCAAAGACTGGCAACAAATATATTCATATCTTCACCCAGCAATGTTATCATTAAAAATAATCAAAAGCCACTCCCCACCTTCCTTCCCCACCAGGGAAGGTTTTGCATCATGCCCTTCCTGCACTGAGTCAAAAGGCAGCAGCAATCTCTTCTCTGTACATTTCCAACAGCTGTTAATGCCATAAGTCAACAAAAGAAGCCTGATACTGTAAAAAAAAAAAAAAAAAGAAAGAGATAGTGTGAAGCTCTGAAGAATATTTTAGGCAATCTGGATGAGAAAATGGGATGCAAGTTTCACAACAGTTCTGACTTTCTCTTCTAATCAACTCTTGCTGCTGTCTTGTTATTTGCTTAGGGCAGGTCTACGTGGGGTGAATTAAGTAGTCTGTAGTTACCAGCCCAGCTACCTTCCTGAACATTCAAATGCAAAATAAAATCAGCCTCATGAATAAGCGCGCTAGAAAGTGCCTGATATTAAATAATTCTTTGGACCCTCATCCTGCTTGGAAACCAGTTCACCCCTGTGGTTTAATAGATTAGGTCAGACCTGACACAGCTGCTGGTAATTCCATTTAGGTCAAAGTGTTTTATAGTTATAAAGTAAATAATCAGGCAGCCTGTGAAGGGAAGAATGAAAGACACTGTCACCCTGTTTACCAGTCTATCTCTAACAGAGAGGTGAGGTTTAATTTTCCATCTGTCATCTACAGCACATGGACTTTTGACAAAAGTCAGTGTCAGGACTGCACCAGGACAAACTCGCAGGGGCCAGTGTTCACCCCCCACTTACCAGTTTCCCAGCCAGTGCTCATTTTCTTTGCATGTTTTGAGGGTTGAGTAAGGTACTCAAGACACTATCATAATTAGTGATTTATCACCCAGCAACTGGGCAACTTCCATGTACAATCATAATCTACAACATATAACAGCAAAATACCCCTCTTCAAGCATGCATGTTTTGATGCAGGCAGCCAACATCTGTTTGCCTACACATGCCCCATCAAAACCAATTGTCCTAGTGATCACTGTCCTGATCTGCATGTTGAAAATCTACCCTAAAGATCAGAAAGACATTGTGCTCTAATATCTTCGCTGCAAATTATCACAAACCCAACCCTCAGGATTCTGGCTTGTTGCCAGCCCCCCCTCTGCTTGCTCAGGCAGAGCCTGGCTACCCCTCACATCAGTGTGCAGCTATATCACACTATATAACCTACATAACACATAAAACTTCACATTTTAGAGGATCAGTTCTCCTTGAACTTTCTCTCCAACATGATTAGGCAATGCTGTTTGAATATCAGAGACCCACCTGGAACGCATGGGACATGCAAGCCTACATTACTTGTATTCAATTTGTAATGTGATCATCTGTGCACTGCTGAGCCTGCTGAGATACTGGGAAGATATTAATAACTTTGAATTAGGAAGAAAACTGCCACAGTAAAAAAAGCACTTGGTATTTTACATCCTACACCTGGCACAACACTGACAGCAGAAACTGGAAAGGATTGTGGAAAAATGTGTGTAGTAAGAATAGTGTGTATTAGAAATAAAAGGTGGAAGAAGACATTGATCTTATAATGACGGCTGACAAAATGGCAGGTTGAAGCTGCCCACATTACTAGGAAAACATGTCATTTTCTAGGGAGACTACACAAACCTCTTGAATATGAAAAATGTAACTGTGCAAAAATCAGAAGTGCATTTTAAATGTTCCCCTCACCTAATAGCAGTATTTTCCTGTAATTTGAAGCCTCATCTATGTAACTAGAAAATCAGAGCTGTTTGACTGGAGTTGATCTGGTTGCTAAACAACTGATAATTGATCTCTGTGTTTCAACAGTGTTCTTTAAGCAGGGATCTTGCTACCTTTCTGTTTGAAAGGTCAGGCCTGTACATTATCCAAGTATTCTAAATGGAAAAAACCCCCAACAACCCCAATTTAAGAAAAAAAGTTTAAGGATATATTTACTGATCAAAATGTGTGATTTTTAAATAACGCTTAAAAAACATAGTGCTGTAACAACATGACTCTGCTTCTGTGGGCTGAAAATTCCTGCCAGGTGCCAACAAGCTGAGTCCACTCTGTTAAAAATATTAATTCTAGTATTACATTATTTGGTGGTATGATGATACAGTGCCCTCACCACGTGCCTCATCCAGTCTTTATTTATTGGACTTTAAGATCCACTTTCAATTTTAAAAAGCCCTCCTTGTTTAAATGCATCTTTTGGATTCGTCCTACCTGCAATATTCAACTACTGCCTTAGTCACCATCGGCCGAAGTGTTGATTTTGTCTGCCCTAGCAAACCTGACAGACTATTCCACAACGCCAGAGAATACTAAAGAAGTCCAAATATCTGTTATAGTAAATTAAGACTTCTTTAAAATGTTGTAATTAATTTATAATTTAAAGATCTTAAGTCAGGATTATGCAAAGCCCATTTTAATAATACCCTTGTGAAGGAAGGCTGCAGATGGCAGTGCCCCAAGAACTATTGTGGATACTCTCAAATTATTTTTTGAAAGCTTGGGACTAATTTCTAGTTTATATAATCTATCAAGGCTTTTATTTTTGCCAAATGGATTTCCCTAAAAGTAGCCTGAGCAATATACACAATTAGAACTGAAATCAGCTTCAGGTTTGGTTTAAAAGTTTTTCCAGTCACTGGCAAAAATGAAATCATGCTCCACTTGCCAAAACAAACATAATTCAGTTTTCCTCTTTTCCTTTCAACTACTACCAAGCATAACCGAGTTTAACAGAGATTTGAAATACACAAGCCCTAAAAACCATGCCCACTGTACAGGGTACACGTCACTACCAAGAGTTAGTGGAGAAGAGCAATCAATAGCTCAACAGTAGCCTTCATTATTAATCAAGAGCTGTACACATCTCCATCATGATATTTTGGTTTGCATTGTCAATTTTTTCCCAGAGGGGTTATTTTTGAAAAGAGATATCAAACTACCTCACCTCTGAGTGGGAAGAACTGAAACTACTTTCAGTTCCATTTAGATGAAAACCTCAGTGCCTATCCAGGTCCAGAAGTTTCTGTGTTTGCACTGTGAGATACTCTCAGTCTTCTCCACAGCAGATTCATGCATTTTGAAGCAATCTGGGAGGTGTTATTATCCAAGCTATTTGGGACAGCCTATATCCCTTTTTACCAAGTGTCTCAGGCCTTGCACAAATCTCATCTCTGACCACCCTTTGGGAAAATTTGAGTGTAGTGAGACCTCTTTGGGAAGGCATGCCATCTTGAAGGAGAAAAGAAATTGTATCTGTGGCTCGTGCATAGGAAATTTTAACATTTTGATCCATCTGGGATGAAAAAAAAAAACAGGAAAAAATGAAAGTCCACATAATGGCTTTGATACTTCTTAGACTTTGAGAAGCCCTTGGCAGTGTCAGTCAGAGGTGTTGCTCCTGTAATGGGCAACGTGGCAGCACAGGAGAGGACTGCTGGAAAGGGGTTCTATTCATCCTGCTCTGCTTGTTCCTGGAGGAAACTGGCAGCTCTTTCCGCAGCTCTTTCTGAGTGCTCTGTTGCAAGATCACAGAGAATATCCATCATTTCCTCTTTAATCTCTGTAGGAAGCCTTTTCAGGAAGGAAACATTTAAGGCTACACAATTAGCAAAACAACATCCCCCTTTCACCTGAGCCATATATTTCTGCCATCAAGTACCTGCAGTATGTTTGAAATCGTGAGTTTCATTTACAAGTATTTAACCCCACAGCCTCAGTGATCTCAGCTACATAATGGAATTTCCTAGACCTTTTTATAATGAAACATATATGTGTGTATATATGTATGCACACACACAGAAAGGACCTCAAAGTTCACGCTTTGTTAGCCCAAATGACTTGTTAATGAAGTCAAGTAGCGTGTCCATATTCCAGATTCTGAGATTATCTGACCACTCGTGGGTGCACCAAAGTCATTGGTGTAATTGCACAGGATGGAAATCCCTCAGAAATCTGTTGACTCCTTTTGCAAAATTAGCAGTTAAGAGCCTGTAAGAAATTCCTCTCTCCCATAAGGAAACCCTAAGCCTGGATTCTCAAACTGTGGTTCAACAAGACGTTTGTTCAGGGTTATTTGGAGTTTAAGGTGTTCCAGCCACACCACAACACCCAGCCCCTGTTGTGCTGACATCACTGTTCATGAGCTGTGTTGCAAACTAAAGAGCTGATCGGGCTTTGCACGAGCAAACATTAGAAGCCACATCTCCCTGACCCATATTAAAACAGCATTGTCCAAAAGCAGCAGTACTGGCACCACTGGGAATGGAAGGGCAGGGAGGAACATACAACAGTGTACAGGCACAAACAAATATCCAGGACCAGGAACTACAGCCAAGCCAAAAGCTCTGCTGCACTCAGGGTGCCACAAGGTCATTGCAGCAGGACAAAGTGCAGTTTATATCACACAGTTCAAGTAGGAATACATTCACATTGCCTGACCAGTCTAAAATGGTTTTAGGCCATGCAGAATTAGGTCTCAAAGCATTTGTCTACCATCATACTCAGAGCAATCATGTCCCTGTGTGGAGGAAGTTATGCAAGTATAAAGATGCCATGTCCCTTTACAAGAAAAGATCTAAGCTGTACCAGCATAAGAATGTGAGTATAACAACTTCAAACTAGTGCTCTGCCCACATAAAATTATTTTGTTTAAAAAAAGAAAATTACACTTCCAAACAAAATGGTTATCCCAGTAGGAAGAAAATGGACAAAGCCCAGGACTAAGGCTTGTTAGCGAGTCATTCCTCTCCATAAATACTACAAAGTTCAAGCAGTTCTGCAAAACCCCTCCACATTTTACTCAATGCTCACTGTATGGGTCAGACATCCCCAAATACATGAGTGATCTTTGTAACTATACATTTTACTAGCATAGCTTATGCAAAATTAACTGGTGTTGATTTTCAGAGTGTGATTTTCAAAGTCACGATGTAGATAAAGCAAAAGCAGGCGTCACTGGAACACTTATCCATTTGCTTCTCACTGGGGACTGTTCTGTGCCAAGTATCTGGTGCCTACGTTAGCAAATACTGTGGTGCAACACTAGCAGCTCTGTAAAGCAAAGCAAGTGGTGCTGAGAACCCAAAATCCTCAATATAAATACTTCACAGGTTTTACTGAAGACAATCTCTGTTTTGATCCTGTGGACTGAATGCCCATTAGTGGTCAGAGCACCCTAGATAGGCTTTTGGAGTGCCTCTTCTCAGAGGTTTCAGGAAACAGCTTAATTTTCATCTGAAAGGGAATTAAGTTTATGTGCTCTAAGACTGCTCACTGATATCAGCCAAAACAAGGGAAGTGAGGACAATTGGACGATTTGCTTCAAAAGCACACTCCTGTGTCTAACTAAAACCCTGAAGACTAGACACCATCCACAGAATAAGAATGCAAGAATAATTTCATAAAGGAAATAGATTCAGCCTCTTTCCCATCCTCTGACTCCTTCACTATCTTATACTAAACACTTACTCAGTTGTATAGGTGAGATGGAGATTCAGACTTTAAACAGAGAGAAAATATCACCTCAAGGCTGAGACTAAGTCCAGAAAATTTTAGCATGGAAGGGAAAAGTAATTTTGAAAAGACAGTTGAGCTGGGAGTTGTATTTCATTAAATAGTAACCTGTAAATGCCAATGTTTCCATTCAGAGATCTTAAAATTATTTTCAAAAATTCTAATTCCTTTTTACATACAAGACAAGTAGGTAAGTCCTAGAAAGACAAAGCAGTATGAGCAGGTAAGTAGCAGAGGAAGTAGTGAACTCAAACCTTGTGGTCTCCAACAGTAGCTGTTTCTATGCAGGACAGCCATGCACAAAGAAAATGACCTCACACAGTAGGAAGCATTCCAGGTTTTGTGCACGTAAATGATTGTTGCTTCAAAATCAATGGATGACGGATGCTGAAAATAGCATTTGAATCCTCATCTTATGTGTATCAGTTGTCACGCACACACACTGACCCAGACAGCTAGTGAGGAAAATGGATATTTGCAACAACTGTCATCCACAGCAACCAGCCAAATTATCATTTCTTCCAAGAGGAAGGAATCAGCAGGAAAAAAAACAGTACTTCTTTGATGCAATCTTGCTCCACTTAAACAAATGCACATGAAATTCAGCTTCCCTGAGTACTGTAAGGCTCAAACAGCGAGAAAGAGTTTCCTTGCTCAGCGTTCATAGCCACTTTATCCAGGACGGCACTAGTTCTTTCTTAGATTCCTCATGGCCAAGCTACACATGCCTTTTTGAGTATAAATGGCTTTTAATGGTCGCCTCTTTCTGCTCCTGTGGTATTTTCCTGCTGACAGTCACCCACACTTCCAAAACCTGTGTTGCCATGTCCTTCTTCCTCCCCACCCCTGCTACTTCTCCTTTCAGTATCTGAGTTATTCCCCTTTGCTCTTCCTAACAGCAAGTCATGAGGAGCTCATGAGAGACACTGTGTCCCCAGTCACAGTTTGGGTGGCTGGAGCATGCATCGCCCCTACCAAATAAATTTTACACTTGCAGAGAAAATTCAGTGCTGTCCTGGAGCACACACTGCAAGCTCAGCAAAGGGCACTGAGCAATCTTGGTGCCCTCTCAGAAGTTTCTACAAGTTGGGAGTAAATATTCAAGGGCTAAACATCCGATTTTTTGGGTGGACTTTTGTGGAGGACAAAAGGTAAATGTATATGAAAATACAAAGAGGCATGAGCTAATTAGCACAGTACAACCTTTATCACAGCACTAAATGTCTATGGGGGCTCATTATCACTGTATGAACCTTCTTCTCAGAAGACCCTTGCTCTGTCTGCAGAAATGTGCTACTTTGATGTGTTCCCTGAACAAAGGGAAAGGTCCTGATGTCAAGAGTGAAACGCAAGGAGTGACACTTTGTGGTGTTTTAAGGAAGGAAATGAGGAGGCACACTGTGACCCATTGAAGCTGCTGGGGAACCAAGGCAAGGAAATTTGAAATTACCCTAAGAGGGATTTGATGAGAACTGAGGGAATAACAACAAATCCAGACAAAACTAGTAGGATCTTTAATGATCACAAATAGCCAAGCTCTTAGTTTTATTTCCCACCTCATGGCACTACATTCAGCAGCACAGGGCACTTGGGTCATCAAGCTCACTTTGTGAGCTGCTTCACAGTATGGCCGAGGCTACCTGAAGGGGAACTCCATCCCCATATTCTCATTCCCTGCCGTACATGCCTGCTCTAACCACACAGTGACCCAAAGCAACAGGAAAAATACCTTTCTTGTGGTATTTTTCAACCTTTCAGTCAGTTTAGTTGAAAAGTAATTGGAGCAGGAGTGACCCAGCTGGCAGTAGCCAGGTGTGGGTTGACCCAGCCATACTGTAAAATCACAGCACTGGGTGGGAAATTCAGCTTTGCTGGCCATGCCTAAGTGTGACATTCTTCCTGAGCAGCCAGGTGAGGCGAGCAGACCACACTTCATTACAGAGCTGACAAGAGAAAGCAGTAATTACAGGAACACAAGATCTATTACCTGACCATTGTTGTAAGATGGATCTAAGGTGTCATGTGGAGCGAGGCAGTCCATTAATCTTCCATTCCGCCGGCTGCCCAAGTGCACCAGATCATGGCGGTGAGCATGGCAGGTGTATTTGCAATCTGAAACATGCACACAGACATACACAATTTTACAAAAAGAGAAATAGAGGAAGTGTTTAGAAATGAAGTTGCTGCAGGCAGAACCTAGGAGCGAGACACATCCTCATTTGCTACGTGACCTCAGAAAAACTACCACCTCTTGACTGAATCTCCCCATCCGTACGTAAAGATAATAATAGTTACATATTATTGGAGATGTAAATCCACTGGAGTGAAGGTGACAGTGCAGCACAACTCAGTGTCACACTGACACAGCTGCAGTGATGCAGTACACTAGTCAGATTGGGGCTGACTTGGAGCAATGTTTTTGCAAAAAGTCTATGCCACATACTATGTATTAGCTACTGTAATGTAAGCTTGAAAGGGGCTGTTCTCAGAAAAGACACAACAGTTATGATTTTCAGATAAACATTTCTGTGCAAGTACAATAACTATTAAATGGTTTTACGTGTTTTAAGCTTAGGTTCTCTTAAGAATATGCACATGAATATTGAAAACGGAATGAGCTGTAATTAACCTGCTAAATCACAAAGTTGCCTTCAGGAACAATTCAGAAATTTCACTTGCTGGCTAGCAAAATCAACTAAGATGGCTATTAGAAAGGTAAATTCATGATAACAGAGGCAGATGGCCCTATCTCTAGTAAGAAATCAGACGATTCATATGGCCTCTAATCTCAGAGAGAATCGCTCTAACAGTATTTGCAAAAACAATCTGTATTTGATCTGAAGCCTTGTTGCATTTGCTGTTTTCCTATGTAAACTGGGAAGAGTTCATGATACCACCCTTGCCTGGCACTGAAAGTCACTTTCTATTTTTAGGTTTTACATTGTTTATAATTTTGCCAAAGAGCAACCACTGTACTTCAAGTTTCCACGCTGGGGAACATCATGGTGTTTGTTTTAGAACATTTTGGCTAAAACAATTCAGCCATTTCCAAGAATGACTTTTGGAGGAAATGCTTTCATATACCCTAACTAAACTACTCTTTAAAATATTTTTTTTTGCTACTAAGCTTTATCATTCCCTCATTTACAGCAAAAGCTGAATTCTGGATGGGTTTTTTTTTGTTCCCTTATCAGCCTCTCAAAAATCTCAGTTTCCCTTATGTTTGATTAGATTCTCATTACAGTTCCTGAAGAATATATTCTTCAAGGTTCCCATTTCTGATCCATACTCATCAGCAGTGTTATGGGGCAAGGCAGCAGAGTGTTCCCTGAAATGCTGCTCCTTTTAGCTAGGGACTGGATCTTTAATGTAAGATCCCTGCACTGGCAGATCATCCAAAAGTAAAAATTTTAATGTGGATCAGGTGTAAACATACAATCACATTTTTGTGCCTGATATAGCATTTATGATATACTTGCATTAAGGCAAAATTAAATATATTTTATTTGGCACAAAGTCTGACAATACAAAGTCAACCAGTCAAAACTTTCCTAATATCAGTGACCCATCAGAGTGACTCCATGCTGGATCAGCACTCTGGATCAGATAACTAGGATGTTTCTGATCTTAAACCAGACTAACTATATCACTATAATATCTCTCAAGTCACAGTCCTCTTGGGACATCAGCAAATTGCCTCCAGCTAATTATGTGGCAAGAAGGACCCTGTTGCAGTATAAATCAAAACACTGAAAGAAGGCTCAGAATCTCTAAAACCACCACTGTGTTTAATGCAGAATTTGGAAAACATGAAAATAGCAGGACTACAGGGGGAAAAAGGGATGGTTAAAAGGCAGCTGGATGGTGTCCAGGAGGAATGATAGTTCTCCCTGCACCCTTGTGTGATGCTGGCAAGCCATGCCAGACTCTCCCCAGGTGCTCCCCAATTTCTCCTGGGTGCCACGTTTGAGCTACTTCATCCGATTTGCAGGAAACATGGAGCATTTAGAAACGCAACCTCTGTTTTATGCTTATGCAGCTGGGATTATTTTTCAGATGACTCACACACCTCACGGAGCAGTTCTGGAGAAGAAAGGACACTCATGTTTGTGGAGTCTTAGAGAAGAGAATAATTTTGTATTTGGGAAGGGACCCCATGAGACGCCTCACCCATACCTGACAGGATTAAATAAAATTCGGAGTTATTGTTCATCAGGTAAGGGAGTAGGGCAGCTCCACGGGAAAATCCAGATGGGACAACTTAATTAAAAATGACATTGTAATGCATATGCAAAAGCAGGTCAAATGAAAGTAATACTTGAATTTCTTATTTTTCTTAATTTCTGTGTTCTTTACTTTGCAAGTTGAATTATCTTCTTCTTAAGAACTGTATGTCTACCTTTCTATTCTCCCCCTCTAATTCCAAGAAAGCTGACCAATTTCAACAACAAACAGTCTAAAAGCTAATTAAGTTCATATGAGTTTTTTATGAAAATTATCTCCTGTCCAAAGGAGGAAGACCCAAACTAATACCCATGCTCAGCACAGGGCAGGCAAAAATTAGCCGTTACGCCATTGTCTGGCAATGTCTGGACAAGCAGTTACTTAAACACATCACCTCCTTGGTGAGGAGGTTATGGGGAACGGGGCACTAATCTGTAGGAAACCAGGCTTCACTAATTCCCCAACTTTCTATGATTACACAAACAGATATACCAAGCACGCACCAATTCTAAAGATATATTTTCACAAATAATATTAGGAAAAAATCTGTTAGCTAAACAGTGTTCAAAACCAGGATTACTAATTAAGTTAGGAAACATTATCTCTCAATGCTATTTTGTTTGTCATTTGTATTCATTTTAATTCGCGAGTCTGTAACGTCATTTGTAAGACAAGCCCATAATTTCTGCCTGGCTATTATAGGTATAATTGCAAAAAATGTAAAAGCTTCATCTCTGAAACTCTTTCAGTCATAAACTAGATTTTAATATACTGATTATGTTTAATGAGCAAGACAAGAAAAGAGGATGAATTTTTTCTACAACAGTAATACTTAAACCTTTTTTTCTATGTGTTTTAGCTTTAAATACATTATTTTATTCCATTCATGGCATACAATGTTTCACAAAGGTTCAGGTAGCATCAAATTAAAAATAATATCTTTTCTGGTGATCCTTTACTGAAGCGCTCCAAAAATTGCCATGAGTTCAAAAATTAGCTATTATTCTGGAAAGACTGTTTTGGTCATCAGATTGTGGCTTGACATATGATTTCTGCTTGGAAAGCAGTCAGAACCAGGTGCTCTTTCTTGATGTGGTCTGAAATGAATGCTGTCCTTTGAATTCAAAGATCTGGGGGCTTTAACTGGGCACAGTTGATAAAAGCATCCACTGACATCTAGAAAATCTAACAGGTTTGTTTCACTACTGCTCAGACTGTCCTCTGAAGTTATTTATGAAAGTGATGTATCAATGCGCATTGAATATGCATAATTGTCCTGCATCATTAGGAAATGCAAAGTAAGTATGTATTTATTAAACATACAAATATTATCCTTTAAAAGTTTCATTGTCAGCTACTGAGACATAATGTAACACCTTATTAATTATTCTATTGCAACAATGGCTTGACTAGAGTCACAGAAAAAAATAACGTTGCAAATTTTACAATTACATGAAATCAAGATTACTCCAATCCTCCCTTCACAAGGGTGAACTGTAAGACTTCAACACGTTCATTTTATGTGAATAGTCCCTACCTGATTGGTTTTTTTTTACATGAAACCTGATTTTTCGTGATAGTTTGTACATAGCTGTTCCCATAACTGATTTGCTCCAGGGAGGCACAGCAGAAAGTAAGCAAGTGAACAGGCAGACAACCCAACAGAGTAATTGAGCATTACTGAATCAGGCAGAGGCAGGCTCAACAGCAAAGTCTCTCTGTCCTCCTGTGGTCTTCTCTGCCTAGGAAATATGTGTGTTCATTTCTGTGATGGCCCAGACAAATTTAACTTCCAAATGGGTATGCAAAATGTATGTTGTGCTTGAGTGACTGAAGCTCACAGAAAGTTCAAAGCCAAATTTGTGTTATGTTTGCATTATTTATCAACCACACTAAGATGGAAGAAGTCTTTATTAGAAAGCATGAGGAGGGTATACAACTTGGTCCTGCCACTGTGTGTATTAGGAAATTAGCAAGTAAAATCATCTTTACTTGAGTGCCTGTGGCTTGGTTCCCAGCAATCAGAAGAGAGATTACTGCTGTGCTTGCTCTATGGAAAGTATGCCTGCAAAGCTTCTTGGAAAAATATTCAAACTACATAAGGTGCTTAATGCTTTAATTCTTAATCCATTTTCAGCCAGCAGGTCACAAAAGGAAGGAGAATGAAGTTCAGCAATTTTTCTCCTGCAAGGCAGAACTGCATTGTATTTCTACAGTACACTGATATCCACATCTCACATTTCAGTTTGTACTTAATATATGTTGTGCTGTTCTCCTTTTTGCTGATGCTCAAATGTCTGCAGTCTAGTCAGATGCTAAAGTTGCTACCAAGATCTTTTTCAGCAGTTTCACTAGAAGCTGTAATGGAACGAGAAACCCATTTGGATTAACTGCCTTCAGAAAGCATTAAGCACAGCTGCTAGTGGGTAGAGATCTGCTGTAACATTGGTTTTATCTCTATGCAGTTCCATTTATTTCTGATTATTTGTTTATTTATTAGTCTCACTTAACATCAGTTTGAGATTAAAATAAAGTTCGTTGTAACCATATTTCCCAATTAGTGAGTCACGGGTGTTTTTTAATGGATCACAACCATTACAGATGAGACAGACTTTCCGATCTTCTCATGGTCATCCTTTTCCCCAAGGGATCTCTGTGCACATTTTGTGCTCTTTCCCTGTTGTGGAGCTACACAAGGCTTAGATCAGATTGTAGCAAAGCCCACATCTTTCAAACCCCTGTGAAGATGTGCCTATCCACAAGTACTACTTTGCCACTTAGGGTCTCCTAATCTGCTGTTTCTCTATAGACTCTGCTTTCAACAGGTACACTGGCCATTGCCATGGCCACTGGCCATGAAGCCCTAGATGGGATACACACTTCCCATAGAGAGGATCCTCTACCATTTTCCCAAGCACAGAAAGACCATAAATTGGCTTAACTTGCTTCCTAGGGAAATGCTCCAAGAAGCCTGTTACAAGTACCTTGAAAAAGACAGTGAAACTGTCTTGTTTCTGGAGTGGCACTGGAGGGACTAAATTAGACCAGAAGATGTAACCAGATGTGCCTTCTCCTTCAAGCTGATGAGCACTGCCTGCTGGAAAGCAGGTGGTCTCTCTCACTCAATTCCTGCTTCCTACAGTTGTCCTAACCCACTTGAAAATATTAGCAGATGAGCATGGATAGAAACAGCAAAGGATAAAGGCTTTCGAACTGCTGGTGCTAAAACTAGTCTTCAAGATTTGTAATTTAAACACCCACACAGAATTGGAGTAATCATCAGAGGCAGTGACACTCACTGCTTACAGAGCACTCAAAAGAAATTTTGGGTGCTCAATATCCTGGAAAAATGAAGCCATTGTTATGCAAGTGCCATGGTTGGAACGTTGCAGCCATCATGTCAAATTTTCCGTTGCTTGTTCCCCTCTTGCACTGCAGAGCATGGGAAGCTACAAAATCAACCTCAGTTTCCTTCCTTACACAAACACATGAACTGCCATGGATATGCCACAATAGGTGAAGTATCCCTATTCATCCTTTCCTTGCCAAATAATAACAAAGAACAGAATATCTGATATACTGCTTTTCAGAAACATAAGTGATGTTCACTCTTAGAGAAGTACTACACTAAACTTCAAAGATTATTAACATTCATAACACCTTAGTATCGAAAGGATGGTAGACTTGTAATGCAGAAGAAAGAGCACAGAAATCCATGATGCTTTGAACAGGAATGCAAAAGAAGCAAATGAAAGTGGAAGGAGGTCAGCTGATAGAATAGCCTTCATTGTATAAATGCATTTTTTCTTCAGTTTTGCTAAAATCCTCATCTTCTGGTTTCCCATAGCTGGCAAATATAATTTGGATTACAATCTTCAATTAGTAAAAACCAAACAAAAGCCTCTCAAATGCTTGTCTATCACTATGTCTAATATACTCACACATTTACCGGTTAAATAATAGTCTATAAAATGTTATTCATGACAAAACCCTAAAAATCAAAGGAATATAATTACAGATAGGTGGTCTATGAAGAACAGTTAAACCATGAGCTACTAGTGACTTTAAAGAACTCCAGTTTTGTTAATACTAGTCCACGAAACGTCATCAAATTATACACTACTCTTTATGTTTAATACTGATTCAGTGAAAAGAATAATTTTGAACAGATAAAGACATACGGAAAAACTAAAATGAGACCAGTTATTGACTGTAGCAATATTGTCCTTGATGTACCAGGATGTACAGGATGTACTGGGTACAGGAGCAGGTTTTACATTACAATATAAATCAAATGCAGACATGGCACTTTAAAACATTCTCAGTTCAGTTGGTTTCTATGAGGAGAAAAAGTTACATGTCTACATATGCCACAAAAGTTACATCCAAGTTTAAATGACTATTTGGAAATAATGCTATTTCTGCAAATTTGTAGCTGAGACTGCTGTTTGACTTATATCTTTCTGACTTCAGATCAACAGAAAAAAGAATTACTCTGGAACCTGACTAGAGAATCAGAATTTCAAGGCTCCTCTTCAGAAGAGCAGAAATTGTTAAGGAGACACCCGAAGTTTGGTTCCCATCCTGCAGTCCCACCAAGCCAAAAAAGGCACCTCTGGAAGTTTTTGTGCTTTTGAATCACAAGAAAAGATTGATACAGATTTACGCTGATTTTTCAAAGATCTCTATACTAGTACCTGTCATTTCTTCCTGGCTGCTAATTTTTCTCAACCCTGCATCCTACCATTGTGCAACCCCAAACATTTACATACACACCAGATAAAACTGATTGTCTGCCAGGCTTGCAACCCCATTTGTAACTGCCACAGCACACTCAGGGTCAGGAACCCTCGCCTGGGAACAGGATAAACTCCTGTAACAGGCTCTATTAGGAGCTACTTATGATGACTGAGATAAAATTAACCAGAATGTCTATGGCACAGACCTGCAAAATCATGTATTTGCATATATTTGGACCTCAGGAGAAGGCAGGTGCTTTAACTCTAATAGAACAGTCCAGGACCCAACCCAAAAGCTCACTGGGTTTTCGTCTGCAAAGCATCATACCAAGCTAGAGTTTGGATACCGCACCAAAAAAAAAAAAAAAAATCTGTATTACTCACCAGTTTAAGATTCACAGTTTTTAGATAACAGTTTATCTATCATCTAGGCAGGCAACCACCTGACTTTGCCACATCCAGAGGACATTATATTTCCAAAGCAGGAGGGAGTGATCAGTCTTTTGGTAAGAAGATGAGAAAACTCTTTCTTGAGTGAATCACTGACTGAGAACTCCAGGGAGGCCCGAAGGAGGAGATGAGGTATAAGAATCAGCAGCCTCCATGAGCCTGGGACTGTCTAATGTCCCTGCTGCCTGGGAACACTGGGACCACATCTCTGATCACGTACACCAATAATTGGTTAATAAATAAATTCAGCTTCCCAACTGCAAAACCGGATAGAATGACAGGCATTTTAGATTAAACAGTCTAAACCAGATTTTTTTTTCAGTTTCTGCCGCTGGTACCTTTATAAACTTCTACAATCCTGTCATCTATTTTGGAGCCTTTAAGTACTTATTTTTGTATGAGCTTATCTTAACCTGGTTTGTGCCAGAGGGCTTGCTAGATAACTGGCAAACACCAAGACACATGAGTTCTGTGGACATGGTCATCCTTAGCCCCAGGGGTAGTGAGACTGGCTCACCAGGACTGACATGCCAGGGCAGCTCATCAGCCTGCCCAAGAGTGGAAGGAGACATTGCCATCTAGCTGCACGATGAAGAACTGGGATGTAGAAACTCGCATGGATGAAGCATCTTCGAGACCACTGCCAGCCAGGTAAGCTTGCTGGCAGCTGCCACAGAGAAGGTCCCTGACTACTGAGGGAGGATTGTCCACTCTTCATGTCAGCAACTGTAAAAACCATGCATGAGGAAAGGTTAATGCCTATCTTCAGCTACTAACATCTACCCTGGTTCTCAGATGCTTAAATGTCTCTGAGCACCTGGCCCTAAATGACGTAGGAACATAAATCTCATTGATTTACTCTGGAGCTATTAAAGAATTAAAGTCAATTTAATCTGTTTGTGAAGCTCGTTTGCATTTTTATCAACATGATAACAGTCTCAGGTCTTCTCCCTCCTTCTAGTGCTTGCCAACAGGCTCCAGCTAAGACTTGTCACAGGAGACTGACACAAACCTAGGATCCTATAAAACCAGCCTATAAACAGGCCAATGCTCCTGAAAACTACTACACCTCTTTTGGGCAGGTAATGCTCTGTGTGCAGTCCTGTTTACAGTCACCGTTCCTGCAGAAACAGAACACCCAGTGTTTGCCAGACCACCCTGAAACAATCACAAAACCTGTTTGTAAGCAAGGTTGAAAACATTTACTTCATTCAATCGATGTAAGGGTTAAAACACAAATTTACAACAGTGGAAACACTTTAAAAAGAAAAGCACAAGACATGAAAATACAAGTTCAGATTATATTTACTTCTCACAATCTCCTTTATCTGTTTCAGTATCACAGCTAGCTGCAGAGCCAGGCCACATCCCCTCCTGAGGCTACCCCAGGGCTATTGTGTTTTTGGGAGGTCTTAGATCTGCCTATTTCTTGGAGGCAGACTGAGGGGTACAGGACTGAGCCCTCCTTCCCCAGCCTGAAACGTCTCCTCCCTGTAAGGGCTCCCCTGGAGTTAACTAGGCACGGGAACACCACACGGTAATGCCAGCATGTGGAGGAGATACCTCATTTCTCCTTCTTCCTTAGGTCCTCTTGATGTACAGACATCTATGGCATTCTTTAGTTAAACTTCCAGGCTATACCTTTAAGCTGGCTCTGCTTCTACAGCCTTCCAAAAAAAATGTCTGAATTGCAATGCACACCTTGAGAAACAAGCTCCTCAAGCTGGTAACATTCCTTCTGCCCTGAGCTTTGAGACCAAACATGAAACAATGAAACTGGGAAAGGGGGTTTCAAGCAAGCAAGCTTCTCCTCCCCATGTTCCTGGCTAATTTTCTGAGGTTCCCTTCTAGGTGCACACTCTGCCAAAAACCTTAAGATAACCTTAAGATTTAGCAGATTTTTTAAACACCCTGTAGCACTGCAATTCCTCCTGTCTTCCAAAGTTCCACACATGAAAACAGCAAGACCTGGTAAGACTCAAACTGTTAATAAATGCAAAGACTAGCAAATCATACCCATGCTTTGCAGCAAACGCGAAGGGAATGACTAAGCGCTCAGCTCCCGCTAGCACCTTTCCAGAGACGAGACCTCAGAGAGACAACTGCTCATTCCAGCCAGCAGACAGAGACTACAGCTCCTCCATGCCAGATAGGGGTGATGAGGCCAAATTCCTCTGAGCAGTAACTTCAAACAAGGGATTGAAATAAAACTTAGCAGATATCTTGATGTATCACCTTGTCTATTCTTTCACAAAAGACTTCAGAAAGTGTTTTTTACTGCTGACACAGCAAACCAGGCACCCATCACATACAGGCTCACAGGAGAAAACACCAGCAAAAATCTGATGGACCGGCAGAGACTTTACTGATCACCTGTGGCAGTGACAAAACCAAGGTATCACAAAGCAGCCATATTTCTTCTTCAGTTCAAGAGCAAAAGGATTTTGGAACAGAAAACAAGCCTTATTTTCTGTTTCTGACATTAACAAACTGCAGTGAGGTTATGCCACAAAAAGAAAAAAGTGCCCTGTAGATGAAATCCTAGATTTGACCTGGCCTGGAGAGCAACTTACAAGAATTTATTTACATTTGATTTCCCAAAAAACTAGTAATTCTTCCTTTTATGCTTACTTGTGTAAGGCTGCAGTAGTTGTTGAGTATCTCTACAAATCACTGAGCGGCATAGGGGAAGAGCACAAGGCCTGGTCCCTGGCTGGCAGCCAGCTCACAGCCCTGCACTGTGCCACAGGCAGCCCCCAGAGCCAGGCTGGAAGTGGGCAGAGGGATGGACACCAGTGGCTGCCCAGCCAATGCCAACTGCTTCTCTCTGCCTTCTCCCACCTGCTCCACAAGGCCAAGCAGCCAGAGAGGAGCCGTGGTGTTGCACTGAGCTATGCTTGCAGCAGCGACGTGGCAGCTAAGTGGCTACAATGGTAAAACAGGAGCTACAGCCTCTTTCCTCTGACAAATCTGCCCACTGGCATTTGGACCCTAACTACCAGACTAATTCACCAGACCCAGTACATTCTGCCAGTTACTTAAAAGCAGCCCAGGTTGTCTTTAAAATAAATTATGTTTTCATATGGAGACCACAAAACGCAGCAGACCAGAACATGTGCTGAATTTCCAACCTCTGAGGGAACAGAGCCTGAACGAGGATGGGGACGTAGATGCACCAGCTCCTCACACCTGGCTTTCCTTCTGTTGCAGCTTCAGAAAATGCATTTAAAATCCACTTTTGACACAATTAAAGGCATCAGATTTTATATTCATTAAACACTTGTCTTGGGAACACATGGCTGCATACACTTCTGCACTGCAAATGTGATGAAAAGTAACAGAAGAATTTCTGTTTAAAAAGTCAAAAATTGGTCCAAAGTATTTATGCAGTTCCACTATGTGTCCCGCTGGTATTTTGGGACTTCCATTTGCTCTGACTGTTAGCCTCTTTCCAACGTTAAAAACCTAAACAAACGGGGAGGAAAAAGCATTCCACGTTAAAAAAAAAAAAAAAAAAAAAAAAAAAGTAGTGAGCTCTCTTCTGTATGCAAAACCAATACTGCTTTTTGAAAGCGTTTGCTCTAGTGCCCTCTATTGCTGAGCCCCCCAAACATCCAGCTAAGGGTTAACTCACAAATCAGCACTTTCTTTTGGTTTCCCTTTAGAAGAAACCTGACCAAAAAGTAAGAACTGTAAAGAAAAGTATGGTTTAGGTCTAGCTGCCTGAGCTGCCAAGAAGCTGTGAGTTCCTGACCAGACCTGAGCGAATAAGCTCTCTCTACTTGCTGGAATTAACAGTGGACAAGAGGTACCACTTTGAGTTCATGGAGGAGATGGATTATAAAAAAGTGATCCTAAGAGCTCAAAAGAGACCTGATTTACCCGCTTTACCTGAATGCAACATTGGGAGTTCATTCTGAATTGCTGCTGAAGGATCAATGATCACTCTGTTAGGGGAGATAAAAACAGCAATTATATCCTAGAAGGACAGAAGCCAGACCTTTAACTGACAGATCACATGAAATCTAAAAACTTGAACTTCCTGCTAGACCAAACCTGCAGTCTCTTATGTTTAAATGTGGGATGAGAAAAAAGTTGAATCAAATCCATTAAATTAAATGAAGCTTAATACAAAAATAGTTGTGCTCGTGCAGAGTATTCTGTACTGATCATGTCTAACGCTGAGTACAGCTCAATTCTGAGCATGCTTTTGCATGCTGCATCCAAGCTTGGTCTATGTTTACATATCAAGTTCTAATGTTACATTATCTCTTTAAAACAGGTAATTCCACACTACTAATTCATTAATGTTCCTCTTCATAAATGACCAATCCACAGCTTTTATTTCAGACATTATAGGTCATCATTCCCACCCTGATAGTGGACCTTGTCGCAGATATACTGGGGAGGTGGTCAGTTTAATGTACAGTTGGTCAACTTCATTTTGTCTTCCTACAAGCTCCCAGGGCAGCAAAGAGATGCAGTGGAGAGAAACAGCATCTTCCAACAGCCTATTTTATAATGTGGGTAAAGGAAAGAAAAAATGTGGCAGCAGAAAGTAAAATTAAATCTTCCAAAATACTTCAGAAGAACAAGTCCACAAGAGGCATAGTACTAGCAATTCCTGGTGATACTGACACTCTCACACGTTGTGGACATTCACTTCAGTAATCCTGATCCAAGCAGCCATTGTGCCTGTGAGATGAAGTTCAGTCTCTGAACAGATTTTTTTCTTACATTTATTACAGGCTTATGAAAATCTTAATAACTCTCTGGGTACAAATCAGGGTTTTCCTTTGGAAGGGAGGCAGAGCAGGCATAGAGATTCGTCTTGTCTCATTTAAAACTGGTAGAGCCAAGGAAAAAGGAATTCAGTGGGATGCCACATTTGTCTCATCTAATTATCTGAGAAATGGAATAAAACAACACATGATGCAATTTGCAAAAGCCACATGACTGGTAAGAGCTGTGAATGATAACCACCATAGAGAAAAACATACCATGGATTATCCAGACACTCACAGAATGCATCTCCGTTGGAAAAATACAGACTCACAAATGACAGAAAAAACTAAAAAGTTATTTCATGAGTAGAGAATTACACAGAAATGAACAATAATGAGAGATGCTTTCATATTGCCTAGCTTTTATCAGCATTGCACTTGAAAAACACAAGAACAAATGGACTGGGTTAGACCAAAGATCCATCTAGGCCAGTAGCCTGCCCTGGGAAGAGCCTGCCAGCAGATGCTTAGTGAACATGTATGAGGAAAAAAAAAGTTAATTTTGAGTGAAATTTCCCCCTTGTGCCTTTCTACTCTCTGGCAATCTGCAACTTAAATAAATGAGCCAGAGGCTGTATCTGCACCTTTTTATTTAATATCCCTTGATGGCTCTTTCCTCCATTAATTTATCTAATCCCTTCTTGAATACATTTATACTCCTAGTCTCCTAAACATCCTGTGTTAGTCAGTTCCACAACTGAATTATGTGCATGCATATGTATGTGAAAGAGCAGTTTGTTTTAAGCCCCTTGTCTGGCCATTTCACGGTGTGGCCCTGACTTTTACACTATGAGAAATGGTAAAGAACTATGCTGTTTGCAATTCTCCACGCTGCTCTTATTAATATAGAAGCATACTCTCTTGCAGCTGCCTCTTACCAAGCAGAAAAACCCCAGTCTGTAGGAGTTTACTAATCTCTGATAATCAGAAGTCTTCTCTCGTATCTTCAAATACTACTATACCCTTTTTGAGAGTGCAGGGTGACCAAACTGCTTCATATGACATGTGGGCATGGCACGGTTTACTGGGATTTCACTTTATTTCTTTCCTAACACTTCCATATATTCAGTTCCCTTTTAGCTTGAACATTGAGAAGAGTCTCTTCAGAGAACCATCTACATGATTAATTCTGTTTTCCAAGTGGTATCACTAAATTAGAAGCCACTGCTCTGTATATGCAGTCAGCATTTTCCCCATATGGTTTTGTTCATATTTATCAACACTGAATTATGTTTTACTGCCCAGTCACTAAGTATGATGTGTTTCTTCTACAATTAACTTTAAACTACCTTAATGACCTGTTAACGCTGACATCTTGCACCCATCTTCTTTTTAATTTTGTTAATAAATGTTTTTTTATTACAGATGCCAACACAGATTCCTCTAGAACTAGGTAAGTGCACTTTTAAGCAAATCAGACAAGAAATACTTAAAATGAAAAAAGATAGGAAAAGCACATAGAGATGTTTTTGAAGAGGAGACTAGAAACTAAAATTATGCTTTCAGAACACAAAAGATCTTTAAATGGAACACTTCCATTAATAATCTATGTATTCTTAAATGAACATTGGACACAGGCCATTGAATGATGATTAAGAACATTCAGATCAAATGGTCTGAAATGTCCGAAGTAGATGAACAAATATGAACCGAAAGGACTGCACTCAGTCCTAATGCAGGCAGAAAACCTGTATGTATGGCCTGATAGTTAAAAGGCCATCATCTCCTACCTACTTCCAATCTGCTGCAGTATCCTACCCATATCCAGCACTACATAACTCATAGCCATGAACGAGACGTTCAGGACATAAAGATGCAGCAGTCTGAAAAGGCTGGATCAGAAATCCTGGTTACCCACCACAGCAAGTCCCAGCGAGATGCGACCTTGGGTTGCTGGATCCATGCTCCGGAACAGCCACCTGCAGTCATAAGCTCACCTTGTCTGCTACCATGTTAGGTTTAAATATAACTGATTTACATCCAAGCTGGCTTCCACTGAGACAGTGTCCTTCTCCTGCCTTTCCCAAAGACAGCTAATTAATCCTTCAAATGATATTCCCTTGGAGGCAACCATCTTGTCCACCCATGTGAGCTTGAATGCTCCAGAGCCACAGTTCCCAAATGTCCCTACACTCCATTTATCATCATCGGTGTTGGGCCAAAACTCTCTCCATCATTACCAGAGATCGATGCTCTCCTTCTGACTACCCCTCCACAAGATCTGCAAGCCCTTGCTTGGCCTGAGGTATCCATCACACCACAGAGCACTGCTCCTACACACAGCACAGCTGATCCTCAGAAGAGAACTGGGGCCTCAGTGAATTGTGGGGATGGCCAGGTGAACTTTTTTTACTAAAAATACAGGAGACATATAGGTACTCACTAGACAGTTGCAGGTATCCATGCAGGAGACATGGATCTGACTACAGGGACTGTAGAGGTGTGATATGCAACCGCTCTGAGAGAGCAGGGGAGGCAGTGGCTTTCACCACCTGGGTTTTGACAACACAGAAATACAGTGACATTATCTCTTCATTAATTACTCAGCTACACAGTCTCACAAATGCTAGGTATGCTACCTCTACATACCCAAACTATTCCCAGAATAACCTGATTAAAGAGGTCATGTAAGGACACAGGCACTTAAAGCATAACCAATCATATGTTACCTGGCCAAATACGAAAATAAGAAATTAATTCACAAAAATTTTAAATTAAGCTGCTCTAAATTGACATATGACACTAAAATTATGTTCTCCATTCCTATATGTGTTATAGATTTATTTTGTCAGCTGGATATATTTTGGAGAGAGAGTTCAAAGGCTGACTTTTCTCTTTGTCTGATCAGTTAAACTTTACATGTGAATTCTTTTAGGAGATAGTAAGTTTAAGGGGTATCATCAAACCTCTGTACAAGTTTCCATTTATTTTGCATAACACATATTCTTACATAAACATGATTTTATACTGGACACTTGACCATTCTAACCAAAAATCCTTCAAAGTCAGTAAAAATACTAACTTTAATATTAGAGAAGGTCTAAAGGAGTAACACACTAGGGGAGGAAAATTGCAAAAAAACCCCAACCAACAGCGGAGGGTAAAAACCAACCTCAGGCTGTGTGAAATACAGTTAGTTTAAGATTTTGTCAATAAATTTTCACTTTCTGCCCTCTGAAAGAGCATTCCTACGTACCTGGTAGGGCAGCAGCTCAAACTGATGAGAATCGTCCCCAGCCGAGAGCTGAGAATAAAGCTCTTCATGAGCCAGTAGGATTTGGCAAGAAACACAACTACACAAAATCACCCACCTCAGATTGACTTAATTTGCTGTGTTTTTTTATTTATTATAACAGCTTCAGAGCAAGCAAGGTTTGCCACCGAGGCAGTTCTGTCAAAGTAAAAAAAATGACGGCAAGCATTGTGCTTTACATGTTTTCCACAGAATATTATGGGATGCTTTTCTGAACAGGTCTAAAATCTGTTTTTTTCCTGTATAAGCCTGAAAAATGTCATAAACATTTAAATCAATGCAGATCATAAGATCATCTCTGCCAGTGGTAAGCATTAGTTGCTTTGGAAGAAACTGCAAGAAACAATAACAGTTGTGGGATCTGGGCCACAAAATTATCTCTAACTAATCCCTAATTGTTAAAAATTAGCTTAAACCCTGAAGCAAGAAGATTTATGTCTCTTTCAAAGCTTTTCTTGTAGCTTCAATTGTCATAATATTGAATATTCTTATTCTTCCAGACCCTCTTTAAATCTTGTTACATTCCTGACCTCAGCAGCATCCTCTGGTAATGACTTCTACAATTTAATTACACGCTGAATAAAAATTTTTTTTAAAAATTCCTTTTATCTGCTTTACATTTGTCATCCCTCACCTTATTCCTCTGCTATAAACCAGAGAAAATAGGAGCTACTTGTCTATTTTGATTTTTTTGATCATTGCTTTCTTTAGTCTTATCATGGCCCTCTATGATACTTTTTTCCAATTCCATTGTGTTTCAATACCCCTCCCTGTATGTATGTACTTTATCATGATAAAACTTCTAGTGATATGATGTGTCAACACAAATTCTATGAAGATGTTGTGGAAAAAATTCAAATATATTTCAAAGAAATAAAGGCTCTAGAACTCTAAATACTACATCCCTCAGTTTAAGCCTCTTAGAAAATGTTATGTACCTTTGACTAAACTAAATGCACTTAAAACATTATCAGCTACATTTAGTATATTCTGAACCATGTCTAAGATATTTTTTAGTCCTTCAGTAAGTAATTTAATCAAAACAAGTTACTGAAGACCACCCTCGAATTTTCTTCCTTCTTTTAGAGCTTAGAAAGGAGCATGTTAGCTGTAGGCAATAGTCTGTGGCCAACTATCCCAAAGTATCCATCCAAGGACAGGCTGGAAAACTAAGGATTTTTAGGAACAGCAACTTAATTATGCTTTGATAGCTCTTTCTAAAATTGCATCAAATGCAACTTTCTGAACACAGGGACCTATAACAGTTCTGAATTCACTGTCATACTTAAAAACTAATTTTGTGCTTCGGCAGATTTTGTTTCTGGGTCAGGCAGAGAGGACAAGGCATCCCGAGACATGAGTGACAGAAGCACAACAAAAGCAACAAGTCTGAGGGTACCATGCAAAGGCACAGTGCTCATCCCTTGGTTCAAATGATGTATGATATCACACAAGATCTATGATGACAGCCTATTAGAGAATGTAATCTCTGTTCTTCCTAATGCATCCAAATAATAGAAGTTTCTCTTTTGCTGTTGTTAAAACATCAATTTATTTGTTAAAGCATAAGTGGCTAAAAACTATCAGTAAGTATTATTGAAACTTTAATTATCAGCTGGGTTATTCATCTGTGAAACAAGCCTAGCGATGCAGAATTGGTCTGCTGGCTCATCCTTGCTGACCCAACCGAAAAATTCTGTTAGTGCCAACACTGGTGCAAAATCTGGCAGAAAGACAAAGGCAGAGATAAAGCTGAAAACTCTAGTATGTTGAAGGCGAGGCTAAATCTCTTTGTGTACCAAGGTAACTAGATGGTCAGTACTGCTCAGACTAAGCTTATGTGTTGGAGAACTCTCTCAGAAGGACAGAAGGGCATTTTGGTTAAGAGTTACCAAAACATGGTGTTTTGGAGTTAAGGAAGCATGTGAGTAATTTGGTAATTCCTCAAGAACCCAAGGAAAATTCTGGCCACTCAAGAAAAAGGCAGAAATGTTCACGGTCTTCAGTGTAGTTAAGGTTTCATGCCACTTGCTGTCTTTATAAAGACTAAACAGCAATCATCAGTGCAAACAGGAGCTGTATCCCCTCCCCTGTGAGAGGAGCACCAGGGCTTCAGATTCCAGTTTATTACAGACTTACTCAATGAGATTGGTTTCAAGTTTGAGCTGAATTTTCACACTGACATTTTTTCTGCTTGGGTGCAACCTTCTGCTAAAATGTCACATTTCCACCAAAACCATAATTTTGTGATAATCATCTCATTGCACAGGTAGGAAAGGACATCTGGGTCACTTCAGACACTATTCACAAATTCAGTTCAAAAGAGATGCTAATACATACATTGAAATGATAGTAGAAAGGCAAATCTTACTCAAACCACTAGATGTAGAGGGAGATGGGAGAAAAACCACAAAAAGTATTATTTTTAAAGCACTCAAAGGTCACATTGTTTCTTGTTACAAGTCATGGATGCACTTATTCTTTTGTAGAACTGAGGGAAAAGATAACTGGCATGTAAACATTTTCACCTGTGTGTAACTGAGCTAGCAATTAAAGCTCTCAATAGCATTTATCGGTAATTTTTAGCCACTTATGGTTTTACAGAAACAAAAGAGATGCAGGAATGATCTCATGTTACAAAGATTCATGATGATTTCATGTATTAGGAGGACTTGAGATTATCAATATTCAAACAGAGGTTAATCAAATCTCTAGTTTTAGTCAAGGGAAGTTTTGCCACAGACTTCAATGAGCTGGGATTTCTTTCTGGATATTTGAAATCCATGGACCTCTTCACATGGGAAAGAAGTCACATGTCATTTAGACATATGGCCCAACAATGTCTCTGTGACAGGTTTCAGGCAGTAGAAGTTGTCCTTCCCCTCTCAGAGTCACAAATCTGTTATTTGAAGTACAACACTAAATTGCTCAACTGCAGAACTGACCCAAATCCCATCCCAAACAAATAGAAATTTGGTATTAACGTTGTAATACTTGCAGAATTGACAAGTACATTATTTTGGTCAAGAGTCCTCATCAAAAGAAAACTGATCTTGCACAATTAGTCCTTTAAGAAGAGAAGAAAGAATTCATATTCCTAACCTATGGCAGTGCATGTTCCTCCAGACCCTTGAGAGTATGCCTCAGCAGCAGCTTTAACAGACCATACTAAAGGGACAAAACACTCTTTGGGCTTTAAGGGTGTTTATGAGAATGCTAATCTGAGAGATGCAAACGCTTCTCTGCCAGGACTGGACGAGGATCAGAGCACTGAGTTGTCATTAGGAGTAAAGCCTTTTACTAACTGGTGAGCTGAGTGGTACTGCATTTCAGCTGATAAAATGGAAGTGAAGGACAGTGCATCACTGCTGAACACAAGCCCTTTCTCTAAGCTGCTCATCGCTTTGTGTGAACACTGGTACAATGAGTTAAGCTCTTTAGTTGGTTTGATCTTCACACAGCCTTCTAGATCAATTAACAGGTTAAGGCAATTCCAAATAATTTTTTGGCAGGTATTTAAGTCATCTTAGAGCTCCTATTTTGATACCAAAAGGAGAAACAAGGTCTACAAAAACAAGACGCCAAATATCACTGACATGAATATTAATAAGAATAAATTATACGGATGCAAGGGAATTCTTCATCTGAGCAAGTCTAATGAATCTTCTATTGCATTTCCAGAACATTTTTACAGTTTTGCCTACTGAGCCTCAGAGAATAGAAAAATGCAAACAATGCTGGCCTGCAAAAGTTAACCAACTGAATGGAAATAAATTATTTTTCCCTTTGAATTTCTTTTTAGGAGGAAAAAATGTCTTAAGAAACACAGCAGCAGGCTTACCAGCAGACTTCCAGAGAAGTTTTACTGTCCTCCTCCTTGAACTGCTCAATGATTTAGGAAACCAGTAGAAAAACCGTGCTATCCTCCTGATGGTTTTCCTCAAGTCATTTCTTATTGCCATAGCTGGAAGGGCTCCACAGCTACACCAGGAACAACAGACATACGTATCCAGACAGAGAGAGGAAAGCCCATGAACACCCACAGAGAGTGTGCTCGCTCTGAGCTCAGCGTCAGTCAGCACGTCTCAGGACCACCTGTTAGTCCTAAATCCCCTCCCTCTCCGTCACTCTGCTCCGAGCCCTCCAGACCTCCCTCTTCATTACAGGAAGCAGTTATATTAATAGATGCTTCGGCTAAAGAAAGACCAGTGCTTCTGAGTCTTAACCTGGTACTGTGTTTCCGATGATGTTAAAACAAGACATGTTTTCCACAGAAAGGTTTTGAAGGGTTCATTCGTTCAACTCTAGCTACCTTTTCTCAGCTGTAAACAAATAAACTCCAAAACTGATAGGGACAAGTCGCCTCTCAAAAGCCCTTCATTTAAATCCACAGGATTTTCTCTATGAAGAGTGTTTCTCAAAGACCTGCTTATGAAGCTTCTTAGCAGTAAATGTAACAGAGATTTCTACAGATA
This sequence comes from Strix aluco, assembly GCF_031877795.1. Lineage (NCBI taxonomy): Eukaryota > Metazoa > Chordata > Aves > Strigiformes > Strigidae > Strix > Strix aluco. The sequence continues at coordinate 50,921,559 of NC_133935.1, forward strand.
CACAGGGTGTTAAAAATGCGACTTTTAATGTAGAGTCAAATCATTCACTGTCACAGTTTACTTAAGAATCAAGCATCTATGAAGATATCGCTATTCAAAGAAATTAACAGCATCTCAGTACTTAGACTACACATGCTTCAAGCATGATACATATTAAATGGTGAATCCAGAGATGCTATGAGCTAATATATGCCCTCCCCCAACATTTATCAAGAATTTTAGCATAGACTTTTTAGCAGCAAGACTATTTAAGCACTTCCCAAGCTTAGTATGATTTCCTCAACTACGTCACAAGCTTCTCTTCAGCTTCTCACATTTTATTTGATTTTTTTTCTTCTGCTAGATCTGGATGGTAGAAAACACTGAAAACCAAGACTAATGTCATTATGAAACAAAGATCCTTTTATATCAACCTTTAAACTACAGAAAGTAAGGGCTTTGTTACACTAGCTACGTTCACAGCATGCAGTTAATAACTCTTCTAGAATTCACAATGTATTTTTCTACACTAAAATATGTGAAGTATTTAACCCCAATTTATACATCTGACATTTTTAACATACTGCTACTTCTCAGGACGAAGCTAGATAGATTGCACTTCCTCTGGTCAATATGTCTGAAAACAAATAAACATTTCCATTTATACTGTATCTGTCACAATTCCTCAGCCAGTGTCAATGAAAGAGCAGAAGGCAGGACCCAGGCTGCCAGACTTGTCTCTTGTTTGAGCTCCACCCTGTCATACCAGTAGGAATTTAGTAGCAAAGTGACGGTTTTAGCACAAGTAGGAGGTCTGCCACCCAGTTCAGCACATGCAAGAAGCAGAGTTAGAGGCCCAACAGCTAACTTGCTTCTTTCAGGAAATATCATGGCTTTGAATGTTTAAGAGCATCTGCCAAATTCTGAACCAAACAATGACATTTTCTGAAATTTATACATCTAAAAATTTAATGAAAATCCAAGTGGCATAAAAAACCCCCATACTATTTCAGACCATAAGTGAATATATATTAAGATGAATAGTTTTATAATTTGATAAAGAATCCATACAGATATGTATAATCTTTAGCAGAACATGAAGGGCACAGGAATATTTTTTTTCACTGAACAGAAAACACTGATACAGTATTTTTATTATACTGGTATTTTATGAGGCTTAAAAATAATATTCAGTAAAACACATCAGAATATAACAATATAAAGGGGCAAACTGACTTTACTGATGAAAATACCAAACCTGTGGAGGTTTACATCTTACAGTGTTTAGTGCCTTAGTGGAACAAAAAATAGGCAAGGGCATAAAATGTTGCATATTACTTTAAGGCAAACAGAACTCACTCTACGCAAAAAAAAAGTCAGTTGGATCAATTTGACAATTATGCTATGCAACAAACCAGCTAATACAGATGAGAACATGGACCTGAATTCAAGCTGAACTGAACAACAGCGGTGGTTAGCCTTCCAATAATTTCACGATTCCTCCATCACTTTACATTTCTAGACTCTAGTTCGGCAAAATTGTAGAGCTAATGGAAGACAGCCTCTCCCCCCCAGCTAGTTAATGGGGGTTCCTCTCAACCTGAGCTGTTAGCTTTAGAATATGAGCCACTGTGCTCTGCACAGCAATGAACTGCTGTCAGCCTGCATCAGCTGCATCGGCTGGGCTAGGGAGAGTTCACATAGCCCCTCCTAAGACAACTCCAATTGCTTACATTACACTGAAGCATTACTAAAGTTAAGAATTCACTGTATTAAAAAGGTGCTACCCAAGGCTACATGTGTACCTTTCAATCTACCCTAACAAAGAGACAGCGCATGGAGATGCTCTCCGAGGAGGACAGAAGGACCTGAAATGTGAGCAGTCACACTCTTGATCCTTGCCACCCTTTAAGGAAAAAAAGCCGTGTAAGGCTTTTTCTTGCAGTGGATCTCAACCCCCAGGTCATCCTCTGCTCGTCTAAGCAGTGTGCTGGAGGAGGGGAGGGAATGATTGTTGCCCATGCTGCCGTCCCACCTGCCTGGGAAGGGAGGTGAGCAGCTGTCCCCTCTGCTATGTGCGCAGCCCCTGACCTCCTACCTCCCCGCAACGGTGCAAAGGTCGGATCTCAGCAGGCCTCCATGAAGGGCAGAAAAGGCACGTGCAGACTCCACGTGTGTGGTGCCCATCCCATGTGCTCTCCAGCCATGGGCTGGGATGCATGGCAAGTCACCATCTTGGCAGGAGAGCTGGGCACACCACACTGCTCTCAGCATCTGCCTCACAACCCGCTTTCTGCAAGGAAACCTGCACACACGCACTGGAAAGCAAAGGGGTGCTCATGAAACATCCAGCGGTTTAGACGTGTCACTGTCTACCCTGACCTTCAGAGCTAGGCAGACCAGCTCTGAACACAGCTATGCAATGAACCAGTGGCTGCCCTACTGTAGCCCTCCAAGGCTATTGCCAGAGCTGAGAAAACTAAAAAAACCCAAACAAACCCTCCCTGTTATGTAAAATACTCTTCAATGATGAACTGTAAACAACCAGTGGTGTCTGACTGGGAATATTCTCTTGGAGTGTGCTGAGTTTATATAGTTTTAAAGCAAAGTCTTTGCTGATAAGCCTTTGTTAGAGCAACACAGCAGTGCTGAGATACCATAAAAGTGAAGTCTAATGCACAGGCAGTGGTATCAGCTGGGGGGCAAATGCAGCATTTTCTCTGCTCAGGGCCAGAAAAGCATCTTTCCTCAGTGAGTTACTGACATTTCCACTCCTCCCAGCTCTTAGGTAGCAAATGACTGGGATGAGCAAAGGATTTCATTTGCTTTGACTTAACTGGAACTTCTCCATTTAGTCTGGTTTCAGGAACAAAGATCCCCACACACCTATTCACAGTGGAAAATATGTGTAGGAAAAGCTAAACATATTAAGGAATATCTGCTTGACTGCACTAGAAAATATCCCTATTAGTTGAACTCAACATGAGTTCTTGCTTTTTTTGTAGACAATAATGTACTTGGAAAACAAAGTGGTGTTTTTCCAACCTATCAGTGTGGGTATGTGACACTATGCTGTATGCTGTATCAACAGGCAGACTTGAGTGTGGAGAGGTATTCACAGGCCAGTCTTCACAAGGATATTTTCCATATCAACGGAGCTTGAACCTCCAGAGAAGGAGGAAGAGACTTCCAGACCTCCACGGACTGTCTCCCTTCATGGACCAAGATCTGAAATGAACTAAAAGATTTTAGCAATCCAGAATCGGGTTATGCAGAGAATCACTGTATCTATGCACTGGACAGAACTGAATGTGTGAAACATATTTATCTAGACATCATAAACAAAAGCTGCGACCTTCCTTAAATCCTGTTCAACTGTGTCAAAGTAAATTTTTGTCAAGTAGCAAGAGAGGGGTCCTGCCTAACTAGCCCATGGGCTTCAGCACTACTGCATTTGCATGACACTGTCAAGACACAGTATCACAGATTTCATTCTAAAACATAATTTATAACATCATCATGTGTGACAAAGCTATGCAGTTGCTAGGAAGCTTATAAAGAACACAATACAACTACTAAAGTAAAGAAACAAAAAACTGCTGCATCTGAGCTTAGTTCAGCAAAACTAGCATAATACTTCCAATTTCCAGCTCAGCTGTTCATCCCTCCCTAATCCAAATAAGTAGCTATATTTGTGAGCTTTCTAAAAAAACTTTTGATTCTCGGCAGCTGCACATACACAAAAAGAAGGGATTAAAAATTAACCAGTGATTGGCAACCAAAACCTTGCCTCCATGTGAAAGATGGAAATTGAAGACTGTGGTACTCAAACTGATGTAAAACACATTTGTTTTCAGATTTAATGATCTATTACTTTGCAGATAAATAAATAAGTTAAAATAGAATCATATATACACCTTATTAGCTGTGACATCAAAAGTCTTTCACATATTTGATCCTCTGTTGTCAAGGCTCCCAATAATTTATACACTGATAGATAATAAATGTGATATGAAAATAAAGAAAACTGACAAAAGAGAATGGGAAAGATGTTGAAAACCTTACACAATGCACTATGGATGACAGTTACACTAAGAGACAAAAATACTGTGAAGACATCATACACCTTGGCTGCACATCAAACTGAACCATTACCAGATCTATACCACTAGAAATTCACATCCAACATTTTTCTCTGAAAAAAAATGCTTCTAGTCCAGACACATTCCTATGATTGGAATGACTTCTTAAGTAAAACATCATGAAATCTGGACGAAACTCATCCAAAATGGAGAGGAAGCAAATGAGCATTAAATGAGCATTAGCAGTTTCAACCCTTTTTCATTGGCCTTCGGAAGTCTCTCTGCACGAGCAGGTAGTCGGCTTCGTCTAATTGAATACAGATGTCTGCAGCTGAGTGGGTTGTCATGGCTCCCTTTACAGTCAATAGAGAAAGACCAGTGCCTCTTGGGCATATTTATTCCCATCCTGCAGTAAAGCTGCAAAATCCATGAGATGAACTGTGCCCTGCACAGCTTCTGGAGAAGCCAGGATGCCACCGTGGAAAGCAAATTGGAGGCTGGGAGAGTATTAGTCCTTCTTGGTGCTCGCCCTGAGGTTTTTCAGGTATGCCATCTCTGTGGGGATGGAGGACAGAACCCAGAATGACTGAACCCAGAGCAGACAAACAACAACCACAGGTCTCATTTCAGAGCTCTGACATAAACACACAGAAGCACTTTCCAAATACAGCGGGATTTCGGTTCACTTTCTTCAGGCCTTAAGTGCTGTTTATTCAAAATAAAATATGTAACACAAATTCTGCCTATCAATCACATCTAAAGGTCCTCTGAGATGAATAGCTTACTTCTTCTACAGGCTATCTATTGCGGAATAACTGGATTTCCCCCCTTAGGAAGTAAGGAGTAGGGAGGTTTCTTCTGAGCAACAGCTCCAATGAAACACATCCTGGACTTTGAGGAAGAAAATCACAGTGCCAAAGCACATTTGTTCACATCTGGTTAGTTCTTTCACTCTACAATATATTAAACTACCATTAAATATTTTCATACATTGTTACATAAAAATTAATATATCTTTGTGTATTTCAGCAATATTTATGCTTGATTCTTTTCAGGATTATCCATCATACTGTACAGTTGTTCCCTATTTTGTTTTGAATACTTCAACCTGTAAAATTTGTGTAATTTGCTTTATGTTCTTTTCCAGATGCTGGAAATGTGCAGAGGCAGATAGTACTGTGATGGAAGTGAGTGTGGGAGAGAGGACATTGCTGTGCTGGTCCAGCTGATCATTGGGAAGATAATGCACTACTTCCCGGAGACTGCTGCTGGTACAGTGTGATACACATTGTCATTTTTAATGTCGTCTGGTTACAGGCTTACTCTATCTATGTAGGTAGGATTGTGCACCAAAATTGAAGTCGAACAGAAGTTAAAAAAGCTACATGCAGAGAATAGTAGTGCAACGTGAAAATAACAGTGTTAATTTTAACTTTGTAGTAGATATACTAGTAGCAGTAAACTCAGCAAAACGATTGAGCAGTCTTTAGGGAAACCACACAGCTACACTTTGGAGTACAGGGAAAACAAAACTCAAGGCTAGAACTGGGGAGAAAATACTGAGTTGCCTTGTAACACAGTTTGACACATAGGATTTGACTCAGCCCATGACAGACCAACTTGCCTGTGGGTTTTGGGCAACTTTTTGCCAAAATTAGTGGACTTCTCAATGAGAGCTTGCATGAAGCCATCACAAAGGGAAATCAGATCAAGGCAAAAAAGCAAAAATATCTGTTAAATGTTGCTAAAACAGTAAGTTTATTCATCCTAATCTGGTCTGCTTAAAACAAAAGTAGCCTGATCATTTTTTAGAATACAAGAAAGCCGTGAGCATCCTTCTTTAGATCCTTGCATGTAGTATAAGTGATTACATGCCATTTGCGCTAGAGATTAACAAGGGTGTACCTTGTCCATTTATTCTTTCTTAGGACATTTCTTACTTTAGCCATGGCAGCTACCAGATAATAGGTGAATATTTAGAATTGGAGTATAAGAGAAAAATACACAAAAGAGATACTGTAGAGCTCAACTTTCATTATCGCTCTTCATACTTTCTTCCAAGCTCCTAAACTCACTGTCAGCCTACTGTACCCAATAGTTGTGCTATGATGTGCTCTTTCTTTACTGAGCAAAATCAAAAAGGCATTCGTCCGTACTCGGTGTGGAGAAAACAGACATGTCTAGCAGCTTACAAAGCCACCTGGCCAAAACCAGCATCGTTATTTTCTTTCTGTTGTGCACACTGCTGACCTGCATTTGACTGTCTAGATAAAGAGATCCATCCAAGCAGGCTGGAGGTTTCTGGTCAACACTACTTAGCAACAGAAGGAAGAGATGCTTACGGTCCCTGGATGAGAGCTGAGCTCTAATACTGGCTTGGCCAGTCACCTCCTGGGTAACCTTGAAAAAGTCACCACCTCTTGGTGCTTTCATCTGTGTCTGTTTGGTCGTACCACTTCAGAGCAGGGGCTGCTTCTTCCTGTGCAAGCATACAGTCTATTAAGGACTTAGTGTGGTTGACAGTGCCTATTGTTAACAGCAAATGCAAAAAAAACCCCAAAACCAAAGACATTTTGGCAAAAATACCCTTAGCAATGAACTATGTCAGTAATTTACCAAAAAATACATTACCCAGTAAAAACTTCAATTTTACATTTTTTTCCCAGTGTGTTAAAAGCCCAGATACTAGCAAAGTGTAAACAGCATGCAGGCACAATGTAATTTAAAAGGCACCTGTATCGTAACTTCCCACAATGCCCTAAACTCCTGGCCAAGCAGTGCTAACCACCTATTGAGCTTTGAGCATGGTAGGACTGTATAAAACAGTCATCAGGACACAGCAAGCTCTCCAAAGCTTTCATGTGACAAGGTCAAGTTTCTTCTTGCTTCCCCAAGGATTTCTCAGCAAGCAGACCATCAGGAGGTATCATGCTGGCAAGTAATGGCAACATTTTTATTACCAAGGCCTTCTTTGCTTTTACAAACAGATCATTGCTTTGATGTTTTATTACACATCTTGAAGACATCCTAGGTTATGAACACTGCCTGCAGAAACACCTGTTTTATCACTTTTTCATTAGCAGACTCCTTTCTACTCCTGTACCTGCTCCCAAATACCGGTTTGTTCAAAACCAAGCTTTATGGCATCTGGCCTCCTTCCACTCTGTGTGTGAAATTAAACACAGAGTATCTCCATGTCAAGATGCCCTGGGCAGAGAGGGCTCCTGCCCACTCACAATAGCTGCTGCAGGAGCTCCCTACAGAGCAGGTCCAGAGCACATGAGGAAGACAAGCTGGAAAACCACGTGGCATTTTCAGAGCCTTTCAGTGATGGTATCTGAATGTTATGGCGTGATTTTTTAAATTTTTCTCTTCACTGATATGCAACCTGAATAACAACTGCCTGCATTCTCTGTAGTCTCTTAGGGTTGTATTTGAGACACCCAAACTCTGAAGGACACCATAATTAATAATTAACCATTCATGAGATGGTGAAAACGAGACCAAAGAAAGAGATGCTCAGAGAACAGGTGAAAGCCTCTACGTATGATGGTGCATGGCTTAAGGGAGGCAGATGGGACTCACACAGGAAGAGAAATGTCAGAGGCCAAGAAAACAGGACCCACAGTAACCAAGGAACTTGGTGCGGAGTTACTGTTCTCTGCAAACAGGGGGGAAAACGGCTCAGCTTTGCAGCAGTGGGAGCCTTGCTGTGGCTGCGGAGACCACAGAAATGCCCCAATAGGCGGAGAAAAACTGAGGAAGACAGCAAGCATTACTCTTGAAGAGAAAGCTCCATCAAACCTGCTTCTTGCTCTCCAGTTCCACACCTCTTCCTTCCTCCCTGCACCAGGCACAGCAGCCTCCAGCTCCACCAGCTCTGCAAGCTCCAGCAGATCACCCATGCTCCTTCAAACCCAACAGGGAGGAAAATGGGTCTTTCTCTGAGCTGAGCTCCACCAGCACAACCCAAACCCCATCGCCTCCTGCTGCTCCAGCCCCTGTGGATTCTGAGAAAATGTGGTAATTTTGGATTTAAAAGAAAATAAAGAAAATTTTGGGAACTGCACATCATCAAACTCTCCACAGAAAGAACAGGAAAGGGAAGCAGGCTCCCACCGCCACTATTTCTAATCTGCCCCCCAGTTCTCACTCTTTTGATAAAACTTTCAGAGGCTCCTTCGACTCTGAAGAGTTTTGGTAATTCAAGTTGTAACTCTAGAAGTAGTTTTAGCAGCTTAACCCTCTCATTACATGTGATTAAATATGAACGTACTCCTACTGCAGAGATAGTGGACAATGTCTATCCTCTTCCTTAAAAACATGAAAAAGTATGTTACACAAATTTGATGGTCAAAAAAAATCCTTCTGAAGGAAAAAAAAATCACTAATCCCTTCATTTGTTCCTTGCCTCCACATTTTACCCTCATTTCTGTAAGGAGGAATCTATTTCTTTACCATTCTTCACAGGTAGAAGGCATTTAGATAAATATACCCTGATTTGTTCTAAGGGGTTAAGGGCTTGGGTTTTTGTTTTCAGTTTTGTTTGTTTTTACAGATACTTAAAAAGCCTTCTAGTAAGAGTTATACCACATATTAAAATGTAGCGCCTCTGCCCTTTAACTGCACTAAAGCAGGAGTTAGCTAGTGAATATTCAGAGCCAAGATAAAAAAAATGTTAGAAATTGAACAAGGCCCTCACCAAAATACCTATTTCAGCAGAGAAAAAGCCAGAAGGCCCTGATAGACCATGAAACTGTGCTATACACTTCACAAGTGAAGGTTGCTCAAAAAACAGTCTGAAAAAGGAAGCTGAAATGACTGCCAGTCACATTTGAGAGGACACTTTCAGCCTTATCTGCTCCCGTGGGCTTCTGCACCTCTGCAGAGCACCTTGCAACTGGAGAGGCCACTGTGCTGGGACAGGGGTGTCTGCCTGTGCACAGATCACACTACACCTAGATAACATTACAGGCGCAATGCTGCAGGTATAGAAAGTAACACTATAGGCAAGGAGGAAACAGGCTGAGGGACATCACTTTCAACTAGTATTTAAAGGATACCCCCTCACTCGATGCTCATCGATTGTATCTTTATAAAGGACTCCAGCCACCAGAAGTCTGACAGATATATTCTATTTTTTCCTTTAGCAGGCAACTTTTTACAGGCAACTTAACAAATACTTGTGAGTCTCTGCTTCACAAGGTCCTTACAGTATTACAGTGTACTGGTCTCCTCACTCCTGCAGCCCCACCAACCTTGTCACATAAAGCCAATACATACACCAATACACACATTGTTGCACGGGCAATGTACAGTTGGCAACAGTAATAAATATCGGTTCATCAGGGTCATGCTTTTAACAAAAGCATCCATGAATTCCCAACCGTGCCCCATCACTAAATACGGGAAAGGAATAACCTGTTTTTCATGGTACTTCTAAATACCATCTGCTTAAATATCTTCAGACAGTTTTAACTGAAAATCACATAGGACCTATAATTTCTCCATATTCTCTTAAATGAAGAGTAAAACTTCTGAAAATGCCTAGCAATATTTCCATTTGGTTCAATAAAAAAGTGCATCATAAACAAAAGTGCCAGAATGAAAGGTAAAAGAAAAGTTACAGAAATGAACTAGAAAGTCCAGAGCAAGTAGCCCACAAAATAATTTATTTCACGCCCCTACCACCTAAGTACACCCAGTTGACCAGACTATGGGGAAAGTAAAAAAATGGCTTCCAAAGCCTGGCAGTAAAGACTTTCATCTAAAGCCATGAGAAATGCCTCATTTTTCAAATGCCAAATAATACAGTGAAACAATACAACAGCTCCAGGGCTCCTACCCTACATCATGCTACACACCATGAAACCACCAATATGACATAAGAAATTGAGAATTTTCACTCCAGAGCACTCCCAGATTGAAAGAAAAATTGAATGCTAGAGAAGAAAAACCACTCTTTACTGTACATCATTTCATTGGTGTAAACTGGAATATTCCTGGCTGCTTCTGTTTCAAATGACTTCATGCAGAGAAGTCAGGGCAGGCAATGGCATTCTCATCTGCACAGTATCACCAGGTTTTTACCCCAAATAATAGAGGTGAAAAGGTGAATAGCAGAGCAAGTCTGGACTGCTAAACCAATTAAGCCTCTCTTGAAAAGTAATCCAAAACAACAGCAAGAGGTCAGATACTACAAAGCATCCTTTTCAGAGGTATTTCATTACACTTGGCTTTCTTCCTGGGCTGAGGTCCAGAAATATCAGCGCTGCCTTATTTTTTTCCCCAAGAAATAAGTTGCTTGAATAATGTGCACCTTGTGCACTGCATTGAAACAGATGATCATTCATCTCGTTGAATTTTTTCTTCCATTCTGATCTTTCTTCCCTGAGTTTTACAAAAGTATTTTTTCCAATTTTTAGGAAGCCTGAAAACAAACTTGTGAATTACAAACAAAAATCTCACAAAAGGCAAAAAGACCTTTTATTCACTCCAGGAATCCCACCTCACTTCACAATACGTACCAAGAAGTGTACAAAAACACAAAGATGACCACAGCCCCACTGTGAAATGACGGAAGAAAAGTCTAGCCTCTACTGAAGCTCAGCTCACATATCTTCCCCGTCCCTGCAGGGAAAGCAAGACAGAGACACTCAGAGGAAACCCCTGCTCCCATAAAAATGTCACAGATCTTTTCTCTCAGGCAAAAGTCTGCACCTAAATACTTTAAAATTACTCCTTTGATATGCCCTTTGACTACTTTCCTATCCCAAAGCGAATTTCTCATGCCTTTTAATTATCACCAAATTCAACAACTCTGACTCTTGATCTTGTCTAAGGGCAACGAACTAGTGAGAACTGACTTCAACCAATATCCAAATAGGGCAATTTAAATAAATATAGTATCTATGACTTTGTGACTCAGAATCATGACAATTTAGTATGTAGCTCCCTCTTTGTCAGCAGTGGACCGTCCCGAAGATGCTGTTGTGCTTTGCTTTTTAGATGACATAAAATGAAAGTCCCTACCACTTCTGGCCTCTGGAAAACACAGAGTTATTTGGGAACCTTTCGGCACTGTCACACCTTGCCAGGCAGATTAAAATCTTTGAAAGGTACTTGCAATTTTAACCTCTGTTGTAATTTCTGCTTCACAAGGGATACCCAAAAGGTGACCATGGCATTTTCACGGAGGCTCCCACAGTGGCCACAAATTCAGCTGTAGTCCTGGATGTATCTGCTACAGCTTTCAAGGCCAGGATAGACACGCTTTAGACATTGAGTGCGGCTGTGTCTGCTGGCTTTTCAAAGAGGGGGATGTCTTTTTTTGTCTGTATTCACTGACTCACAGAAGAGCCTGTGACTAGGGGTGCAGACAGATGCCTGGCCAACAGAGTGGATTTAGCAGCTGAGCCGTGAGGGCAGCCGGCCACACGTTCCTTCACGCCTCTGAGCTGACCTGACACAGTCACTGCTTTCGTTGCCCTCAGCCAATCTTTCAGCCAGATCTGTTCATCAGTCTGGCTCGCTGGTGGGCTTGCAAACCGGGAAAGAACAGAGGTTCTTGCAGCAATCCTTCTGCGCTTTAGCTATTGTTTCCTTTCATCTCCATGGCACTTTACAGCTTTTAAATGTTATATTCATGCTAGGTCATAAATGTTGAATGCTTCCTGTGCTACTTAAACAGCAATTTAAGTGAGCAGCTTGAAGTACTGTGCCTGATAAAAATGGAGCTTGTCATGGAGGAGAAGGAAAAACACTGTAAGCTGTAATCGTTCTGAGAAAATGTTGCTGGAAGATATATAATCCAACGTGGCACTTGAAGTTCTTGCCACGGAGCATTTGATCATAAAAGAAAAAATATGATTTTTAAAGTCTATTTTCACATCAGTGCACTATACATCCTGTCAGAACAAACGGTGCACTAACTTAAATGATAAATAAAAACCATTTTATTTTCACAGCCAAAGTATTTCCATTCCAAGAGTAACTGTAAAAATAGAGGTACTGAAAGTGAGTGTAATTGTGAGAACATTATATCATAACAGAAATTTTATATCTCAGCAGAGGACAGTATGAGGTTATTACATCTCCTTAAGCCAGAACAAAACAACAGGAAAAGATTGACCTTTCTGTCCCACCTTGGGTTTCAAATCTCATCTGTTAAACAAAGGCTCGGTGACATAAATCAAAAGCAAGCCACACACCTTAACATGCCACTCCACGAGGGGTAGCACCAGGTTGTCCTAAGAAGTGCAGCAGCACGGCAGCCGTGGGTGAGGAACAGGCAGAGAGGAGCGAGCACACCCGTGGGGTTCCACACTGAGATCACTCTCGGGGTCACTGTGGAACCCAACAACGTGGCCAGATGCTTTGCAAACTGAGGGACGGCAAAAGAGGACTTTTCACCAGCACTAGATTGTGTGTTCTCCTGCCGTAGAGGACAGGAGCTGGCAGGTGAATGAAATCACTGTGTTTTAGAGTAGAGCAGCGGTAATGAAAGGGCTGAAAAGCAGAAAAGTTGTTTTCTACGCAGGGCAAGGAAAATGCACCTTCGCCTACTATGAATCAGAGCCCAGAGAGCGAAAGGACCCGTACGCGGTGTGTACCTGGGACCTGCGACACCCCGAGACAGCCGCCTCCTCCTCCCTGAAGGGCCAGGGAGAAGTCCGCGTGTTTTCTGCCGGGGATGGGAGCCCACAGGCACCCTTCGGGGCAGCACTACCTACACCCCCCGTAACAGGTATTACCCCCGCGCCGGGCGGAGATGGAGCGCTGCTGCCCGGGCCACACCGCACCCGCGCTACGCCGCCGCCCCGGCCACGCAGCCCCCAGCGGCAGCGCAGCCCGCACGCTCCAGCGCTTCGCCTGGGGAAACTCAGGCTCCCGTTCGGGCCGGGGAACGCGTGTCCCGCGGTACCGGCGCGGACCGGCAGAGACCCGACCGTGCCCCGGCGCCGCCCCAAGCCGCAAACGCCTCAGTCCCGTGCAGCCCGGGATCCCGCAGCCCCCCGCCGCCCGTCTCCCGCCGGAGGCCGCGGGCGGGCCCGCCGGCGCGCTCACCCGCGCAGCGCAGGCCCCGCCGCGGGACGAAGCGGCAGCAGCGGTCGCCCCACGCTCCCGCCGCCGGCGGCCCGAAGCGGTGCGACGGCCACGGCTCCGGCGGGCCCGGCTCCGGCTCCGGCTCCGGCTCGAAGATGGTGCGGACGTGGCGGGGTCGCGGCGGCGGCGGGCGGCGGCCGTACGCGGGGCCGGGGACGCCGGCGGGAGCGTCCGGCTGCGGGAGCATCGCCCGCGGCGGCTTCCCCCGCCGGTCGCCCGGGGCCGCCGCCACGCGGAGCGGGGTGCGCCGGCCGCCTCTCCCCGCGGAGCGGCCGGGGCAGGCGGCGGTTGACGCCTCACGCACATGACACCGGCGGGCGAGGGGAGCGGGGAGGCGGCGGCGGCGGCGTGGGGGGAGCGTGCTGCACCGCACCGCACCGCGCCCGCGTTCTCCCCCGGCCGGGCGGCCGCCGCCGGCCTCCGCAGCGCCGCTTCCCGCGTCCTCTCACCGCGAAACGCCTCGGGCAGGAACAACCACAGCCGGGGGCTCTGAGACGCTCCCGCCCCGCCGGCCGCCTGCCCCTTGGCCCGCCGCCGCTGTAGGTAGCTGCTGTAACCAGCACCTTCACCGGCCGTTTTCGAGGCGTGCACTAACTGTGTATTACAAACAGGAGGGGTGAAGCGTTTCCAGGAGGTACATTTTACTAACCGTAGATAAAACACTTAAGACCGACTAATACACGGCTTGTGGCGACTTTGTTTTTTTTGTTTCCCAAGCTGAAGTTTCCACAGGAAGCGTTTTCTTTGGCAGCAGGTGAGAAGCCGTCAGCTCCGCCCGCAGCGGAAAGGCAGCGAGCGGCGGCCGGGGCGGGGGCACAGGGCGCGCCCCGGCCCCGCCGATCGCCCCGCCGAGCCCAGCCTCCCTTGCTGTAGCAGGCTGGCGAGTCACAGCACCGTAAGCAAGGTAAAGCCCGAATCTCTCAAATGTAGGGCTTCGGAAAACATCATCAGAGAGCCTGGTGGTATGTCTGGCCGTCACGTCTCCTAGGCGTTAGGAACACAGTCCATTTTAATGCAGCCTTGCACAGATTTTAAGTGGTATAAAGTGGGATGTAGCCCGGCTGTAACGCGTTTTCAGGCTATGGAGACAAAGGATTTATGAACAATTCATCTGCGCATTTACACGGAGGGTTCCAAGGAAATAAAGTGCAAAAAAAAGTGAAGTCTTTCATCTGATTTCTTTAAAGCACTCCCGTCCGCTTAAATCTGGAACTGCTGTAGAGCACCCATGGCTGTCACCACGGGAGCAGCAATACGACTGTACCAGCACCATCTTCTTTCACCGTGAGTTAGCAAATGTGCCTGCCAAGCACAGCCAGCGGCGCAGCAGTGGGGTGCCAAGCTGGGCTCTCCCCAGCACGGCGCAGGCCTACGTGGCCCAATGCGCTTGCCCATGACCAGCTCTGCCATTGCCAACAAACCCCACACTGTAGGGCATGAACAGACTCTGGTGATGCACTCCAGTAGGTTCTGATTAAAACGATCTGCCTAAGTTACATAAAGCAGCTAGTCCTGGAAATGTTTCCTGAGACTAGGCAGCAGTGGCACAACCCATACCTTGAGGGGAAGGCTGCGGAAGCCCAGGTAGTCACAGACCGCACTGGACACTTGTGTACGTTTTCAGGAACAGAGTGCAACTGAACAATTGCAGTATGCCTGGGTTTGTAGCACACCAGCAGCTCTACCTGTTGCTGTCACTCTCACTTGTCAACAGGAAGCAAAGTTCTCCAAAAGATGTGCATCTACAGCTACTGCTGGCTGGGCTTGTACCAGTGTCAAAACAGCGAACTCCACTGAGGGATACTACCCCTACTACATTTTTTTGTGATCAGTGGAACGAATAATAAAAAAAAAAAAGCTGTTTAGACCACAGAAAAGGTCATGCAGCCTTGCCAATGGCAGAATCAGCCACAAGAGCTCCCAACAGTGAACCTGCTCCTAAAACCCCTCTTCACCCGATACTGCTCAGTTCCCAGAACAATCTGTTTTGGCACTTGACTCTTTACTTTTAGAAAGATTTTTCCAATCTCATAGCCTGGATTTTTGTTTCATGCACTAGCATTTATATTCATAATCTCTAATCGTTTCACCACAGACAGGGTGGTGAACACTGATCTTCTGTAACAGCCTTTAAATGACTGAAGACGTTTGCTCCCCCCTTCTTCCCATCATCTTTCAGCCAACCAACTCCCATTTTTTCCCAGTCCCCCGGAGGTGAGTTTTCCAGACTGCCACACTTTATTTCTCCCCTCACTTACCTTCCGGTGGCCAGTATCTTTTTTAATTTCTGTAAGCCAGTTTAAAAGTGCTCGTCCTTGGGCTGGTCACAGGTAAGCCAAGCCTGGAGCAGGTGGCCATCCCACTGATTTTCAGGTCCCTAGCTAGAAGCCAGCACTGGTTTAGCTAACAAATGTGACTAGACAAACCAATTATGCCTTACCCTGGAAAGGATTACACAGTAACAGCAGGCTATGCAACTACTTGGTAATAGTTCTGTGTTTAATTTTACCCAAAAAAGTTTATGCAGCTGCAGCATATTCCACATCTCCCCTCTTCTAGACTTGAAGCTTAACAAAACCCAAAAGTAATCTTTTCCGTTTAGCCTTTTTAATCCTTGCCATAGTATTATGTCCAAAATTATTCTGATTACCACTTCTGCAGTGTTTAACTAAATTAGTACTGATTGAGCTCCACCAGTGGACTGCTTCATACTAAGCAGAGACTAGGAATTTTGCCACCATTTCAGAGAACTAGCATTGTTCAGAACACACATCAGCGGAGTGCTTAAAAAATAAAAAGGATTAGTGGCTCTACCATATAGTGACTCTGTTTTACGGGACACTTTCTGGACAGCTGGCGAGCTAAGCTGCAGATTGCAGGCTTTGTATTGTACTTAGAAGGAAATAAAAATTGTAATACTGAAATTAACAGAAAGTGAAATTATGGAAAGACACAGAAGTACACACTGCACAGTAAGTGGTTGATGATGTATTTATGCCATTAAGTCATTCACTCATGCATTTTCACAATTCCTATGAAGACAGGTTTGTTCAAGTAATAGATAATTAATATACTAAGCTAAACCCCCCAAAACAGTAAACCAGCTTCAGGAGGAAGAACCATATATTACTTTCTATTACTTCTTTTCGCAAATCAATAACATGACTGACAGTATCAGGACACTTCGTTTGAGTCAAAAATTGATGGTACTATACGCTACACTTTGACTTGAGAAATGTATTTGCTTCATAAGAACGTAAATTATGAACTGAATACTTCAAGTTCCTTAGCTACTGCTTATTTAAAATTGCTTTAAAAAAAGAAATTTTAACAAGATTAAGATTACTGATGTATTTAGCAGCACTAAACCAGCAATGTTTAAAACAAACATAAAATATCTGTTTTCAGCCATGTAAAAGAATGCCGCACATACTTCATTATACAGACTATACTGTTACTACAATTAACTTTCTTTTTCAGATTGCTTCAGTATAAAGAAGTTGAAAATGATATATTCCAACTAATACTTGATTTCTTTCAAAATTTAAGAACCTCTGAAACAACAAAGTGTTACAGACATAACATTTGAAAAAATATACAATTTATGCACAGTCTGAGAGTCCAATTCTTTTAACACTTGTTGCATGTGTTTTACTGACACTCAGTGAGACTGCGGACATGAACAAACAAATATATGAGCAGGCATTAAAGCATTCCAGTTAGACATGATTCCAGTATTTTAGAACAAACAAGTTAAGAATGCCATGGCTAACCAAGTTGAAACATGTAGCAAACTGTTGTACTCCTTTTGCATAGCTAAATTTTTTGGGGGACAAAGCTTGCAAAGAAAGAAGCTGCTCATGTGGGTGTAAAAATATCTGAATTCCTTTTTAACATTTGTTTCTCACCAAGAACACTGCAAAGCAGGTCTCGGACATCAAGGCAGTGAATTTCCTCTTAACACTGAAAGTGTTCTATTCAAATATTTAAAAAACCCCCCAAAAAACTGCAATGGAGAAGTTTTGTATTCTGACCTGGACAGATAAGCAGGGAATAAGCATCACAAAACTATCAGATGCTAGCACAGGTTACTGCTGTTTAGTTTATACCTAAATGTTTCGCCATTAATTATGGAAAACTGTAAATACAGTTGGTCCACCTCTTCTTACAGATGTAATACAGCAATTAGAAGTGCTACTGGACACCACTGAACATCCATGGCCCGACTTCCACAAGGAAAGAATGAGTCCTGCAATTATTTGCATGCTCTTTGTCTGAAACAAATAAGTACACCTGTAGTATCCAAACATAGTGAGGGATGCTTTCTGAGTTTTTGTTTGTTTTCTTCTTCTCTTTCTCCTCTCCTACATATTTTGGAGCAGACTTTTTCATTCTGCATCTCTGCAACCCAATCATACTAAAGTAGTACCTTCTGATACTGGAAAATAAATATATAGTCTTACTAAATTTTCCACCAAAATTTGATATCTCAGTCCTAAATCAGCAGTGGGTGTGGTCCCTTTTCAAGATCTAGACCAGTAACTTATTTTTCCAATATTCAGTTACCACTAAGGCATGATGCTATCTAATCTACTGACTGCCCACAAATTCTCCTAATAACCAATTTTTTACCTTTTTTTAAAAATTATGCCTGCAAACAGGATTCTGAAAAAGCTGTTTTAAGAACCTGCTTCTCTTGTGGTGAGCAACAAGATTTCAGGGAGAATCTGAAAATGCTGTACTCTAAAAAAGGAATTTTTACATTCAGTCTGACAACCTGAAGTGCAAGACTTCCATATACAGAGAAGTCATATGATTACAGACAACATGGCACCAAATATGGAAAGGAACTTAAAAAATATTGTGGATTTGTTTTTTCAAGTAGAAGTGAACTAACAATTTGGATGTGAAGGAAAGAGAAATGCATTTCCACTCTATCTGCGCTTTTAGTCCCTACTCACACTTATTTAAAAAGATCTCATTCAAAACAGTCTGTGATGATCAGTCATTCAGCTAGATTCTGAAATAACAGTGGTGGTTAAAAGAAATCCAAAACACCCTTTAAAGACTATTCATAATGTTTAGAGTTCTGCAAGTCCTCCTGCAATAAAGACTAAATTGCATTCTGAAAGAAAGGGCAATATTTGAAGCAAACAAACGTCAGTTTCATCAACAACACTTTTTCCTTTAGGACTTCGTCAGAGATCCTCCCATGTGCTAAATTCCCTGCCGGGAGTAATTCTATCCTAACATTGACAAAAAAAGATATATATATATATATATTTCTTTTATATTTACATATTATACATATTTACATTTTTTTTTTAATACTACAGTTGTAGAGGGGAAAAAACCCTGGATAGAGATTTATTATCTGTCTTTAAATGTCCCAACAGTATTTTTTTTCCTTTGAAAAAATTAACAAGTCCTCTTCAGGTCCTCTGAAAGCTAGATACAGTCCACGTTCCGCAGGCCACCATCCACAGTCAAAGTACCAAATCTAAAATGAAAAACCAGTATATTCTTAGGTGATTGACTAGATTATAGAATCAATCCTTAATTCATTATAATTTATTTACGGGGTTTTCCTTTCCCTTGCCACATGCCAACAAATGCATTTGTATCTAACTTTTGTATGTGAAAAGAAGATGAAAGGATACTATGCTCCAAGTATTGGTCTGGGGGTAGGGTAACAAAACCAAACCAGTTCAGCTTAAATCTAGACTCAGGTCCATCAGCAATTGACCTTCAAGCTTTCAGGAGATCATTATTTTTATATATTTTATCACCATCATAGGAAAAAAAGCAAAGTGAGTCTGTATGTGATAACGACAATACCCTCTCAGGATTGTAAGAAATATGTTGTTGGCCTCTTCACTTTAAGCAATCTGAAAACTGCAAAATCATTCATTCAGATTGGTATAATTCCACAGTTGTTAAAAATTATGTCTAAAAGTGAGGAGTCAAAAGACACCACTGGATTGCTGCAACAGATATTTTTATTAGCTAAACATAACTAACATGAAACAAAAATGCCACAACTGCTGTGTCAGAATGATTTTACAGTTACATTTAAAGGTTTTAAATACTTTTTCTGGTTACACTTCACAACAGTTCAAAATATATTTACAGTTAAAGAGCTTATAGAACCGTCCCTTAGTTTAAATTCTGGATCTACAAAATGTAGAAAATTAAGCCCATTTCTAGTATCAGCCCAAAAAGGGAAAACAATTGCTTGCCTTTCCAAAATGTGATTATTCTCAGCCAGCTCTTTAACAACCCCTTCCATTTCCTCCTTTAGTTTCTTCATACTGTAGTAACAAGAAACGAAAGAAAGGTTACAATTTTTATATTAGCAGATATAGTTATCTGCTATGGTCACCCACCATCACAGCTTTCCGCAACTTGTCATTACATACAAAATAAGGGACAGATAACGGGTTGATTATTTACTAAAAGTGACGCATGATATATTAGTGTTGTCCCCTACTCACTTCCAAATCTGTATCACCACTTTAGCAATATCAAGTTTTTTCTGCAATATAAAATGCTTGATCTTAATACAGCAATCACTAAGTATCAACCGTAATTTTTTTTCAATTAGCCTGCATAACAGGTATAGAATATTACATCAATCCAATTAAGAAATTCTCACCCCAGAGTCATTTCCACTAATGTGTTTGAACTTGGATAGACTGTATTCATTGTATGTTTCATTCCACTGGAAGCTGCAAACATTTTCTGTGGCAGAGTATCTTGTAACTGTAACAGATAAAAAGGAATTGTAAGTTACAATATAAGTTGTCATAGGTATCTTGATGTCCACCTTAAAATCCTTCTTTAAATTCTCCATTGCTGTGATGTCTTATAAAATCATTACTAGTAGGGCAGCTGATACTTCCCAAGTTGAGATCATCATGGCAAATTTTCTACTAACAGTTCCCTGATTTGTTCCATCTTCTTAACTGTCTTGCACTTTCATAATAAACTCTCAAAAGAAGAATTATCTATTTGTTATGTTTGTAGATATCCTAAGGCAGCAGAATCCTAATCAATAACTGACTTAGTAGTGCTACTAAAATACAAACATGTAAAATGCTGCCCTCCACCATTACTCAATTGTTTTTACATCTATCAGGTGCTTTTCTTTCATTTATATTTCCCTTATAAAGAATAATTATTTTACTGCATGAAAATGCTTTCTCTCAATTTTGAGGTAATTCTGATAAGTTTGCATCCTGTAGAGTCACCATCCAAATCTTAACAAAACATTTTCTTTCACGCCACCAGCAGCATTAGTTTAGCATGTATCCTTAAGTATGTATAGCCTAATCTTGAATATGGGAATAGTGTTATTATGCTTCATAAGAGTATTAAGATAATCCTCTAGGTGCTCAGATACCATTATGATAATAATTACACAGAACACTTCTCAATGAACCCACATCCATTTGCACAGATTTTTGGCAGGGGAATGCTAACACTACCAAAAAAACCCAACAACAAAACCCAAACTTCACCAAAAATGCCAAACCAAAAAAAAAACCCACCAAACTCCAAAATAAAGTCAGGATTCCAAAAAAAACCCCAAAAAACCCCCCCAAAACCCCATACCACATTCTACACCACTCCAACATCAGCAATGAAGCTACTATAGACTAAATACTACATCCATGCAGCCCTATTATTTTAATATGGCTGCATTAATGCAAGACTCCCTAAAAACAACACTATTGACATTAAACAATGTGGAATAATCTTTTATCTATGCAAACACTTTACATAATTTTGAAGCATTCTACCTCATTTATATAATCCTGGTATTTGGATACCTCTTCTTCAATATCAAAACACTGGTTGGTGAGAGCCAGTAACTGCTTCCTTGTGTGAAGCATTTTCCTAAAAGAAAAAAAAGTTTTCTTTTAAGAGCGTCCTGTATAGAAGTGGTGCAGTGAACATTACCAAACATTAAAAAAATCAATAGCTTGCCTTGTCCAGTCCTCAGCCTTGTCCAAAAATGCATCATACTTGCTGACACATTCATCTTTGAATAGAGCTATGGCTTTTGTAGCATGCAAATACAGCTTCTGCCTGCAACACAGAAGCAACCGGAATAGTGTTATACTGCTTTGAAAACCTTGTTCCTCTAACTTACTTCCTGAATCTTGGAGAAGAGGTATGTGGACTTAAGATCCTTTCAGCCACCTTGATTCATGGTGTTGTAATATGTAAGAATTCAACACACTGCATGAACTGACAGTTTATTTCAAAAACATTCCCTAGCAGGGAGAAAAAAAAAAAATTACTTGAAGCATTTAGTTGCAATTATTTGTATATGAACAAATGGTCAAATGTCTTTTCTGAGTCTGTATTTATCCAAGCAGGTATATTTAAGGAAAAGGGATTCTAAATGGAAAGGACAAAAATCATTATTATCTTTTATTTGCCATCTGCAGATACTTGGAACTTCCAGCATATATGAATAATCCTTTGTGCTGAGCAATACACATGCAGGGAAAACCCAGGATTTTTGTGTCAGCTTAAATTTATGACAAGAGAAAAAAAAGCAAGCAGGTAAGGACAGGAAAGCAAACCAAAACCCAATTCTGGTTAGTGTTGCAGACAGTAATCTCAATGTAACTGCCTTACCACACTATGCATTGCACTAGTAAGCGAAACTAAGGGATACAGCCACACTACGGTCTAACACCTACTTCTGGTATTTCGTTAAGTCTTGCGTGATAGCTATTGGTTAACCAAATTCTGGCTAGAGTGTAGCTGGATTGTCATCAGACATGCATATCTATCATTAAACCAGAAAAAAAATCCGAACTGAGTGCTGTTCCCTTGTCTGTCTAGTGGCAAATATTACAGAGGCCAGCCTCTGTTGCTAATGGTGCACACTTCTTGACAAAAACCACTGCCATTTGTGTCAGGGGTGAATTAAGTATAAAGTAAGATGTAGTTAGGATCTCAAAGATACCCAAACAATCCCAAGGAGACAGCTGCAGTAGAAAACATATCAGTATTCAAAACCATGCAAATGAAGTCTATTTATTTAAAGTTATTCCCACATTAATGCAAGGACACAGTCTGAGTAGTAGAAAAAGCCCTAAAATTTCTTTAATCCGCCCAAGGGAGTGCAGTTTTAAAATGAGCTATGGATAGCGTTCCAATGTTTGCCTGTTTTCCAACCATATCTTTAAGCATTTATGACAAAATTATCACTCACAGTGTCTCTCACATTAAGTTCAGTCCCTTGCCATTGCAGGGCAATGATGCGTCCAAGTCTTTCAGCGTATCAAGATCTGTCTTACAGGTTTCCTGCCCCTACTGTCCTTTATCTTAAGGTAACCTCCCCTCCACTTGGCAGTTACCCCCCATTTAACTTTCACTGTGGGAAAATCAAGTGGCACGGTTGTGAGAATACCAATACCTTCTACGTGGTAGCTTTCTATCTCCAATTGTTAGTGAAGCCACATTAGTGGTAGCAACATCAAGAATTTTTAGAAAATTACAGAAGCAGTGTCTAAATTCATATAGCACTCAGCAAAGTCTAGGGAACCACTCAACTGACCAGTCACTAGGAGAATAACTTAATTACTTAAACATATGCATCTAGCATCATTTGACATGCACAAGGATATCCTGCCCTGCTTCCAACTGTCTATCCAGAAAGGTGTAGGTTTCCCATTTGTCCTTGTGTCCTCCCTCCCAGTCTCAGATACCTTAGGACTACTTAAATAGTATTAGGCATCTGTGTATGAGGAACTGAATCGATCCTGAGACAAGCAGAGCACCATGAGCAGAGCAGCTGTCAGCAGTTGCTCAAGAGTTAGTCAGTGGAGCCTAGTGGGAGGGAGTCTAGACACCCAGGTTACATACAGACACTTCATGTGGCCACCTCTCATAAGCGACAATTTTAAACAGGCATGGAGAACTGCATTAAAATTTATTTCGCATGCTGTATTTCCTGGAAGATTAGATCATTCTAGAACTTCATTCAGCTAGTCTGTATTTTATTCATCTAGAAAATTATCTCCACCTTAGTTACAAAGTCACTTCACCCTTACTGAGGGCTTTTTCCTCCATAAAAAAAAGAAAAAAAATGTACTTTCTATAAGACAGTTATGCCCAGATAACAAACAAGTATTTCACATCTACATTTAGAAGGTCTATCAGTGAAGGAACTCCACTGCCAGAAAGCACCTCATTATCATATGCTAGCACCCCTGTGTAAGATACTTAAAGGAAATTTTTTACAAAGCAATCCAAAAGAGGTTATAATTTACAATAAAAATCATCAGAGGAGGTTATTGGCAAGAGCACCTGAAGGACCTGAAAGCAATAATGGTATTTCCCAAAGGTAACTTCAAAACTTACTTGTCAAACTTGTGAATTTGTTCTTCATTATAAGGAAGTCCTAGGATCAGAGCAGATGACAGACATTACCAGTTTAATTCTGTTATTATGTAAAACTCCACTAAGTTCACCCATTTTCTATATGGTTTCCTTCTCCTATCCTGATAGGTAAAAGTGCTCTTTTTTTTTTCCCTACTCTCGAGTCTTGCAATTCAAATTTATCAGATTAATAGTGGTGTTTCATTCATATGGGCATATGAGCGAGACGGTACCTCACTAAGACTGACCTACAGACATATTCACTGTTGCTGACTAATTCTCCATTCGCACCACAAATATCCTACTGGAACAAGGACTGACCTGTCCTTTACATTACAGTTTATGTTAAAAGTGAATCAAATAAATTACTTACTTCGTTCCGCTTTGTCTTTTTTGAACTGATAATAAATATCTGTGATGGAACATAGCAGTGCCTGCAGCCTTTCTGGACTAGAGTGACAAAAGGAAGAAAATGAGATATTTTATAATAACCTTAAGTATCTATTAATAAGTTTTATGAACTATAACTGAATGTAGAATTCAATAAATATTGAAACAATTAATACAGTTACTCACTTTCTGTCTTTTGGATGCATGCCTTCCTGATTTGCCCAGGTGTCAGCCAGTAAACCACCAGGAGAAAGTTTGGTTTTGATATCTTGAAGACTAGTTTCTATTGTGCCCTGAGAACTGGAGAGCTACATAAGAGCAAGAAAGTTCAATCTTACCACCGGGTAAAGTGAAAAATTAATTGAGGCTGAAAACAGACTGAGCACGTTAATACTACAGACCCATTTGTTTCACTGACCTTCATTAAAGAAATACGCCCAATTATCTGCCTAGGCTTTGCTAAAAGAAGATAAAGCATGGTATTATTAAAGAATCAATCATCTTTGATGCTGGTATTTCTGTTAGTTAATATTTATTTCCTTTCAATGGTAAGTTTCTACCTTTCATAGATTCCCTATTTATTTCTACACTTGTTCTTTTGGTTTGTTAAGAATCTGTATAACGACGATCCACATAATTCATACCATTCTTTCTCTGCAGTTCATACAACCTTCAAAATAAAAATGCACTAATCACCTTTTTCTTTTAGAATGGAGAACTTTATACTTGCTCCCAGGACACCAATGTGTAAAGTTATTTTCAATTTTTCCTTACTTCTCTGGAAACACGATGCAAATTGCAAAGCAGATCACTCTGAAGTGTGTTTGTGTATGTATCATTTTAGAAAGCCAATGAAGTAGTTTAAAAATCTTTAAGAAAAGGGAAAGCAACAGCAAAGTAAAATATATTTTGTGGTTATAATTTTTTACTTGAGTATTTTAGAAAATGAGAATGTATTTTCAGGAACTCCCTTTTATTAGCCCAGTGTAGTGAAAATAATAAGATTTACTGTTTTCAGAAAGGTATCCACATCTCAGTATGGGCATTTTAACAACCTTTGGCAGTCCAGAAATTACTTTGAAAATTCAGAGTTGTTATTCACAGAAAAACCTGTTATTGAGTATTTGGCTTTTTCTTTAGAAACACCATTTTGAGAAGGACACAGGCTTTGTAAGATACTTACACGCAACAGTTTCGTGTGTATCTCTGAAATTTCATCCACTTCTGATGCTTCCAAGTTGATCTGCATCAAATTCTCATATCTGACCACAAAAAAATGCACAGTTAAAAAAGAAAATAAACAAACAATAAATGCACTCAAAATATTCCTTGAATCTAGAGTGTAACAACTACCTTTTCTTTTATATGAAATACAGTATCTGTCGCAGCAACCGTGAAACACTGATAAACTTAAATGGCCGTCAATAATGGAAACGTTTTAGTTATGAAAAAGTTTCCTTGATTTTTTTTTCCTAGAACTGTTAAAAAGAAGTTTGAAACTTCCATTCCTGACTTCTTTATTCTATTCTCATTAGTTGTCCTTGACAGGCAGTGGAAAACTATTTCCTCTCATCAAACAATTTTTAAAAGGTTACCAAACTAGATTTATTTAAAGTAGCCAATAACACACAACAAACTAATACCCCAGTGCACCAAAATGCTTTTCTGTGGAAACTTATTGGAAAGACTGAGTTACCAAAACCTTAAAGGCTGGGTTAGTAGCACTATCTGTTCATATTGATACTTTCCATGTGACCATAGCTCAAATGCCAAACAAATCATTCAGGACGATATTTTTCCTATTGAGCCTCAGGCACATTTAATTTTAAAAAACATAAAACCAGCTCAGCTGCTTTCAAAAAATACATACTTTGCTTAAGTTCAATACTTTGTTTACCTTTTCAAATAAAAGCTTTGCATTGTCATGCTTTGAAAGCCTTGAAAAGGGAGAACAAACAAGGACATGTCCTTTGCTAACTCATAAGCCTTCGGAAGTCAAATAAACTGAAAATCCTACCCCTTCATAAGAGGCCGAAAGACCATATGCAAACACATCGCAAATTTCTGTTCACATGAGAACTGCTCCAGTTCACAAGTGAACATAATGTTTTCAAATTGCTGTCCTGAGATATTGCTGAATGCACTAGAGTCACAAATCGGAACCTACATCAGTTTCTTCTGAGCTCAAAGTGGCTTTCTTCTGTGGGGACCTGGCAGAACGCAGGAAAAAGCTATCTGAACCACATACAGAGTGAACATGAACCAGTCCTGTCAACTAGTGTAAACTGTCTTGAAGAAGAGTTTGGATTACAGCCCTGATGATTTGTAACTAGGCTACACAGGTATATTGTTATCTTGCTAGTTATCAACTTTTCTAGTTGCACTGTTTCTGTGGGTGGTTTTTAAAGCAAGCACCTCAAAGCCCAGGTGTGTCAGTTTGTACATGTTTGGCATGCACACAGCAAATCTGACAAATCCTTAGGGATCCCTAATTACTATGTACAAGCTCTTCAATTCGCACATGCATACCAGCTCCAACATGGCTCAAATCTATTAAGTCTACTCTGCAAACCAAATGGCTCTACATGTGTGTTAATCATCTTGTGGGCATGTGCATTTTCAGAACAGCCTGGAAGCAAGTTTAGAGAATCCTATGACCAAGAGGGCATTTGGGGGAGACTGGCAGTAGGCTGGATAAGAAAACAACTACCCATAGCAGAATCCTGTGAAGAGCTGGGATTAAAGTTTGCGTCAGCCTGGGTAACAATAACACACCTTACAGACAGAGCTAATGCTAGTTTGTGGAAAGACTGAACAAAACACTGCAAGGACACTTTAAAAGTGGAAAAGAATGTGACTGAGAGCTGGACACTGAGTGGGACTGAGAGCTGAAACAAAAATCAGGAGAGAGAAAAAGTGAAACTTGGAGGGAGAATTCAGTGGTGCAGTCCCATCTCCTACAGACAGCACTTGACTGAAAGAGGTAAGGCAAAATAGTACTGACCACTGGAAAACATTTGCTTCCTCGGAACAGAAGACAAGAGAAATAAGTGTCTTCTGTGGTCTTTGAAACTTGGAAGTCTCCTATGTTAAAAGATAATAATGCTTTAGTTGCTCCTTACTATAAGTTTTGCCAGTTTTAAAGAAAGCGCTCTAAAAAACTTTCTACTATATAGATCTAAATGAGTCCACATGGGCAACAGTGATATTCTGTGATACAGACCTCTGCCATTT
This sequence comes from Strix aluco, assembly GCF_031877795.1. Lineage (NCBI taxonomy): Eukaryota > Metazoa > Chordata > Aves > Strigiformes > Strigidae > Strix > Strix aluco. The sequence goes on from NC_133935.1 coordinate 50,948,750, forward strand.
GAATTAAGCAAAATAGACAAAAATAACATAATAGTCAGGCATTTTAAAAAAACAACAGAAGTAGAATTTCCTGTGCGGTTTACATTTGGCATCCCTATGTGCATGCACTGTGATCTAATGACATTCTAATGCAGCTTTGGTTTTTCTAGTAGGTTTGTTTTGCTGGTGGTTTGTTTTTTTTTTTTTTTTCCCCATCTGTTCAATGTTATATTTCAACATTAAAATTCCTTCCATGCAGAAAATGCTATGGTCTTAAAGCTGTGAAAGGGGCAGTATTTAAAGTCATCCTTAATAAACACACACAAGGAAACTCAGTAACAAAAGCACTAAAGCACTAATGAAATGAAAACTTCTTGATTCTTTGTCCAGGCTTTACTATAGCTTCTAAAGTCAACAACAGCAAATGAGCTGAGTCAGAGAAGAAAGGAGAAAAAGAACACGTACAATTACTACTCATTAGTAATTACTTGTTCCCACTAAGTTAAGCAGCAAAATTAACACTCAAGTTAGAGTAAAGCATATTACTAAATCTGTTTAAGTCACTGCCATCAGTAAATCCATGCTGATTCAAATATAATTTTTATATGCAAAAATCCCGTAAATAAACATAACTTAAAATACCGCTGTCACTGAAGAGGATAATGAAAAATCAATGCATTCAGTGTAGTGCTTCTACTCACATTTTCTCAGCTTTCTCAATGTTTCTGCTGCAGAAATCCAGCCTGATGACCACCTCAGTCTTTTTATGAACCATTTCATTGTAATCATCCTTGATTATTTCACTAAAAAAAGTGAAGCATTAGTCTGTAACAGAAGTATTCAACTGCCATCTTACCAGCAATCAGTAATACAATATACCTACAGTAATAACTGCTAGTAAGAATTGCTTTCAGTTGGAGATGCATTAGTATAATCCTCATATAAAATGATCTTGTGCAAGCTGCATAATTGTACCTGCATGTTATCAGAGACTAGGTTTCATTTACCCACAGAAGAAAGTGAAATTGCAAATACCTAAACCTTATTGTCATAAAAAATGATTTTTGTTTCCTTAATGACAGAAAGAAGGAAAAATTCAGAAAGCCTAGTCATATTCAAGGAGTAAAGAAAACCTCCCAAGATACTCTGAGATCACAGAATTATGCATTGATAATGAAGGCATATATCAATTAAAAAAAAAGCACAATGAAATTCAGTCAGTTGCTTACATTAGCCATCGTATTCCTTTTCGCATCAGCTCCTGGTAAAGTAGCAAAGAACTGGCAACTCTACAGGCATAACATACGATACCTGTTACTGCCTGGTGGAAAAAAACCCCAACATTAGTAGTAATCTGGCATTCTCTTAATAACTGTTTTGAGTCAATTAATCAAAACAAAGCAACACAGATTAATAAAAGAAAGAGCAACATGAAAATGGTAGTTTAAAATGCGTAACTTCACCCAAACTTTAGTTGGGAGACAACTAAACGCTAATTATGGAGGCAGAGCTAAACATGGTGGTGAGTTTTTCCAGTTATGCTGAAATATCTGTTAGGGATGAAAATAAGTCTCTTATAAACAAAAATGACACCACTTACTCTCAGGATTTACTTTAATTTCTGGAAAGTCATAAGTACATTTCTTCAGTAGTTTAGGAATTAAACACATACATTAAAAGAAACTTGTAAAAAATGACACATTTTTTAAGTCTAGGGACTTTCTTCATTCACTTAATTCCACTTACAAGTTTGCTGCATTATTCAGAATTGTGAACAAAGTTTCAGAGATTATCATTCAGTATTTTAAGTCATTAATATCAACTGACGCCTTTCTGTTTATTGATTTTAAAGACTTCTGGTATTCAGAGACATACGTTTTCAGGACTACCATGCCTGAATACATGGCTCCTCAGTAGCCAGTATTTTATAGGCATAGTATAAACAGTGGTCAAAGTCAAAGCATAGCAATGCACACATTCAGTGGTTTTAAAAAAATGACCACAGAATGAAACATCCTCTGCTTCCTCTACATCCTCTACAATCCCCCAGATTCTGAAAATTTGCAAGAGAGGTAACAGAAATTCCACTCTTCTGCACAGTCCTAGAGACTCCTCTCTATTGAGAGAAAGATGAAAGTTATTTTTCTTACGTTAAGTTTTGCACTGTCACAGGGGACGTTATGAATCTTCTAGCTAACTTCAGGGCTCCAAAGTGGCAGGCTTCTTTCCCCCATCACTGAGTTAAGCAGTAACAAAGCACTTGGACTTTAGAAGGCTGTTTTTTAGGTTTGTTCTTTTTTTAAAAAAATATACAAATATATTTTGCATACAAAGTATGGCTTTAATACACTTCTGGAGCCCTTGTTAACAAATACATTTCTGTCAATCAGAATCCTCACTAGTATATTAGAAATAGTTTAATTTACATTATTTGTCTGAATATCAAATATCTTTCATTTCAGTATCATTATCTGAGACAGGTATATAAATTAAAATCATAATTACTCACTTTAGCCATACTGGCATCCCCATCCAAATCATAACGTTGATGCACTTTAGGAAGTAAAACTGAAACATAAAATAAACACCTGTATTTCCTTATTTTCCAAAACAGACTTCAAAATTTCAGTCTGTTTCCCCTCCCCACCCTGTACACTGTTTTTATGTGTATCTACATGGATTTTCATCTAATCTGTCGCTGTCAAGCCTTTTAATATTGTGTGGTTCTCATGCACTTCAAAACTGGCCTTTGCCTTGAAAAAGCTTTAAATAACTTGGTATCTTCAGCAAACTGTCCTTCACTTCCTTTTCCAGACCCACTTTTGAAAATGCTACACAGCACAGATTTCATGCAGCTCTCCACTGGAAATCTCTCTCCACTGAGAAAGCCAACCATTTATTTCTGTTTTTCAGTCCTATGTTTGTCCGCATGGGAGGCTGTTCCCTCTTATCTCACTGCTGCTTAGTTTCACTGAGACTCTTAAGGGCAGGACTTCACCAAATAGCTTTTTTAAGCCTAGGGTAGCCTCTATCAGCTGAATGTCCTTTGTTCTCATGTTCACTGACTCCTTCAGAAAGCTCTGACACAATATAAAAGCCCTGTTGATCCTTCCACAAACAGCTCACCTACCCACACTCTTCAGCACTTCTGTGTGAGTGCCAGCTGGCCCAAGCAGTCAATATAGGACATAGTGACGAAAGCAACACTGAGCTCTCAACTGGAAGCATGTCTTCCAGCTCCACTCTTATCAAAAATGGTTCTGGCACAGGGCCCTCTATAAGCCTCTCAATGATAAATGGAAATGCAAAAACTTAGTTTCTTTTTTTTCTGTATGGCATTCTGTTGTGGCATATGACCCTCTAAGCTAAGTTGTCAAGACCTCCTCTGTTAACTGAAAGGCCAACCACAATCATGTCAAATTAAAAAAACCCCAAAACTTCTATTTCCACTTGGTGAGTAATGGAACAAAATAATCAGCTTTGAATTACATTCTGTAATGTTCCTTTCTACTTGTTAAAAGTATCATGCTTGAAAAAATTTCAGACCTCCACTACATCTTAACACACAAATACTCAGGTTCACAGCACTAGGAACATTACAAGCAGCTATCGTTTCTATAAAAATATGCTGGATACTCAGCATTTTTGGAAAAAATTGGACTGCATACTTAGAACTTCAGGTATCAAGAGAGAAAATTTTTGAACGCTATTTCTAAGACATAACAGACATAAAACAACAAATAAATAATCCAAACTATTTACAAAACATAGCTATATGAAAGGGGAAATGACTTTCATATACCTTCTTCATAAATTAATCCAACAAAGTTCACCGCCTCCCTGCTTACTACAAAGATAGGATTCTCCTCAGTTGTTCTGGGGAAGTGCTGTGCCAATCTGCCAGGCTCTAGTATTAAACGCCGACCTTCATATACCAGTTCTTGATTCTGAGATGGTATTTTTGTCTGTTTGTAGACCAACTCATGAAATATAGCAGCTCTATAATAGAAACAATATATTCAGTAGTAGTTAGACTCACTACAATAGTTCAAAAATTTAGAGTTTGTATTACTTAAATAAAAATCCCTTTTACTTCTGATTAATTAAGAACTGTTTTTACACATAGAGCATTTGACTTATAAGCAGAACAGAAAGCAGCACACTGCCTAAGCCTCCAGGTTGCTCTGTTACAAAAATAAATGCTATTTCCTGCAAAATATCAAACTTCCCTTTTTACCTCTGATTTTCCACCAAAGCATGTCTGTGTAAACAAACTTGCTTTGGCCTGAAGTCTGAACAGGAAGCACCATATGAGAGGAAGGAAGCATACTTTAGTTTTCTCAGGCATACTCATTTCTTCAGAGGAGATGGACGGTCTCTCCAAGAGAAAAGTCTGGTGTTTTACACATCAAAAAGCACACACCCTAAATTCAGCCTGTAAGCTAACAGTCAGATTATCTCCTAAAACAGCAGTTATAAGGAAGACCAAAGACACTTTGGTATTTTATTTCCAGCAATCAATGGATACAAGGCATGAGAATTCATAAGAAACCTCCCCACCTCCAAAAACCCCACAACCCAACAAACAAAAAAAACCTCCTACAAAGAAGAAAAACTTTAAGGACAATAACAGGAAGAATTTGTTCCTGTGCAGTACTAGTACACTGCCACTTCTTAATAATAGAGCTAGTACATAAAGGTAAATAATAATAAAATAAATTTTAAAAACAAAGTACAAACAGCAGTTTGAGCTACAAGAAAGATTTCTCTGCAAAAATAGTATTTGGGCTCTCAAAATATAAATGACAGAATAGAAAAATTGAGAAAGGCCAGAACTGTATTGATACATCTGATGAAATAACTGTATCTGTTTGCATATTAAACACATGCTCTGTATTATCTGTAATAAGGCAAAGGCAGTTATTTTTGTATCAAACTGTAAACCAGACTTTACAGCTTCTAACGTCAACACTTACTGACCATAAAGTGAAATCCATATAACTCAAGATCCTAAATTGTACCAATTACAACTTCAGAATCCCTGTGAGTTTTATGTCAGACACAGATGATGTCTTCAAGAATACAAAATATGCACAAGATAAGAAAGGAGAGAGTTGAACACAGTCTCTGGAAAACTGCTTTATAAATAAGTAATATATAACTGTGGGATGAATTGGTATCCATTACGAACACAGACACATTGTAAAATGTCAAGGATTAAATCTGTGTTCTGATTAAGACCAAGTTTAAGATCAGTAGATTTGAACTTCAATGATTTTATTTTTATTTTTGGTCAACATGCATTACAACTACACAGGAGAATGACAAGCTTTCACTTCCTCAGATACACAAGCAAGGAAAGGCTACTGAATTTATAACAGCGGTTATAACACTTACGTATTATAGCTGTGAATATAAACTTTGTGCAAGGTCATCTGCTGCAGTGAAAAGATGTGGATTATTATTCGGTGCAGTATGTCACTCGTCTCTGCAAAGAACTGGTCAAATCCCCAGCATTTTTCCTGGTCTCCCTCAAGAATATTTGCAAGGACAGGTGTGAGCAGTACTTGCAGACCCCTAGATGACACCAGGAAGAGATAAGACTACTCGCATCTGCTTGGATCTTTACACCTTGTAACAAATTTCAATACTTCATTTGACTTGTCTCATGAATGCAAAGCTATTATCCCTTGAAGAATATTCCAGTGCTTTTTTTTCTTTCCCTCTACTGAACAACAAAACGTTCAATGGTAATGTCTATTGTTTTTCATTAATACGCATACTTTATCAGTATTTATTTCCTTTTTAGGCTCAACTATCAAATATTTTTTCCTTTGTATTTGACAAATATCACAGGCATTGAAAAAATTACATACAATTTTAAAAGTCTATATTGTAGAGCTAAGGTAACCTTCTACCACTGCTGAGCAGTAGTCTTTTACCCAGCTCACCCTGCACACCTACCACAGATCTTTACTTTGAAGCAAGCAACTACCATTTATGGTTTGCTGGCTGAGCTGCTCATGTGAGCACACTGTGTTGCTTTCAATCAAAATCAGCTGGGTCAGCAAAGACTCATTATTTAAATTGTCAACACTAACAGAATTCATCCTGATTGAGATGGGCCTAAGTAAGTACTCCACACATGCAGCTCAACTGCTGCAAAGAAAAATGTACAACTATTGCCTTATAGCCAGTACTATTCTAGGAGAAAGGCCAGCTTAAATTTCTTCTGTTTCTACTTTGAGAATCTGAATTGCAAGGAACTTCATGGATCCTACTCCTGTGTTATCATGAACAACTTCCTCGAAGTCTTAACATTAAGTACACGTCAAACCTGAATCCAGCGGTAAAACTGGTAACATTTTGAAGCAAGCTCCAGTGGCTTACAAGCACACTGACTGCCCCATTAGAGGTCAGTGGCTGCTGTGCTCAAACTCACTTTAGTACTAAACTTATAACAGTAAATGCTGTTTAAATGCTACTTGAAAATCTTACTGTAAACAGATGTTTAATGAAAAAATCTGCTTCCTTTATTATTTCAAGCACTTCAATTATATGGAATAAGCAGAGGAAAATACCAAGCAGCATCATGAAAAATATATATAAATTGCAAGTTCTGCATGCTATAAACTTATAAATTGATATAAACCAGACTTTCACTCTACACCCCTTACAGATCTATATATTTGGCTTTCAGAAAATTTGTTTCTAAAGTCTGTTCACACAACAATTTCTTTCCCCCTTTATTAGCATGAAAGAGTAGTAACTTCAAAGTACCAGTATCTCAGGAAGATAAATAGGTAAATAGGTTATGGGAGGTGTTTTCAAGATCATATTGAGATAAGATCTTCCATGGCTCTTCCTACTGAGTATTATGACTTATGAAACAAAAATATGATGATAAAAAAGTTCAGAAGATACCATGAGAATATGTTAAAATGTGCTGATATTTTTTTCTGGAAAAACTACAAGTCTCTGAACTGTCTTTTCGTGTAATTTCTTTCCTACTACCTAATCTTTGTAATATCTGAAGTCACATTCTTGCAAGAAAGGGGGGCTGTCAATTCAAAGCTTATTAAATCTTCATACTCCTTCCTGAGGGTGGAGAAAATATAGTAATAATCTTTCTTCTACTCATACCAGTTCAGATTCTCAGGTGCTCATTTGTAAATTAGCAGTCATTTGGACAGATGGGAAGTAAAAACACTTGATTACCTAATAGTAGACTGTACAGATCTACTGAAGTGTTCAACGAAAACAACTGCAACAGTCAGATCTCTGTTCCAAAGACCCAATCCTGAGAGAATAACTGGAAAAGCCTAACCAAGAATCATTGAAACATTTTGTGAGAAGTTCAAACTTACTTTGAAAGACTACAAGAAACAGGCATCTCCCAGCTCCACTCAATTGGTCCATTTTCTGCTTTCTGTATTCCAGAAATAGCACCAGAAGGCTTTCCTGTGATTATTTTATACCTGTGATACATTACAAAGATAATAGAGACTTCAACTACTACCTCTTACATATACATAGGTCTAGTAACTAATCCTCAAAGGTGTATCAATAATATAAATCTAAACAACAGGTTGGCCTAAATTTGTAGATGGTGCAATAATTAGGAAGCTTCGCTTACAAGCTGACAGCGAGTGGTGCTAAAATTATAAACAATGAAAAGGAAACACTGTGGGCTATGTTGGAGAAGGAATTTTGTCTACCTCAGGTTTGGGAAAAATTTAGGAAAGATTTCAGGCATCACTGAAGGAAGCTGACATTTTTTCACAAGTGTTAATTAATCAAAGTTAGATTTCCAAGGCAGCTTAATTTAGGCATTTACATGACTAACTTCTAGCATGCTCCATAGCAAGAGATGACATTTAGCCACCACAAAGTCACTTGGGGATAAAGAAGGAACAGGAGGTGGGGTTTGAGAAATTACTTCGATTTGGAAACATCTAGCAATTTGGATACAATATGGCATTGTCTAACTTTGTACTGAGCAGGCTAGTATTTTTCTCAAATTTCTCATGAAGCAAATCAGGAAAAATAGGCTTTTTGCAACAGAAAAGTTCAGTTGTGCTTTCTCTTTTTGGAGGACAATGTACATATAAAACATATGTTCCTTGCTTATCTCTCAAGCAGATACAACAGGTATCTGGTGGTAATCACAGGATGGGCAGTTCCTTAAGCTAAGAAAATTGAAGTCGGCTTTGCAAGGAGCACCAGAACAGAAATGTCATCCAATTAGAGTTCCCAAGTACCATCTTGCTTTATTTTTAAAATGCAACACACAGAATAACAACATAGAGCTAGACTACGATGAAACAGAAATCAATTCCAATCAGCACATCATAGACACAACTTCTTCCCATTCAGGAGCTACCCCTGTTACCTTCATCCACAGTCCACAACTATGCTACTCAAAAGTCTCATGGGTAGTGCATGCATTTAAAGACTGCCTGGGAAGACAATCATTTAGAGGACAACAGAAGTTTGCAGCACTGAAAACCCATTTCAGAATACCATAATTTTACCTGAATATCCAAGTTATATACACCACACTGCAACAGACCAGTCTAGTGCCATGGTGAAAGAAAGATGTGTGGAAAAACAACAGTATTTTGGGGGAGCGCTTATGCTTAATTTAGGTCTTAAGGTGCCACACAGTAAAATCCTTGTTGAAGCAGAAAGTTTGTACTGGTTTTGGTTGGGACAGAGTTAATTTTCTTCACAGTAGCTCATATGGTGCTGTGTTTTGGATCTGTGACCAGAACAGTGTTGATAACACAGGCATGTTCTAGCCATTGCTGAGCAGTGCTTACACAGCGTCAAGGCCTTTTCTACTTCTCTCACTGCCTCATCAGTGAGTAGGCTGGGGGGCACGCAAGAAGTTGGAAGGGGACACAGCCAGGACAGCTGACCCCAAGGGATATTCCATACCATATGACATCATACTCAGCAATAAAAGCTGGGGCAAGGAAATTTGCCAGGGTGGCAGCTTGTCAAGGGCTGACTGGGCATCAGTTACATGGTGGTGAGCAACTGGGGTTTTTTTGCATCACTTGTTTTTCTTGGGTTTGTTTTCTTTTGCGTTTAGGGGTGGGGTTTTTCATTTGTTTGTCTTCTGGGGTTTTTTTACTTATTAAATTGTCTTTGTCACAAACCACGAGTTTTTGCACTTTTACCCTTCCAATTCTCTTCCCCATCCCACTGAGGGGCAGTGAGTGAACAGCTGTGCGGTGCTCAGCTGTTTACTGGGGTTAAACCACAACAAAGTTAAAGAGCGTTTTTCCTTAAATCTTTTCACTATTTTAATGTTTAGTATATGTGTGTAGGATTTCTTGATAATAAGCATTTCATGGACTGACTTAATTTACAAACAGATAAAAATCTCCTTCTAAATTACCTACATCACTTCCTTGTTTCTACGAGGTCCTTCAAAAGGTCGGAAAGGCAAACTCCCTGTTGCAGCATGGTAAAATGTCACCCCTATGCTCCAAAGATCAACTGTTGCTCCATACTTTTTCTGATGCTCTTTCCTCAAAACTGCTCTCTCATACATATCAGGATGCTAAAAAGAAAAAAACAGAAAAAAAAAGTTAGAATTGCTTTATGAACGATAAAAAGAACAAAACCCCAATCTATCATTTCACAGCAAGATAATTTGTCGTTCTAAACTTTCAGCTCTTTAACCAAAAAGCAAAGTTAGCTTATATCATAGAATTTGCTTAAGTTATTCTGCCAGAATATCACAAAAGTGTTCCTAGGTATGATAGCCACTTTTATTAAAGGTTTGCAAAAAATATTTTAAAATTTAGCTAAAGATTGACTATTAAAGCACCACTAAAGAAGAGGAGAAAGTCAGTATTCCTCCGGATGATTTTGAAACAACAGAAACCAAACTGGGAAGAGATCCATAGCAGAGAATATCAGTTATGATTCTATATGTGTGAAAATATGGCAGGAATAAAATTATGCCTAATACATAATATGCCTGCCTCTCTTTGGTTAACTAAGATATCAAGTGAATTTTAACTACACCTGACATCATCCAAGTAGCTCAAATACAAACTGAAAAATATCTACAAAGATAAAGGCAAAGACATTCATAACTAAAACACTATTGCTCTTCCTTTCACACAAGGCAACAGGGGCAGTTGGACTTGGAAATTATCTAAAGGCTACTGTGCTCAGATCAGCAGGAGAACTGGCATGACCCAAGGTGAAAAAGGTGGAAAGTTATAAAAACAATTATAATACAAAGGTTTAAATACTAATTCTCAACAGTCCAGCCTTCACCCATTCAACTCTCATCACAAAGGGCCCTGGGATTCAAACACTTTTTCAACAGAAAGTGAAATCATGTGGGCTTACTAAGTACTCTTCTGTGCCGTAGAGAGAAACAAATTGTTCATCATCTTCAAGCTCTCTTGCAGCACCGAAGTCTGTAAGTTTGTAAACAGACTGACCGTCTTCACCTATAACACGCATTATATTGCCTGGTTTGATGTCACGGTGCACTATTCCATTCTCCCGGAGATGATTCATCCCAGCCACTTCAATTAAAAAACCAAAACAAAACACAACAGAATTTACATATATATATCTTGACACAGGCGGCACAAGCACTGAATTGTAACTGAGACTAGGAAGACATACTTTCTCACTGGGAAATGGGAATGAGAAGGGACACTCAATTAACAAAAAGACCAGGACCAGAGAATATTCTAAATGGTTTTGCCCTTTTTTCTTTCAAACAGCTAAATTACAGTATTTCTGGCTCTCAGCAACATCTTTCACATAAAGTAATGGAGGAAAATTTTGTAACAGGAAGGCACAGGTAAACCTCATTATTTTTCTAATTTACTCTTCTGAGATTAGTTATTACTAGGAATTAGTCCAACATGTGACAAATAATCTTGAAACAAGCAAAAAAGAATTATAGCAATGCTTTATACAGAAATGGCTTCTTAATGCAGCTATCTATACCAATACAGACATAACTAAAAGATGTGACTCCATATGACCATATTAATTTGTTCAATTAGTTGACAGTCATTCAAATTCCTCATCTCTTGCTGTTTTAAGATAAATAAAACAAGTATGAGTTTGTTTCAGTCAACGAATTAGACTAAAGAACAAAGTCTACGTACCCACATCTCTCAAAACAATTAAGAACTCAGACTCCGGCAAACCAAAGGCATTAGATGGCTCCTCTAAAACTGTATATAAACTCCCACATGGACAAAATTCCATAACTAGTACTTTGTGTCTAGTTGTTGTCTGGAAAAAGATTAAAAAAAGATAAGACTGTGACTATTGTGAAAACAATGTCAGAAATTACATATAACTACGGGATCTTACTTTAAAAAAAAAAAAATCTGTGGCTGGATCATAAATCCCATTCTGGTGATCTTCAAAAGAACTGCAGGTGAATTTTTATGTTTTCATGTATTCTAACTTGGAGAGGGGGGAAAAAATTAAGAAAACCTCAAGTTCTAGGCACCTAAGATGGTCGACACCAGCATTGATAGATGGACAAATAAGAAATTACAGCACACAAGAGCAGAGAGCAGCAACTGTCCTTCATTCCTCTTTACTAATCTCAGCATCTGGGTCATTCCAACTCATCAGCCTCCGTTTCAGCACAACTACTGGAATTCATACTAGCATACAGTTCTACATGTCCTATGACATTATTTTAGTTGGTTGCAAAGCAAAAGCATTAAATTGTCAGGATTACTGAAGCACTTCCAACTATCGGTATATATTAAGTATTCATACATGTAGATAGCTTAAAAATCATAACTCAAGATAAACCTTAGGACAGTGGCTTCTCAAGACGGCTTTGAAGAATCATAACCTATGCCTAAACACTGAAAGCAAGCATAGTCTGTCAACAACAACAACAAAGAAAACCAAAAAAGATGGTGGTTGGGTCAGAGTATTTATATTATTATATATGTTACCATTCTTTAAAAACGTAACTTTATCCTCTATAGTTAAGGATAAAGCAAAAAGACAGTTACTGTGGTTGCTACCATGCATCTTGGATCATAACTACAACAATTCATTACCTCTTCTTCTATGGCAAACAATTTGACAATGTTCTTATGATTTAGTTTCTTCAATACTTCAAACTCTCGCATCTGAACATCCACAGGACGAAGGAAACTTATACTGTTAAATACTTTGACAGCATATAAATCCCCAGTTTTCTGTTCAAAACAAACAAATTACTAATCAAACAGAAGCATAAGATTGAAAATGTACACAGACCCATTATCCAAGCATTTTGAGATCTTCTGTTGTGCGTATGAGCATACCCAGATCAGAAACAGTTCAAAATAGTATTTTGTGTAAAGGTGGAAATTAGGATTGGGCTAAAATAATTACGTATGTATTGGTTTAGTTTAATATAGACTAGAAGCAAACAGACTAGCAGAATGGAAATTCAGTGTTAGCCCACAAAATCTAAGTGCTTTTAAAAAAAGAATAGTTAGCATAAGAAAGGCTACACAAATGATCCATAAACTTAGCTGAAAAAACATTTTTCAGCAAGAGGTAAGCCACTTGCACAAATCAGTAAGAGAGATGCATGTACTACAGTTGAGAGCCTTGACTTGCTTAAATTAAGAGACAACTTTTGGAAGCTGAACGTTGTTCTCTTTTTCTTTACTGTTCTGTTTATACTGATTTTTTTTTTTCCCCCCAAAGAAAGCAGTGTTGAGCACTACATACCACTCATGCAAAATCCTGAAGCAATTCAAACCCACATAAGTGACAGGAGCACTGTGATGAGCTTTATGAGAGACTTAAGTTCTCAAGTGGGACTAAGCCCCAACATGCTCAGGCACCCACAACACCAGCTGACAGTGCAACTCCTCTACCTCTTAGGGCAAACCAGTCTTGTGTGTGACCTTTCTAAGGGCAAAGCCTTCTTGTGCTTAGAGTAGGTGTGTTGAACAGCACACTTACATGCACTACCAGTACCCTGGTAAAAGTTTCCTCCTGTTGACAACGAGCTGCAGGTCATGCCCTCAGACTAGTGAGGATGATGAGAGATGCAACCATGACATCAGAAGCTTTACAGGGGAATCGTTCTGTGCTGAAATTCACTCATCCAGAAAAGCACATTAACTGCTAAATTATTGCTTAGTGTTGCTTCACAGTTAAATGTGGAACATAGAAACCACTATACCTTGTATATAACTTCATATTGATTCACACAGACTGTCATTACTATAAAGGAACATTACTTTCACAACTAGGCTTATCTTCATTTTGTGAGACATGCCGTGAAATTCATAGGAATAGAATGGCCCACACAAGCAAGGTCATTTCAGCTCCTCACCCAGGTTGCAACATACACATCAGTATACCATTTACACAGCAAAACTGCTCAAAGATGTACAGTTCTGTACTGATTACTCAAGGCATGTCACCAAGAAGATGGTGTCCTAGACATGTGTGAAGCATTGGCTTACAGACAAAGACTAACAGCAACTTCACCCAATAAGATAATACGTTAAGAATATTTCACTTACAGTACAAATATCACAAAAATCAGAAAAAATGGGCTTTAAAATAGCAGGGGAAAACTACAAAAAGAGAATCTAACAAAGACAAAAATATCATGTAATAAAAACTGCTGATAAGACATTCCTATTTAAATTCTTAAGCAAGGAGTATTTTTTCCATAAAACTGAAGAATGGAGGAATGAAGAATTAATAACAGTTAATATTTTACAAGGACAAATAGTACAATATTAAAAACAAATCCTCTGAACTGTATAGAACTCTTAATTCAAAGGATGAATATTAAAAATTAAAAACAAAGTATGAATAGTTACAAAGATATATTTGCTTTAGGCCTAAATCTTGAACAGTTTTTTGCTGATTTCATGACACTACTCACATATGAAAAAAAATCTCAGTTTTACGTGTTACTCAGATTAGTAATTCCTCACAAACCTTATGTCGTCCCCGGAAAACATTTGCAGTAGCTCCCTGTCCTAGAATGTCAGACAACAGCCAGAGGTAATTCGAAGTGCTCTGCATCTTTGCTCTTTGTTTAGACAGTTTTATTTTTCACCTTAAAAACAAAGATTAAATATATTGAATTATAATTAGTAAAAATACATGCAAGAGACTTATTTTAATTAGAAGGAAAAAAAAACCACCACAACTCCAAAGACATACAGAAATAATTAAGAAAAATGAAGGAGAGGAATAGGAGGTGAAACAAAGAAACAAAAACAAGCTCAACAGTCAAAACTAACACCATAGACACATCACCTCTCTGCATTTAAGGTCTTTACTCCCCAAATTTTTGTTTGAAAAATCAACTGGAAAAGTGAAAGCTTCGTAATCCCTTTTGCATTGTACACCGGTGTTTAAATGATACAGTAGCAAAAACTATAGGAAAGAGTTAAAACCACCTGAAAATAACCAAGACCTGTAATAGAATTCCATTATTTGGTATATATGCCAAAAATCAGACATTAGAGATAATGGCAGTAATGTATACAGATCTTTTAGACCACATTGGCTCTGGAAGTTGCACTTAAGTACAACTGAAAAGGAACTGGACTAACTACTTACAAAAAACTATTTTTACATGAGCTAGATAAAAGTCAAATGTAACACAAGTATTTTCAGCTACTTGCTAGAACCACCAATTACTACTGAAAGAAATTAAGGGACATTTCTCTCATTTCTAGAATTTCACATTTGGTATGTCACATCTTTTCTAGAGAGACAGCCTGGCTTCCCTACCACCCTTCCTAAAATGTAAACTGTCAGATACTCAGGTCTTCACAGACTCAAAAGAAAGAAAAAAAAAGTTTGATTAAATCAAAATTATTAAAAAAACCCATTAGAACTGACATATTTTCCCCCTTACCAAAACAGCAGGAGCTGTAGGTGAATACCCTTACATTTTTGGTTTAAAGCACTGACTTTGCCATTAAATCTAGTGAAAGGCTCTGAGATCAAAGATGTAGTTTCTTGGATCTAAAGAATATTAAGAGCAAAGTGGCAATTGGACCAGGGGAAGGTCCAACAGCAGCAGCCTTTCCTCACAGTCTGGCAGGGGTCCCTGCACCTGCTTGTGTTAACTGGCAAGAAACAGCTAACTGATACTCAAAAGAAACAAAAAAGCCTTTCCTGTAAGTACTGGAAGAAGAGGTACGACAGAATTTCCTGTGCTTGTTTATTCAGAGAAGGTGGTTGCCACTTTTTGAGAGCTCCCTGGAGCACAAGGTGACACCACCAGAAGCCTCACAGTGTGCACCACAGGGGAGCGGAGGAAGCCGCACACTAGCCGCCGCAGCACAGATGGCCCATCCCGCCCCAGCAGCCACCTGAAGCACCCGCCGTTGCACTGCTCTTGGCCATACCCATGCCGCAGAGAGACAGAAACTCTCTCATGAACACATTTCTCTATGCGTAGCGACTGCGGATTTCATACTTTCGATTTAGCTGTTGGCTCACATCGGATGTGGAGTTTCTTGCAAAGCTGTCCCAAAACATCCAGGCAATGACACGTAGTGTACAGAAGGCAACGACAAAATGTGAAGACCTGACATTACTCTCAACTAAATTCAGAGTCATGCAGCAACACCATTTTTAAAATCTAGGCAAAATTCTTAATAGTGAGAGAAGGGAAGAAAGGTTTTATCTCAAATCTGAACTAAAAAAACCCACCAGCACACCTCAAACCCTTACAATTCTCACCTAACTCTGACAAGACAATTTGCAGCAGTAGAGTAAGATAACTTCTCCCAGCATTTTGTAGATGCCCATGAGCTATCTATGATGCAGACACAGAAGGTAAGGAAGAAGTCTGTACGGAAGTAATGCATAGCTCACTCCACAAACCATTTGTAAAATTTCCAAATTAAAAAATTCCTCATAATTCAAATCCTGCTTGTAACACGCCAGCTGGCACATTACCAGTAAACATGTATTTTGTAATTTATTTCAAAGCAACATTCATTAGACTCATACCAAGACACAGAAACATGATGAATCCTTTCTAAGCAGACAGCAAGTGTGCAGAAGGATTAAGTAAACATGGAGTTTCTTCTCTGATGTCTATTCAAATACTAAAAATTTTAGCAGCCTATTAGAGACTGAATTATTATGTTGCCTGAAGTGATAAAGATGAGGTAGCTTATATATGAGATCATCTCTCTTCCTTTACCTTCTCACTTTCTAATTAAATTTGCATGAAGGTCAGTGGGTGGAAACAAACCAAAAGAAAAGTCTTTGACAGATGAGCTTGAATATCATTCAATGGATTTAAAAAAACCCCCAACAAGTCACTAATGGGTTCTCAAGGTCTGGGTTTTTTCACTTGTAAAACTACAGACATAACTATGCCAGTATTAATCCCAGGGTACATACCCAGCACCAAACTAAAGTCAGTGTGGCACTATTACACCTTTTTTTGTCAAAATAGTATTTTTATAACAATAACAAAATATATACCCTAGCAGAGGCCACTTTTAAGGCATAAAGTCTCATTCACCTTTAATTTTAATCTTCAGATTATAATTTGATTCAATAATTTATATATGTTAGACCTCCTCTAATACCTTCCCTTTGTTAGACTGATTCAAAACTGATCTTTGCTAAACACTCACCATGCCAAGTTTTCTTTTTATATCTTCCATTACCTTCCTAAATCAATTCACTAAGAGTTTCATATTAAAAAAATATGTTTCTCTAACTGTACAATTGGTCCTGTCACTAGATTTAATGCTGAACTTTCTATTTCGTCACATCTCATTTATGGTCATTAAGTCAGATACCAGACAAGCATGAAGTTCCTCATGTGTATCTAAAGGTATCTCTCCTACCAGCAATTTGATTTATTGTCCCCCATGACTCATGAGCATCTCAAGGGTTTGGAGGCTGCTTTTCAGTGGGTTTTTAAAAATGTTTTCTGCTTCTGGTGATGCTGCTACTTGCTTGTCAGCAGGGAGGATTGTAATAGAAAAAGACTGCATTGCTAATGTGATTTATTTTTTAAACTCCCAATGCTTTGAAGCAGGAGCACTGTCTGCTTCTAATACAAAGTTTGCTGTTACCTCAGGCACGTGGAATATGCACACAAAGCGGGTACTTCCCCTTTCGACCGCTGCAGTGTACAAGCTCACCAAGCAAGTAGGGACAGATGATGAAGTTAAAGTGAAGGCTCTTTCTGTCTACAGCCAAGATCCTATATACCACCAAAGCCGACAGGCAAGGTGCTGATGTTCCAAATAAATGCTACATTAGCATTAGACAGTCTGGTAAACAAGAAGGTTTTATATTTTTCTGTATGCCCTCTTTTAATGCTTAGAAAATAAGTTCCTCCCCCCAAAATCCCTGCTTCCTACTCCTGCTTTCTTCATCTAACCTCCTTCCACGAGCTTCCAGTCCAACAGCCAGTATCAGAATTACCAAAATACCCTGCCCTGGGCCACACAAGGTGCTTGCCTGAACCCATACAAAGCAGAACACGCTCCCAAAGGCCCACAAAACAAAGGGCAAGCCTGGCTCCAGAGCCGCTCATCACCACCGCTCGTGGCGTTTCCAGTCCGTAAGGGGGCAAGTGGACTCGGCCCCTGTCAGGGACGGCAGCTCCTGGGAAGCTGTGGAGGGCCACAGCCTTGCCTGAGCGGCCCCGCCAGCCCCACGCTGGGAGGGCACTGTGCCGGAGCTCATCTCCACAACAGGACATCCTCCCAGAGGTAAAACTTTAACAACTTCTAGAACCACGAAGGTGATGCCGCTACCTGAGGAAAGCTTTATACAAACCACTGGCAAACACACGCTTCGCTTGGCTTTTTTTTTTTTTTTCCCCCCTTCCAATTACTAAAGTAATTTTGACGGGTCGTATCAACAGCGGCCTGCGACATTCACGGGGATAAAAGTCATCGAGAGCGGGGCAAGGGGCGAGCCCCGGGCACGCCGCAGAGGCCGCAGGCCGGCCACCGCCTCACCCAGCCCCGGCCGGGGGCCGCTCCGCGGAGCGGCCGGCACAGCCAGGCCCGCTGCTGCCTCGGGGAGGCTCCGCCGCCCGCCACCCTCCTCGGGAGTCGGCAGCTCCCGGTAAGGCCCCACCGCTGCCCCGGGAAACCGAAACCACCTCGCTCCGGCGGCGGCGCGAAGAGAAAGCGACTTCCTCCGCGGCGGCGGCGGCGGCGCCGCCAACACCCACCTCAGCTCAGCTGGACACGGCGGCCCCCCGCCCCGCCCCGCCCCGCCCCCCGACCCCAGCCCCACGCACCGAGCAGCCTCTCGCCCTGCCTGCCCACCGCCCCCGACGCTTCCGGCTTCCTGCCGCGGCGCTGGGGAGGCGGGGCGGCAGAAGCACCGCCTCGGCCGCCGGCACCGCCCGCCCGCCCCCGCCCGGAGGTGGTCGGTAGGAGGCTGAGGGGTGAGGGGCGGGCGGACGGGAGTCGCTGCCGCCCACTCTGTGGGGGGTGAGGGAGCGGCGGCGGCCCCTGAGGCGAGGGGCCGCGAAACAGGGAAGCATCTGGGAAACGTCGTGAAGTGGAAGTAGGATGTTCCTTTGGGAATGGTCACTCAGGGTATTTTAGCTGGCGTGATGTTCAAAACGAGCTCGGATCGGTTCCGGTGAGGATTTCCTTTTTTGCTGCGTAACCGCTCCGGCGGTGGTTTCGTTTCTTCGCTCCCCTCCTGATAACACCAAGGGCTTAAACAATGTCGTTAATACACCAATAACGGGCCCCTTTGTACAAGCTCCGTACAGACAAGGTAAGCAAGGCTCCGGGCCAAAGAGCGGCCCCTCCCCGGCTCAGCGTGGTACAGGCAGGAGCAGCAAGTCCGTGCGCGGAGGCAGCCTCGCAATGCAGTAATATAGGCATTAGACTCCCTGGAAATAGGCAGGTACTTAACATACGCATTAGACTCCCTGGAAATAAGCGGGTACTTCTCGGAAATTATATAAATACTCATTTTTGGAATGTATATAATGTGTGCTTTTTTCCTCGGTGTGCGTGTTAGGAGGAGGAATCCCCCCTGCACCCAGCGCTGCAATACACCAGTGTCGGCTTTCTAAACTATCGTTTGGTTTGGAGAGTTTTCTTGGTTACGATTTTCGGCAACCCTGAGGCAGGGCTGCCGGTCCTCCTCGGCCCGGTAACCATTAAACGGTACACTTCTCTGTGTGAACTCACCTCACTGACTGCTTTTTCAAGCGATATCCAGGATAAATATTTCCCCACCCCGTGTAATTTCTCTCAGTTTCACACTTTTTAAACCTCACAAAGTCTTGGTATTTTTCATACATTCATGTTCTCGCTTATTTTTTAATTAAATGTTTTAAAGCAAAATTCCTTGCTGATTTATCTTTTGCTCTTTTTTTTTTTTTTCTGTGCAGTAATACTGTTTCAATAAATGGTCTGTGTAGCTTGTATAAGAAAAAATACCGATAACTTTATAATTTATGCATAATGTAATTTAAACATAATTGTACTGAGAAAATAGCCAAAATAATTCCCCTCCGCCAAGACTCTCCTTTTTTTGACCCTCTGCATTTCCTGTTCGGAATTACCATCTTCCCAAATCTTTCGAGGAACTGACACATAAAGAGGGCAACCTTTTGTTTACAGACTTTGTTCATTGTTATTATCTTACCTTTTTCAAGCTTTATCACAAGTCTAAACTTCCGCTGGTTCAGCTTGTTACAGGGCACTAAGCTTGTACCAAAATTCTGCTTAGTGAAACTGATAATTTGACTTTGATATATTTTTTGCTGTTAATATAAAGACTTAATTTGTATTCCCCATTTGTTGGTGTCTGAACTTTATTTTGTGATGCTTCTGCATTATATATGTTCCCCGCCACATTTGTGTTCTGTCCTTGCATCTTTCAAAATGCTGCAGTGCTCCTCAGAAGTTACACGGTTTATTTTTGCTACCCTCTGCTCTGTACCTAGCTTTGCAAGTCTTTTTTTTTTTTTCATCAGGTGGACGGACACCCACGAGTCAGTTTTGTCTTCTTCAGAAATATTCATCAGATAGTTCATACGGATATTGGCAAAAGCCTTCTCAAAATTGGGAAAATGCCAGTGAACTTTTTTCTGTATCTTGAATGTGTACTTCCTTCCACTTCTGAATAAAACCAAGCTGTTGGCTCAGTATGTTGATGCTTTTTTGGAACTGGCCATTTTAAACTATAGTCTCATTCAGGCTGGACGGGACTTTGGGAGGTCTCTGGTCCAACCACCTGCTCAAAGCAGGGTCAGCGCTGACTTCAAACCAAGTTCCCCAGGACTTTGTTCGCTTAAGACCTAGAGTATCTGACCTCCAGTGTCACCCTGCCCCTGGGGCTGGCCACCAACTGCTCTCACTGCAGTCACCAGCCTGTGTGCTTTCCCCAGGTCTTGAATCAATGAAGATGATTCATATGGTTTGCGTGATTCAAATTGTCCATTTTTTTAGGGTATATTTGTAACATAATCAGTGATTCTTATGCAAAGAAGAGCCTAGCTAGCCTTTAAATGTTTCACAGTATGAATCACGGGAAAATAGTATGTTGAGTATAAGAATGGGAAAACCAAAAAGGAAAGTGTCATAACTGTTTCACTCTAGAAATTTTTAGTTTGCTTCCTTCCACTTCTTTTCAGTGTATTAGTAAAACTTTTGGTACTCCTCACATCTCTTGTGAGGATTCTCACTCACATTCACAAATTCAGCAGTCTGTAGCTCTGTATTATTACATCTCATTGTCCAAACAATATAGCTATAGGAATTGCAGCTAAAGCTGGCATGTTGCATACAGTCCTCTTACACATGTAGCTGTGAATGCCAGAACTCAAAAAAGAAAAAGATGCTATGGAAAAAAAGTCAAACTGAGCATAGTCAAACAGAGCTGAGAGCATTAAAACAAGCAAAATACAGTATCTTCTTCTAATCTTTTTCTTGGGACCCTCTGTGCAACCTAGCAACAATGAGATAAGAACAGGGGAGACTGGAAATCAAACACAGTAGATACTTGCCAAGAAAAAACATATGACTGAATTACTTGATTTTTAAAAATTTTGAGTGAGAAATTGCATCTCACCAACCTTACCAAAAGGACAACCACTAACTTTACCAGTAAGTCAGGTGGGAACAGTAATTCTAGAAACTCCTAAGCAAGTTAAACATTGTTTTTCATTAACAAATTTTCTAAAGAAAACCAAAGCTTTTGAACCATTTATTCTTATAGTCAAATTCCTTTCTATATTTGATTTAAATATTTAGGAGGCATTTGCCCACTGTAGGAGAAGATCAGGTTCAAGACCATCTAAGGAACCTGAAGGTGCACAAGTCCACGGGACCTGATGAGATGCACCCACAGGCCCTAGGGGAACTGGGAGAACTGGCGGATGAAGTGGCTAAGCCACTATCCATCATATTTGAGGAGTTGTGGCAGTCTGAAGTTCCTGCTGACTGGAAAAAGGGATAACATAACCCCCATTCTTAAAAACAGAAAAAAGGAAGACCCAGGGAACTACAGGCCCGTCAGTCTCACCTCTGTGTCCAGCAAGATCATGGAGCAGATCCTCCTGGAAACTCTGCTAGAGCACATGGAAACTAAGGAGGTGATTGGTGACAGCCAACATGGCTTCGCTAAGGGCAAATTGTGCCTGATGAATTTGGTGGCCTATGATGGGGTCACAGCGTTGGTGGGTAAGGGAAGAGCAACTGACATCATCTACCTGGGCGTGTGCAAAGCACTTACACTGTGCCACACAATATCCTTGTTTCTGAATTGGAGAGACATGGATTCGATGGATGGACCACTCGGTGGGTAAGGAACTGGATGGATGGTTCCACTCAAAGAGTTGCGGTCAACAGCTCAATGTCCAAGTGGAGAGCAGGGACAAGTGGTGTTCCTCAGGGGTTGGTGTTGGGACTGGCGCTATTTAACATCTTTGTTGACAACATGGACAGTGGGATTGAGTGCACCCTCAGCAAGTTTGCCGACGACACCAAGCTGTGTGGTGTGGTCAACACGCTGGAGGGCAGGGATGCCATCCACAGGGACCTTGACAGGCATGAGAGGTGGGACTGTGCAAACCTCATGAAGTTCAGCAAGGCCAAGTGCAAGGTCCTGCACATGGGTCGAGGCAATCCCAAGCACAAATACAGGCTGGGCGAAGAGTGGATTGAGAGCAGCCCTGTGGAGGAGGACTTGGGGGTATCGGTGGATGAAAAACTGACTTATGAGCCATCAATGTGCGCTCACAGCCCAGAAAGCCAACTGTATATTGGGCTGCATCAAGAGAAGTGTGGCCAGCAGGTTGAGGAAAGGTGATTCTCCCCTTCTACTCTGCTGTTGTGAGACCCCACCTGCAGTGCTGTGTCCAGCTCTGGGGCCTCCAACATAAGAAAGACATGGACCTGCTCGAGAGGAGGCCACGAAGATGATCAGGGGGCTGGAGCACCTCCCTTATGAGGACAGGCTGAGAGAGTTGGGGTCCAGCCTAGAGAAGAGAAGGCTCTGGGGAGACCTTATAGCAGCCTTTCATTACCTAAATGGAGTCTACAAGAAAGCCTGAGAGGGACTTTTTACAAGGGCATGTAGGAGTAAGACAAGGGGTAATGGCTTTAAACTGAAAGAGGGTAGATTTAGATTAGATATAAGGAAGAGGATGGTGAGACACTGGAGCAGGTTGCCCAGAGAAGCTGTGGATGCCCCCTCCCTGGAAGTGTTCAAGGCCAGGTTGGACGGACCTTTGAGCAACTGGTCTAGTGGAAAGTGTCCCTGCCCATGGCAGGGGGGTTGGAAGGGACCTTAAATATCATCTAGTTCCCTTCCAACCCAAACCATTCTATGATCACAGCTGAACCAGGATAAGCAAACCTATTCAGCAGCCAACTTCCCTTCAGCTGGAACTGCCTTTCATATTTCCATGTTATTTAAGCCATTTTCTCTTCTTCTGTAGTTTGCAGAGGGAAGCAATTCTGTGATGTAGGACAGCTCTTACTAGCTTTGCCTTGTTTGCAGCTTGCCATCAGAGAATTCATTCCAAAGTTGTTCACAACATGTACAGATTAATGCTCCTAAGCAAACCTTAGTCCAAAAGTCACCCACAAGTTATACTCTTCCTCTTGTCCCACAGTTACAGAGCCATCTAGAAGATTTCAGTGGAATAGTGGCTAGTGTTAATAGTAAGAAAACATTATTAGATTAAAAAAATCTTGTTCTGCAGCCTAGTATCTCCCACTTTTCTGAAATGCCTGGGATATATATGGTGAACAACTAACACATGAAGGAAGAACAGAGAAAGAGAATGTGAGAGGGAAAAGCCCTCATGCTAGAGCAACAAAGGCAAAACCCAATTGCCAAGCAACCTTCACAATCACCAGGGCGTTATCCTGCTGTGTGCCTGTGTAACATGAGTAATTCACATAACCTGTAGGTACCTACCTCACAGAAAATCGGAAACACCAAATGCAACATCCCAGGACAAACCGTGGATGAATACAACCAGCCGTGCATCTGTCAGAATGAATGTGAGCAACCAGTGGAGAACAGACAGATCTGCTGAAGAGTAAGAAAACATTTCTCACCGAACAATTACTCCACCTCTGACTCCCCACTTCTGTTATCACCAGGAACTGTATCAATCTTGACCTTGGCAGAAATACATTTTCCAGCACATCCTGTATTTTAATAATGTGCCACCTTTTGCCACTACCAAGGTGTTTCACAGGGAGATACTCCCTATTTCTGGCTGCCCCATCCAACTTCTATCATTGTTCTTTCCCCACTACCACTAAGTTGCATTCTTTCACTTGTGCTGGTCCTCCACAACAGTTTCAGTGTACTTAATCAGTTAAAACCTGTCTGCTGTTTTCCTTCACTCTCCTTTCTTTGGTTTTATGTTGGCTTAACTTACTGAAACAGCACAATTAAAGTTCAGTGACTTCAATGTTGCATGGCTATGGAGTGATGCTACAACTAAATGGGCCCAGTAGCCAGCTGGTGCTGAAAGGGGCTTGCTGCCTCCTCCACCCCTACCCACACACTACAGCTGCTTTCCTTGAATCTGCAGCAGCACTTGTCTCACCCCACAGTGAGAGAGTTCCAGCTGGAAAACTGTGTCTCCCTGAAAGGGTGAGTAGCTTTCTAAATTGCTTTGAGTTTATTTTTTAATAGTTTTGAAGTTTTTGAAAACTTCGAATAGTTATTTTGCAGGATTAGTTTTCTACCATAAATTGTCTTGTTATGGAATCAAACAAGTGCCAATGCTGACAAGAGGGGAAAAAGGGCAGATTGCCTCTCCGGACAGCAACTACTTGCTAAAATAATCTTACCCGCATCAATAAGCCATTCCCTGAGAAAAATTGTCCCTGACCTCATCTTGCATGAAATTCATTGCCTCTACTTCACACCCAGAAAGGTGCTTGCAGGTCTGAAAGCTTGTCTGTCTTTAGTAATTACAGCAGCTTGTAAATAAAAAATACTATCTCTCTGCAAAGGATGCCTTGTATCTTCAGTTAAAGACTTGCAGCTCTGTTTGCTACTTAAACACACTTTGCAAGAAGAAATTGTGCACAAAAGGAGCTACTAGCGTGACGATGTTTTATGTATCTTCAGTCTAGATGGGCATTTTGACCAATGCAGGTTCACAGCAGATGGCAAGTCACAGGAGAGAGCTGCAGGTGCTTGTGTTTGGTGCAGCCTTTAAATCAGAAGATCATCCATGATCTGAAGAAAAACATGTGAATGTCAACCTAATCTCAGTGGAGTGTTCTCATCTATCTCTTTTTCCTTCTGTTCTACCCCACAAGTAGTTTTCATAATATGTTCAAAGCATCTAAACACTGCCCAGAGAGTCTAGTTCACACTCCCGAATACGTGTTGCACCACGAGATTTCTCTTTAGAGATAAGTGTACTTCTTTTCCAGTCCAGATTAAAAAAAGGCATAAAGCAGAAATCCCATCTCTTCAAAGTAAGGATGTAGAAACTCATCAATTGCCTTTCTAAACCTCAATTCTTTGCAAAGATAGTTACTAGGCGCTGCATACCCACATAACCCAACTGCAATACAACAGCTGCAAAGCTGCTGCCGCTGCACTGCTGAAGGAAACTGCAGAAAAAATAACCTGCTAGTAGCCAGAATCAGTGTTTACATGTTTATCTAGAGATACAGAAACCAACCCTCAGATCCTGTTTTACAGCTCAACCTCGCATAATCCCTGACAGTATACTATGCTGATTCAACAGGGTCAAAGTATAGATAAGTGAACAATTCTTTTTCAGTTCTTCAGGCTGAACCAAATTAGTTTCTCTAGAGACCCAGACTACCTAACCATTGATCCTACAGGATACTCTTTCAGCCAGGGAGGGAAGGGGCAGGGTATAGAGTTAACAATACAGCCAGGCTGATGGCTGCCATGCACAGCTCACTCCTACACTCTGTGCACTCTGCTTTATATCTGTTCTTACTCAACACCACCATAGCCAGCAATGTGCTTTGAGGAGGAAGTTTCTGCCACTTCCACTTCCTGAATAGCTCATTACAGGGTTAGATAAACACCAGATTTGGCACAGAGGAAACTACAGGAGGATGGGAGGGATGAGGAAGGAGGGCAGTCTCTTTGGCAGTGGCCAGTTTAAAGACTTCTCATGAGGGTATAATTTGGTAATAGCTAAACCATGCTCTGGGAGACAAATGGCACAGTCATACTAACAGGATTAATAAGTGTAGGCTTTTTTCCTACTTTTACACAACACTAAAAGCAGCAATATTCCTCTTACTTCAGAAGGCAAAACTGTAATGTCATAGAATTAAAAAAAAGCAAAGAAACAAACCAGCCAACCAATACATTTTGGGACAGAAGTAGCAACACTCTACTAAAATCTCTGTATAGACCATTGATCCTACTGAAATATTGAAGTGAATGCAACTCTTTCTTCTGTCAGCGTCTTCCACATGCAAGACTGCAATACAATTTATTATCCAAGCATCAGAAAAATTGCCAGGTTCTACTCAAATGTAACAGCCAAAAGCTTAAAGAATGCTGTAGCTTCTAAAGATTCAACCAAAATGATTCTAAGAGACTTAACATTTCACTGGATAAAATTTTATTTTTTAATAAAAAAAGATAGAACCGAATATTACTTTTAAATGAAATCATTTATTAAACCAATCTGTTTTAGAGGAGGTATATATATATATTTTATTATTAAGACAACTTCAATGAAATGACTATCTACAAGAATGACTTTGATTGTTTTATTTTCATGTCACCATACATGAACAAATGAATTTTATGTCTTATGAAAACATTTTACTCAGTATCAAAAATGTACACATTTTAATAACCATTGCTATGGTCTGAAGGGTTTTTTACATTTAATTTCAAAAATAAGTGTAATTTCATTGCTGTATGTGTTACAGCATAAGCTTAAATCATCCTATACATAATAAAAGGTTCTGTAGGTATACAGATCATTTTTCATGTTGTCACATACCTTCATGTTTGAGACATAGATGGGGGATTTGCATTTCTTTTTTTGCAAAAGGCTAAAATACGTACTGATGTGAGCACAAAGCAACATTCCTTAAAAACAAAACCAGTTTGAATGGCACAAGAGTTAGCATTTTTATAAATTAACAACCAGAGTTCTGGATTATGGAAACAGGTATATGAGATTCCAGTACTTTCCTCAGGGCTTCGCTCTCTGGAAGAATACCTGTTAAAAATTTATTAAAAACACCATTTTAAGACAAAGGAAATCTAAGACATGCAATGGTTGAGGCGTACGAGTATCAGTTTGACAGAGCTCATTTTCTTGTTTAACATACTGGTTAACACACTAGGTTCAAGGATGTGACTTGTGCTCAGTTTTGGGACCCTCACTACAAAAAGGACATTGAATGACTCAAGCACGTCCAAAGAAGGGCAATGAAGCTGGTGAAGGGTCTGGAGCACAGATCTTATGAGAGGCAGCTGAGGGAACAGGGGTGGTTTAGTCTAGAGAAGAGGAGGCTGAGGAGAGACCTCATCGCCCTCTACAACTACCTGAAAGGAGGTTGCAGAGAACTCGGGATGAGTCTCTTTAACAAAGTAACAAGCAATAGGACAAGAGGGAATGGCCTCAAGTTGCACCAGGGAAGGTTTAGACTGGATATTAGGAAGTATTTCTTTACAGAATGGGTTGTTTGGTATTGGAATGGACTGCCCAGGGCAGTGGTGGAGTCCCCATCCCTGGAGGTGTTTAAGAGTCGGATTGACATAGTGCTGAGGGATATGGTGTAGTTGGGAACTATCATTGTGAGGTTAATGGTTGGACTAGATGATCTTCAAGGTCTTTTCCAACCTAGATGATTCTGTGTGCTATTTGACTACACTCACACCCTCAAAAATGAAGTATTCTGACACATTCTCTACCATTTTAGCATCACTTTTTTGCTATTGCAGCTATTCAACATAATCCACGGGAATATCAAGCCATTGAGGAGATGGCAAGCTGCTGAGGGTAAGTAACAATTCTACAGATGTAGGTTTGTTGTTGTTGGTTCCTACTTTCCAGATAACTGCTTTTACTACTTGGAGATTCCCTATAGCTAAAAGCTATTAAATAATTCAATATTTGAATTTTACTTCAAGTCACTACCACAACTGAAATGTGTGACAAAGTTCAAATGAAACTAAAATCTATGTAAAGGAAAAAAAAAAAATCTTTACCTTTAAGTAATTTTTAAAAACTTTAGCATCAGGCTGCTGAAGTGCTTGACAGAATTCCTGTAAGAGAGAATAGAGAAATACTAAATAACTAAATGAAGCAACAAGACAACCTGAGATATGTTAGGAGCATACAGAATACCTTATATATAAAGCCACTGATACTTGTATTTTCCCTAATGTGCAACCAAAGAAAAGCATGTTATAGATAAAAAAATTGTAATAAGCTATGACAGGGCAGGTGCATTCTGGGGTGAAAAAGCTGAATTTTCAAATACAGGCTATCACATTCACTTTTAGCTGAATAAACAAAACCAGGACTATCTACGAGGACTGCGATCAAGGAGGTTCTAAACCTTTAACTTTTCCAGTAACTTTTGGTGGCTTTGAAATGAATACTTCAGAGGAGCATTTATACTTACAAAATATTATGTGCACACTAAGTGACTCTAGATTACAGCAGAACATGCCTCACTTGAAAAAGTTATAATCTTAGATCAGAAAACTCTGGGGCACCAGCAAAAGGTAGTACTCAATCCTTACATATATTTAACTTCACTTAAAAGTTCTACAGTTTAAGTCTTACAATGAGTATAATTGTCTCCCGATGCAGCAAACCTGATTACTATAGTATCCAAATTGGTTGCAATTAAAGTTGTCAGTGTTCATCTAAGAATTTCTTCATGGCAATGCTTACCATATGGCTAGCAATGCTTAATGTTGAGACAGTGGTCAGGTGTAAAGTTTCATTTTTGAGAACCCTCTTACACCACTCCAATGCAAGCACCGAAAACCCCATGCAATGTTGTACATCATTTTTGACAGTAGAACCAGTTCTGTGGCTTACATTTCTGTAGTGTTGAATACAGCCTTTATCATCACACTTTCTGTACATTCAACATTTTTCATCTTACTTTTGAATTCTTACTCTGTACTTTTTCCTCAAGTTAAAATATGATTTAAAGTAGGAAGATGGCTTCGACAGTCACATGCACTGCAAGGTACTCTTGCAGTAACTTTAATCCTTATGCTAAATTAATCCTATTCCAATATGCAATATCAGAATAAGTTTTACTGAGGGATGGTAGGAGCTTAACTTTGTCAGTACTCATTTTGTTCCCATTTAACAATTATGATGGTTAAGTTTTCCAAATGTTCTTTTAGGAATTCCTACCTGAATTATCTCAGGAGCTACTTGCAAAGAAGGCAAATACTCTTGCTGAAGATACTGAATGCACTCAGGACCCTAAAGGAAAGCAGTACACAATTTGTTCAAGTGTATTTTCATGCAAATGGGAAGTCATAGCCCTATACTGTATGGTACAGAAGAGTTTGAAAACAGGTGATCTACATGACTATTTCATACAGAAGTTATGCATATCAAATACCAAATGTTCATGTTATTCTCAGCTGTCAGCAAATAAAAAGATTTCTCAACGTTGGCATTAAGGATTCTACTGCAGTGTGGTATCTTTTGTTACATAGCAGAGGAATGCACTGAAAATTGCACTAAACTGAGAATTACAATACAGCCAGTCAGTTTGTGACATGTCAACTATAAAAGTCACTTAAGTAAGAAGTTGGCCCTAATTTCACTGACATATGAAAGAAAAAGAAATAAAAATTTGGCAATTAGTATCTGCCATACTACTCCCATTGCAAAATTTAGTAGCCAAGTACCCCCAATCACAGTGTTTCTCTTCTTGTAACTTTGACTATGTAATTTGCAGTGGACTAAACACTAAAAAAATGGAACTTCCAAACCTTTGAGAGGAGCAGACAGGTCTGTTTTGGTTAACACATTAGCTTGTTTTCTTTATCTGCATTTATCAGATAACACTCATCACAAGAGGGACTACTGTACACCGGCAGTATACAAACATGACCCAATACATCTACCAGGAGAAAGTGAATCAACTTTATTGGTTCACACTTAAGTTACCCTAGAACTATAACATGGTATACAGTTCACATGAGGGGAAGAGATTTCTTTTTCCTGTATTTGTATCGGTAGTGTTAAAAGAAACAGTATTTGTAACAGGAAGTTGTTTCATTTATCAAAGCTTGATTTCCTACAGATTTCTCTCTTCACTGCTTTTGGGGAAAAAGGAACAAACTCAGAAGCTCTCCTCAGTTAAAACACAATCTCTTCTCTGCCAGTTTATGACTTCTTACAATTTTTGTTTAGTTGTGACTTTTACTTGCATTTGACAGAAAAGTTAGCCAGCAAGTTAAAGGGTGAAAACAGTAACATGAACATAGAAACCGTTTTGTTTCCTCTTAAAAATGGAAATATGCTACAGTGTTTTAGTCATTAGACAATGCAAAATTCTTTTATTTCCATAATTGTTTTTCAATCTAGTCTCCTACACATCAAAAGATACCTTTAGCTTTCACAGAAATACTCTACAGGACAACTCTAATTGCTCTTTTATGTCAGTTTAAGTACTACACTGAAAAGTGAAAGAATGGCAATTGATCAGCTAAATACAGTAATCAAGTGAGCAGATTTTTCTCCTTAAGAGTCAATATTTTGCAGTAATTTATCAAGAGGTAGAACTACTGGATCCTGTATACCTCACAGCATTATGGTAATCCTATTATTTTATATAAGGGTAGTTATTCACCCTAGTAACTATTTAATTTTTAGAAACTGATAAAAGCACTAGAAAGAAACCTGCAAGAGTTATTCCCTGTAAAGTATTATGAAGCTTACCCTTTTGAGATGAATTGTTTTTAACGTCACTGCACATTCTGATAAAGCCTGCAATGTAATACATAACATTAGACTGTTCAATTAGTCTACTGGTTAAGTATTTAAAGCCAAAGAACCTAATGAGGTCCAAACCAGGGGCTAGTTCATGCCATTATTCCCTCATCTTCCCCTCACACAATGCTAACAGAGCCTCAACCTTCCAATTTCTGTTCCACTTTAACCAGAAGAATTTGCCACAACTGAACCCAAAATGAACTGAAGAACAACCACCTGTGTGTGTTCACTTTCACTAAACATTAGTTAATAAGTAATGTAGGTCAATGTTAAATATTCAGATCTGCAATTCCTCTAGCTTGATTTTGAGCATAGGTGAACTGCAGAATACAGTACCACAATATTCAATAATTAATCATCCAGGTATCTCAATAAAAAACATAAAGGATGTTATTTGTGAGACAATGATCTTTGATAATACATGGCCACTGTAGGTTTCTTAGCTTGAATCTCCCCACAGGAACAAAAGCAAAAAAAAGAGTCCGTAATACACACCAGTACTGTCTGGGCATCTGCCAAGTCAAATGTTTGCTTCAAAGGTGCTAAGAAACATGCAGGAACAATGTGCTTGTAGACAAAGTCTGCAAAACCTACTGGTCCATCTTTACCTCCTGAAAAGAATAAAACCATTCCATGTTCTATTATTGCTTCATGGTTAGTAGCAGCTGCAAAGGAATTATGGAAAGACATTCTTACCCCAAAGCTCCACCAACTTAGAAAGAATAATAAAACAAGTCTTCTGTGCAATAGGATCTGGGTAATCCACTGCTCCTTGAATCACAGTGAACAACACACGCTCCACATTCTCTGCACCTTAAACACATTAAAATGAGCTTATTTCAACTTGCAGCCTAAAACGTTTCTATACTCTTACACTATTTTATATAAATACTGACCTGGAAGATATGCTTCAACTTCAAAATAGCTCTTTTTTGCACAAATCTCAAATATTTTTGGGAAGTTTCCCCTACGATGCAAGACAACTCTTATTTAGGTTATAATTCTTGGTTGTTTTGTTTGTTTAAGTTTGAGATTTTAACTGCTCTTCTGGCCTTTAATACACACAAAGGTGAGTGGGGTACTTTGACCTGCCTGCAAATACCAGTTTTCTCCTCTCTACCCAACCCTGCTAGAGTTAATTAAAACTCAGCAGCACTGAAGTAGTTTACTTATCTTCCAATATATGGAAAGGTATTTTATCACACTTAAAATTTGAGTTGCATCTATGTTTATTTGTTTGATTCCTTTAAAACTCAGCCCATCACAAGAAAGCTCTCACGACTTAATGCCACCCTTTCCTTTCCTACAGGGATTACCTTCATTTTAGGATGGGGAAGGAATTCCACCTACCAGATGAGTCACTTAAAAGCTTCTCAATCCCTAGCCATTTTGATGGAATACAGACTGAGAGAATTACTTAAAGAATCAAGCAACTGGACATTTGACTTCAAATTCCTCCTGTAAAACACACTAATTTGTATTTGGCCCCTAAGGTTGAGGGAAGTGTGGTAACTACATATATAAATTCCATAGTGCCTTCTACTATAGATACCAAGATCAAGTAATAGTAACAAAAAGAAACAGAAATTACTGATGTGTCCTTCAGAAAATGAAGGCCACAATGAATACTGGCAGCTGTGAGTGGTCTTGTCCAACAGTTGGAGCATTGCTATACATTGTTATATATTGTATGATCTCAGATTCACCCA
Organism: Strix aluco; assembly: GCF_031877795.1. Taxonomy (NCBI): domain Eukaryota; kingdom Metazoa; phylum Chordata; class Aves; order Strigiformes; family Strigidae; genus Strix; species Strix aluco. The sequence continues at coordinate 50,980,913 of NC_133935.1, forward strand.
TCAAATACAATAATGCATGAGAACGTATTATGATACACCATTCTTGACCTTATAGACACAGTGATTACATTTAAGCTGCGAAGATCAAAAGGAAGAATATGCCTATTATAGCTGGACTTCACAGACAAATTCTTGCTCAACAGGTAAGTTGAGTACTGTATTTACATCAGTCCATTCTACCTTAACATAGGTAATAGTACTTGACAGGAACTAGGCTAATGATTTTAACAGACAAAACTTAGATAAGTATTCTTTGAGAAACTGAACTACTTACCTTGATTAGCTATGACTTCACTCATTCCACTGCCAGTTACTGTCTGTAGAAAAGCAAAGTAACTCCTCCGTAACATTTGTTTTTCTAAAGCAGCAGACTGGTCATTTTCTTCTGCTGGAAGGAGCAACACCTCAAAAATAGCATGAAGTAGTGGCATAAACATCTGTTGCAGAAAAGGTGAAACCTGTGTCTGTGGAGATTGGAAGAGGGTATCAACTCAAACAATTACAGAAATTGAACATTTTGAAGTTAAAACTTAAGGGCTTGTTACAATTCACAGCTTTGATTCACCTTTAAAGTTAGTATTTTCATGTACCAACTACTTATAACAAAGTGAATCACATCAGGGTCACCATGACCATTACTGCATCTTGACTTACCCGTCACCTATTTCACACCTTTCGTGCAAAAAATATCTAATCCTATCTAGTCTCAATCTGAGTAGGAACAGAAGCTTTTTCAGGATTTCTCATCCTTCTGTTCAGACAGATGCTATTTCAAATTCCCTGAAATATCAAGGGGAGCTATTGTAAAGTCACTGTGGTTACAGAAAATGCATCTCTAAGATGTTAAAACTAGCACCAGGTCACCTTTTGCAGTACTTGTCTTTAAAGACTGCTTAAAGAAAAGAGTTCTCCTGAGCTGAAATACTACTGGCATTATAGAATAAATTTGTCATTTATGTCCTACTAGCAATGAGAAATATATGTAAGGGCATTAAATTAGTTGAACACTTACGAACTGAAAAAGTAAGGTGTGTGCTATTCAGCCACACCCTCAAGTTCCATAAAGATGCAACTCAATGTTCATTTTTTTAATTAAAAAATAAAACTGCTTAAGCAAGGTTTTATCTTTAATCTTCTCTTTACTGTACCTTAAAAGTATTCAAGTGAAGCTAGGATCTTTATTTTAACATATTGTAGTAAGAATGGTAAAATATCATACAAAGGTAAACATTACACATGAACATGGTATTTGTCCAGTCTTGCTCCTGTGACGACTATTTTTTTAGGATGGGGGACCTTACACAGACTATCTTTAATTATCTACTGCTACCCAACTTGCAAAAAGGACTAGAGTAGTAAGAGCCTTCCTCCCTAATCTCTGAAATACTTGATTTTTCAAAATTCCTTCTCTGCTCATGGGATACTCCAAACAGATGTCCACATGCTAGATTCACACAGGTATATTATGGCTCTGTTCTACTACTCACAGAACACACTTCACTTTTGGTAATTTTAATTTTGCATTCTGCTGAGAGACTTATTTAAGACTATTTAAAGGGCTTCTTAACCTTCTCATACAGCAATGAATTTTCCATCCCATTCACAACAGCGCAGTACTCTTGCGGCAGCTCCACAGAATGAACTTGTAACTTCATATATTTCATTGACTTTGCATTTGAATTGTTTGGAACTAGGAAGCTCTCAAAGGCTACACTTCAAGAACCTTTGTTAGATAATCAGTTGACAGTCCTGCTCCCGCTTAATACATATCTCATGCCTCCATTTCAAAACCTCTGTGTATTTCTCAACCAATTTTGAATAGCAATGCATTAAGCCTCAGCATATATTTTTATGCAATGCCACTGCATCAACATCTTGTAAATCAATATTCCTCCCTATATGCATATCTGATATTTCTGTATCTCCTGGAAATCTCATTAAAAGAAATGAGAAAATTCACTTTGGAGCTTGTATAGTTTGTAATATTAGCTTAACACTCCAATGGGGGGCATAAAGTTAATTGTATCAATAAAAAAAATCATGTTGTGCTCCAAGGAGTATTTTATTTTAAAATGTTAAACCCAAAAATTTAGAAACAGCACAAAATTCTAAGACTAATCAAAGAAAAACACTCAGCAACATATGACAGGTGGTTGAAGACTATGTTTTCCAAGGTTCTGAGACATACCTATTTTTCTGGAACCAGAAAAGAGGAGATAGCAGCAACACTTTGATCCTGAAAAGCTTACGCATGATCATACCTTAAACTTAGCTGTTATTTGATTTATAAGAGGAATGAATTCTTGAAGATCTTTTGCTTCACAATCTTTAAGCATGTGTTCAGAGGCAGAAGGAATGAATGGAAGAACTTCTTCCTCTAGGCAAATAATCATGCGGTGAAGGAAAGTGCGGACACCACTTCTCAGAACTTCCTTTTGTAATGGACAACTGAGAGCTGGCAAAAACGTTTGTAAGCAGTCCAGATAAACCTCTGAGCAGCCACATTGTTTTACAGTTTGCTTATTGCTGAAAGCCTTGCTGGTTCGGCTGTAAAAGCAATACACCAAGTTTTATATAAGGCTCACGTTCCAATACAATTAAGAAGCAATAACACCGAGAACAGCATATGCTTTAAAACCCATGCACCAAACTAGAACGTTACATTTCATGAAATGGGAGCCAAACACTGGAAGTAATGAACAGAATTATTTGATATGAAGTAGCTACACTTTGGCAGTTTTTTGAGAATTAAATTCTAATAATTTACAAACAACATATGATTAGAATAGCTCCAAACAGTTCTTTGAGGAAGGGAATAGATCCTGGTTCATTATAAACTTGCTCAATATTCTTCATGTCTACATCCACAGCAGCCTTTTCTAAGGGAACTTAACTAATTTTCTGGGATACCGTAGGAAATTCTACAACACTGATGATTTTCTAGGTCAATAAAGCACAGGTAGAAACTCATCCCCTCCTCCCAATAAATCCTTTATATTTCCCTTTTACTCAAACCAGAAACACACACACAGTCACTGTGCTGTACCTACCTAGCAAACCCAACAGCATGATTGAGGCAGTCAGCCAGTGCCATCTGTCTGTCCTCATCTTGTGCCATCATCAGTTTTTCTAACAATACTTTGAACTTCTCCATCAGTGGAGTCAACAAATTCCTCATTAGAACCTGTTTTCTTTCTGCAGAGTATTCACTGTTAACTATTAATACTCCAGCTGTTTCATAAATGAAAAGTTGATCATCACTGCTTAACAGAGCCTGGTAACCATTTTCCTAAAATGGAAGATAACGCATAATTCACTAGATGTCCTTTATCAAAGTTGTCTTCTCAAAGTTTAAAGATACTACTCCTTCTTTAATCCCGCCTGAGTAATCCCTATAGTACATTTCCAATAGTTTTACTCTCTTCCTACTTAAGTAGAAGCATCAAGTACAGGTAAAAACATAGTTGGAACAACTACTGTCATACAATTCAGGCAGATAGCTTTCTTTATATACCCATCTCTAGCCTATACTCCCAGAAACCCACACAGATTATTAAAATTAGGTACAAATGTAAGCATGCAAGTAATCTCACACCAAAAAAGCAGGACAATTATTTGTGCTTAGATGTTTTGTGTGCTAAGCCTACAATTTAGTAAGTACTCAGGCATACTGATGAGTAAGTACAAGGCTTATTTATTACAAAAACCTGCTATAAATACTCACAGGAGGAGAAAGTTCCAGCAGGTCTTGTATTCTATTCAGAACATCTTCAATAAAGGGATTCATTTGCTTACTGAAGTAAAACACAAGTACATAACACTATTTAGAAGTGTGTGCATTTTTACAGGTTTCCTGGTATTTTAAGGTGTAAAGCTAGACACTAAACTACCTTCTCAATAGAGAACTCCCCTTTAAATATCAAAGCACTGTTGTAGAAAAGTCTGGCTTATAGATACGGTGCTTGTGGTAGGCCAAATAGATACATGGCATAGTGGGAAATAAACATTTCTTTCCCTCATTTTTTAAAAAACATGCATAAATAGCCTCACCAACTTGAGTGAAACATGTTCATTAACAGTTGAAAAATAGGATCCTTCTGAAATCAGAACCATCTTGCAGCTTCTCCTGCCTCTACATTAAATACATGCCTGTGAAATAAGACCAACAGGACAGGACTATTTGAAGGGCTCTAATACACTGAGTTATCAGTATAAATTCTGTAAATATTCAGAATTTGGTCAGGGACAGGAAAGAGTTACTCTCGGGAGTCTCCAGATCACTCACTCTCAGCTCTGCTCACTGAGGAAAAGCGGGACAGACATTTACATTGTTGATCAAGTTTTAACATCTAATCAAAACAGGCTAAGCGTATGTGTATTCCAGTTAGTTCTGTGACAAATGTTTCCACTGCTACCTTAGTATTACACAATAGGACAACCCTCCTAGAGCACTGTTTTGCTACATTACTTCATTGCAGTCCATTTGAAGCCCAGCCTGTTTCAGAGACAGCTGTGATGTACAGAAGGGCGAGGTATGGTAAATTCAGTGCATTTTGGATACATTTGTAACAGCTTTACTCACTTAAGAGACTTGACAAATCTGGAAAAGAGGTAAGCTGTTCGACTTCGTACTTTGGGACTTGTATGGCGAAGACCACGGTGATCTAAAAATGCCATCTGCAATCAAGAAAGTATCTCAGTCTTAGAATCCCTAAACAAGGAGGAGAAAAGCTAAACATCCAACAGTTTAAGAAACACAGCTTCTTCAGTGATCTTCAGATAATAAGAAATTTCCTAAGTCTAAAGAACTTATCTAGTTGAAAATGTAAATGAGATGAAACTTACTAGAACAGTTGGAATGTGCTGAGGTTCAACAGCAAAGAATTTTTCATATCTAACCACTGTTTCAAAGAATTCCAGGGTCACTGATGTATGTTGATAGGCACTAACACCAGAAGTCACCAGCTACAAATAAAAGCATTAGCAAGTTAGTACTTTAGGTGTCTGTAACACCAAACGACAATGTAAGTGGCTCATCTTAACTACCAGGATGTCATTTGAAGTGGAGTGTTCCAGTCTCCATTAGCATTTTTAAATTGCTCCCACAACAGACATGCTTACCGTTCTCATCATGTCTTGTAAAGCCGTAGCTTTTGTAACATCACCAGAGAAGTGAGCACCATGGGATACAGGAAGAGCCTCAGCCAACATATACAGCAGTCTTATTGCTACTTCTACTTCCATAAATCGCGTAGTCTGCCAATTCCTACAGAAAGAGTAAGGTCATGTTAGTCTGTAGTAGCTTATGGAATAATAACAGTTCTACATGTTAGTGTTTTCTTTCAAGCCTTCTTCAGATGCACGGCATAAAAAGAGCAGATTTAAACTAAGAAAAACACTGTAAGGCCTAGGCAGTATTTCAGGATGCTTCTGGAAGACTTTATCCACAGACACAGTGCCTCTTCATCAGAGGGCTACCAATTTTCTCTTTTACCAGTTTCAACTTGAAAGCTACAGATTTCTCAAAACCACCTATTATGCATGTGGACAAGTCATTCAGCTTCACTCAAAAAGAGGGCTCGCTAAAGAGCAGGTACAAGGAAACTACCAACAATACCGGATTCCTATTTGTATACACACAACTGCCATCCTAGCAGGCAACTAGTAATGTTTCTTTATTTACATTTATAGTTTTCAGGATTGGTTCTGCTCTTTTGGTTAAAAAAAAAAAATCACTTTTGTTTCTTTTCCCTACCCAACCTTGGTTTTATGATACCAGTAATATGTAAAATTATTTGCCATATCTCATAAGCATTTCCTTGAGGGAAAAAAAAAATTAGCTGCCATTTAAGGTAACAAGAAAGCAGCTTTTTCTTTCTAAGCAGCTGAGTAAAATATTCTACAGTGTCATATGTATCATGAAGTTATAACGAGCTCATTCTATCAATTGGCTTTGCCTTGCCACATCACACTTATGTTCATTACAAACTCTGCCAGTTACAAGTCAAAGGCAAAAAAGCTAAGGGCATCATGTAAACAAGTTAAAAAACCCAACTTACTGAAGTGTAGTGTTAAAAACTCTGCGAACAGATGCCAACAGTAGCTCTGGTGAGACCTGAGCAAGTCTGTCCAGCAACAGTTTCAACTGTTTTCTGTACTCCACAAACATGGCTTCATCTTCACCCTGCAAAACATTCACACATCAGTGAAGTCTGTATTTTCATTTTTAAATTCATCCACAACCATTTTAGACCATTACACCTAAAACAAAAACATGTACATACAAGAACAGTATACAATGCTCAGAAAATTCAGTAACGCTCACCCTATGCTCTTGCAACATAACAGCAGGCTCCTTTTTTTGGCTGGTTGTAGTATGTTGAGATCCACTGCATTCAGTCCAGAAACATATTAAAAAGGCTTTCCAAATTGAAAACTAGCCAAAAAGTACAAGAAAGAATATGCTCTTGGCAAAGCCTTATTGACCCAGTTCTTGAAAATTGACTCACTCTTCAAAGATGTTCTTTCTCAGCATCTAGCTTAGTTTCAAAATTAAACTGACAGAAACATTTATGATGGACTGCATTCAGTTTAAGTTAACCTTTTTAAGACTATAGCTCTTCAAACAGCCTGCAGCAAAAGTAAATCTGTCCAACATATTCAATCATTATTGCTGGCTGACAGAGATTTGACCATCTGAAGTAGGTCAAGCAGCATCTCAAAGAGTTTCATGACACAATATTTCTCAAATCTTTTTGCAAGACAAGTGATGTGCAGAAACGCGCAAACCCACACTGAAGAAGCCAGCCTAACAGCTATGTTTAGCTAACAGCACAGCTGTATTTGCCTAGGAAGAGTTCAGCACAAATGCAGCCAGAAATATTCTCTTAACCGAACTGGCTTGGATATCCCTTTACTACATTGTTTTGTCCTATGCAGACACGCCCAGAGGTTAAAAAAAGCTTTCCACATAGGAAAGAATTCAGCCTACAGACCTTTGCTTCCTACCTTCAAATCCTTAGTCTATGAAAAATATGAATTTTAAAAGCGTGAGCAAGTTTTACTATGTGCAATTTAAGTTGCATTTGTCTGTTTATTCATATAACACAATACCTCATTTTCAAAATTATATTCTTCATCATATGTCAACTTCTTCATAACAGCCAACATGATTGCCTAAGATAAAAACATAACTGTAAGCACAGAAGCAGACAAGTGATAAGAAGCAACAGTTAAAATCCTACAGTAAAGGAAACATTAAAGCAAGTGTTAAATGTTTACTAATATTTTAAATTCCATTTGAGTTATTATTTTCAGAGGTTTAGCAGAAGTAACAGTCCAAATTAAAACAGATGGATTATATCCAAACAATACACAGATGACATTCCAGATACACAGCATAGATGACTTGGAGCTCTCAGTCTCTGACAATATTATCTGGCTTTGCTTCCTGCTTGTAATCTGTGCTATTTGGTTCACACTAAAAACAACTAAGATGACTGAATTAGGCAGAGGAAGCTAAACAGTTTGTCCAAGATGCTATTTTAAAGGGGCAGGTCAGCCTAGCCATAACATTAACTTCTTTAATAGCTCAACATCCTTGAAAGGTGTTTTGTTTTTTTGTTTTTTTTTTGGGACAAGTTAACCAGTTGAATTGGTTCAGCAAAGAATCCAAGAGCCAGGAGTAGCAAACAAGAGCAAGAAAAGCAAAACCTTCTCTTTTCATCAGCAGCAAGTTGTTAGAGCAGTTAAAGCACTGACGTGCAATTTGCCCTTAGCAGGGACTGTTGGTAAGTCCTAAAACAGCAATAAAGACTTGATCGCATCTCTGCTGAAGTCTCAAACTCTAAATGTATCACTTTGATCTTACTAAGCATTTACTAGTTCAGGTTTTTAGAACTCTGATTTAACATTTAAAATATATAGAGTACTCAATTCCATTTATGCTTTCCAGGATGGATAGAAATTGGACTGACACACACAGTTAGCTATAACAAGTGTTTAAAAATCTACTACATTTTAATTCTCACTTCAGTTTAAGTTTGTTCTGGGGAACCTACAAAAACGTGTATTAAATCTAAAATATTCCAAATGGACAGAAAGCTATTCTGAGTAATTAAAACTGAATCAGAGGCAGATCATTTTTATATCTATGACAACAATAAAGTATTAGAAGTCCAAAAGAATATGAAGTAGCAACAAGTAACTGGGCAGGACATATCTGTATACATATTACAAAGAACAGGTTGACTGAGTATTGAAGAAGACTCGGTACAACTGTAACAGGTATTTGATCAGCATTTACAGAACACCTCATCCCTACACCTACTACCAGGTGAAAAAACAAACTTGTGTCTTTTTTCACATTGGTTAAATTCAGTAGGCAACAGCTTTTATTATAACTATAGGAAATGAAAACACTGGTCATATCAGCAAGAACTTGAATAGCATTTTGTAATTCTCTTCTAGTACTTCAGGTTCTAAATGAGGATAGCCATAAATTTCACACAAATAATAAACCAGGAGACAAGGTAAATTAAAAAAAACCAAAACTTTTGATGAATCACAATTACGTACTTTTCATTTAAGTGCAAAACCTGAAGTTCTTTTAACATTAAAATGGACCAATGAAACTTAGGTTATTGAGGTGAAATTCTTCGTGAACTTGCAGAAACAGACACTTGTAATATTTTGAGGAAGAAAATGGTCAAATAGCAAGAATGCAATCAGGCCTTCTATGGACACCAAGTGTCAGCATCATCTGTGAGAAGTCTCTGCTTCTCTATAAGAAGTGATATTAAAGAATTAAAATAATTGCAAAACATTAATGTGATATGCTTGTAGCCAGAAATGCTTAGAAACACCTGTCATTTAGGAGTTTAAAATGCGATCCTGCTGATGAGGAAAAACTTTGGGACTTCAAAGGCACAACAAACAAGGTCCTCTTTTTTCCCGTTCAAATAATGAACAAGTTTAAAGTGAGAATTTCTTCGGTGCAAAACTTTAAAGGAATGCTGCTAAGCACACCATTTAAAGCTTAAGACAGACAACAGTAAGATTTAGACTATTTCCAAATAATTTATTATTAGGAGTTGGATGAAAAAAGAACGATTGGTATAAATGCTTTTCAGTTTAACACAAATCCTCAGGAAATGCACAGTAAAATTGAGGAATAATTCTAACATGAAGTTCTTCAGTATGAAAACAACTTTAACAAAAAAAACAGATTTGGGACAGTAACACATTCAGATTTCAAGTGCACTGCAGTAGCAATTTGGTTTGATCCAGTTATAAGAACAAAAGACACATAGTAACAAATTAAAAGATTCAGTGATCTTATCAAACTTCTCTTATTGTGTTACCTCATCCAGTTTAAACAGACATTAGACAAAATGATATCAAGATAATCTAGACCAGTTATCCAAATTCAACTTTTCGTGTTAGAACAGGTACAGAATTCAGTTTTCTTTGTAAAGGAAAAGGAATCACAGCTGTCAGCTGTAGGAACTTACAAAGTACCTGCACCGACCTAACCAGTTCAACATCTAAATTAGTACATCCACATTAGTACAGAAGGGTCATAGGGAAAACAAGTTTTAAGAGGACTGCACTGAAAAAAACAAACAAGTTCACTACCTCCAAAATTGGACATAAAGCTTACTTATTGAACTTAATGCTTTGTGTTAACAAACTTAAGCTTATGTATAAACTCAAGCATATAAAGTTTAAACTTAAGCTTAATATATAGTTTAATGTAATGCTTAACATACAACTGCTCGTTAGAAGTACAACCATTACATTTGAATTGCAGCTTCTTTCATAAGTTCACCATATGATACTATCAAGGGTTGAATTTTATGACAACCCTTCCCATACTACTTCCAATCCTTCGGAATTAGGGCAGGTTTTAATAAAAATACAAAGCTTCAGGAAAAAAAACGTCTTCTATCTTGATTTAAGAACATTCTATCAACAGTACAGACTATACAGGAGCTTACCAACATATGCTTAAGGGTTGCCTGGGAAGATCAGCTCTAAAATAGCTTTCATCTTCATACACAATTCAATATAGGCTTACTATTTAAAGAAACAGCTGTAGTTACTTAACAGAAGATGGAACATGCTGTCCTTAACTTTTAAGTCTTCCCTTTTAATTACTGTCACATACACATTACGGCATATAAATAAAACATGATTTGTTTCAGCAAAATGAAAGATTCTGACCCAATGTGTTCTTGAAAAAAAGAATCTCTAGTAAAAAGAAAATACTTACCTCTACATTAGCTTTTTGTTGGTCTGAAAGTGCAGAAAGCTGCAAAATAAATGTCAAGTGTTATTTTTTGTGTAACTCCTTTATTACTATCTAATAGGAAAGGACAGGTTTGCTTTTAACAGCTATATGATCTACAAGCCGTCTTTCCACTTAACACAAGATTTAACCCAATTCCTTCAGATTTCTAAACAATACTATAGAAATAGCATGACCACAGCCATTAAAGATACTGAATACTAACTAGTCCAAAAAAACTATTTTGCAAGTCAGCTTTCACAAAGTATGAGATTCATATATTCCCACAAAAATCAAATGAAGTATGTCAAAAAGTGATGTAAAACTGAAGCCAGACATATTTACTTGTTTCAAGATGTGAAGGTAGTCATAACAAAAGCCAATGATATTAGATGAGATGTCGTCATCTTCGTGAATTAGCAGTTGCAACATTAGGGCCACTTTTGCTTCAATAGCTTGCAGAGTGTCTTGAGCACTCTTCATATCACCATTTTTTATGAGTTTAGTCCAACTAGCTATTAATGCTTGCCCCATCCCATTGACCAGCTTAGAAAATCTGGCCAGAAAATCCACATCATCTTCCTGCAAGAGAAGACATTCGATTAATAATAGTAGCAGAACTCATGTTTAAATGGCATGAATTTACATGTCTAGTATGTAGAAGCAGTAAAACCAACATTTGTCTCCTAGATGGAAAGTACAATTGCCTGGTTCATTTTCCCTGGGGAATGGAGAGAGAAAAATCAAAGCAATGTCAGATTTGGCTGTCCTCCATTATACAACAGTAGCTTGCTTCACCCCTTCAGATGAGTTTCTCTTTTTATTTTACAGCAAGAAGCAGGTTCAAAATAAAAGCAGCAGCACACACCTACCATAAATTTTAGGCTGTATAAGAGAAAAGTCTTTTATGGGAAAACTTCAAAGAAATAACAGCTGTAGCTCACTTCAGAAATACTGGTAACAAGTAACTTTCAGTACTGCCTGTAAGAGTGAGTTAATGTTAAATACTTATGGCTTGCTTTTGCAGAAATACATGGATCAGAATTGAGAAATACCCCTAGACCAGTCACACCAAACAGATGCTTTGCTCCCTGCCATAACGCACAAAAGCAGAACAACAACAAGCCTTCCTCAGAAAGATTGAGGTAAGATTTTTAGAGGAACACCTCCTGAATTGATGAATGCACATATTCTGCATTTTAGTAAGAATACAAATTTGACAAAGGCTTCAAAATGAAGAGGTAACTGCCTTGCAATCTAAGGACCACAGCTTTGTAAGGACTGGTTCCTCTTCTTCCATGGCAGGTAACAAACAGCTGTTCCTTAAACACTGCAACTGCCTGGGAATGTGTGGTTAGCAGGTATATTTTTCCAGCTTATAAGAATTTCATGCCTCATGTCTGATTGTGCAGACATGCAGAACAGCATATGTGCCCTTAAGAAAGCTCTTTCCCCTACTTCATTACTGTGTTTATGCACAGCTGATCTAATGTCTCACCCTAAAAACCTCTACCTTGGCTACAATACCTATTACAGAATCATTCAGAAAAAAAGATTCAAGGCAATGAAACACAGAATCAGCACTAACAGTAAGCACAACATGCTTTAGAGAGGAACAGAGGAGCTATGTAATACCTTGCTTCTAAAATGAAAAACTCATGCTGAGGACAAACGAAATGCAGTGTGTTTTAAATAATATTAATAAGCTGTTAATTTAAGTATGAGAAAACTACAAGAAGCGTTTAGCTTTGATGCAGAAGTACAACTATTTCTCCCTAATCTGTGGGTTTAGTTTTACAGTTTTCTGTTCATCTGCTTATGTAAGAACTGTTGGAAACCCACGACTCACTCCTATTGTAAAAATCAATATACAAACCTGATCAATACTGAAGAGGCCAGCAGACTGCAATACTTGACATAAAGATTCAACCAATTTTGTTTTATCAATTGGGTCCATTCCCTTATTTACAATTTCAAACAAACAATCACAGGCTTCTTCCCGGAGAACTTCCACAGACATGTGACCTAGCAGCATATTTATAAACCTTCAGAGAAAAAAAAAAGTAGTATCACATAGAAAAGCTTTATATTATTTGTGTGCATATTTGCAATGGTTTTGTTTAATAAAACAGTTTACAGTTTTGAAGTCTATTGTACTGACTAAACTCAGCATTTTATACATTTTAAGGAGAACCCAGCAAACTGCGTGGTGTCTATTTTGGCCATTATATCAGCTTGGCTTGCAAAGTCAGTAACTCTACTAAAACCCCAAAACTTCAAAGATTTATGTATAATGAAAGTCCTTTTTCAAAGACGAGTTTTAATTCTGTTTCATAGAAATACAGTCAGCATACTAACAAGATTATTTTTGCCAACATATCCCATCAAAAACCCCTTACCTTTCATTGGCTATCAGGCTCAAATCTATCCAGGACACATAAGCTCCAACTACTTCAAGGCACTGGCATGTCAACTCTGAGTTATTATATTGATAGTTTTGTAAGATTTGGTACCATGATTCCACCAAACTTGGAATGCACTGTTCCCTCATAGTATCTTTTAATAAGGTGTTCCTACGAGCCTCCTATCATTACAGAAAAAGGATAAATCAGTCTTGTCATAGATTAGCATCTCGTCAAATTAGTAGCATTTTTGTATCCACTACCAGACACTTGTCCTAGCAAGATAACTTAAATCAGAAACCCAAAGAGAGCATTTTTTTTTCTTTCAAGAAATAAAACCAAAATACTCTAGTTTTCACTCTTTTCTACCACAATGCCCAAACGCTGAAGAAAGGCAGACAAAGGGGAAAAGTTCTCTAGATCATTAAATGGATTTCTGATGTTAGGACTCCTTCAAACAGGCATTAGAAGAAATCAACATTTTAAAATGAGTCAGTCTAACATTAAAATGGCTAATTCAGTCCATTAGTTTTTGTTTGCTAGCTCTTCAGGCAAAAAAATACATTAACTGAAAAGCATGAAATAATAAAAAGCATTAAACAACATATGGCTTTTGGATCTAAATGACCTAATGTCTCTGAAACAGAGCTGCCATAGGAAAACACAACATCTCTGCAAGTCTTCTGCTGTAATTAAAGAGAACTTTTTGGAAATGTAAAACAAATGTTAATGCAGAATAGTAACTTGCCTCTGATGTATGAACAACATCCCGGTCTACCAGCTCAGCATCAACAGCCATCAGGATTCTGAGGTACATATCCACACCTCGTGGATTAAGGTCAACTACTGATAGAATATCAAAAAAAAACTTGGGCCACTTTGTGAGATATTCAGTAACAAAAAGCAATGCAAAGACTTGTGCTGCTTTGTTGCGAATAAAAGTCTTCTCAGGCTGGGGATTCAGCATCTGGTAGAAACAAGATATTTTATTTGTATATTCTTACTAAATTAGAAAAGAATTGTATATGTTTGTTGATCTCTGTATAGTGATTAATGTACTACCTCTCTTCCTGGCTGAGATCAATAAAAAGCCTTGCCTTCCCAAGGATTTTGAAGAAAATTTAGCTAAATTGTAATGAAACGGGGAGAACGCTCTCTCTGGGTCATACAGTCCTAAGCCTTTCATTCAGTACTAAGATATTAAGTGCACTATTCAAAGACTAAAAGCTAATTTGTCAGGTTTGGTGAAAGGACTAAACAAGAACTTCCAGGAAACAAGTTACAGTCCTCTTGTAGCTAGCTTGTGCCTACATTAGATGTTAGCTTAAGAATAGTAAAGAAAGTTTCTAAATCTAAGCTCATCGGGGGAAAAAAAAAATTTAAAATCTGTCACTACTAATCTCCCTCTCTCCCTTTCCTCCCCCTTTTCTGTAAGCTCCATCTAAATGGAACAGCTCGCCACAGAGAGAAATTAAAAGCAATTTAATCCATTTCACAATGATCTGTTGTTTTTCAAGTTGTATTATTTTCCATTTCCTACTGTTAAGTTTTCTACAAACAAAGCAACTAAGTTAGTTTCCAGTGCAGAAGTGGAATAACAAACAGATAATGACAGGTATAGGCAAAGACTTGTATCAGCCCTCCTGATGGTTCTGCTGCTGATTGCAAGCTACGTGGGTCCAACTACATGTTCAGCTACAGAAACTAATTCCACAAGAAAGAGTAGCCACTACTCTGCTATAGTATTGAGAGGAGTAATGCTGTTCATTCATAAACACCTGTTAGTATTCTAAGTAGACAGGAGTTAGGGTTTTAAAAGGGTCTTAAAACCAGAATTACTGCTCCTCCTCCAGACACTCAGGAACATCAGGAACCTGGATGTTCTCTCTCGAAAGGAAAACTTTTAATACTCCTCATTTCACACACAACTGATTAAACCACAGTCATTATCTGATGTAAGAGTTTTATATTTAGTAGTAAGTTCAAGCACAGCCTTCTTTACAACATTTGATTTAAAGCATTTCTAATAGAGATTAGCATGTTAAAAGCTTTTAACCATCACATATCGTATCTCTTCAGGAAGCCATCTTTAAACTCAAATGACAGATTAAACATCTAGCCTGTACTGCTATGTAAAACTGCTGTGAAGGGACATACATACCTGTGCTTGCAGCCATGTTATGAGTGTTTCCCTAATTAGCTGCTGCTGAACTTCAGTAAGTTCAGAGTATCTGAAACAAAGCACAGTGAGATCAAAACACAACTGCTTCATGGCAAGTGTGATATTCAGTCAGGCAAAAATTAATATTGCACATAATACTACACAATGTACACGAAACATTCCTAGAAAAGGGATTTACACAGCTATTTGCATACCAGAATTCTGAATCAAAGACATAAAAATAAGGAAAAACATTTTGCTCATATTAATGGATTACATTTTGAGGCACTACTGCCTCCT
Source organism: Strix aluco (assembly GCF_031877795.1). Lineage (NCBI taxonomy): Eukaryota > Metazoa > Chordata > Aves > Strigiformes > Strigidae > Strix > Strix aluco. The sequence continues at coordinate 50,996,064 of NC_133935.1, forward strand.
ATACTGGAGTAGGAGCTTGACATTGTGTAGGAAGGCTGCTCGTATCAAGGACAGGACTTACAACCCTGATAAAAATAACATATTTGACCATAAGCCACAGAGAGAAGGAAGAGACACTTGTATATGCTCAAACTTGTTGACTACACGTTGACACAAGGAAGTCCTTTACTAATCTGACCTACAGTACCTTTATTATCAGACATATGTCAAAATAAAAAAGCAAACAGGTAATTCTGCTTTACATCATACACACAGTCTTGGCAAAAGATGACATTATACCCAGCCCACCTCAAAAACTACCCACATAAAATGTTCCTTCCCAGGACTAGCTAAGGTGAGAACATTCTCCTTGCAATAGAGCTAGCTATAGGTTTGGTACAGTCCTTAACAAGAGTGACTGCTGAATGGGTCTCCAGGGTTCCTGTCACAAGTAGCTATTCATTAAGAAAAAAGCAACCCCTCTGAAAATGCTCAAAGAAAATAAGAAGCAAGAAAACAAGAGAAAACATACTGCAGGAAGCAGGTGACAGGAGTGAAACAAGTAGAGGAAGATGGACAATGAAGTAAAATCAGGTAAATAAAATCACAAAACGATAAGTCTTTCATTTTTGCTCTGATATGTAACAAAATCAGTCACAAAATACATCCTATTTCTATCTAAAGCCTGACCCACATGTTCAGTGTACTGCAACCAGTCATGATGATATTCCAAGAGGCAGACACCTCTGCCATGATGTTCAAGTCTAGACCAAAGAAGCCTGAAGTGTGAAAAAAATATAGTTACAGGCAATGAAACTTAATGTTATTTCAAAGTATTTTTCCCTAAAATTATGATTCTATGAAAGCACCACTCAATGAAAAGACTACTTTCTCTTAACATCTCTGCCATGGTTATCGAATGAATAGGGCTTTGTCTGAAGTCCAGAACTCTGTACTGAGCAAGGCTGCTGCTTGCAGGACATTTTTCTGGAAGAATCAGGGAGAACACAGAGTATGGCTTGACTCTACAGAAAGGAATGGCTACGTAAGTTTCAAGAAACCCTTGGTAACTGGGTCTGTGTTGGGCCACAGACAGGTATCAGACTAGTTACATAGAGCATGCTGCTCAAAACCCAACCACTCCTCTCCCAGGAAAAGGCCAAGAAATACAAGAAAGTCCTCTGGACCAGATTAAAGTCACCTCAATCACCACACTGAGATGACAGTTACTATTTTAATTTCTTAGCAAGCGGAATAAAAAGGGAAAATTAAATGGACCTATACGGCTGGTGTCAAGAAAGATTACTCACTTGAACTTAATTTGATGTTCCAGAACTTGAAAGCAAAAGAACTTGATGTGATCATCACTAGAACAGAAAATAAAGTTCTGTTACTGGTGGCAATATAGCACACTTCTCCTGGAAGAAAGAATTCCTCTAATATTGCAAACAGGTCTTCCCTTTGGCAAATGAAGAATTACTGTACACCAGAGAACAATGGTAGTGATATTACTTCAAAGCAAAAATGACAAATACTTGAGCAGTTAATTTGGTAAAAATGAGCAATTATTAAACTAATATTTATGTTTTGACATTGTAATCTTTTTTTCTACAGCCACCA